>NC_092136.1:114896696-115531696 GCF_043159975.1 Macaca nemestrina | reverse complement strand
TGCTTTATTTCATTCTTTCATCTGACAGATTCTCAAATCTCAGCTTAAACATTGTATCTTCAGGAAAACCTTCCTTCTCTTTCTTTCCTAGGCAGAAGTAGTTAATTATTTCCTCCTGTGCATTTCCATAACACCCAGCCTACATTTCTATTGTGGCATCAATACAATGGGTTGAATTAAGGATCTTGTATACCCCATCACCACCATACACATAAGAGATCATGAACTACTTGGGGGCAGGTTCCATGTCCCACCCATCTGTCTATACTTAGTGCCTGGTTCAGGGCCCAGGCAGTGGGATGTTGAAAAACTGTTTGTTGAGGCCAAGAGTGGTGGCTCATGCCTGTGATCCCAGCACTTTGGGAGGCTGAGCTGGGAGGATCACTTAAATCCAGGATTTCAAGACCAGCCATAGTGAGACTCTGTCTGTACGAGAGAAAAAAAAAAAAAAAGCCCAGGCATGGTGGCACACACCTGGAGCCCCAGCACTTTGGGAAACCAAGGCGGGAGGATCATTTGAGCTCAGGATTTCAAGACCAGCCTGGGCCACATAGTGAGACCTCACCTCTACTTAAAAAAAAAAAAAAAAAAAAAAAAAAATAGCTGGGCAGGGAAGTGCATGCCTGTAGTTCCAGCAGCTTGGGAGACTGAGGTGGCAGGATCTCTTGAGCCTGAGAGTTTGAGGCTGCAGTGAGCCATGATCATGCTGCTGCACTCCAGCCTGGGTGACAGAGCAAAAACCTGTCTCAAAAAAAATAAATAAAATAAAATAATAAAATAAAATGTTCGTTGATTGAATAAACATAAAATTCTATGTTACTACTTAGAAATTAGCGTAACATAGAATATTTATTAGCTTATTTGTCTAATCGTCCATAGTGTCACTCTGTTCTCAGTATTCAGAATGGTGACGTGCACATTCTTTGTTTCCTGGGAACAGCATTCCTTGGGGTTTGAGCAGAACTGGTCCCCAGGGAGGGCTACAGCAAGAAAGCAGGATTTCCCCTTGTCTAGTCCCCTTTCTAGAGGAGTCTTAGGTACTGTACCTCAGCCCACCACCCCTCACTGTCAGTTTAGGGGCTTACATTCCCTAGTTCAGCAACTTGGCCCCACAGAAAAAGTCTACCCCAAGCAGAACAGGGCTGAAAATCATATTTTCATGGGATGTCAAACCTCCTCTCTTACCTTAAATGAAAGGTATTATTTCTGAGAGGAGAATGTCACACTCCACCACCAAAATTCTGCTTCCTCGGCAAAAACCCCAGCAGTTTCTCTGCACGGCTGGCAGCTCTCCACTCAAGGCCAATGCTAGGAAATTCACCAGGCCCAACGCAAATCATGAGAGCATGAGCCCCTCTGTGATTAAAACAAGGGAAAGCAAACTCAAGGAGCATTTGCTGTGCAAAAACAGGAGAGGAGAGCAGGAAATAAGGTCCAGAGACACCACCCCAGGCCCTACAACAGGTCTTAACTCCTCTTGGGAAATTTACCCATCACTTTACCTAATAAGTAAATTATCTGCAGCTCAGCAACCTCTGAGCCTTCCCTGTAACAAGTGATATCCTTTCACCTTCATCTTTGGTATATATAAAAATATATCCTTCTTAGCTGCCAAAAAGCTATCAGTTCCTTGTCTCTAAGCAATTCATGCTGGAGACTGAGACCTTTTTCTGATTCACCCACATGGAACCTGCTCTGGGATAAAAAGCTTTGTATGGCGCTGGGGAGGGTGGAAAAGGTGTCAGCCAGTGACTGGATTCAAATCAATGGGAAACTGTCTATACTTTTTAATGAGTGAGAAGGACCAGGAGGAGCAGGTCAGAATGTGGCTTTCTGTCCCTTGAGCTCCCTGTTGTGTCAGCCTCCATGTGTGTGGCCTGGGGCCTGATCACGCTGTAAGTCCCTGGGAGTCCCAGGCGCACGGGCTGCTTACCTAACTGGCAGCTCTAAGCATGGACACCCGTCCACTGCGGCAATATCTTCCCAGATCCAGGGGATTCAGGTCCTACTTTTCCTCCCTAGCCATTCCCAGAGGCTCCTGCTTCCTGACAGAGATGTGAGTCTGCTTTGGGCATAACCCAGTTGATTAGCTCAGGAGTCCTGTGTCTTCTGGGTGCCCCGTGGCTGGTACCAACCTGTTCCATCCTAGTGCTCTCTGTGTTAAGCAGCTGGTCCGAGGGGCCAGATGTTTGCCAAGATGAATTGAGGCATTGACTTACGTGTGGCCTGCAAGCTGTCTTGGCAAGGTACCTCCTATCCAGATGTTCCATCACCCTGGCACCTGAGCCGACAGGGTGCGCCATAGCCTTGCGGAACCCTGGCTGGACTCCCTAGGGGGCCCGCCGCCTCCAGAAAACTTCCAGTGACAAAGAGTGTCCTCCTGACCGAGGACTCTCAACTCAGAAATCTCCAGCTTGCTCCTCCAGCACCTCAGTCCATTGCATGACTGGGGGCTGTATGCAAACATTTGCTTTGATTTGTAAAATGATCCATATAATTAGGGAAAAGAGTTAAATAAAGGGACTGATTTCAGAGAGCAGGCTCTTAATGACACTAATACCTGACAAAAGGGGTCATTATGATAGGCTAATGGGCCTTGCCTGGCGTTCAGCTCTCTCAGGACACAATCCAACACACTCAATTATCTGCTAATCAGGGCCATTTTGTCAGAGGTTATTGCCCTGAAGTATCAATTATAGGAACATTATTAATACTTTATGGAGAAACCACATGCATGAAAGTGTTAAACTCATGGGGCGAGCCCTTCAGCCCCCTCCTCACTCGGACCCATAAGATAACAATCTCTTTTTGCCTCCATTTACCTCCCCAACTGGGGCTTATTATGACCCATTGGGTCTGCTGTGAAGGAGCCAGGGCCATGATGATGTTCGCAATCCTGTCACCTGTGACCAAGTTGGCAATCCCAACTCTTAATGCCACCAGCTGGCAACAGTGGCTTAGCGCAAAGCCAAGGCATTACTGACTCAAGATGTGAGGGGGAAACAGGGAGCCACTGGGGCTGCCAGAACTAGAAGTCTCTCTCCCTCCCTCCCTCCCTCTGTGTGTGTGTGTGTGTGTGTGTGTGTGTGTGTGTGTGTGTGTGTGTTTCCCTCTCTCTTCCTTACTATCTGTCTCTCTCTTTCTTTCGCTCCCTCCCTCCCTTTCCTTTTCCTTCTCCTCCTCCTCCTTCTTTTCTTTCTCTCTCTCCTCACCCCCTCAATGTGGTCCTTTCAAGGAAATGGAGAAGAGATGGACAGGAGGCCCGCCACTTCAGAATACAGTCTGCTCAGGACACAGTCTACGCTGCTTCCTAGAACCCACTGCTGCATGCTGGACACACGGATTTCGCCTCTAAGGAGGCACCACCCAACACAGAAATGAGGAATAACTCTAAAATGTGTTGTGGTACAGAAGACAAAATGTGTTAAGAACTTTAGAGCCAGATCAGTCCTGATTCAAATCTCTGTTGTACCACTTGCTGGCAGCAGGATTTCAAGCGAGTCACTCAGCCTCACTGGGCTCTGGTTTTCCAATGTCCTGAGAGGCAGTGTACCATAGTGAAGGAAAAAATAGGCTTCAGGATGCTGGCTTTGCCACTTACTAGGTGTCCAAGCTTCAGTGAGTTATTTGGCCTCTTTGGACCTCAGTTTCTCACATGTAGGGCAGAGATGGTTACATCCATATGCGAGAGCCCTGGTGAAGTTTAAACAATAATGTGCGCACAAGCGGTGCGCAGTACCGGGTACATTTCATTCACAGGGAGCGGGATGCTAACTTTGAGGTGGGGCTCTGAGGTTGAAATGTTTGTTACTAAATAAATAAGGATCCCAAACACTCAGAAACAGGAAGATCTCTCTGCTCCTTCACCCTTGAATAATTAAACAATTGCCAGCAGGACAAGGGTTTACTGGTTTTTCCAGCTGGGAAAGAGGGTGGTAGTGATCCCCTGAAAGTCCATCCAGTGTTCTGGCATCCTGGGAACGTGCCCAACCTGCCAGGGGGAAGCCGCCTTTCGGGAATGGATGGGACCCTCCACACCCGTGGCCCAGCAGGCCTAGATCTGCCTGTTACAATCAGGACAACTTGCAGAAAGAAGACGGTGCCTCGTCAGGATCTCCTGTAATCTGATTTATGCAGTTTAATCTCATAAGAAAAAGGAAGCAAGAAGAGATAGGAGAGTCTGCTCTGCTACTTAATGGTCTCTCTCATCTTTGTCAGCTTTACTCTGTGGTTAAGGAAGTGGAAATGTAAAATGTGGTTGTGTTCACGCATTCGCCAATAGTTGCTGAGCACCTCCTAAGAGTTAGCAATGTGATCACAGTCTAGAAGCGGGAGACCAACTCAAGAACAGATCAGTTATATTGGAGTTTGATCTACAAAAGTATCTATCTACATGCCTAGAGCTTCCTGTAATTCCCGGTCAAGCTAAAGGAATGTGAATTATTCCATCTGGGGAAATGAACCGAACCACAGAAATGCAAAACGCTCAAGTGTTAGGAGAATTGTCAAAACTGGGTGGTCATCTCCCGCTCAACTGAGCACAGACCTCAAAGAAACAAATTTCAGGTATAACTATGAGGTTTTAGGCCAAGAGGCTTAGCCTACACATCAATAAAAATGCAGGAACAGGCTCTGCAGCCTCTTACCTGGAGACGAGAGAACCAGCAACTGAAGGCACTTGGTTGACCTTAGCAGAATCCAGTCCAGTGCAGAGGGATGACCAGCACTACAATTCTGTGTCCACCTGGTATGGCCAGAGAAAAGGGAACCAGCACTTACAGGCAAAAGGCCTCGAAATCCTGCCTGTGACAGCCTGACCCAGGGTTCAGGGGTAGGAAGTGTAGGTGGAAGGAATGAAGGTGCTGAGAATGCACCCTCCTGACCCTTGATTATGGCTTATAAATGTGCCGTTTGGTGGGCCTGGGTAATTAGTGTTTGCGTTAAGCAGTTACGGGGTTAAGTGCTACCAGGGGTTTGATCTGGGCTGACAGAGTCTGAGCTGCAGAGTGGGGTGGTTGCCTAGCAACACCACCTGTAGCACATTAAGCAGCCAGTCAGCTTTGTCAACTTCTAGCAGAGGCTTTGTAGAGCGGATGACAGAGAGGAGGAAGGTGTGTGGGGCACAGAGGTGGGAAGCTGGACAGTGGGTCTCAGGATGCAGGAGGGTTCTGGGGAAATCAAGTGTTTGTGTGAATTCCACAAGAACAGCTTTATGTCTATGTTCCTCAAGCAGGAAGCAGGTTAACAGCTCCAGGTGTGACTCCAGGACAGTTATCCTCTTGCTGTCACCTGTTCCTAAAACCCTCACAGCAGCAGCTGAGTGAAGTAGGAACCCCCCTTCCTCAACCCAAGCCCCCTCTCAAATAAAGTGCCTTGGATTGGGTGATTGGAGAGGGGGGGATGAGGGAGGAGTACTTTCATGGTTTTGTTTTCAGATTCAAGAGGAATGGGGGATATTTCTGCTGACCTGTCTTTGAGACAGCAACCACAGAAAACAAAGCAGAGACCCTGAGAGAGTAAGATCTTTGTCACCACCTTCCCTTCACACCTCCCATGCACTTCTCTGGACTTCATCTCATGCATGCCTGAGATATGGCTGGAAAAAAAGAATAGATTCGAGGAAGGGTAGGGAGCTTAGCGATATTGCTGCTGCCTTGGTAGTATTCACGGCCTAGCTAACCTCCCAGATTCCCAAACTGCCTTTGAGTGGCGGTGGAGGGATAGAGGGGTGCACCTTCTAAGAGTGGGCAACCCAGAATGAAGCACTAGCAATTGGGTGGCGTGGGATCAACTCCACTTCTGTCACTTGTAAGCCAATAGCCTTTGGCCGATAACTGTCCTGAGACTCAATTTTCTCATCTGTAAAGTGGAGGATAATTATATGTGCTCCACTTACATTATGAAGATCAAAGGAGGCCGTTTAAGTAAAAGCATGCTACGAAAGCTATAAATCCTCCTACATGTATAAGGTATTAGTATTACAAAGAAGATGCCGATATATCTGCTCTTTCGGGATGGCCTGAGCCATCTGCTGTTTGGCCCACAGCGAAGAGCAGAGGAGCAGCCACGTGGCTGTGTTGCCGGGTAACTTGGTGGTGGAATGGCTCTGAAAGGGGGCCTATTCAACTCTGCTATTCTAGGTTCACTGGTTCAAATCCAGCCCTAGGCCAACAATTACTGTAATCACTGGGTTTGGAATTCAGAGAGTCTGACTTTCAGAAGACCTTTTGCTTATCTATGACCTACTGAGTTTTCACCACAAACTTATGCATGTGATTACAAGGGAAGCTGGGAGACTGCAGAACCTGGCTTGTGGTCCCAAACACACATCCACCCACCCTCCCCTCTGCAGGCCAAGGCTGCTCCTTCTAGATTATCTTAAAAGGCAATCTGTGGGCTGAAGGGCATGTTGTTTACCCTCTGGGCTTGGAAATAAGTATAGGCATGGCCGAGCCACATCTGACACTGCCTTCAAGTGTCCTAGGCCTACCCAATCCTCCCTGCACGTCTGAGAAAGCAGGAGTCTCGCTTTCTACACCATAGTTAAGAGAGCTCCTCCTACCCTTTAAGCCATACCACATCTGATTAGGAAAAAAAAAAAAAGTGTGTGTATATATTCAGAAACCAGCAGATTTAAGGTCCATCCAGGCTGAAGTAGAAACTTGCCAGCCCAGAAAGCACCAAGCCTTCTGTGTGATTTTGTGGGTTTTCTGCCTGTGTGTCTGTGGGGCCTGCAAACGCCCTGCCACACCCAGCGTGACAGACGCTGTGTGTGTACGCAAGCCGCTCGCTCCCCGGAACCCCTGCTCCTGTGTTGTGCCGTTATTTTCATGCTCTGGGTTATATTTAACTCAAGTCATAATATTTGGGGGGTTGGAAGCCTGCTGTTTCACCAAGAAAGGCATTTGAATATTCTCAGTTCCAGAGAATTCCAAGGACTCTGGGAAGAGTGAGGCGGTTGCCCCAGATTTGCTTGACACATCGTGGTCACGTGGACTCCATTAGTAGCGGGCTGAGGTGCCGAGCAAGCAGCCTAAAGGAATGTTGTAGAAACAATGAAGAGGAGCCCTGAGTGATGTCAGCAGGAGGCTGATACCTCTGGGGGTCCCAGGCAGCTGCCTCACACATCCCCCAGGGGAGGGAAGCACTAATTGGCAACACCCCCTGCCTCGTCAGCCCCCACCTCGTACACCCCATGTCAATCCAAGGGGATGCAGAACCAAAGTCCCACGTGATGTGAGGGGAGGCGTAACTCAGCTCATCCCCAACCGAGGCTCTCACTCATCTCATCTCTGATAAGAAAAGCAAGCATCCGAATGGAACCCCATCCAAATAGTGGGGGGGGTCACAATTTTACCCCAAAAAAGGCCTGGCAAGGTTAGCATCGGCAAAGTACAAGTCATCCATAAAGGGTGGAAACAAGGATAATATTATTTATTATCCTTTAAATATTAAACATAATATAAATATTTAAATATAAATATCTAAATATTAAATATAAATATCTAAATATAAATATCTAAATATTAAATATAAATATCTAAATATAAATATCTAAATATTAAATATAAATATCCTTTAAATATTAAATATTATTTATTATTCCTTATCGTAAGAAGCTATCCTTGAAGACATAGCTAGATTCACCTGTTTCCAGACTTTATGGACACCTTGTATATATTTTTAAATTCTGAATCTCTAAGTACATTTCCTGAAAGTTCTTTCTATATTATATGATAAATTTCTCTGCAAGATTCAACTCTATTTCTTTTTCTTGTAAAAAGTATTTTTCTTGCTTTTTTCTTTTTTCTTTTTGAGACAGGGTCTCACCCTGTCACCCAGGCTGAAGTGCAGTGGCACGATTGCAGCTCACTGCAATCCCAACCTCCTGGGCTCAAGCGATCCTCCCACCTCAGCCTCCTGAGTAGATGGGACTACAAGTGCACACTCAGCTAATTTTTGTATTTTTTGTAGAGACGAGTACTCGCTATGTTGCCCAGGCTGGTCTCAAACTCCTGGGCTCAAGTGATCTGCCCGCCTTGGCCTTCCAAAGTAACCCTATTTCTTTCACACCATTCCTCCAAGCAACAGAGGATAGTTTGGGCAGGTTCCCAAATACACTGAGGTGGAGTCTGCGAGTAGTTGGAGAGGGAGGACAGCTAGGATTGCAACATACTTTTCATTATGGTGTCTAGACAGAAGCAGGTCTCAAAGTTGCAGAAGAGGAGAAGGCAAAGTACCATATCCCAGGGCACCAAACACCGTCTAATCCTCTCACCCGTGAGAGTAGCTGGCCTGAGGCCTGCAGGGTGTCCTGTAAGAACAGCTCCTGCTGGTGCCTTCAAGGGTCTTGCCAGGTGCAGGAGTCCAGGAGTCAGTCACTTGGGGAGCAGCAGATGAGGGCTACCCCAGTCCCTAGCCATTGCAGGCCACACTGTCATCTCCAGCCTGAACCGATGCACTAAAACCAGCACTTGCTTCACATTCATGGGAACTGACATATGGTATAATTTTTTTTTTTAATCTTCCAAGTTCCCAAGGCAGCTTTGACGTGAATATTAATACTAACATAATTTTATGATGATTAGAGAACACAATTAGGGGCTATTAATAATGACATAAATAATGACATTTAAGGCCTCATTTTAATTTGAGTAATATTCAGTCTGGTGGTATTTAAACAGCTCTGTCTAGCACAATTAGTATAGTACTGGGGTGCAGTCACTTTTCACAGAATCCATCAGTCCCACCTCACCAACACACCTCCACGGCAAGGGAGACAGATGGAGGACCCTGCCCCACACCTGAGACGCACTCAGAGACAGCCTTCTGCTGCAGCCTTGACTTGGCCCCCAGGGACAGGTCTTTCGGACAGAGGACGTTGTGCAGAGATTTCAAGAGTCTAAATTGGGAAAGAGTGCTGGTGGCTGGATTGAAGTTCGCTAAGTTGTCCGTTGTTCCAACCATAGGTACCACATCTCCCCAAGAAGGTGGAGGAACAGTGTGGGTTTCCATTTCCAGCTTCCCTTGGCTAAATCCTACTTGACCTGCAGAACATGGCTCCCCACTGAGTCCCACAAGCCCCCCCCCAAGCCCTCGTCTTCTGCAGCATCATTCTAGGCTGGCCACAGAGTACTGTATACTCAAGTGTAGTGATCTGTTTACTTACCCATCTTCCCAGCAGGCTGCTCAGTCTTGGAGGGGTGAGGCTGTGTCTTATCTGCCTTTAAACCCTCAGCTCACCAGTACATAGCTGGCTCTCGATCAGTGCTTGTTGAATGACTTAACAGCAAAATGACAGCAGGTTCTGCCTTGCACCCATGGGGCGTGTGTTGAGGCTGGTGTACTATTATGGCATTTCACTCTCAGAGCTCTAAACTGCATCTTCGTTTTTGTTGTGTGTTGTTTCTTTTTTTAGAGATAGAGCCTCGTTCTGTCACCCAGGTTGGAGTGTAGTGGTGCGTTCACAGCTCATTGTAACCTTGAACTCCTGGGCTCAAGCTGTCCTCCCACCTCAGCCTCCCAAGTAGCTGTGACTAAAGGCATAGGCATGCACCACCGTACCTAGACTTTTTTTTTTTTTTTTAAGAGATGGCTGGTCTCAAATTCCTGGGCTCAACTGCTTCTCCCACCTCAGCTTCCCAAAGTGCTGAGATTACCGGTGTGGTCCAAACTGCATCTTTTGGGTGTTTATGACCAAAAGCAAACATGTGGGAAATGGCTAGGCTGGTTGAAGAGGTGCACAGTAAGGAAATATCTGTGAACTGTGAGACTTCGTGGTTAAAAACCAGTGGCCCTTAAGACTTAAATAACCCAAGATCCTTAACCTGTGCGTTTACCAACTGGGGGAAACATACCCTAGTTGCATGATACGTTTTGCAGTTGTAGACTACATTCTTTATGAAGAGAATTAGCAGATAAGCCTGGACTAGAAACTAGGTTTTCTCCCCATTCAGGTCTCTAGAGTAGAGAGGAGAAACTGAAATAGCAAACTTCCTGATAAGTGAGGATTATAAATGAAGAAAAAGGAGAAGGAGGGTAAAGAGGAAGAGGATCGGAGAAGGGTGGGAAGGAGAAGGGAGGAAAAAGGTAAAGGAGGAAGTGGGGAGGAAGAGGAAGAAGAAGGAAAGCTATTTGTTGAGCGTTTTTCATGTGCCAGGCATTTCAGTACATAACACCCATTATGTTCTTTGATCCTCGAAATAATCCTAGGAGATATATACTATTATTATTCTCACTTCACCAACGATGAAGCTCAAGTTTAAAGAGGTTAAAGTAACATGCCTGGTCACACGGTAGCATGAAGCTGGGCCAGGCTTCAAGCCTAAGTCTGTCTGATTCCAGAGCCCAAATTGTGACCACCCACTGTACTAGGACAGGTGACAGAGAAGGATTAGGACAATGTGGGATGCTTATGTCACAGGATAGGGAAGGCCACCTGCCAAGTGGATATGATAGATGAGGCAGCTTGCTGATGTCCCTGCCACCTAAGGACCCTGTGAAGTCTGCAGGGGAAGAATGAAAATCCACTGGCCAAGGGCCAGCGCAGGGAGCCCTAGAGCTGATGAGGGCAGGAGTCTGGCCCCCTAGAAAGGGTGGCACTAGACATACCCAACAACAGGGTTGGCGGGTGGCCAACCTCGGCACTGGCTGACAGTGTTTTGGCAGAGGCTAGCGAGAGTGCGGAGGCTGGGGCAGGGTCCGTGAGCAGCAGGGGAAGTTAAGTGGAACCCTTTCTGGGTAATTGACTCTGTCTGCCCATAGGACCCCCTGCCAAGCCCAGGCAGGCCCGGCCTGACATGCTGCAACCTGTCTGAAGTCTGTTCTGCAGAGGCAGAGCGCCTGGTTGACAGTAGGCTGGTAATTTTGTTATAAGACTCACCCCTTCAGTTGCAAGCTCCTTTTGTCTGAATCCCTGATGCGGAACTCAGGGAACCATCTGAATGTACACCAGTGGTGGCAGCAACAGCCGCAATGTGGCCAACAGGCAGGATGGGGGCTGGGGGCTCCAGGCTGAGCCCCCTGGAGGGTGAGATGGGGGCTCCCCCTACTCACCAGCAGCCATCTCAGCAAGCTGGTACCCACCCACAGTGCCACGTGCCCACTATCAGACAGGGGCAGAGAGTGCAGAAGGGCACTGGGTCCCACACCAAGGGATTCTTGTGGCAATAGGAGGCCTTGAAAGCCCCAGAGCTGGTCACTCATCTGTTTTCTCCTTCCAGGGCACAATACATATTTTCTACTGCCACTGGTTACCATCCCTTAAATCCTTCCCTCTCTTCTCTTAGTCCACACGGCCTGGAATTCTGCCCATCCATCCCTTACACTCAGCCACCTCAAGGAACAGCAGGAAATATCACCTGCTTTGACAGGGAACCAGGATTCGAATGCCCTGACCATGAGGGGAAGCAGTTGCAGAGGGCATGCAGGGGCTAAGCAAGGGGCACAGAGGAGGTGCAGGCACAGCAGTCGGGGGCAGCACGGAGATGCGGCTTTGTGGGACCCAGGAGGGGCAAGAAGCAGGGCAGCCAGCCAGAAACAAGTCCAGTGTCAGGCTGGGCTGCTGTTCTCCAGCCTCCTCTTTAGGCTCTGGGGTTGCTTTTCACTTTTGTTTAACATGTGTTTAAACTGAACTTTTCTTCTCTTCTCCGCTCACCTGCAACTTCTCCTAGTGCCCTGAGCTCTATGACTAACACGGCTCTTCTCCCAGCTGAGTTATCTGGGGCCATTCCTGAACCCACCTCAGCTGCCAATCAGAGTTAGAGTTGCACTGATTTCACCCCCCAGGGACAGTGGGGTGCCATCTACAGGGGTACCATTGTTTCCAGTCTAAGTTAGGTCCTTCGACCCTCTTTCCTAGACTAATACAATAGGCTCCTAACTTACTCCCAGGCCTTCTATCTGTTCCCTCTTACCTGCTATATCAGAATTACATTCCCAAAGGGTAAAAATTATACCCAATTAGCTGGGTGTGCTGGTGCATGCCTGTAGTCCCAGCTACTCAAGAGGCTGAGGCAGGAGGATCAGTTGAGCCCAGGAAATCAAGGTGGCAGTGAGCTATAATCACACCACTACACTCCAGCCTGGGCAACAAAGTGAGACCCCCATCTGTATATAAATAAACAAATAAATAAGTAAATAAATAAAATAACTTTTAAGAAAATTATCCCCAACATTTACGAAGAGCTTACTACATGCCAGGCATTAGTCCAAGCACTCCTCACGTGTTACTTATTTGATCTGTACAACTCAGTGCAGTCAGGACTATTTATCATTCCCATTTTCCAGAGGAGGGAAGTGAGGCACAGGGAGAGTAAATAATTTGCCCAGTATTACGTAACTATGAAATGATCGAGCCAGGATTCAAAATCTGTACGCTTCTTCTTAAGTCAAGAGTAGCAATGATCACATTACACCCACTCCCTTCTCAAAACGTTTTAGGATCTCACCACCACAAATCCCAGCTCCTTAGCATCCCACGCCTTCAAATCTCTATTCTAACACCTCTTCCTGCTTGGTGTAACCCTCTCTGCCCTCCCCGCACTCCAGCTGAAGGTGCTATGTTTTCTTCCCCAAGTACTAACAGCCTTGGTGCCTTTGTTCTGTGTTCCTTCTCCCCGTGACACCCTTCTGCTACCTGCCTACATTCCCCTCTTCTCATCTCCCACCCCAGCCAAAAGCCTGTCTTTGTCCCTGTCGAACTCCTCTTAGGAGAGCTGTTTGTTCTGGTGGCAAGCACATAGGCCTGAGAAACACCGGGTTAACACACTCACTCTCGTTATTGGCTGTGTCACCTTGAAAAAGCAAATTCACGGCCGGGCACGGTGGCTCATGCCTGCAATCCCAGCACTTTGGGTGACTGAGGCAGGCAGATCACGAGGTCAGGAGATCAAGACCATCCGGGCTAACACAGTGAAACCCCATTTCTACTAAAAATAGCAAAAAAACCCAAAACAACAACAACAACAACAACAAAAAAAAAAAACAAAGAAAAATTGGCTGGCCATGGTGGTGGGCGCCTGTAGTCCCAGCGACCTGGGAGGCTGAGGCAGAATTGTGTGAACCCAGGAGGTGGAGCTTGCATCTCCAGTGAGCCGAGATTGCACCACTGCACTCCACACTGGGCAACAGTGCGAGACTCTGTCAAAAGAAAAAAAAAGAAAGAAAGAGAGAGAGAGAGAGTGCGCGGGTGGGGGGGGGGAGGGAGGGAGGAAGGAAGGAAGGAGCAAATTCACCATTCTGAGCATCAGTTTCACTGCCTATAAAAAGGGGATGATGATAACAGTACTTATTTGCAGGAGTTGTTGGAAGGATTAAAAGAAGTCATTTGGGAAAAGCACCGTCTCCTGCTGGACTCTCAATCAAGGTCAATGTTCTTTCCCTCAGTGTCCTCCTGCATAGCATGTGTCACTGTCTCCCGGACATTTTAGCTGTTTGAGTCCTCCAGGAAACTGTAAGTTACTTAAAGGCAGGCATTATGTCCTGTTACATTCTGAAGTCCCCTGAATGCCTTACTGAATACCAGATATTGCTGCTCTTCAATAAATATTTTCTGGCCAGGTGCGGTGCATCATGCCTGTAATCCCAGCATTTTGGGAGGCCAGGGTGGGCGGATCACCTGAGGTCAGGAGTTCGAGACCAGCCTGGCCAACATGGTGAAACCCCGTCTCTACTAAAAATACAAAAAAAAACTAGCCTGGTGTAATCCCAGCTACTCAGGAGGCTAAGGCAGGAGAATCACTTGAACCTGGGAGGTGGAGGTGGCAGTGAGCTGAGATTGCGCCACTGTACTCCAGCCTGGGCGACAGAGGGAGACTCTATGTCCAAAAAAAAAAAAAAAAAGTTTTCTGTTTGAATCTATTTAAATGCTTGCCCAGTGTTAGCAAGTTAGAGAGAGGATTTACGTACCAAAGAAAGTGGATGCAGTTAACCTCTGCATTCCCTTCAACCTTGAGAGACTAGAACTTAACAG
Source organism: Macaca nemestrina (assembly GCF_043159975.1). Lineage (NCBI taxonomy): Eukaryota > Metazoa > Chordata > Mammalia > Primates > Cercopithecidae > Macaca > Macaca nemestrina. The sequence continues at coordinate 115,517,724 of NC_092136.1, read as the reverse complement.
TCCTCCCACTAAAGAGAACTTGTGCAAAACACAGAACTCTTTGCCTATCTTATTCTCAGTGTCACCAGTAATGTCAGCTTGAGGTCACGCTGACTCTTCAAATCTGTTTCTAGCCCGTCCCATTTTTCTCCTCCACATTATTTTTTCCAGGGTCCTGGCATTTCCAGTCCACACCAGGAAGCTGAAGTTCTCCGGCAGCCCCAAACCACGACTGCCGCTGGTGGAGAAGTCAACCCGGCAAATAGAAATGTCACTCAATCATTTCCCCGCACTTTCCTCCCCTTGCCCTTCCCCACCGCATATAATGAGAAACTTTTTGCCCAAATATTGTTTGAATTTCAAATACACAATTTCCCTGGGGGTGACCAGATGAAAAGAGAAATCTGGTTTGCAACATAAGACTTCTATGCGGAAGTCGCATTGAGCGAACACCGAAACTAAATTTTTATTGAGCTCCTTGAAATGACAGGAGCACATCAAGGCAACCAAGCTCCTTTTTCACTGTGGTATGCTTAAATTATTTTAAGGGAGCACAAAGGAAGCACCCCTCAAGGGGGGAGAAAAGAAGGAAAGGACTTTAAATGCAGTGCGCAAGATGGTAAATCTGCTCATAGTATCTCATCCATTCCTAGCTGGGCTTCTTAACTGGGGGGAGGGGGGTCCTAGGAGCCCCTAGGGCAATGATTCTCAACCCTGGCTGCTTTAGAATCTCAATCCTGGCTGCATTAGAATTACCTGGAACATTTTAGGAGGGGGGGAGGGAACACTAATGCCCAAACCCCACCCCGAACAAATTAAATGAGAATATCCATGTATAAGGCCCAGATCTCAGAATTGTATTAAAAGGTCTGAGATAATTCAAATGTGCAACCAGGGTGGAATGTGTACACAGACTTGGAGGATGTCACTCCCCTGAAGTAGCAGGTACATTTTTGTATGCATGAGAATATGTGTGTTTTGCTGGGGGTGAGGGGTCATAACTTTCAGACAATTCTTAAAAACATCTGCAACTCAAAACAGGTCTTAATAATAGGTCTGCAGCTTGGTGTCTCGGGTTCCTTCCGGCTGGAAAATGATGCACATCTAAGATTTGGTTATTAAGGGTTAGATGTTAATGGGCAAGAAAAAGGCAGGTCTCTGGTTCCTGGAGGAATGACCCTTGTTGATCTGGATCCCAGGTGGCAAGAAGCTGTCAATGAGGGACCAGGGAGACTAGTAGGGGATAAAAGATCCACCGAAAAATAGAGTGATGTGTTCTTGCAGAGAAAAACTCGGAACTCAGTGCAATTTATGATTTAGGCAGCCCTGCCTGTGACTCAGCTGACAGCTGTGCCCAGCTTGGCCTCTGAATCTGGACACCAGAAGCCAAGTCTACAGAGACGGATGACTGCCCAGGATCTCTTATTCTGGGAGCTCCATATTCATGGCTGATCAGTGCACTTCATAAAACTGGCCTGAGCACCAGCTTCTAAGTGTACATTGAGGGACTGGAGGGAGGCAGCAGGCAGAGGGTGGGTGAAGAGGAAGGTCCAAGCCTCTGAATAGTGTCCACAAGACTAGAGAAGCCCCTTGGAGCCTGCAGCACCCTCAGAACTTAATTTCGGTAAATCCAGAGGACCTTAAGGTTTGTGCGAATATCTAAACTGTGCTGCCAGCTAAAGGAGGAAGGGGTAGGGAGGGAAAACGGTCTGTTCCTCAGCCCCCAGCAGCGCTCCCTGGGCACTGGAGGCCACTCTGTTGTGAACATCACTGGCCCCCCTCCTCTTACCCACCAAGGGCCTGGTTGGATCTCTGAATTTGGGCTCTGCCAGCATCAGCCAGGCCCGCCTGTAGCAGCACTATAGCACTACCCCTGCCAAAAGGCAAGAGGGCCAGCCTTGGGGCTTCCCAGCCCCAAGTCAGCTGCCTAAGTGCTCAGCCCTGCTCATGAAAGGGCCCCCTCTTCCTCTCTTTTCAGCCCTGTGCTCTAATTTATCCTCCCCTTTGATAACCAACTCCAAACACATTCAGCCGAGGCCGGGCCATCAGTGCACAAAGGCCTGTGCTCTCCCGGCTGAATGCAGCACTTCACTCTTGGGGGGATTTCTATAGAAGGCGAAATCCACCAAACAAGCTATTACACTTAAATCAGACAATGCCCGAGGTGACGGCGAGGAGACCAGCGTTAATGACTCAGCTAGCAGCGGGCTTCTCTATTTTATAGCTCTACCACAGCATGAGAGAGCAACCCGCTGCCCTTCCCAGCCTCTGCCAGATCCGTCTCCTCCTGCTCCGGGACTAGAAAGTTGACCCGCCATGTCTGCTGGTTCTCTGAATCCTGAGGGTGAATTCCCCCTAGGCCCACTTAGACTCACTCCTGATTCCCTCTTTGCCTCAGAAAAAGAATGGAGGAGTGAAGTCCTGTCTGCCCCCTTCTCTCTCTTTCATTCCAAAGATGAGGAAACCATGGTAACTGTTGACAGTCACAGAGTTGGCTGGTGACACAGCCAGGATTAGAACCCTTGTCTCTCATCTCATTCAATTAATACAAGAACTAATATAAAATAGATGGTGCATGTAAAGTACTTAGCATAGTTTCTGGCATACCCAAATACTCAATAAATATCAGCTGCTGTTACTTGTAGAGGCATCACTTTATACAGTTTATTTATTTTTATTTTTATTTTTTTGAGACAGGGTCTCACTTTGTCACCCAGGTGAGACTGCAGTGGTGCAAACATGGCTCACTGCAGCCTCAATCTCCCGTGCTCAAGCAATCCTCCCACCTCAGCCCCTCGAGTAGCTGGGACTAGAGGCGCACACCACCACACCTGGCTAATTTTCATATTTTTCTGTGGAGATGAGGTTTCACCACATTGCCCAGGCTGGTCTCAAACTCCTAAGCTCAAGCAATCTACCTGCCTTGGCCTCCCAAAGTGCTGGGATTACAGGCATGAGCCACTGCACCAGGCCTTATATAGTTCATTCATCTGTTTATGGAGTGCCTGTCATGAGGCAGGCAGTCTGCAGGGTGCCTGGCATAAAACAGTGAGTATGATAAGTCCTGCCCTCCTGGAGCTTACCTTCTAATGTGAGATTCAAACAGGTCAATAGGCAGACGCAGTACAGAGTGGTAGGCCATAGAATAGTGAAAGTAATGGGTGCTTCAGGAGGTCAGAGGAAGGGCATCTAATACAGACTTTGGGGCTCAGTGAGACAACTGGTGTCTCACTGAGACTGAAGGCAATGGGTCAAAGTTAACCAGGGGAAGGCAGGTGGGAATAAAGGGGATGAATTGGGGTAGATAGAGATTTCTAGGAGGAGGGAATAGTCAAATGTGCAAAGGTGAATGACAGCCAGATGAATTTAAGGAAATGAAAAAAGTCAGTAGGCCAAGAAGATTGGGTAACACGGGGCGAGGACGCAGTGGCACAGGGAGGGAGGCCGATGGTCAAGAACAGAGGCACAAGGCATCTCGTGAGGTTCGTGGTGAGCCATAGAAAGGAGCCTGGACTGTATCCTGAGGAGTAAGGGAATAAGATCCAAGAACACAGGACCTACTGAGGAAATTGGATTGGAGAGCAGCTGCGGTGAGACCAGGGAGCAGGTCCAGGGACCAGCTTGGCACTTGTTCCACATCCCATTTTAACACATTACTTGGTTCTAATCTTGACTCACCAAATAAGGCCCCCCATTAAGACAACTCATGAAGGGGAAATAAGTGGAAGAAAGACAACTACAGCCTCAGAAGCCAAGAAATAGAATAATGGGTTTGGTTTCCCTGGCCACTTGAGTCATTATCCAAAAAGCCTTCGGCACCATGCAGTTAGATCAAATTCTCTTCCACCAACCAGATGTGTGAATTTCGGCAACCTCCATTTTCCCATCTGTACAATGAGGACAGTTTACCAAGTAATCGATAAACTGCCTTACAGTTCTCACATTCTATGCTTTCATGACTTGAAATATGTATCACATATTTTGATTCTAGGATGCCTTGTTTTGCATTTTAATGTTTATAAAACCAGGACAAAATGATTCTCATCTTAAAATAGAGCAGACACAGTTCATCAAAGTCAGGTAACCTGCACAATAATCAAAGACATTTCCTCTTCCGGGTTCTCACCATCGAATCCAAGCAAGGACCAGCTTTGACACCCACCAGGAAAAGCTGCTTGGGAGCTGCATTCCTGAACGGCTCCCACCTTTCTGAGCTGCCTGTGCACAGACCCACGGTCTTCAGGAGACCCTCTTTCCCAAGCCCTCTGCCCTCAGGCCTGCAGGGATAAGGTTTCGCAGAAAGCTACAACCATCTCTCCCTTCCCAGCAGCTCTGGCAGCTGCTAAGGTAGAGGCCAAAGCTCCAAGGGTTTTGGGCAGGTGAACAAAACAATAAATTCAGGCTGGTGTGGGAGAAGAAAAAAAAAAAAAAAAAAAACACCTCAGAGCTGTTTCTGGCTGGAAAATGCTCTCCATCCTGTGGCTTTAGGACACAGGCAGCATCGCATCCAGAGGCGCACAGCTGCATGGAACAATTCAAAAATTGCCTTGTTGGACTACAACGTGCCAATTTTTCAAATCTAGAGCCATTTTCACTATTACAGTGTGTGCAGTCTAAGCCGGGAGAATTTTCTTCTGGGAGGGAAAATTGATTCCGAGGTTACCATTAACCCCCATTATCACAGCACGCCCCGTTCCAAAACTATTCTTGGGAACCAAGGGGGCTAGAGGAAGCTATGGAGGCCCATGGCGAGGTTGGTGCCCAACATCACAGGTGCTAACAGCCAAAGTCCATTAGCCCCATGTCTCAGAAGGGCATGAAAGTGAGTGAGATGGAGAAGGGGAGAGAGAGAGCATAAAATAATCGGTGGCCAGGTGTGGCGGCTCACAGCACTGGTAATCCCAGCATTTTGAGAGGCCAAGGTGGGTGGATGGCTTGAGCTCAGGAGTTCCAGACCAGCCTGGGGAACATGGTGAAACCCCATCTCTACAAAAAAATACAAAAATTAGCCGGGCGTGGTGGCATGCACCTGTAGTCCCAGCTACTCGGGAGGCTGACATGGAAGGATTGCTTCAGCCTAGTAGGCAGAGGTGGCAGTGAGCCGAGATTGCACTACTGCGCTCTAGCCTGGGTGACAGAGCAAGACCCTGTATCCAAAAAAAAAAAAAGAAAGTAAAAAGAAAAAGAAAAGGAGGAACTCTAGCCTGGGTGACAGAGCAAGTATCAAAAAAAAAAAAAAAAGTATCTGGGCATGTGTTTTCCCAAGAATTCCTAGGCTTTGGAAGTTTTCCCGCATCCCTCACTTCATTTGTATGGGTTGGGAACTTGGGTGAGCCAAACAGCAGGAACCAAGGCTAACACCTGCATAAGACTCTTTTCATTTTGACATGAAATCCTCCCTGGTAACCGTCCTCTCCAGCTGGGGCCAGAGCCTGGTAGAGGAATGTTCCCCAGGAGCTGACTTAAAGGCTGCCCATCCCATTTTCATTTCTATACCCAGCTGCTCTGGGCCCAGGTGCGGGGACCCAGGGGCAGAAGGCTGCTGGCTTGTCCACTCCAGGTGCTATATATGGAAAATCACTCTAACCCATTCTAAGCACAGTCAAGAGCCTTTATTACGGCGTGTGCTATGACCTCCACCTTGCCAAACCCACCAGCCCAGCCAAGAACGCAGTGGAGATAGTGGCTGCTGCAAAACAAGGAGAGAAAGATAGCTGTGTGGACAAAGGAGGGAGCAGGTGACCTAGGAGAGGAGCACAGCCACTGATCTCACCATCTTTACCTTGTCATGACATGGCAGTCGGTACTGGTCTTGAACCTAGAAAGCCCAAGTCTGAATTCTGAGTTGACCTTGGACTACTTACTTACTCTCTCTGAGCTTGTTTCTCTTCCTATGGTCTGGAAGTAAAAATAAACACCTAGCAAAGATGTTGTCCACATTAAATGACATAATGTGGGAAAGAAGTGACAAATAATGGTTGTTCAACAAATGTCAAATAAAGATATGATATATATTGTATTGTCCCTGTGAATATAATGTAATACAATGTTTCAAGTGGCTCAGCCTTCATGTATAAATATACTTAATACATTAGTTAATTATGAGAGGAATTGGATACATACAGTATATATCAAATATATATATATGAAAGAAACTCAGCATCCATTCTATTTTTTTAATTTTTATTATTTTATTGTTATTTTTTTCAGAGAGGGTCTCCCTCTGTTGCCCAGACTGGACCGCAGTGGTGTGATCACAGCTCACTGTAGCCTTAACCTCCCGGGTTCAAGCAATCCTCCAACCTCAGTCAAGTAGTTGGAACCACAGGCGCACACCACCACACTATGCTTATTTATTTGTTTGTTTGTTTGTTTGTTTTGTAGAGATGAGGTCTCCCTATTTGCCCAGCTTGTGTCAAACTCCCAAGCTCAAGTGATCCTCCAGCCTCAGCCTCCCAAAGTACTGGGATTACAGGCATGAGCCACCGCGCTGAACCCTAGCATCCCTTCTAAAATGTGTCTCTGTTGTTTAAACAAGACAGATTCACTGTCCTTGGCACAAGCGTTTGCTTCAGATTCTGGGTATTGTGGCTACATCACTGGCTAGCTCTGAACTTTAAAAGTTCCTCCCACCTGCCCTCATCCCTTCTCTAGGACCACCAATAAATAAGCCCTCCTCCTCTTCTCCGGGATGCCACCTGCACCCACGGCTGACCTCCTCTCCTCCCTGGAGTGGCCAGTCTTCCAGAAGTGTATTGCAAAGGAAGGCCTTGACGACTTGGAAGTACTGGAGAGGAATGCACTCCAATTCAGCCCAACATTGAAAGCATCTGCCAGTGCTGGGCCCTGGGGCACAAGATGAGCAACCTAAGGGTTGCCAGGCAAGCGCAGGTACCAGATACACACACAGCTCATTCGAACAATAGGTTAGAGAGGGCAGGCGCGCCAGGAGGAAGCCGGACAGATGGGGTTCATGCGGAAGGAGGCCCAAGGAGGGCGCCGCCAGGAGTGGACACAGCCGTGGCTTCCGTGCCTGCGGACACTGGGAAGTTGACCTCTCTTAGTCACCGGGTGATTTGTGCAGGAGGGGAGGGGTGGGGAGCTCAGGGCTAAGTGCTGACCGGACGTCCCTGTCAACACAATGTTCCGCCTGGCCGGGCCTTCATATATAAAGATATTTAATGAATTAGTTAATTAATGAGAGGAGTTTGATTGATAGATCATATGGCGCTCGCAGCAGGGTGAGTCTGACCCCGATATCGCCGCCTCGGCTGCAATCCGTCCCCCTCATTGGTCGGGAAAGCGCGGTCGCTCCGGCAATTTGCATGCATTTAATGTAGCTCTTTAATAGGATGTAATGTTAGCGAAAGCCAAAAGCGCAGCAGCTGTAACTTAAAAGACAGCCCCATTACTGCAAGCCTTATAATTAGGGTAAGAGGGAGACTCGGTCTGCCATATGTTAAACTCTTTTGAGGTTAATAGCTCTGTAAGATTTTTGCAATTTAAAAAAATTACACTTGAAGGATGATGACAAGGCTCATCAATGAAGCGCCTCTTCACTGGAGGGAAGGGACAGAAGGATCCCATGTCCCCCAACGTCCCCTTCCTTGGGGACATGGCGAGGTGGCCCCTGTCCTCCCGCAAGTCGCCCAGACTCCTTTCTTTCTTTCCTCTCTGCACCAGCTTCCTCCACCCGGCCCCATTGGCGCAAAGCTGCTCTCTTACTCCGTGGAGTTGGATCTCGCCCCCCCTGCGCAGTCTCTGCTTCCGCAGGTCCCCGGCATCCGGCCCACGGAGGGCGGGCGTAAGGCGCTCCAGCGCGCGCCCAGGACCAAGGAGAAGCGCCGCGCGTGCTTACCTTGTAAAGTCGCAGGCAACTCCAGAGCAATTACGGGTCCCCGCAGGTTACCTGGCGCTGATTGCACAGCCGGGGCCCGAATCAGGGAACACGCAGCAGGCACTGCCCGGGGAGGGGGAGGAGAGGAAATCGCCGGGAATTTGCTTGGTAATTACCTGGCACAAGGCCCTGGAGGTGTTTGCCCCCTCTGTGCTACAGCCCACGCGGCTAAGGGACGCGACAGCGGTGTGGAGCCTGGTCCTGGGCCTGGGGGAACCGAAGCCGGCAAATGGACCCTGGAGGGCTGGCCCCTGTGTCCCAGCTGTGACATGTAACAGGAAGGCCTCCCGCCCGCTCCCCGCGAAGAGCCCAGCTGCACCCTCCTGGTCTCTGGTGTCTTTCTCGAGTGTCCCTTCCCCGTGACCCGAGAGCACCGGGTGGGGGGCGGTCATAGGGGAGTCGCTGTAGAGACGGGAGATGGTCTCTGGAGACTGGAGCAGCCTCCTGCCGCAGGGTCCCCTCCCACGGTCTGTGCTCGGTGGGGGAGCAGGGGAGAGCCGCCTGCTAGGCAGATTCTCTCCCCCAGGAGTTCTGTCTCCTGTGTCCTTCCCCTCCCCCTGGCTCCCTTGCGGAGCGCGTGGGTGTCGGACCAAATTTCTGATGACAGACACTCCAGACAAAACAACAAGGGATTGACAAAAAGAAATCCCTCTTATTTTTTTTAAAAGGGGCCCTTGTTAGAAGGAAACTACAGGACCAGTAAAATTACTACTAATTGCACAATTATCTGATTATCTCTGGTACCAAAAATACATGAGATCCTTTCTGCCTCCCAGCTACTTAAAGAATTCTCAGGGACACTTCTTGGGGAAGCAGACAGGTCGCGCTTGTCAAAACCTGGAAAGACCAAAGGATATAAGGAAAGGGGATGTATGGGTGAGGATGGCAAAGGGAATCACATTGTAGATCCCTAGAGAGTAGAAGAAAAAGTTTAGAACAGGCTGGGAAAGAAATGGAATGCAGGAGAGAGTGCGGCAGAAGAGGGTTATGGCCATGAATTATATAAATCACAGCTAAAAGAGCTTATGAGATCATTTAATTCTAACATTATCCCTATTCTGAAGGTGAGATCCATAGAGGTTAGGCCACTTGTCCAAGGACTTAGGAGCTGGAAGGTGTGGAGGGATGAGGGTGAACTGGTGGTGGAGCTGGAAGGTGTGGAGGGATGAGGGTGAACTGGTGGTGGAGCTGGAAGGTGTGGAGGGATGAGGGTGAACTGGTGGTGGAGCTGGAAGGTGTGGAGGGATGAGGGTGAACTGGTGGTGGAGCTGGAAGGTGTGGAGGGATGAGGGTGAAGTGGTGGTGGAGCTGGAAGGTGTGGAGGGATGAGGGTGAAGTGGTGGTGGAGCTGGAAGGTGTGGAGGGATGAGGGTGAACTGGTGGTGGAGTAGCCCAGCGCATTGGGTCACAGCTGTAATCCCAGTATTTAAAGAGGCTGAGGCAGGAGGATGGCTAGAGCCCAGGAGTTCAAGGCTGCAGTGAACTATCATTGTGCCACTGCACCCAAGCCTGGGCAACAGAATGAGACCCTGTCTTATTATTATTTTTTTTTCAGAGACAGGGTCTTACTCTGTCATCCAGGCTGAGTGCACTGGCACGATCTTGGCTCACTGCCACTTCTGCCTCAGGGCTTAAGTGATCCTCCCACCTCAGTCTTCCAAGTAGCTGGGCTTACAGGTGCGTGCCACCATTTCCTGCCAATTTATTTGTGGTTTTTTTGTAGAGGCAAGGTCTGCCTATATTGGCCAGGCTGGTCTCAAACTCCTAGGCTCAAGCAATCCTCCCACCTCAGCCTCCCAAAGTGCGGAAATGACAAGTGTGAGTTACCTAGCCTGACAGACAGACCCTGTTTCTAAAATAGAAAGAAAGAAAACATAATGATAAAACAATAAAATTAGGCTATCTTCTACACCCTCACTGCCTTTTTGGGATAGAGATAATGGTCAGTTTCTGTGGTCAAGGTAGAAGAAACCTTTGTATTATACATCTTGATATAAAATGCTACCTACTGGTAGCTACTAAAAGTGAACACAACACAACAGCAATGGCTAACTTTTGTTAGTGCTCTGTGGTTTCTAAAGCATTCCCATCTGCTTTCTCACATAATTCTCTCTCCTATGCTGTTCTGTCAGTATCCTCCATTTTCAAATGACTTAAGCAAGACTTAGATGGTTAGGAAGGAGAGGATACTAGGAGCTGGTTAGATGAGTGGATAGGCAGAGGCCAGCCTCTGTTCCCCTGAGAGGCTGCCTAAGTCTCTAATATGGTTTGGATCTGTATCCCCACCAAATCTCATGTTAAATTGTAATCCCCAGTGTTGGAGGTGGGGTCTGGTGGGAAGTGATCGGATCATGAGGGTGGATTTCTCGTGAATGGTTTAGCACCATCCCCATGCTGTTCTCATGATAGTGAGTGAGTTCTCTAGTTGGTTAAAAGTGTGTGGCACCTTCCCACTCTCCAGCTGTCTTGCTCCTGCTCTGGCCATGTGGCATGCCTGTTTCCCCTTTGCCTTCGGCCATGATTGTAAGTTTCCTGAGGTCTCCCCAGAAGCTGAGCAGATGCCAGCATCATGCTTCCTATAAAGCCTGCAGAACTGTGAGCCAACTAAACCTCTTTTCTTTATAAATTGTCCAGTCTCAGGTATTTCTTGATAGCAACGTGAGAAGGAACTAACAGCCTCTCACAACTTCTCCCCAGAAGTCTCACAACATGTCATGGGAACACCTAAAGTTCCAGACCCAGCATCTTTGCAGTGCATCTCAGAGCCCTCCCTGGGGAGAGGAGCCAGGGTTTGAGGGCTTTCTCTACTTGGGATGGACGGAATGTATATAAGGGGCTGTATACATGAAGCTTGGTTACATGATTTTCTTTATGTTCATTACTTCTTTTCAGTCAGTGGCTTGGGCGCCTTTTGCACTTGGTTGTGGTTTAGTCATCTGGAGCTACTTTCCCATGGGAAGGTGCTTCTCTTGGCCCACCAGGTTGAAATGTCATTGTTAGGTCACTGGTGACACCTCAGTTCTTTGATGGAAGAGGTGCTTCCAAGCCCTGCGTGCAAAGTCCACAGTACTTCCTGTTCTCCCTGCCTCCTACCTCATTAACCAATCAGGGTTAGGAGGAGAACTCCTCATAGTGCTCCCCATCCTGCCTGCTGCCACTGCTTAGGAGGGCAGAAGTGCAGAAGCGCCACCTCCATGAGCCTTGGGAATGCCAAGCAGAGTCGAGGGCCACTGAAGCTCCTTAGCAGTCCAGGCCACTGCTCCATAATCACCACATCCCAACCACGCAGCCCCCTGCAGAGCACCGATGGCTGCTAGAGAATTACCATCCACAGATCAATAGCGGGGCGATTACTGGGCCTTGCACGCAGCCAGCAGGGCTCGCTCTGGAGGAGTGTGGAGACGCATGCAGGAACATAGGTTCCCTTCATTAGGGCAGCTGGACTCCAGGTGAGACCAAAGCAAGGCTAGAGACTCCCAGGATGGGGGCTGGGAGGCTTTTGTGGAGCCATGGCTCTGAACTGAGGAGGAGTAAGAGAGAAGTGAATTGGCCTAAGAAGGCCTCTGCCTATCTGCCTATCTGCCCGGCTAATCAGCTCCCAGCATCCTTTCCTTCTACACACAGCCCACTTAAGAGAAGTTAATGAAAAGTAAACAAACTGATTTTTCCTATCAACTACCCCTTGATAGAAGGTCCCTTGGGCTGAAGAGGTCAATCCTCAGAAAAGCAGGATGTCTGAGGCCAGAGCAGGCACAGAGCTATAGCTTAAGGCTATCTCTTGATAAGAGCTTCTTCAACAAAGGCTGCTGGCTGTAGGGAAGCTCCTTCCCCCAAGACTCAAGCCCTCCATTTATCCATCAAACACCATCCCTGTGATACAGACACTAAGAACAGAAAGACAATCTGACTTATTATAGTCTTGTAGGAAAAATAGAAACATGACCGCTAGACTTGAAGAATATTAGACATCTCTAAGTTCAACACCCTTAAATTACAGAGGAGAGGAAACAGAGGTATGGAGAGTGAAATGACTTGAGTAAGGTTTCCCAGCTTCCAGGGTCCGATCTGCACCAGGTGGCCTGACTCACACTCCAATGTTCTTCCCACCATGAGGCAGAATGAAGCAGGTGCCAGCCTCTGTTGCCGAGCCTTGCCAGAGAGCCCATCTCCCTTGCCTTTGCCTAGCCCTGACCACCTTCCTCACTGCTTCTTCCTTCCAAATTCAAATGCGTGATTAGCAGCCACTCCCCAATCCCTCCTGCTCAACCAGAGGTTTGGGATTTCATTTCCAACCAGCAGAGGAATTGATAACATTTAAGTTATTCAAGTTACAAAGAAACATCCTCCTCAATACCACCTATTCTTGGGGAGGAGAGCCTTGGCCAGGAGAGACATAGAGAAAGTGGGGACAGGAAGAGAGGGGATACAGGTGGGGAAGAAGGATGATGAACCACAGCTGGAGGCCTCTCCTGGTCAATGAGGGGAAGGCATTTCACAATCTGCCTTCTTTGTCGATGAAGATGGGATAGGGTACTCCTTGCTGGTCTTCTAATATGCAGGACAAGCTCCCAACTCAGGACCTTTTCATGGGCTGTTCTATCTAGATCCCCCAGATATCAGCACACCTCACTCCTCCACCACCTCTAAGTCTTTGCTCAAAGGGCACCATGTCAGTGGAGAACTACCATGACCTCCCTACTTAAAACTGCAATACCCTTCCCCCAGAATTCAGCATTCACCACCCCCCTTACCCTGCTTTCTAGTTCTCCCTAACACTTAATGACTTCTAGTTTAGTATTTAACTGATTTATTCATCATGTCTTTTATGTGTTTCACCTCTGCCACTACTAGAAAGCAAGTGTCGAGAGTGCAAGGGTTTTGTGTGTTCTGTTCATCGTACCTAGAATACTGCTGAGCATATAGTAGATGCTCAATAAATATTGGGTCAAGGCATGAATTAAGTAGTGAATCGAGAGTCTTCAGATATGAGGGCTGGGAGAGACCTTGAAGATAAACTAATCTCTAACTCTCAATTTGCAGGTGATGAAAATAAAAGCCAGAGAGAGTAAGAGAAAGTTTTGTAGAGAAGGTGATGTTCAAGCAAGGTTTTCTTTTCTTTCCTTTGTTTTCCTCTTTTGCAACTCTTTCAGTTTGTGCATTTGTTCATTCATTCATTCTTTCACTCATTCATTCAGAAAATATGTATTGGACACTACAACATACTAATCACTGCATAAACATAATATTTAAAATTTAAATTATTAACCATCATAACAATAATTATTATATTTTAATGTAATATTGATCATTTTCTTCCAGGCCTCTTGCTAAGCACTTTACATGCATTATTTCATATGAACAACCATACACACTATTATTGGCCTCATTTTGCAGATGATAAAATTAAGGCTAAAGATGCTACACGGCCTGCCCTAGCCACACAGCTAGAAAGTAGAGGAGATGAAACCCATGCTGAGGCCTGTCTGACTCCAAACTCTGTGCCATACCACTGCATCTTGTCCCTGCTCCCCACTCTTTCTTTTTCCTTCCCGTCTCTGGGATCAAACCAAATGGCCCAATCGAGGTGGCAGGAGAGTCAGCCAAGGTCACCCCGAGCTGAGCCCTTTTGCGGCTGCACAATCCTGCCACTCCACTGGCTCCCTTGAAGCTACCTCTCCCTGTCCCATCTGCTCTCCTAGTCCCAGCCCCAAGCTCCAAGCCCCATATATGAATGCCGGTATGACTCACAGCACCAAGATCGGTCCCTGGGAAAAAGGACTCATAAAACCTTACAGCAGTGTTATAACGTGTTCTTAGCTTTCACAGGCATCCCGGGCGGCCGAAACTGGGCAGATGGGCAGGCCCCATAGACCCAGAATTGATGAGAACCGCTACAACGTTTGTGTGTGTGTGTGTGTGTGTGAAGACAGTACCGTCTTTTAGCTGCCTGATAGGGGAAGGGCAATACAAGAAATGAGCATTTCTTCAGCTCTTTACAGTTTAAAAAGCACTTTCACATGTAATGTCCACCAGATAAGGTAGGTGTAATTTCAGAGTCACAGATAAGGAAACCAGCAGAGAGCCAGAACTCAGAATTGGGCTTTCCTTACTGAATTCAGATTTGGTGCTCTGTTCCTGGGACCAGCTGGCATGGTACTAACTCTCAGTGACCTCAGCTACATCTGCCCACAGAGACAGATCCTGGCAGCATCCTCCTCGGGTAAGGGGGCACAGTCACCTAAAGTGGACATTGACACAACCACGGAGTCTCAGTCCAGGCCCTGTTACCAGCATATCCCAGAGCAGCCTCTGAGTACATTTCTGTGACCGACACCCAAGGATAGGGGCTTTTTCACCCACATCCGTGCTGTAGAAGTCCTAGCTCGACTCCTTCACCTCCCTTCACGCTCCCTGACTGTGCTCTACAAGCCATCCCACCTTTCATGTCCAGTGCAGACCCACATTCGTGCCAGGCAAGGGGGCTCAGGGCAATGATGTGGTAACGATGCCTCACAGTTGTAATCACCCACACTATCTCATTTATTTGGATATTTCTGAGTTCCAAATGAAAAAGAAGTAAAGTGGGTCTTATTATCATCCCTGTTTTACAGATGGGGTAACAGGTTCAGAGAACTCAAGCAATTTTTCACATGTCACACAGCTAGTGAGTAAGAGAAACAGGATCTGAATCAGGTATTCTGACTCAACTCCAAGTTTTCCTCTCTTCTCTTCGGTAAGTTTCTGATAGTCCCAGCTTGCCCCTAATTGTTCAGTTTGCCAATATTTCCAGTTCAATGGGTTTCCTGTTTCCTCCCAAATTGAAAGCTGGAGCTGATTCTCTTAGCTACTTTGGTCCAGAATGGGCATTTTTGGGCTTGTGAGTTTTTGAGAGTGTAGCTGAGCAGTATTCCTTACGTATCCATTTCCTTACCACTGACACTAACACCAGCCCCCAGTGAACACAACAGGCAGCTCTAAGATTGTCTCACTTAGGCCTAATTGAGGGACCCAGTTAATTCTCCTTCATCCTCCATTTATAGACCACTAGCCATTCCACACAGGAGAACACCTAGCATGGTGTATTAGTCCATTTTCACAGTGCTGTAAAGAAATGCCCAAGACTGGGTAATTTATAAGGAAAAGAGGTTTAATTGTCTCAGAGTTCTGCACGGCTGGGGGGACCTCAGGAAACTTACAATCATGGTGGAAGAGGAAACAGGCACCTCTTACATGAGGCGAGAGAGTGTGGAAACTGCCACTTATGAAACCATCAACTCTCGTGAGAACTCACTCACTATCACGAGAACAGCATGGGGGAACCTGCCCCATGATCCAGTCACCTCCCACCAGGTCCTTCCCCCAACACATGGAGATTACAATTCGAGACGAGATTTGGATGGGGACACAGCCATACCGTATCACATTGATTTCAATTGTCTTTCCCTGGAAACGTCACCATGAGGCTTCTCCAGCACTGGTTCCCTTACGGCACCCTGCTCCTTGTGTGGTAAACAGGACCCTGCACTAATCTGGCCCCTTCCTGCTCCAGGAGCCTCATGTCTCTCTGTGCCTTGCCTCCCACTGTGCCCCAGTCACTAGCACTGCCTGCAGCCTCTCCAGGGACCCTGTTGTCTCACCCTCCTTCCACGCTGCTCCTTCCCACCTGGACTGCTCCCCTACATGGAAGGCCCTACCCAGGCCTCTTGGCCTGGCAAGTGCCTACTCATCTGTCAGGACACAGCTCAAATGTCACCTCCTCTGTGAAGTCTTTCGTGGTACACACCCCCATCTCCCCTGCCGTAGAAATCCATCACCCCTCCTCTGCACAGCCCTCACTGAGCCCTAATTAAAAAACTAGCTCCCCGCTAGGTCTGAGAGCGTTTTGAGAGCAGGAGTACTGTTTTATTTCTCTCATCATCTACAAAGCTTATCACAGAGCTTAGTAAACTGGAGATGCTATATGTGCCCTCACTGAATGTAACAACACATGAACCGATAAACAGTCAATTCTACTTTACCTGTGGAAAGGAAGGAAAGCTACACCAACACGGAGCTTAAAACTTCACCTACGTCTCCATTCACAGATGCCTGGATAAGCAAAATGTAGTAAATAACATACAATGTAATTTTATTCAGGCTTAAAGAGGAAGAATATTCTGACACATGCTACAACATGGATGAAACTGGAGGAACTTGTGCTAAATGAAATAAGCCAGTCACCAACAGACAAACATTATGTAATTCCACTTATATGAGGTACCTACAGTAATCAAATTCAGAGATAGAAAGTAGAATGGCAGTTGCCAGGAGCTGGAGGAAGGGAGTAGTGGGGAGTTGGTATTTCATGGGTACAGAATTTTAGTTTTGCAAGATGAAGAGTTCTGGAAACGGATGGTGGTGATGGTTGCACAACAATATGAATGCACTTAACGCTACGGCACTGTACACTTGAAAACACTTTTTTTCTCTCTCTCTCTCTTTTTTTTTTGATGGTGGGGAGGGAGTCTCACTTTGTTACCCAGGCTGGAGTATAGTGGTGCAATCATAGTTCACTGCATCCTTGAATTCCTGGGCTCAAGAGAGCCTCTCACCCTAGCCTCGCAAGCTGGCATTGCAGGCATGTACCACCATACCTGGTTGATTTTTTTTATTTTTATTTTTTAATGGGTAAGATGGGAAATTTTATGAGATATGTATTATGCCACAATTTTTAAGAATGAAAAATGATTTTCAACTATGTGTCTGAGGTCTTAGAGGGTGTGGGGGTTACCTGAAGAGCTGGAGTAAGCACTGTTTGCTCCCTGGGCCTACTTGCTTTTCATGGAGAGAGGAAGTTCTGAGGGCAGGAGAACAAAACTAGAGGGTTAGTCACTGGGACTATGTGAAAAACTATTTGTTTCTTTTTTTCTCTCTCTCCCCGTTTTTTTTTTTTTTTTTTTTTTTTTTGAGGGTGGGGAATGAGTCTCACTCTGTTACCCAGGCTGGAGTACAGTGGTGCAATCATAGTTCGCTGCATACTTGAACTCCAGGGCTCAAGAGATCCTCCCATCCTAGCCTCCTAAGTAGCTGGGATTACCGGTGTCTACCACCATACCTGGCTTTTTTTTTTTTTTTTTTTTTGTATGTTTTTGTAGAGACAGGGTCTGGCTATATTGCCCAGGCTGGTCTCAAACTCCTGCCCCCAAGCAATCCTCCTGCCTTGGCCTCCCAAAGTGCTAGGATTACAGGTGTAAGCCACCGGACCCAGCCAGAAAAAACTATTTGGAGCAGGGCATGTCTAGATCTTAGTGGCAGCATTTTCTAGGAACTGGTACCTGTACCAAGCTGGTCAAAACTTTACAGAGCAAGGTGCTAGGGGCTTGGAGATCAGGATAGATAAAAGGGGTAGGGATCATTCAGATAGCATCTCCCCTGAGCTGCAGAGAGTGAACAGGGAGAAGGAAATGACTAACAATTACACTTGTAATATTCATTAACTCCCCATGGCAACTCTGTGATGTATGACCTTAAACCTAAAGCAGCTAAGACTCAGAGAGGTCGATTAAGTTGCACAAGGTCACACTGGTTACTAGCAGAGTCTGGATTTGAATCCAGGTCTAAGTCATTGTTCACTAACAGCATTCACTGAGGTTCCTTGCCTGGAGGAGGAAAATGAGCAGGACTTGACCCTTGTCTGTTGGAGAAACACATCCTAAAAGAGTACATTGTCGTTCTGTGTACTGATAGATGTGTGCCAGGCTGCACTGGGAAAGAGCGGAAAGGCTTGCTAATTGGGCCTGGGGCAATCAGGAAGGTTCCCTGGGGGCGGGGGGAGGGGTTGCAGGGGGAGGCGGAGGGTGGATGGTAGGGACAGGGAGGAGTGTAGCAGTCTGCCCCTCCCCAACAACTACAGACCATGAGGTTTCAAGTCATTCCATAGCATTTAGCACCCCAAAGTGGAATTAAACTCCATTCCAGCTCTCCCCTTCCCCATATAACCAAGGAAAAGTTGCATCTGGCCTCTACCTCACAGAACAGCATTTGGGAGATATATACATACATACAGGTTTGTTTCTGGACTTGCACAAAGGCACAGCTCTTTGTCAACTTGCAGACTGCATTTCTGGGCTGTTTTGCTTTGAACACCTCATGCCCTTTGGCCCCTGAGAATGCTGGGAAACCAAAAATGACAGCATCTTCCTTGGCCTAAACCTTGAATTTTTACCAGGACTCTCTCACGGACATCCTCTACAACCCTGCAGTGGATAGCCAAGGTGCTGGGGGGGCACCAAGCAAGCCCCCTATGCAGAAGCACCAGGGAGAGAGGGTTGGCAGGAAGTCAGCCTCCCTTCTCCAGCACAAGCCGTGAGGGGGAAGGACATTTGAGGATGGAGCCTCAAATGCAGGCTGATTGTGAAGAATGTTTCACACATGGAGCTCCTGCCAGAAAAGCCTGACTCTAAAAACTCCAGTCAATGTGGTACTGTAGGGCTTATTTGTTTAGCACCTATTATTTGCAAGCTCTAGACTACTTGCTTTGGGGTTTCTAGTGGTGCCTATACCCTAGGAGGTCAACTGACCAGAACCCAACTAACTGTAATAAGGGGAAGGCTCAAAATGCCAAGAGATGCATCTCAAATGCTGTAAGAGTTCAAGGTAGGGTGGAGGGAGCAAGATGCTCCAACCCTGGTAACATCTCCAGCCAAGCCAGCCTATAAACGCAAATAGCCTAGGGGGCTGCTTTTACAAGAGAGTTGGGAGCAGATTGGATCCGTGACAGGAACCATTATTCTTCTGAAACGGAAGAGGCTATCGCCATAGACTGACCACTCCTCCCCAGGCAGGCAGCTGAAGCTGTCCCAAGCCTTGGAATTAAAAAAGAAAGAAGATGCTGATGCCCCAACTGGTCTGGAAAAACAAGATACAGGCTGGGTAGAAACAAAGTCAGGCTTCGGGATGAGATAGGCCTGGGGCCAATCTTGGCTCTTCCACTCAAAACCTGCATGACCTAAGGAATGACATTGAACCTCTCTGAGCCCTAGGTTCTCCTTCTATAACATGAGGATGACAATCTTTCCATCACAGGGTTGTTATAAAAATGAAACAAAGAGGTATACTATGTAAAGTCTTTAGGCCAGACCTGGTATGTAAGCACTAACTTATTGATAGCTTGTATTATTATTAGTGTTAGTAATAGCAGCATCTTTAGTGTTATTATTACTAAGATTTGCCTGGATGTTCCTTTTGAGCCACTCATAAATTTGTTCCATATCCTAGTAGGTCCTGGAGCCTTGGAAGTCTCTCAGCACTGTGGGGAGATGCCTTATTTCTGAGCTTGGGACATTGGTGAAGGAGCCTATGGTGCAATGTTGTCATTAGTACCTGATACAGGGTTGTCATGAGGATCAAATGAGCTAAACATACATGAAGAGCGTCTAGTAGTTCCTGGCACAGAGGAAGTGACCGTGTGGTATAGAAGTGAAGATTGAAGACTCTGGAGGCAGACTCAGGTTTGAACCCCAGCACCTATCATTACTAGCAGTGTGACCCTGAGCAAGTTATTTAAGAGTCTATCACTCAGTTTCCTCGCCTGTGAATTGAGGAGGGAAATAATAGTGCTCATTCCATAGAGTTGTTGTGGGGATTCAACGAGGTAACACAGAGTATTGGACTTGAATCCAAAATACCCAGATTTGAGTTCTGACTCTAGCAGTAAACAGTTGTGTAACAGTAGACAAATGACTTCACCTTTCTGAATCTGTTTCATTGCCTGAAAAGTAGAGATACTAATGCCCATTCTGGCCAGGTGCAGTGGCTCACACCTGTAGTCCTAGCACTTTGGGAGGCCAAGGTGGGCAAATCAATTGAGTCTGGGAGTTCAAGACTAGCCTAGGCAACATAGTGAGATCCTGTCTCTTAAAAAAAAAAAAAAAAAAAGCTGAGTGTGGGGACAAGCCTATAGTCCCAGCTAATAGGGAGGCTGAAGCTAGAGGACGCTTAAGCCCAGGAGGTTGAGTCTGCAGTGGATCATGATCCCACCACTGCACTCAGCCTGGGTGACAGAATGAGACCTTGTCTCAAATAAAAATAAAAATATATAAATAAAAATAATGCCCATCCCACTTACCTTGGTGGGTTAATGTGAGAATTAAAGCATTTTGTAAACTGTAACGAATAATAGAAGTATAATAGACAAATGAAAAAGTGAAGTTGTAAAGCAGCATTATAGTTTTCTTAGAAATACTATAATGTATACATCTTGAGGAAAAGACATATAAACATATGTGCTTGTACAAACATGGAACATTTTCCAAAGACTTTTTATCTTAAACTCTTCTGTAATAATTGAATATTTAAAAACAAACAAACCAAAAAACAAACATGTTTTCCTCCCACAACTTAAAACTAAAGCAAGATCAGGTGCAGTGGCTCACGCCTGTAATCCCAGCACTTTGGGAGGCCGATGTGGGTGGGTCACCTGAGGTCAGGAGTTTGAGACCAGCCTGGCCAACATGGTGAAACCCCGTCTCTACTAAAAATACAAAAATTAGCCAGGCATGGTGGTGTATGCCTGTAATCCTAGGTACTCGAGAGGCTGAGGCAAGAGAATAGCTTGAAGCTGGGAGGCGGATGTTGCAGTGAGTTGAGATTGTACCACTGCACTCCAGCATGGGTGACAAGAGCGAAACTCCATCTCAAAAAAAAGAAAAAAAAAAAAAGGCAATATCTCTCTGAACATTACGGAGTATTAGTAGATTGCCTAGAACTTCAGGTACTTTGGGTTTTTGCCTTGACTATGATGTCAAAATGAACAAGGCTGGGCATGGTGGCTCACACCTGTAATCCTTTGGGAAGCCGAGGTCAGAAGATCACTTGAACCCAGGAGTTCAAGAGCAGTCTAGGCAACATGGTGAAACTCTATTTCCACGCAAAATACAAAAATTAGCCAGGTGTGGTGGCAAGCGCCGGTAGTCCCAGCTACTAGGGAGGCTGAGGCGGGAGGATCGCTTAAGCCCAGGAGTTGAGGCTGCTGTGAGCCACAATCACACCACTGCACTCCAGCCTGACAGAGTGAGACCTTGTCTCAAAGAAAAAAAAAACAAAACAAAAGAAGCAGCACCCAGCCACATCCCCACTCTTGGCCTCAGTTTTGTTTTGTTTTGTTTTGTTTTGTTTTGTTGTTTTACATTCTCAGAGAGGGGAGTGTGGGCTGACCTCTGCAAGATGATATCAGCCAGCCTCAGTGTTTTTCATCTGAAAAATGGGACAGCCATTCCCTTTATACCACCAGCTTTACGAGGTTAGGGGTAAGATAAGGAAGTGATACCTATCAAAAATAAAAATGAAGACAAACGAAAACAAAACCCTTTTAAATCAATGTATTGCCTCAAACTTAAAATAGGTGAGCTTCTATACCTGTCTCAGGGACAGGTATTGGCCCCCACCCACAGCCCAAGGAAAAGATTAAAAACCACAGGCAGACCTCCCTTTACGGCACTTTGCTTTATTATGCTCTGCAGATTAGATTGTTTTACAAATTGAATGTTTGTGGCAACCCAGCATTGAGCAGGTCTATCAGTGCCATTTTCCAACAGCACGTGCTCACTTCATGTCTCTGTGTTAGCATTTGTATCAATGAAATATTTTAAAATTAAGGTATATACTCTTTCAGACTTAATGCCATTGCACACCTAATCACCTATAGTGCAAACATAACTTTTATACACACTGGGAAACCCAAAAACTTGTGTGACTTGCTTTATTGCTATATTTGCTTTGCTATGGTCTGGAACTGAACCCGCACCACCTCCAAGGGTATGCTGGTACTGTTGGTTTTGCCCTAAGGTTCTCCGTTGGGATCCACAGTGCCTTTGATCCTACACACAGCCCCAGCAAGCCTAGGCCCCTCCCCTCCCACCCAGACAACCAGGAGAAGAACCAAACCCACAGACGAGTCCAAGGATCCTGAGCCAAGGACTTCCAGAAGAAGCAAACCCTCCGAGGACTGGGGACTGATCTAGGACTTCCCTCCTCAACCAGACAGCCCTGCACAGCCAAGGCGGGGGAACCAGGAACCCAGGCTGGGAAAATGGCCTGAGCTCCCTCCTGCCTCGGTGCCTCCCTAGCTAGGGGCCACACGCTCAGAAGCCTCCTGCCCTGTCCCCGCTCCCCTTCCCTTGGGCAGTGGCTGCTTGGTATTCAGGCCACATCACCCTTGCCTGTCTCCATTTGGAAACGGCTGTATGTGACCTCTCTCTGTGTCTCTCGGTTGCCTTTGTAGGTTGGGGGAGGGAGGGAGAGGCGTCTCCGCGTTTACCTAATTAGTGGTAATTAGAAGGCAGGGCCCGGGTGCTCTCCTCGCAGCTGTTCCTAAGGACAGAAGCTGGAGGCTGGAGAGTAGCTCTAAACGGACATTGGACACACTCTGTCCCAGGGCGCTCTGGCCGGACACCTCCCTCGGATCCCCGCCGCACTCCCCACGCAGCGGACACGCTCGTATCTCTTCCCATAGCTGCTGCTCCCAGGCGTTACTTCCGGGGCTAGCCCTGGATTCTCAGTCCCCAGAACCGCAGCCTTAGGCTATGTCAACCAGGCCTGGTTCCCATGGTAACCCAAGCCACGCCCCTAGGAGACAGCCTCTCCGGGTAATGGGCAGGCTGCCTTCCCGGAGAGCAGAGGCTTTGGTTCTAGCTACCCTTGGAGTACGTAGATCCTTGCAAAGCCGAGAAGCGGGACCAACTCCCACCCTCTGGTTGGGTCCCGATTACTTTTCAGCTCCCTTGAGCCCAGGCAGCAAGTCCAGAACTCCAGTAGAACCTCAGCTCTGATGGCGTCTCAGCACATCTATCCCTCTTCCCGCTCATCTCAGTAGGTGGAGCAGAATTAAGACGCCATGACCTGCCCCACCCCGACATTAGGCACCAGCTGTTGGGGACTGTCCATCCTGTCGATGCTTATTACTGATTCTGATCAACCTCTACGGAGATCCATTATCTCTAAACCAGGGAATGTACTGTTAATTCCCATCTGTGCCGGATTACTTACAGTTAGTGGTTGGTAGTTTTCCATGGTCTCACAACACATCTTAATCAGATGGTGAGTGGGTTTAATTAGCCGAAGTATAGGTTGTATTTTTTTTATTCATATAACTACTTAATCTAATGGAAGCCTATTATCTGTGGCTTTTTCCCATGCATAATTATTGCTGTTTTTAATTGATGGTGCATCAGGGGTTGCAGCTGCAATATGGCAGCTGGAACACAAAGTCGCCTCTCCCCAGAATGAAGGTTGAGAAAACGAGTTGTCAGTGAGGCATCAGATTTCTTGTTTTCATTGAGATTTGAGCTCCCATGTGGAAGCTGCCGGCTCCTGCCAAAAGAAAGGAAATGTGGTTCTCAGCTGGGCGACCCCTGGGCTTCACTGCTGCAAAATGCCCTTCAGGAGCCCTGGGGCTGGAGCCAAATCAGGAACAGCTGGGAAAGAGAGCTATTTGTCAATCCAACCAGATCATAAGCAACCCTAGGGCAGGGACCAGGTCTTTGTCTTGTTCTACTTTCTCCAATCCACAGGCCCTGGGATAGGCTCGCGTACCCTGTGTGTTCTCCATACGCATGCAGCGCATTAAACACAGAGCTAAGATGGTGCAGGAAACCTGGACGCTTGCAGGGAAAGTCATTTGTCTTCAACATGAGGATGAATCTGAAGCTTTCCCTGCAGAGAGCGGGATCCACTTTCAAATTTGGACAGGGGCTTTCATCCAGTCTGCAGAAGATCCTGGCAGTTCCCATATAGAAATAAGCTCCTGCTCTTCAATAGGATGAGTTGTCAATATTTCAGTGACCATCTGGGATAGAGGGAGATCTCTAAGAACAAAAGTGTCCCATTTACCCAGATTTATAGAAGACAGAAGCAGAAGGGCAGAATGATATCTGGTCAAAAGTAAGAGCCAGCAATTTTCTAATAACTTTAGAAAACTTGGGTTTCCTACAGATAAGCTATTTCTAGGGTTTGGTATGGGGAGCTGCCAGTTAGCAGAGCTCCCAGTTGACCCAGAATGGAAGGATTCCAGGGCCTTTGATCAATTTTCAGAGTACCTTGGGCAGAGCAGAACAGGGAGCCCTGTTCGCCCCTAGAGAAGCTGAGATATTCACAGGACAGAGCGTATCATCTGTCCTGCTCTCTCTCAATCCCCCCTCCTTCTTGCCTCCAGCTCTCTCCAGACCCTTAGCGTCAGTCAGAGGAAATCTGCATAGCTGGGTTCAAAGACTTACTTCCCCTCCTGCTTGTCTCTTCCTGTTAAATAATGTGACACAGAAAGGAGGCCACGGGAAGAATAGGTGCTGGAGCTTTCTGGTTGAACGGTCTTTTCCAAGAGAGCCTGAGTTCCCGAGGCAGGAGGCCTGGACTTTCTCTCCCACCTCACAGCCATGGTGGGCTATTGTTGAAGGTGGCTTTGGG
The DNA here is from genome assembly GCF_043159975.1 of Macaca nemestrina. NCBI lineage: Eukaryota > Metazoa > Chordata > Mammalia > Primates > Cercopithecidae > Macaca > Macaca nemestrina. Next base: position 115,493,411 of record NC_092136.1, on the reverse strand, counting down.
TTGATTCCTTCTGTCCCATTTTGCAAAAATATTTGTACAGAGACTTCTGCGCCTGACCCACAGTCAGCAGCAGACAGGAGCCACGGATTCTTCTTGCAGCGTTTTACAGGGTGATGGATCAGATAATGTACACTTAGCGAGTGCACAAATAATGTGAATCAGGGTTGGCATAGTGCAGTGAGGTGTAAAAAAAGCAATTTGAATTGTTCTAGGGAAACGCCAGAGCCGCTCTGACATGCTTGCTTGCCAGAACGCTGCCCTGTGCCCCTCCGGAGGGCTGAGCTCCAGGCTCTGGCCAGAATGGCAACGAGGCTGCCCAGTGCTGCCGGCCTGGAGGGGAGCTCCCCTAGAGATGTGGAGAAGCTCCACATTCACAAGGGAAGGGAGAGGGCATGAGTGGCCCGATGAAACAGAGCTCCATTTCACACTGGAGGGGATGGCTGGACCCGTGATCCGTTGAGACTCTCATCAGAAGGAGGGAGGGAAAGAGAGCAAGAAACACCAAACTCAGGATCTTTGGACAGGGCCACACATGAGCAGGCAGATTGATGCTGTACACCTACTTGGGGAGATCTATCCTTAGTCTCTGTGAACTCCCAGAAGTCATTTAGTCCATCCCTCTGCCTCCAGACAGAACTGTGTCTCCTCTCCCACACAACAAATGGATTTCAAATGTGTTTCAACGACTCTCCAAAGGAAGGAGATTTTGCATCCTCTCTTAGTCACCTGTTCTGGTATCTCACAACGCCCACCTTCCGGAAGTTCTTTACATCCAGCCTAAATCATATCTCTCAGGCAGCCTTCAGCTTCCACATTTCATGAGGGACTGGCCACACTTGGCAACTTGATAGTGCCTGTGTACCATACGCCTAAGTGCAGCCCTGGACACAGTGCTCTCCTGGCCAGAGGAGGTTCTGGAAGCAGGTAGCCGGTTCCTCCCTCAGGTCAGCCCTTCCTTCTGCTGTCATTTCCTCTCCAATTGAAGCCCAAGCTTTGCCCTGCTCCCCTTGCTCTCTGACTCTGCAAAGCCATGGACTACCCAATGATGACACCCCGTAGGTTGATGAGGCTGATCCCCTTCTCGTGCCCTCTCTGTCAGCCTCTGCCCTCACAGCCCCTCCTTCCACCACGCAGCTTCCATGAGGTTTCCTGTCCAGAGTAGGAGACAGGCTGTTTATCACCATGACACCTGCTGGGCAGCCTAACCTTGCAGAGCCGCAGAGTTTCTGCCATCCTCCCAGCGCTCGCTTCCCCAGCCCTCGCAGTTGTCTCCCAGCTCTCTGGGGAACCAAGGCTGTGCACACAGAAGATGCTCACTGAATTGGTCTGGATTTATTTTTCAATAACCACAAGCAGACACTGCCAACCTCCTCTATTAAGTCCCTTTGTCCAAGTCAAGTTCCAAACCTGAAACTCACCATCTGGGTGTTTTCTGAAACCTGGTCATAGGGAAAGTGGTAGGAAATCTCTTGATTGTTTCCAATGAAAGCCGATTATAGGGAGTGAGGGAGTTTTCTGGTGGCTCGGGAAGCTGAGAGGTTTCAGGATAATGGATGGCCAGGCTGCCACCTGCCCACCTGCATTACTAACCTCAGAGTGGCTAGGCAGGAAGCCCAGCACAGATTAAGAACCCAAACAAAAGGGAAGACAGGACAGGCCTGGGAACAGGCAGCCTGCTGAGGGACTGACTGAGGCCTCCAGATTTTTTTTTCCCAGGAAATCTTGGGACACATTTCCATGTTGTCTTTGCATAAATTTGTGTGCTGATTTGCATATATTTGCATTTCCCCTGCAAAACACCAAAACTCCCAGAATGTAAAATAAAAAGCAATTAATTAATTAATTGGTACCATGGATGGCAAATGTAGCCATACTAAAAAATACAGGATCAGTAGGGGGCCCTGATCAAGAGACAGATTATCTAGATTGTCCCCCTAAGACAGTATGGTTTTGGGGACATAGTACAACCTGTTCTGAAGTTGTCTGTCTCTACCGGTAGACAGTGGACCCTTGAGAGCAGAACAGACAGAACTCTTTGATCTCTACATCCCTGGGCTTAAGCACAGGGTTTGTCACATATGAGACTATTAATAACTGTTAGGAGAATAAATGAACCAATAACTAAGTGACTAAATGACTCTCCTATAAATTGATGACCAGATGATAGGTCAAAAAGAACTGAAACTAAACCCTCTTAAAAACTGAGTAGATAAGGTTCAAATGAGCCTTTAGAGGGAAATGGGGAAGACAGCCTCACAGACCTGCTGATCAAGGACATTGTTCTTCTTAAGCCCACTTGGGAAGGAGGTCTGGAACCAAGTCTGGATTGAGTCCAGAGACTGTGGAGCTGTCCCAGTCCAGGGGCAAGGGCTCCTGGACCTGAGAAGGCATAGACTTTGAGATATGGACCACACATGGCAGAAACAAGAGGGAAAAGTAGAGGCCATCAATCTGCCCTCCACCTGCCCATACTCTGAGGCTTTAAGGTCTTCTGAACCTGGAAAGAGCCCAAGGAGGTGACCTGGCTCATCCTTTCTTGGTGCCTAGCATAAGGCCTTGCCCATAAAAAAAACTCAGCAAATTCCTATTTAAGTACCCTATTCATAATACTCAACAAATATTGATTGATTGATCGATTCTCTGATCACTTTCCAGAAGTCTTTAATCCTCTTCCCAGTCCCAGCTCCTCACCTATAGACATCGCCTTTCCTCTACACAGAGGGACATGTGGTTTTTGCAGACTCTAAGAGAGCCACCATTTGCTACCAGGGTATCACACGATGCTACTAGCCCTGCTATCAATTCTTGTAAGTAAAAAGTTCTACCTGATGTCTCACCTAATCCCACTTACTACAACATGACTCTGTTATTTCTTATCCCAAACTTGGAAATCTTCATTACTTTTCATTCCGGACACATCTTACCTACATTAATCCACTGTGACAAGTGGTTAAGAAAATCGATTTTGGAGCTGACTGGCTAGATTAAAATTCTGTCTCCACCCTTCCTAGCTGTGAAACTTTGGACAAGTTTTTAAACTTCTTAGTCTCATCTGTAAAATGGGGATATCTACTTCATAAGACTGTCATGAGAATTAAATGAAATCATATACATAGGGTGCTTAGAACAGTAAGTGGCACATAGTAAATGCTGCTCTAGCATTAGCTACTATCATTTTACAATACAACTCCTTGCCCTTGCTTCAGAGACAAAGAGAAAACAAAAATGGTTGACTGAAATGGATGAGGAGATGGGAGGAGAGTTTCACAGAAGTTACTTTTCAGGATGCAGAGTAGAGATTTAACGATTTTCTCCTTGCTATACATCTCCCAAAATACAAACTCTGAAGCCAGTGCCTGGAGAGATGCCAGGATGCTGTTTGGATAGAGAAGCAAGAGGTTCTCGGAAGCTGACCCAAGCATCTTCATCAGGGACAGTGGTGGAGCCGGGGATTTGGGGATGTGCCCCAGGCTTTGGAGATCAGGCTTCTGTGAAGCTAGGAAGCTGCAGAAAAAGCAGCCTGCCCGGCCCTGGGATTAAGAACCAGGGCATCCTCAGGCGGCTTCAGACACTGGGGAAGAGGCATGAGAAAAGCCCTCAGTTAGAGGACACCGAAAGATCTCCAAAAGGAACACGGCTGCTCACACTGTTTCTCCTGCCCTTCTCCTGGTTGTAAATGCAGCTTGGACACATGACAAAGAAAGATGATGATTTAAAGAATCAACTGGCTTATCCATCAGTTCCAAGAAAAATACCAACTCCAGCTCTGCAGTTTCCCTGAACTGATATAGAAGGCATGAAAGGAGAGCTGGGACCAGAACTGGCACAACTTGTCAAGTTCCTACTGCAGGGCCAGGTGCTTTATGCTAATTTAATTTAGTTTATTCTTTACAACAACTCTGAGACATAGATGTTATTGTTCCCATTTTACAGATGAGCATATGAGAGACCACAGGTTTGTTGAGAATCAAAAGACAGCTACATGGAGGAGCTTGGACAAAAGTGCAGTTCTACCCAGAACCAACGCTGTGCTCTTCATACTACTTTGTAGGATGAAGAGCACACAATAAGGAGAAAAAACTCATGGGGTGGAGGAAGAGGTGTTGAGAAAGGAAGGAGACGAAGGCACTGGGTGGGGGTTGGGGAGGCGAAAAAGCAGAAGCTGGAAAGTTGTGCACATCTGACATTAAGTGAATATATGCAAATAAGATGCAAATACCACATGCAAATGAGTAAGCAGTTTGGTGGGGGTGTGTGTGTGTGTGTGTGAGTGTGTGTGTTAAGCCAACCTCTCAAGTCCACTTGGCACAATTGCAGCACAAGGCTTACCTGCCCAAAGCTAGCAGTATCCACGTGCAGAAAATGGGCTGGAAATGCCCCTTTCTCACTCTTGCTGTGGTTTCTTTCCTCCATCCTGCTACTCCTTTGCCCCCCTCCTGCTCCCATCCAAAGACTGAGGTCAATCACACCAGCACCCCTCCCTCCAGACACTCCAGAAGACAGCTGGCCGTGTCAACCTTCTAATGGAGTGACCCCTCACCCCTTGATCTATCTCCACTTCTGTTTACCTTCACTGGGAGGCTTTCTCGCCACCTGGGATCAACAAATGCCATTTCCCTGACCTCACTTGTCAAATGATTCTCCCAGCCTGGTGCCTCCCTTTACCAAATGGCAGGAGAAACAAAACATACACTTTGAAGGGACCACTTCTGACCCTGGCCACACTCAGCCGCTTCTGAAGTTAAGCATGACAACTGTTTCTCAGCCTTGTCTCTGGAGAATCTTGGATCTGGAAGAAATCTTACAAGGTAATCTTATGAGGCACCTGTGTTAGGTAGACAGTAGTTAGTAGCCTCTCCCATTCTTGAAGACGTCTGAAAAAGAATCTCAGGCTAGCTCTGGCTATCCAGTCCATTTTTAATCCCTTCTTTTCTATCCCAAAGTTCTTGCCAATGTCTACTATAAATCTGCACTGCTGTAATGCCATCCTATTATCTACTCTATTGTCTTTAGTGGGACAAAGTAGCGAATCCCTACTCTTTTAACTTTTGATGTAAGAAAAGAATAGGGAATTGGAAATAATAAGCTTAGCAATACAGAGTTAAGGCACTATTGACAAAATACTGGAGTTTTATTTTCTTCTACCTGCTCAGAAACCATAGCTTATGTTCAGGCCTCGGTGCCAATGGCTCTGGAGACCTCCTGACTCTTGGCATGGGCAAATCACAAAATCTGAGAAAAGATTCTCAGAAAGATCTCTTTGCACTTTGTTTTTTATGTTTCCAAAAGAGGCTCAGGATAATAATTTTATTTTTAAAGTCAATATCAGAAGAGTCATTTGCAAGATGGACTGTCCATGGGGGAAATCCTTAAAAAGCAGTATCCTATTGGCCAAAATATTCTTAGAAACGTACATGGTCCAGCTTAGAGGCTGCCTTCTCTAAGAAGCCTCCCTTTCCTCTCCAGGAATCATATTCAAATTCGAGATTCAACAAGCATTAAGTGCTTATTATGTGTCAACCACTGTGCTTGGGGCCCTCAGATCCATTATCTCTTTAAATCCTGTCATTATAGCCACCTTCAAGATAGGTATTTATCCCAATTTAACAGACGAAGGAACCAACGATCATGGCTAATTCATTAACTTTTCAGTCTCTTTGGGACCTTAGAGTCAGGAAGTCCTCCCAAACGTCTACCTAAATTCTTTCTGAATGCTACTTTCCTCTCACTGTCCTCTGTTTAGTTGTGGACATCAAATGATTGGTAAGCCTGAACTGCCTTCTGTGGCCCAGAGTTGGAGATGACTGCAAACACCACTCCTCAAACCATCACCACCCAATCCACATCTCCACCCCTGCTAGAAAGAAGTCAGCGCCTCAGAAAAGGTAAATGGTGGCAGAAAGACCCTCTGGCAGGATCATGGACAAAGTGACAGCCCCTCCCAGTTCTCTGGCTTCACTCCAGAATGACTCACTATTCCAACTTCAGGCACTTTCTCTTTCTTTGATGTTGCTGTTCCTGGCATCCTCAGCAAGGAGACTCGGGAAGTAGGCTAGAATATTAAGGGGACACGTAGGTTGGTGACTACATTAAATGTGGCAACTCTGGCATCTAAGTGGGCTGCTGTTTTGATAAATAGCATTTAACCATCCAGATCCTTCAGTTATCCACCTTCTGCTGAGCTAGTACTGAGATGAACTGTGCATGAAGTCAGCAAGACAGACACGGTTCTGCCCTCTGGGAGCTGAGGTCTGACCCCCTCCTCGTGATGAGATAATCTCCATCAGTGGAGCCACGTCCCTCAAATGCCATGCATCAAGAAAGTTCCAAAGAAATCAGATAATAAACTGGGGAAAGGCAAAAATTACAAGGTCTCCTCTAAGCCATTAGAAAAATTCCCAGTTTCCTCTGAAAATTGTTCTACATTGGATTCTTCTCTGTACAGATGGTCTCAGGACATAGAACAGTGTTGGGTACACAGTAGGCAACGACTATGTGTTGGATGGATGGCCAGATGAGTAGATGTCAGATGAATGAATAAATAAAACTGGATCAAGAAACAGTATGGAGAAAGACTCTCCTGATCTCCTTAAACTCACCAGCCACACTAGGGGCGAATGACCTTGTCTCATTGTCTAACGGCCATCCACTGTCTGCCTACACTAGCCCCTAGGGAGCTTAGATGTGCCTTCCTCGTATCTCTGTGGAAAAGCAGGTCAGACACTTCACTCTGCCTGGGGAAGCTTCACTCTAAACCCAGGGACAGCTGGGATGATGCCTGGCCCAGAGTTCTTTATAAAGAAGCCTTGGACAATGGGAGCTGAGCTCCTTGGGAGACAAGAAGCTTTGTTAAAAAGACAGCTAGTTAGAGAGTGGACAGTATTTTTAAATGCATGAGTGTGCTGAATAATTAAGCAAAAACTTTTGTTTTCATGGAAAAATTTCCTCCAAATGCTGCATCAAGCCGGGTACTGAATTTGCCACAGGCAGTTGTTGGCAAGATAGTGAGACTGTGTGTCTTCCAGTCCAGGGAAAGGGAATTCGGATCAGACCTCCAGGCTATGGCCCTCAATTCAAACATAGCCCATGCTTCCTGATGCAGAACAGTCACTCTGGGCGTATTAGGAAAGGTCATTCGAAGGTCATCGTCTTTCCCCTGCCTCTGTACTAAAATCACTCATGCTCTTCCCGTGTCTAGAATGCCCTTCCCGTGTCTAGATTATCTTTTTGCTGGATCATAAAGTTTTACAGCAACCAGGCCAACTCCCATTCTACAGAAGAAAGCATTGAGGATAAGAGAGGTTAACAGTTTTGCCAAAAGTTCCACAGCAGCTAGATGGCAGAGCTGATACTCTATCGAAAATGCAAAAAACATTTTTTTGAGACGGAGTTTCACCCTTGTTGCCCAAGCTGGAGTGCAGTGGTGCGATCTCAGCTCACTGCAACCTCCGCCTCCCAGGTTCAAGCGATTCTCCTGCCTCAACCTCCTGAGTAGTTGGGATTACAGGTGCCTGCCACCACACCCTGCTAATTTTTGTATTTTTCAGTAGAGACGGGGTTTTACCATATTGGTCAGGCTGGTCTTGAACTCCTGACCTCAGGTGATCCACCTGCCTCAGCCTCCCAAAGTACTGGGATTACAGGAGTAAGCCACTGCGCCCAGCTGAAAATGCCCAATTCTTAACCTTTATCATTTTCTCTGCCAACACAAATGGAATTCATCCTTCAATACCCTGCTCAAGTCCCCTCTTGCCCAAATGTTCCTTAATCTATCCCCCTACAAACATCTTTCTCTCCTTCTCTAAATTATTTTTCAAAGCATTTTTTCTTTTTCCCTTGTTTTTTATTTTCTCTTTTATAATTGACATATAATCATTGTACATATTCACAGGGCACATAGTGATGTTTTGATATATATGTTGTGTATAGTGATCAGGGTAATTAGCATATCCATCATCTTGAACATTTATTACTTCTTTGTCTTGGGAACATTCAATATCCTTCTAGCTATTTGAAACTATATAATATAAACAGTTACTTCTTAGAATGTTTATCCTCTGCATCATTCATGGTATAATTGGCTTCTGCTAAATCATGTTGCTAGTTAACTATCATATGCCAACATCGTTTTTTATTAAAAAAAAAAAAAAGATCATAAGGTCTTGGAGGGCAGGAACTCTCCCTTACACTTCTTTTGTATCTCCTTCAGCATCTAGCACGTAAGTGATACTTGATAAATATCTGTTGAAAATATGAATCAATGGATAGATGGATGGACTGAAGGATGGAGTGATAGTGTTTACTAGGTACTTAATGAGTGAGAATAAATAAAATGATAAACTCATTAAATTATATCATGTCTATATTTGCTTAAAGCCTTAGCAGCAGCCAGGCGCGGTGGCTCATACCTGTAATCCCAGACTTTGGGAGGCCCAGGTAGGCAGATCACCTGAGGTCAGGAGTTCAAGATTAGCCTGGCCAACATGGCAAAACCCCATTTCTACTAAAAATACAAAAATTAGCCGGGCTTGGTGGCCTGAGCCTGTAATCCTAGCTACTCAGGAGGCTGAGATAGGAGAACTGCTTGAACCCAGGAGGTGGAGGTTGCAGTGAGCCGAGATCGCCCCACTGCACTCCAGCCTGGGCAACAGAGCAAGACTCCATCAAAAAACAAACAAACAAACAAACAAAGAAACCACGTAGCAGTAGCTTAGAGTTTACACACACCACACACCCCCCCACACATGGTTCAGGCAGGCCATTTCACTTCATATTCATTTTATAGATGATGAAACTGAGGCACAGAGAAAACAGAAGAAACCAGCCACTCTCTCATGGCTAGGAGAAGGCATGGAGGAATTAGAAGCCCCAGTAGAAGACACACGGTCTCATTCCTTTTCAGTGGATGTTTGTGCCTTTAGACTAAGGATGAAGAGAAAGTGAGGTCTCCTGGAAAACCTAGGGCACCTTCGAGTGGCTTTTCTCAGGCCTGGGAAACTGAAAGAAAATAATTCCACTCTTCAGAAAAAGGAGAAACAAATAACACATAGTAAATGTTTCTTCTTCATACCCCAAATTATAGGTGTGACTAGTAGCTTATTAATTACAAAACTGTCTTATTATGCTCTAATGAAGGCATGGCCTTCTTTTTTTTAAATTCTCAAAGTACATGTAGCAAATTTTAGCATTAAAAATTACTTGAGTCAAAATTACTTACCAGTATGGTAATTCTTTCCGAGGCAACTCTAGACTTAAAGTCATTTTCCCTACCAGTACCACCCGATAGAGTAATTGGCTGCAATTAGCAATGACTTTGTCATTCCTCTGAGAATCTGGCTTCAGCGTCCGTGAAACATGCGGATCTTCTTCTCTTTCCCAGCAGGGACTCAGAGCTTCTGCGAATCCTGTCCTCCATTTAGAAAGGAAAAGGAAGGTATTCCCCTGTGTAAAACATCATAGAATCACAGAGATGGGGGAGGAGTGGACCACGATCACTTGGCCCAGAGTTCCTGAATGGGCAACATAAAACAGAATTTTAGGTGGCCCACAGATGAGCCTTAAATGAACTTAATAGTTTGTTTCAGTATACATTAGAGAAAGTATGACTTCCACAGCAAACCCATTAGTATGTTCAGAGTGAGGACAAATTTTAAAAGTAAACCAATTGAGGCTGGGCATGGTGGCTCACACCTGTAATCCCAGCACTTTGGGAGGCCAAGGCAGGTGGTGAGATCAGGAGTTCGAGACCAGCCTGACCAACATGGTGAAGCCACATCTCTACTAAAAATACAAAATTAGCTGGGCGTGGTGGTGCATGCCTATAACCTCAGCTACTTGGGAGGCTGAGGCAGGAGGATTGATTGAACTCGGGAGACGGAGCTTGTAGTGAGCCAAGATTGCGCCACTGCACTCCAGCCTAGGCAACAAGAGTGAAATTCCATCTCAAAAAAAAAAAAAAAAGTAAGCCAACTGAAAAAATATATATTTGAAGCTCTGATGAAACTTATGAAAATAGTGTGTGAATAAATTGGGGTTTGGAAAATTCTGATAACTGTACACCCTCTTTTTATGGGACCAGAAACTGAAGCTCTGAGAAACAGCTGTGGCACCAGAACCCAGCTCTGGTCATTCGCACACCATTTTTGCTTTTCTCTGCACTATGTAACATCTCCCTTCACCCCAGAGCAGTGGTCATAAACAATGTGAGGTTGGCCACGCCTCTTTTGTGTGTAGAAAGACACACTGTAGGATTGCCTTTCCCTTCCCCAAGCCCTCTCCCATTCCTCTCCTTCTCCAAGGTCCTGATTCCCCACTGAAGAAATGAATTTATGCTCAGATAATTTCAAAATCCACCCTTTGCCCCATGGCTAGCAACTCACACACCTACCAAACCATGCTTGTCCTGGAGCCCCAGTCCTTCATGGCTCCATATCAAACCAGTTACACCCATGGCTTAGCATGCTTTTCTTTACCATTAATAGTTACATATATGTATTTTTAGAGGTGCTTCCTAGAATCAAGAAAATGGTTCTAATGGTGGCATCACAGGACGACAAGGAGGCAGGAAGGCTTCTTGTCACCTTTCAGACATGAAACTGGGAGATGTTCTTTCAACTGCCAATGTTTTGGTTCCCTGTGTCCCACTCTTACGAAAGAGTTGATTGATTTACACTGCTTTGCAAATAGTCTTCAGCTCTGAGACCTCCTTGCTGACATGATCCTTCCTGCCCTCCAGCCTGAGTTGCACAAACGTTGCATTGATGGTATTTATAAGGTCCTGTGCATGTCACTGAGCCCAAATGATATGAGCAACCAGGTCATCTGCTCCCCAAGACCTGATCAGGTGCCCCAGGCCAGGGAGCCAAAAGAAAGGTGGCACTTGCTAACCAGCCCTATCCACTGACCAAAAATGGGTACCTCTTTTAGGACTTGAGGCCACGGGGACTCTTACCTTTTCAGAGTTTAGGAGTCTAGAAGTGTTACCTCATGACTGCTCATTTATCCTGAAGCCTCTGGCCATTGCTGGCCATCCTATGCCCCTTCTTTACCCTAAGTCTCCTGGCCACCCTGGGGTAACCCCTAGGTGGCTTTCACATCTCTCTCCAGATGATGAAGGAAAGATCTCTGCGGGTTCAGCAGGTCTTAGCACTGAGCCAAGTGAAGGCAAGAGTAAGACCCAGCTCCTTGCTAGGCCTCAGTTTCCCTGACTATAAAATGAAGGGACTTGATGTAGGTACATTCCATTCCCCATCCATTAGTCCTTGACCTCTTCATAGCACTATGCATTCAAATATTTTTCTCTTGTGGGTTTTTAAAAATTTTTGTGTCTGGTCATCTGCATTCTCTAGCAAAGATAAAGAGCTCAGAGATCACCTGTCAGATACCGTCATAGAAGAGCTCTTCATAGTTCTTTCTTGGCCTTGACAAAGACTTTAAAGCCACAGGAGTGACAGAAATCCTTTCTCTTGAAGGCCTGGATGTCAGAGAGTGAGGGATATGAAGCAAAACCTGGATTCAAGGCCTGGCTGTACCCCTGCTGGTCGAGGTCTGTGAGCAAGTTTCCCAGTGTTTCTGAGCCTCAGTTTCCTCATCCATACAATGGGGAAACAGTAGCTCCTAGGTCACAGGGTCCTCATGAGAAGTAAATGAAATAATTTACATAGCTGGCATTTAGAAGGCATTCAGCATGCGCTAATGGTTAGGATTTGAACAACTGCTTTCTGAGAACAAAACCAGTTCCCCTTAAAATCAGCCTACTTCCATTAATGACTTTCTCCCAAACCCTGGATTTAAATTGTGCGTTCAGTTTTACTGGAAAACAAAAGAGAGGAGGGTGGAAGACTGGATCTGTTGCAGACAGCCAAAAATCACAGTCAGCATTGCCCCTACCCAGATGCGCAAGGAACAGAGAGGGTCACTGGAAGTCTGGGTCACTGGTTTCAGAGTTGCTAATTAAAGCCGGAATCCTTGTTCCCGCCACTACCAACCCCCATCACCCCATCCCTTTCCATCCCCTCTCCTTTCAATCAAACACTTCAAAGAGGTTCCCGGAGAAGGGAACTGTGAATTCTCTGCTCACTAGTTTACATGAGAGGAAACCAAAGAATGTTTCTTTTCGAGACTGCGTCTGCTCATCCAAACCAATTTTACTAGCTGGGGGGACTTGAGCTCAAAGGCAGGCTCAGGGGCTGATGAAATTCAGATGTGAGGCCGCAGAGAGCTTGCACCACGGACAGGAAAATGAGAGGCGCCCAGCAATGCTGGGCTGGGCAAGGGCCAGGACAGCAGGAGAGGGCGCAGGAGAGGGACAGAAAGAGAGGATCAGAAGAGGGAGAGGGGGCGCCCGGGGCAAAAAGCAGATAGTGAGAAGAAAAGAGCCGAGAAAGTCAGAAAGAGAAAAGAGGAGAGAGGAGAAGAGAAGAGACAAAGCCCAAGAAGGCATTTTATTTTTCTTCTTTAAAGAGTGAAAAAAACAAACACTCTAACTGTTTCAACTGACGGGGAATGTTCATCTGCCGAAGGCATTATTAGGACGGGAGATAAGGAAACCACGGAGATAGGAAATAATTATTTTGTATCTGTCTTTATAAATGAAAATGAAGGGCATTAACTTAAATAGGATTTAGATTTTCAGGGACAGAAGGGAATGAATTAGGAAATAATTCTGATAACAAAGGAAATGTTTATTAAAAGGTCGGGGAGGGGGGCACTTGAAACTGACAAGGCCTCATGGGCCAGATTTAAAACCCCTGCTAAACTGCCAGGGAGTTCCAGCAGGGCCAGAGCTGCGGGGTCCAGTGGGTACCACTTGTGCGAGATAACTCAGCTCAAGGCAGAGGATCGGTGGAAAAGATGACTGACCTTCTGGCCAGACTTGGAAGTCAGTGGCCTGTAACTCAACAGGTGGGAGCCAGGCAGCTGTGCTGAGAGCAGAGCAGAAGTGGACAGAGGCACCCTGGGCTGGACTCAGCTTCCTGCAAGGATCCTTCATCCTCACTTCCACGCTCCCGCTAGCTTGTGGAGGGGTGCTACATGGATAAATTGGGTGGGAAGGGAAAAAAGGAAGGAGCCACATCAGTGACAATGCCATATTCACAGATTCCCACAGCCTGAACGCCCTCCATAAAGTCCTCTGTCTCCTGGATGTGTACCCAACCAGGCCAGATGGAGCTCTCCCCAGCATTTCTTCACTCTTTCTACGGAGGCACCTGGAAAGCAGCAGTCAGGAGCCTATACTCTGGCATCAGATTGCCTGGGTCTACATTCTGATTCTGTCTCTTTCAAACTGCTAACCTTAGATGAGTTATTTCAATTATTTGGATCTGGCTGGACGTGGTGGCTCACACCTGTAATCCCAGCACTTTGGGAAGCCAACATGGCAAAACCTCGTCTCTACTAAAAATACAAAAAATACAAAAAAAAAAAAATTAGTCAGGTGTGGTGGCACATGTAACCCCAGCTACTCGGGAAGCTGAGGCAGAAGAATTGCTTGAACATAGGAGGCAGAGGCTGTTGTGAGCTGAGACTGCACCACTGCACTCTAGCCTGGGCAACAGAGCAAGAATTCATCTCAAAAAAAAAAAAAAAAAAAAAAAAAAAAAAAAAAAATTACGTGGACCTCAGCTTTCTCAGATGTAAAATAGAAATGTAATGATCATACCTCTCTTATAGGGTAGTTGGAAGGATTAAGTGACATAATATTAAAAAGTTCATTGGGAGGCCAAGGTGGGCAGATAATCTGAGGTCAGGAGTTCGAGACCAGCCTGGCCAACATGGTGAAACCTTGTCTCTACCAAAAATACAAAAATTAGCCAGGCATGGTGGCACTTACCTTTAATCCCAGCTACTCTGGAGGCTGAGGCAGGAGAATCGCTTGAACCCAGGAGGCGGAGGTTGTAGTAAGCCAAGATCACGCCACTGCACTCCAGCCTGGGCCACAGAGTCAGACTCTGTTTCAAAAAGCAAAAAGAAAGGAAGACAAAAAAAAAGTTGATAGAACAGTAAATATAGTAAATAATAAAATTATAGTTATTATAACACAATTATTAGAGGTATCCTGGCTAACCTTCAAAACCAAGTAAGTTCTTCTTTATGTCTACACTTAGTGCCTCCTCCTGTCATTTGGGCCTCTCCTGATTGAAAAGAATTGCCACTCAAATCCACCTACCTGTCTGCCTGCCTTGGCCTTGATTTCTGTCACAGAAATGGCTCTTCCTCACCCCCTCCTGTCCTTCTCTTCCACCCCTAGCAAGGTTGGAGTTGGAAAGCTTTTCAACAGCCAAAACTAGTGTCTGTAGACTGACCGTGTTAAAGGCTCCAACAGGAGAGGGAATCAGAGGCTCAAGTTCAGGAGTAAGGGAAGGGAGATTTGCCACGGCCTAATCTCCCAGAACCATGTGGCAACCTGAAGCTTGGAGCATGTTTCGGAGCTGCAGGATCTGCCTCCAATGCTGATAATGTAAGTACCCAGGACACCTTCCAGGGGCAGAACTTCACACAAGGACTCCTTTCCAGGTGTCTAAGCTTAGCGTTTCTATGAGGAAATCAGGGGGCTGGCTCTGTGGACTCACTGAAAGCTCTCTGCTGACAGAATCAGATAATCAGCTAATACCTGACCCCGCTACGTCCTGAGCCCTGGACTGATACATAACAATGTCATCAGGCCTGCCTTCTAAGAGCCTTAGCCAGCTTACCTCCTCTTTCAGAGAGTCTGCCCTGGGTAATTATTCCAAACTTGTGCCTGTGAGGAGGGCTGAGTGTCCGGTCCCTGTAATCCTCTGGGATGATCTCTCGTAACACCCCCTTCTCTTCACATTTAGCACTCCCAAAGTTCTGTGCTGGCTCTTGGAGATGGTAGCTTACTCCCGCCAGTGGGTAGCTACCTTAGATGATGAGTTCCTGAGAAAACAGTTTGGGACAAAAGATTGGCCCTGGGATCTGCAGAGGTGGAGGCCAGGAGGAGATCCCCAAGTGCACCTGTTCCAGGAATCCCAAGCTGAGAGCCAACCCTTCCCAACCAACCTTGCAAATAGTCACTGGCCCACCCATTCAGGTTAATGGAAAACCAGTGCAAATGAAGTAGCAGAGACCCAAGATGTCCAACTGCCTCCGGTTTAGGAGCATTCCAAGGAGGGGGAAATATTTGACATGTTGGTAAATCAATATTTGTGTTTCTGCACAAAACCAGGGGAGTTACCTGCTCCTCAGTCTGGAATGGCTACCTGCAGAGGGGGAGGGAAGAGACAGCCTAGACTAGAATCTCAGCTCTGGACTTCCCTTAACCACCTCGCTAAGCGTCCTGAATTTCCTCATCTTAAGAAAGGGGAGGTCCTTTTGTAGTTCATAAGCGAGATGATGGGGTGTTCAGGCACGTGTGTGAGATGTGCCTCCTTCAAACCTTGTTACAAAGTCAGCACATTACCTGCCTGACATGAAAGAAAAAGGAGGGGAGGGGAAATAATAGTATCAACCTCACAGAGATTTCTGAGAAGATTAAATGAGCAAGTAAGTGCCAATTGCATAATGGCAAGCACATCGTGAATGCCTAATACACTTCGGCCTTTTTAAATTGCTTTTATACTCATTTAGTATTTTATAGTTTACAAAGCGTGTCCACATATATGTATTAACTAATTCAGTCCTCACAGCATCCCTGTAAGGGAGTCATTATGGACTCCAAGTTTGGGGGATGGAACATCAAAGCTCAGGGAAATCTAATGATTTGCCCAAGGTCAATAATTCATATTTTTAAACAATCCAATCAAGACCAGTTACTTGCTTAGGATTTTGACCATTTGGTACAGGTATTAAGAACCAGATACCAAATGCGAATCGTTACCCACTTCCTTGAAGTGTCTTGCCAAAAGGGTATGACTGTAGTTTCATGCTGACATGACTTGCAGCTGTACCTGAGCTGGACCAGAACTTGGCCCTGTGTGGGGCGTTTGCAAGGTTGAAGATAGATCAGTGTCATCGTGCAAATTATTTCAAAGCCATGAGGATTCAGGGCTCTGTTGTAGCTCAGTGGAGAGTGTAGAGAAGAGGGTGATGATGTCACACATGAATAATGCATAGAGGGTGCTAAGCTTCAGTTTCAGCAAGATCCAAATGCTCATTTCATCTTTGATTTCTCCTTCTGGCTGTGCCATTCCCCATAGCCACTGATCCCGGGGCCTTCTGCTGGAACTGTATGGCCGCCCGCTAAATTGGCTGTTCCTGATAGTGAATAGAAAGAGGAGGGGGGCTGGAGGCAGAGAGAAAAAAAAAGATAAGTCGAGGGGAGGGGATTAGGGAAGATGAAAGAGGGAGATGAGAGAAGGAAGCTCTTTCACTGTACTACTCTTACACAGACTGCCACGGACCCCGAGAACTTGGTGAGGTTTTGTTCCAGGAGAACTTTTCTGGTCTTTTCACTGTGTGGCTGTCACAGACTGAACTCACTTCTCAAGAAGTGGGAGCGGTACAGGGCCGGGCCCCAGGCTGATGGGGAGAACAGCAGAGGAGTCCTGCCATCGTTTGTAGGTGAGTGAAAGGAGACTTTCAGACAGGGCAGAAGGCAGACTTTGCTCAGCATGACCCAAAGTTCAGCCTCAGGAGATGAATACAAATATGGAAATGACAGCACAGATTCTGGGGATGTGGCACAGGCGGCTTCTGACCCAGCTGCGAATCTGGAAACAAATGAGAGCTCCAAAACTGGCTTGTTTGGTTTAGCGAGAGGGCAGGTGCCAAAACAGCAAATGTCACCCTCCCCGTTAAGCCTGGGCAATTAAGATTCCCATTAGTCCTGGAAATGGGATACGGCCTCTGTGGGGTCAGAAGGCCAGAGGCTGCAGCAGTGTCGCAGCATCAAGGAGGAAGAGAGGACACAGAAAGACTTGTGATGTCAGTCCTAGGTGGGGCCGGTCTGTTTTAAGGAGATGTTCTAAGTTCAAACCCAGGGTAGATGGGCTTTGGCAAGCACAAGTAGAAAGATTTCCACCTGTCCGCTTCTTAAAAATCAGCAGGTAGACTGACTACTCTAGGATAAACCGCCAAGAGCTTTGTTTTCTTTGGGGCAGCCATCTGAAGCAGTTGCAGCTGATTTTAATGAGACATAATAATATTCTATCAGTTCTGTGAGCTATAGACTGAGCCCACTGAGGGAACCTGCTCAACCCCCAAAATGATCAGACTTGTCAAAATATGATCATTTTGTTCCTTATTATAAATGAAAAGAAGATATGATTTAAGTGTCATCCTCTGGGTATGGGAGCTGGATTCCTATAAATCAATCATCCAAAATAAACTCTTTGGAGTGATTTCACTACAAATATGCTGCAAACAATTTCTTTAAACAAAGCATAAAAGTATTACTGTATCTCTGCAACGTCAAAATGGCTTTAGACACGCATTATTGGGTTGCTGGGATGTTCTTTGCTTAAAATATGTTATTTATGGTGTTATGCTTGACAGGTGAAGTCAGTGCTGACTGCCTGCTGGAAAAACCTCCCTCTTGGTTGCCTGTCAGTCCCCAACAGTGAAAATGGTGAAAGAGGACAGGTGCCCAGGGTAGGGAGAGGTCCAGGGGCCAGACTGGGGTCCCCAGACTTTGCACATGTGACATTTTTCATCTTCATAATGGCTCCCATTGTATTGAAGGGTGGTAAGCACATAATTTCAGGCTATAGGATTCCCAGGTCTGTTACTAGCCATCAGACTTAGAAAATCACACAATGCCTCTTTCATTCAGTTTTCTTTCTTAAAATGGGGACAACGGTGACAACAATAACATCTAACTCATTTGGTTTTTGTGAGGATCCAATAGGGGCAAACACGGGAAAGCACTTAGCATGGTGTCAGCCCACATGGTTGCACCAGGTCATGTTAGTTAGCTATTGTTGTTATTATTAGAAACCCAGGGAGTTGCAGGGCATGGTGGCTCACGTCTGTAATCCAGCACTTTGAGAGGCCAAGGCGAGTGGAGCATGTGAGGTCAGGAGTTTGAGACCAGCCTGGCCAACATGGGGAAACCTCATCTCTCTACCAAAAATATAAAAATTAGCTGGGCGTTGTGGTGCATGCCTGTAATCCCAGCTACTGGAGAGGCTTAGGCACGAGAATCGCTTGAACCCGGGAGGCAGAGGTTGCAGTGAACCAAGATCGCGCCACTACACTCCAGCCTGGGCGACAGAGTAAGACTCCTTCTAAAAAAAAAAAAAAAAGAGAGAAACCCAGGGAATTTTCTGTCCCAAGGAGGTGCTATGGAGCAAAGCTATGCTCATAAACTGTAATCTGCCTTAACATGATGTCTTCACTTTATTCTGTCCGGAAAACTAGACTTGCAGAGGACAATGAACAACCCTAGGCCATAGAGTTCTGGAGCCCCATCTTCCCCTAAGGTGCCTGTATCACCAGTCTCGGAAAGAAGGCAGTGTGCGGAAGGAGGTGACGTACTAAGAGTTTTTCTACAAAGTAGATTTGTCTATCAAGCCCCATGTCACTGGCTTTCCATCTCTCTCCACGCACCTGGACAGGCATTTCTTCCATGCCACATTTTTGTAGCGCTCCAATCTGTCCACATTTTAACAACCTTGTACCTCAGTCGAGATAGAGTCTGAAAAGTTTAATATCATGTCAAATGAGAGAGCCAATAAAACTTGACATTATTAATATGATGTCAAGGGATTTTTTTTTTTCCCAACTGCTTAGGGAAAAAACATTGTGTCCCATTAAGTGGATCTCCTTGCACAGAGAAATATTAAGTGACTTTTCAATGACTACCAGCTGGAACTATTAGTTTTTCTTCATAAGTGTTGCTGCCGTCGATTCTGAGAGGCCAGTTGAGAACCTTTTATGAAGATGCTGGATAAGCTGGTGCAATCAGAAAAGCTTTTAGGTTTCCCTGGGATCCCTCTTTAAGTGGGGCTGTGTATGGAAATGGGGATATGAATTATTAAAAGGCTTAAATACACTTGGCTGAGAGAGCATGGGCTTCATACTCCCTCTGTCCATTTATCCCCAAAGGACTGCAGTAGCCTTTCAGGACAATCTGCTGTGGAGTGGAAAACCAAGGCAAGAGTCCTGGAAAGAGGAGAACACAGGCCTTCCTCTCCCTGCCTGGCACCCCTGCCCCAGCCATCAGTGGCATCATGGTGGGCACAAGAGCTGCTGGTGTGGTGTGGCCCACTGTTCCACCCTGGCAAGGGAGAGGGGCATGAGTGCCCACAGCTGCTCCTGGCCCTTGCTCACACGGGCTTCTGGGAAGGACGCTGTCAGGAAGCTGTGGGGGGGCCTCTGTTTCCCTTGGCCGGGGTCCATGGTTGCTTCACAGCACGTGGCTTTCCATGTCGGAGTCCCTTCCCAGGAAGAGGTCAGGACTTAAAATAAGCTGGCATGACTCATGTCTGAGTTGGGAGATGCCTCGCGCAAGTGCCGGCTTTTCAGGAATGTGCAGCTGGGGCAGCTGAAAAGAAAGCTCCAGAGGCTCAGACCTGGATTTCCAAGGAGTCTTTTGGCTGCTCAAGCCCAAATAAGATTGTTTCATCTGTTCCTACCTCTGGACTGTTTAGAAACCAGCATTTCTCCTAGGCTTTCTTATCCCCAGGGAAGCTGTTTCTGTAGCATTTACCCCATTTCCGACCGCACTCCAATACCATTTGCCTGCCCACGCAAGTATCTCATCACTTTCATTGTGGATGACTTTTATAGTTCCTAGCTGTGACACCTTCTAAGGGCTAGACCTGTGTTCTTAATCTCAGGAATCCAGTGAGCTGGCTACAGAGGCAGTTGCAAGCTGGTGCTTATTTATGTAAGGCTGGAGTGTTTATTGTAGGGTTGTATTCCTTTAGTGAGATCAAAAAAATAAGACATGGATGGCAATCAGAACAGTCCTTATTTAGACTTCTGTGATGTTCCAGTTGACATACTTCCCCTTGCCCTTTGCCCCCACTCATCCTGAACCATCTGGAGGCACATGACCCCAGGGATAGCAGATGGAAGGCAGCTTGCTCTTCTTAAATTTCACCCAACTCTTAGAGACCTCTAGGGAAAATATCCTTGGGATGGTTCCTTGGGGGCACCTTAAGTACTCAAACCCCAACACTGGTCAGGAGCAGCTGATGAGGAAAATCCCTGTCCATGGACTTCTCTCTTCTCCATGGAAGTTAAGGATTGGATGACTCAGCCAAGGGCAAAGAGGTTGGGTGAGAAATGTGTCTTGTTTAGGTGTAGCATAATTGACAGCAGCCATTCCTCTCTGCTCCCGTTGATCTCAGGATAAGAGGGAATACAATTATTATTATTGTAGAAGGGACTTAGTTCAGATGCCAGAAGCATCTCCCAACTCCCAAGATGGTGGTCTTCATGAAGCTGTGAAATCTCTAGTGCAGTGGGTCCCCCTGTTCTGAGCTCTTAGCTTCACCCCAGCTCAAATCTGACAATTCCTAAGCAGCACCTTTCCTTTTCTGGGACATGATCTAGAAGGTTCATATAGCTGACTTGGGGTTTTGAAGTGATAACTCCAAGAAAATTAGGAAAGAGTTAAGTGTACCTTGGATAAAGAATGAAATAGAGGCTGAGTGCCGTGGCTCATGCCTATAATCCCAGAACTTTGGGAGGCTGAGGCAGGTGGATCACTTGAGGTCAGGAGTTCAAGACCAGGCTGGCCAACCTGGTGAAACCCCATCTGTACTAAAAATACAAAAAATTAGCCAGGCCTGGTGGCCCATGCCTGTACTCCCAGCTACTCAGGAGGCTGAGGCAGGAGAATCGCTTGAATCTGGGAGGCAGAGGTTGCAGTGAGCTGAGATCATGCTACTGCACTCCAGTCTGGATGACTAAGTGAAACTCTGTCTCAGAAAAAAAAAAAAGAATGAAATAGAAACAGGTCTGCACACCTGCAAACCTGCAAACTGGGCTACTGTAGGAAAGGATGGAAGACTAAAAAACAAGAGACTCCATCACAATTGCTCAGAAGCAAATTCGACTCTACCTCTGGGCTTTGGTTTCCCTCTCAGTAAAACAGGAAATAAGACCTACCTGGACCTACATTAGAATTGTTGTTAGGATCCAGTGAAATCATAGATACAAACATCTCAGGAAAAAATGTAAATTACTTAAAAAATATGGAGGATTACCACTCTTATCAGTCCACCTTCCCGCTCAGAGCTGACAGTGAGGATGTCCCCCAATGGTGGGAGGTAGAATCAGATGACATTTAAGATCCCCTTCAGCTCTAAGAGTCTGTGGATATATTCTCATTTTTCCCCCTATAGGTTTCACTTAGCCCACTCTTCATTTTGAGGCAGGGCAAGGGAGCAGAGTACATGAGCTGGCAACTCTCAGTCTACTTAGAGCAAAGACTGACATCAAGGACACACGCTACAACACAGACAAACCCTGAGGACAGTGTGCTAAGTGAAATAAGTGAGGCACAAAAAGACAAATGCTGTATGATTCTCCTTCTGTGACATACCTAGAATGGACAAAGCCATAGAGACAGAAATTAGAATGGTGGTTACCAGGGGCTGTGGGGAGTGGGATGAGGAATTAGTGTTTAATGGGTATAACATTTCAATTCAAGAAGCTAAAAAAGTTCTGGAGATGGGTGGTGGTGATGGGTGCACAACAATCTGAATATACTTAATGCCAGTGAGCTGCACACTTAAAAATTGTGAAAATTGGCCGGGCACAGAGGCTTGTAATCTCAACACTTTGGGAGGCTGAGGCAGGTAGATTACTTAAGCTCAGGAGTTTGAGACCAATCTGGGCAACATGGAGAAACCTTGTCTCTATAAAAAACACAAGAACAACAAAAATTAGCTGGGTATGGTAGCATGTGCCTGAGTAGCTGAGGTGGGAGGATCACTTGAGCCCGGGAGGCCAAGGCAGCAGTGACCGTGATCGTACCACTGCACTCCAGCCCGGGGGACAAAGTGAGACCCTGTCTCAAAAACAAAATGGTAAATTTTGTTATGTATATTTAACCACAATTTTGAAAATCCCTGACATCAAGTCATACAGTTATTAAGTAACAAATTCCAATTCAAACCTAGGAGTAAGGTTTAGTCACCAAAATGTACTGTCTCTCACGACAAACTGACCTGCCACAGTCCCCTATGATTTGGGAAGCCTATCTCATTCACTGTCCCATTGGTGAGGGCAGCAAGAAAGGACTCCATGATGGTGTGGGGTTGTCATTAGTGCCCCTAAGCACCCAATGTTGTACATGTCACAGAATCTGGGATTCTAAGAAAGCCCTAAGTTTGTGTCATCCCAGCTGGGGTAGCTCAAGACCATCCTTGGGCCCAGCAATTGGAGGTGTTCTCCCAAGCAAATGGAGGAAATTGTCTCTCTCTTCCTTTTACTGCAGCTCAACCTTTCTTCACCTTCCTGCTTTAATGACTTAATCAAGGGGCAGATGAGAGGAACTGATGCATGCAAAGGACAGAAGGTTCAACAGGATGTGTGGAACCCACTGCTGCTCCCTTCCCCTGCCCCAGAGTCACCGCCCCACCAGAGAAAGATAGGGGAGACAGAAAAAGAAAAGAGAAAAAGGCGAGAGAGATTTTGTACCCTTAAGCCTCCACTGCCGCAGTTCAAAAGACCAATCTTTACTGAAAATAAATTTAAAGGAGAATTTTTGATGTATATTATGGTCTCTGGTGGTAGACAAGAGCGCTGCCGGCAGTGTGTGGAGTTATGCAAAGCCAAAGTGGGATTACTTAAAAGTGTCTGTAGTGCTTTGATTAACTGGTGTGTATTTTATTTTTTATATGACACAATCACAGACCTACATTGATAATATCTTGCTATTATTGTTTGACACTTGAATCTCCCTTTTTCCTATCACTTGGAAGTGGGCTTTGTGCAGTTCGGGGCAAGGGGCAGAGGATCAAGATGATCCCCAAAGGGATAAAAATGAGATGTGGTCCCAACTTCGCATTTTAAAAAAATAAATAAAAGCAATGTATGAAAACCCCAGGACCTGTCGTAGAAAACGAAGAACTGACAGATCAGACAATAGAGACTCAAACAGATGGCCAAGTGCATGGGCTGAAAGAGAGTCCAAACTACCTTCTGAGGTTCCTTATGCCTGTCTAGAAAATATCCCCCCAATGAATACATCCTCTGGGAATCAGAGGATGCCCCCACCTTTCTCTGTTCTGCTTTGGGACACAGGCTCTGGAACTCTACAAATTGCATTTCTACTTTGCCAGTTAGCTCTTGCTTGATTCTGCATCTAGTGGGAGCTAGAGGAGATTAGAAAGCTGGAGGAGATGAGAAAGGATTTGTTGCTTCCTATTTGCCTGGTGCTTCTGCCAGTGTTGTGCCCACAGAGAAGCACTGTGCCCCCACAGCAGCAATTACTTCCAACCGACAGCTTCGTTGGCTCTCCCAGTACCAGCCTCACTGCATGCCCCCCAAGAGGTCACAGCACCAGCCAGGCAGTCCCCCCTCCTTGGATGTCTGAGTCCCCACTCCACAGAGCCCCTTCCTAAGCTCCTAAGATACTAGCAGCAACTGGATCACACCTCAGAATTCTGAGCCTTGGGGCCCCTCCTTCAAGCTTCAGAGGCAGCAGCAGCACCCAGGCAGCACCCCCAGCTTTAAGGTGTAGCTCCAAGCTCTGCAGGGTTCCTCCTTGGAGCTTCTAGGTTCTGGTAACCCCAGGTTCTCCTCATTGTTCATCCGGACCTAGGTAAGAACTGCTTCCTTCCATTTAACCAATCCCCTGTATAAAATCTTTTCTGTTGAAATGCCTAGAGTGGTTTCTGTTTTTCTGACCATACTCTGAACAGAATATACTCCTTGAAACAAAGTTGTCTGAGCACTTGGGGCCAAGGGATGGAGGATTGCACCATCCTCCTTAAGGCAAAGATGATGCAGACCAGGACTTGGGCCTGGCTGGGCAGCATTCCTGAGGCTCACAAAGCCCAGGAAGAGAGGCCCATCAAGCCAGTTCACCACCTCACAGGGCAGGAATAAGTCAAATGGAGGTAAGGATACCAACTGTGGTGGCTGAGAAACCTGGAGAATCCTCCTCACTCCACTGGGAAGAAAATGAAAGGTGAGGCAAGGAGAAAATCCGCTCAGGGCCAGACATGGTGGCTCACACCTGCAGTCCCAGCCAGCACTTTGGAAGGCTGAGGCAGGAGGACCACTTAAGCCTGGGAGGTCGAGGCTGCAGTGAGCCATTGTCATGCTGCTGCACTCCAGTCTGGGTCACAGAGCAAAACCCTGTCTCAAAACAAACAAACAACAACAACAACAAAAACCCTCACTCAGGCCTTGCCTTGGAAACTCTCTAGAACGAGGAAATAGGCCCTTGGGATGCATCCTCTTCATTCATAGAATGGGCAGAGCAGCTGTTTTCCTGGCTGGCTTTCCCCAACTGAGTCTCTTGCCATCCCCCTCTGGAGCTCACAAAAACAAACTCAGAGATTTACTTTTCTTTCTAATTTCCTGAGATCTCATAAGTACTAGTCTGACTCTGCTTGCACCCTAGTTCCTTACGTCCTCTGCTCATGCACATACTGCACCATGGGGGGTCTTGTCTAAAGCCTGAGCTGAGAATTCCATCATTGACCCCATCCTCCACACCCACTGGTGTCTAAAAATAGAAGCCAAGTCTCTATTGTCACTGTGCCAGGAGATTATGTGTTTGAAGGCAAAACATACACTCTGGTGTTCATGGGCACAGCCCTTCTGCCCTCCCACCTGCCCTGGTATAAGCTTGAGGCTTTGGGGAGTCATTTTATTTCCTCCCCAGACAGATTCTCTATCTGAACTTCCCCCAAGCATAGTGGGGAGTCTTCTATTCTTAAAAGATAACTATGAAATTTCTTTATCCTTTAGCTCTGTACGTCCTCTGGTTCATTCAGGTAGATCTCCTTTTAGCATTGTAAAGTCAAAAGACCTGGCCTCTCACTAGCTGTGTGACTTTTGGTGAATTGATTCATCTCTCTGAGTTCCAAACTCTCTCATTTGAAAATCTGGGCAAAGATTGTCTATTTCAGAGGGTTGTTGTGAGGGTCAAATACGATAATATATGTAAGAGCATTTTGTTCACAGTAAAGTCCTGTACAAATGGGAGGTAATATTATTGCAACAGTTGCTGCCCAAGCCACTCACTGCATTATTATTATCTAAGTCTTCCTTCTGGTGCTTTAAACTCATTTCTTTTTGCTCTGTCTGGTTGGGTTATGGCTGTTGATTTCTCCCTGGGGCACCAGCTGCACAGACAGGAGAAGGCTAAATCAGCCCTGTGTTTCCAGTCCTGATTCTAAGAACTCTCTCCAGGCCTCTGGCCCCACCAGGCTCCCCAGAGCATGGCCCAAGCTGTCCCTGGGGGGCCATATTTTTAGGCCTATCCAGTTCCAACTGTGGAGCTTCTTCAGACTAGGCTGGCAGGAGCCCAGGCAGCGTGCGCATGAATCATAACTGCCTGTGGTCCCGTTATGCAGGTCAGGGTGGCTGCAGAGGAGGCAGGGCCCTGACCTCAGAGGTCCGGGCATTATTTATTGCCTTTGGCTTCATGGGCTAATTTGGGCCTTTGCCCAGCCTGGGGGAAATGGCTTCATCTTCTTTCTTCACCAAGGGCAAGGTGAATTCAACTCCCTTTATTGTCTACCTCACAGGAATAAAAGATGGGGGCTGGTGGGGAGGGGAGAAAAAATGTAAGCACTCCCACAAACAACGTCCTATACTAAATTCTGCAGTTAAAAAAAAAAAAAAAAAATTGCGCCGGGTGCAGTGGTTTACGCCTATAATCCCAGCACTTTGGGAGTCCAAGGTGGGCAGATTGCTTGAGGTCAGGAGTTCGAGAGCAGGCTGGCCTACATGGCAAAACCTCACCTTTCCTAAAAATACAAAAATTAGCTGGGCTTGGTGGTGGGAGCCTGTAATCCCAGGTACTCGGGAGGCTGAGGCATGAGAATCACTTGAACCTGGGAGGTGAAGGTTGTAGTGAGCTAAGATTGTGCTACTGCACTCCAGCCTAGGTGACAGAATGAGACTCCATAAACAACAACAACAACAACAAAAACTATTTCATCATTTTTTGTAAATAACACTTTTCTCCAGACCTACCATACAGTTTCTGTGATGTATTGTCTTCCAGCTGCAATAAAAATTACTGAGTTGCATCAATTAAAAAAAATGAAAGGGAGGACCCCAGCCCTCGAGGAGTTTATCAAGGAATGAAAATCACCTATGGGAACAATCTTAGGCCCTTACAATTGAGCCTACAGCACGCATGCTAAAACAGTGCCAGGCAGTGGGAGTATCAGATCTAGGAAGGGTTAAGGAAGGCAAGAGGTAATCAGGAAATATTTCTTAGATAACATTCCCTTTTTCTTTCTTTTTTAAACAAGTGTTTTGCAGAAAATTAGAAAATGAATACATAAAAAGAAGAAAATAAAAATCACCCATAATCCCTACCTGAGGTTAACCACTCTCTACAGGTTGATCTATGCCCTTCCAGACATTTTTCAATACATGTATTTATATTCATACAATATTAATAAAAATCAAATTATTCTGGGTGTACTATTTTATAACCTACTTATTTCACTTAATTTCTTGTGTCAATAGATATATATCTTCATTATTTTTAATGACTGCCAAGAATTCTCTTGCATGGATGTAAAAGAGAATGTGTATAAATTTTGCCAGTCCTCTGTTATTGGACATTTCAGAGATTTCCAGTTTGTGGCACCTTAAACAATGCTTCAGTGAACATTCTGGTGCTTAGCTCTTTATGCACATGTATGATTATTTCTTTAGGATAAGTTCCTAGAAATAAAAGCACTGAGCCAAAGGATAAACATATTTCTAAGGCATTTATTATCCTCTGTCAAGTCGTCCCTTACATTTTGCACCAAGGTACACTTATAATCAAATGAAGAATGTGAAGATTTAAATTAGGCTTTGAGGCCAGGCATGGTGGCTCATACCTATAATCCTAGCACTTTGGGAGGCCAAGGCAGGCAGATTACTTGAGGCCAGGAGTTTAAGACCAGCCTGGCCAACATGGTGAAACCCCATCTCTACCAAAACTACAAAAATGAGTAGTCTCAGCTACTTGGGAGGCTGAGGCATGAGAATCGCTTGAACCCAGGTAGCGGAGGTTGCAGTGAGTCGAGATCGCGCCACTGCACTCCATCCTGGGCAACAGGCTGTCTCAAATATAAATAAATTAGCCTTCAAAAGTGGGGAGAGATGTGGATTGGAAAACAGGTAAGGAGACAAATTTGGGATAGGGAAAACAGGTACAAGATGTGTTCTAAACAAGTCATTTCTTTATTATTAATTTTTTATAGAGAGACAGGGTCTCGCTATGTTGCCGAAGCTGGTCTTGAACTCCTGGCCTCAAGCTATCCTCCCACCTCAGCCTCCCAAAGTGCGAGGATTATAGATGTGAGCAACCACGCCCAGCCAAGTCATTTCTTTATTCAGCAAACATTCATCTAATGTTGACTGTGAGACAGGCACTATGCTCGACAAAAAAAAAAAAAACAAAAAAAGCCTTTGAGAAAGGAGATTATAAGGAATATGGGTTTGGGCTTGGTTAAACATGTGTTGGGAGTAATGGAAAGTAATGGAAAAATGCCTCATGGGTGCACTCGGAAGGCTTGGCTGAGTAGTGGGACGAGGCCTGGCTCTGACCTTCTATGGAGTGAAGCTTAGGGGTCAACACTGAGTTCTTGAGAAATAGACACCTACATTGCAATCCTGGCTCAGCCACTGTCAGTGTTTAGCCATATAACTTAACCTTGAGTGGCTCATGTCTTTAGCTTCAAATATGGGGACTATAACCTACCTCATTTGGCTGTTGGGAAGGCAAAATAATCTAAGTCATATTAAGGGCTGAACAGAAATGAAGTAAATGCTCAATAACCATTAGCCATCATTACTGCATAGGTGGGAGGTGGACAGGTTGGTGCAGGTCTGAGAAGATGTAATGGACCCCACATCCCCAGCTCAGTGACCCATTGGGTTCTGGTCTACCTACATTCTCTGTGTAGCCATTGGGCCCCCCCTTTAATGGTGACCTCAGGGGATGATGTGGAGTGGTCCAGCTGGCTCTCATAGGGCAAAAAGAAATAAAGCTGAAGACAAAAACAAATAAGAACATCGCCCACCCCCAGGGCCCATGAGGTCCTGAGGCTGGATCACTTCTGTTCACCCAACACTACCCCTGCCTGCTGTTGCAATGGGCCTGCTGGCCAAGTTTGCAAGAGCTGCTGTGGAGGCTTGCTCCCGTCTCACACAACAGGTGCCACAGGGAGTCTCTGTGAGCCTATGATCTACCTATTTGTCCAGTGAGTGCCTGTCAATCTCCCTCGGTGTCACTTCCGATAAACAGCTCAGAGAGAGCGACACCTTGATACATCAATTCCATCTGAGATTCCCCTGACAGGCCTCCCAGTGTCTGAATCATCTAGGTGATTCATGGCCAGCATAAGCACCGATGAACCCTTTCAACCATGCTGGGCGCTGCATCAGCCTCACACTTGTCAAACAGACTCCAGGCTCCTCCTCAGACCAGCCTCATTTTACTGTCTCCTACCCACTTCCCAAGGATGAAGGGAGTCTATTTGTCCATCCTTTTAGCAAACATGAATCAATCCAGGGCTAGCAGAGGCTAAAAGAGAAAGGGAGCAGACTGAAATCATCATCACAAGATCCAGGTTCCGGAACTGTTTCTGCTACCAGCATTCCTGCAACTCCTAAAAAGTCATTTAACCTCTGTTAGATGGGACAACTGCAAACATCTCTACTCCACACATAAGAAGATATACCAGTAAAGAATCGTAGAATGTTAACCTCAAAGGAGAGGTCTTCAAGATCATCAGGTTTAACTGTCTTTATATTTATTCATTGAACAAACACTTACTGAGTGTCTATTATGTGCCAAGAACCATTCTAGCTTTGGGAATATATCAGTCAACAAACAGACAAAAATATCCTACACTCATGTGGCTTACAACCTTTATGAGAAGAGACAGAGAGCAAACCAAATAAATAAGTAAAACAGATAGTATATTAGATGGTGATAGGCTCTAGGGAGGAAACTACATCAGAATAAAAGGAAGGGAGATTATTTGGGTTTAATTTAATTTAAATAGGGTAGTCAGAGATGGCCTCCCTGAGGAGGTGATCTTGGAATAGATCTGAAGGAGGTTAGAGAGCAAGCCATGGGGCTCTCTGGGGAAATGTGTTCCAGGCAGAGGAAATGACAAGTGAAAAGATCCTAAGGAAGGAATTGCCTGGTGTGTACCAAGAAAAGTGAGAAGACCCACGAGGCTGGAACAGAATAAAAACAGAGGAAGTACCAGAGGTCAGCTCACCTGGGGCCTTGTTGCCTTTCCAACTTTGGATTGTATCCCAAGAGAGATACTGGAGGTTTTGAACAGAGGAGTAACATGGCCTGATTTATGTGTCAACAGGTTCACTCTGAGGCTGTGCTGGGAATAATACCAACAGTAATAAAAGCTAATGCTTACATAGCACTTCCTATGTGCCAGGTACCATTTTAAGTCCCTTCTGCATAATAAATCATTTAATCCTCACAACAAGTCTTAAGACATAGGTCCTAGCATTGTTCCCATTTTACACTGAGAAAAGGAAAGCACAGAGAGGTTATAAGTAACTTGCCTAGGTCACACAGCTAGTCAGCCACAGAGCCAGGTTTTCAATGGTGGCAGTTTAGCTCCAGATACTGTGCTTTTCCCACCCTACTCTGCAGGTCAATCAGGGCAAAGGTGAAGGCAATTAGTAGCCGTGATAGGGGTCTAGGAAAAGGTGGCGGTAGTGGAGAGAATGGATCAGATTCTGGCTCTCTTTAAAGGTAAAAGCAATAGGTTTTGCTGTCAGATCAGATGTGGGTGGAGTAGAAAGAGAGGACTCAAGCAACTGGATGGACAGAGTTGCTTCTAACTGAAGTGGGGAAGATCAGAAGAAGAGCAGGAGTTTGGTTTGGGTCACACTGAACTTCCCATGGAACATCTGAGTCATAGAGATAGGAGCTTGGAAGAAACTGAGGAGCCAAGAATCTCAAATATTTGCTCAATGTCATAGAGCCAGTTAGGAAAAGGAGATTCAACCTTCTAGGTAGGAGCTTTCCCCCACTTTGTGTTTCTAAGCACCTTTTCCATTCACTGTGGGGAACCCAATCTACAGTCACGCACCATTTGCCTATCAAAGTGGAAATCAGGCACTGGCTCCAGAGTGAAGAGCCTTCTCTTCACATCCTCGTCCCTTGCTTGGGGTGACAGTGTATGCATGCTAAGGTCTGCAGTGGGAAGGGGAGTTCAAGGGGGCTGGTAACCTAGGAGACTCTCTCCAAGTGGTGAGGAAGAGACAGCTTTAAATGTTTACAAAAGTCTATCGTGTCTCCCACTACAGAGGGAAGGCCCCCAAGACCTGCTGGAGCTGGGGCATTTGGCCACCACAGAAGGCCATTCCATGTAGCCTGGGAAGGCAATTACAGCCTCTGTCGTGTGGAGCTGGATGGAGCTGCCGGTGTTTATTTGGGTGGTGAGCTGCTATTTAAAATCAGGCTTTGTTTCTGAAAATGAGACAGCTGGGGCTACATTTGGTGGATAAAGACATTTTGTTGAACTTTCAAAATGGGGTATTATTTTCCATTTACACTTATTTCACGGAGAATTGTAAGAAGATGAGATTGTAGACGTGTCTGTGATATGCAGTAATGAGTGATGGATCTTTGAAGGTAAAAATATCTCTAGGATATTTCTTTTTCTTTCTTTCTTTTTTTTTTTTTTTTTTTTTTTTATCTCCTCTCTCTCTCCTCCAGGCCTCAGGTTGGGTGGGTTTAGGTTTTGTTTTGTTTTGTTTTTTAATATCAAAATGGAGAGTGTCTCCAGTGGGAGTATAGACTGTTCTCTGCTCAATGTTTGTCTTAATAAAGGTTAAAAGAAATGAAATAATATTAAAAAGGCTCTCAGGAGACAGGAGCACCAGATGCTTCCAACTCCCCGGACTGTTGCGGAAGAAGGCAGGATAGCAAGACTGGGGAACCTACAGGGCAAACGGAGCAGCTGATCCCTCCAGACCACCCAGCCCCAGGCTGAAAAACTCAGGAAACAAAGGAACAAGCGAAGGCAGAGAGGGCTGGAGAAGAAGACAAAGGAAAGGAGAGGAATTCAGATGCCAAGAAGATGCTTCTCTCTCTCTCCACATTCAAGGCCCTCTCTTTCCCTGGGGACTGGCATCGGGAAGGGTATGCATCCCAGAGGAGTCAAATTCAATATCTTCCCCTCTCTCTACCTTCTCTTAATTGCTTTGGAAGAAAACCAAGAAAAGATACCAGAAGGAAGAAAAACATTCAGCTTGATTTTCTTGGATAAGGGCTTGTATAAAGAAATCCAATGATGTTTATTGAATAAATAAATGAATTAATCATTAATCTATCAGACAGTATATCAAAGAATCAATACATGAATCAGGAATGAATTGGGGAATCAGTGAATCTGGCATAAATTCTCAGATTTCTTAACCTCCTGCTTTAGCACACAGACCTCTATATCTTTGTGTATTGACAAAGGTCAGTATCCTCCATTAAAAAAAGAAAAAAAAAAAAAAAAAAGAACCCACCACTGTCAAAAGCCTGCATCTCGCTATGTACTTACGAAAATACTGGAGGGACCCCCTACCCTATTGAGTCCTTTGTGCATAAGTATTAGGAAGTAGAAACCAATTTTCTGAAGGGAGGAAAGGAAATATTTTCTAATAGACTGAGTTCAAAGCAGACACTGCATGCTTGTAGCTTAACCCTGCCAAAGGGCAGGGTTAAACTTTCAGTGTTGCAACTTTTGAAGGTCTTTTTAACTGTGCTTTGCTTCTCTGAATGTTTCAGGTACAACTACCCTGCACCCTATCACTACTAACTGGGCAGGGTCTATGTCTTCTTCCTCTTGATGCCTTCCTGCATCTGTAGTGGCCAGGACTGTGGTGGAAACATAGTGGCCATCAGTAGATGCCTCTTCAATTGAATTCAAAGTAGTCATGTCCAGTGTGGCAATCCCTCAAGGATCTAGAACTAGAAATACGATTTGACCCAGCAATCCCATTACTGGGTATATATCCAAAGGATTATAAATCATGCTACTATAAAGACACATGTACATGTATATTTATTGCGGGACTATTCACAATAGCAAAGACTTGGAACCAACCCAAATGTCCATCAATGATAGACTAGTTTAAGAAAATGTGGCACATATACACCATGGAATACTAGGCAGCCATAAAAAAGGATGAGTTCAGCTGGGCGCGGTGGCTCACACCTGTAATCCCAGCACTTTGGGAGGCCGAGGTGGGCGGATCACAAGGTCAGGAGATCGAAACCATCCTGGCTAACATAAAAAATTAGCTGGGCATGGTGGCGGGCGCCTGTAGTCCTAGCTACTCGGGAGGTTGAGAGAGGAGAATGACATGAACCCGGGAGGCGGAGCTTGCAGTGAGCCGAGATCACGCCACTGCACTCCAGCCTGGGCGACAAAGCGAGACTCCATCTCAAAAAAAAAAAAAAAAAAGGATGAGTTCATGTCCTTTGCAGGGTCATGGATGAAGCTGGAAACCATCATTCTCAGCAAACTATCACAAGGACAGAAAACCAAACACTGCATGTTCTCACTCATAGGTGGGAGTTGAACAACGAGATCACTTGGACACAGGACATCACACACTGGGGCCTGTGGTGGGGGACAGGGGGAGGGATAGCATTAGGAGAGATACCTAATGTAAATGATGAGTTGATGGGTGCAGCACACCAATATGGCACATGTATACGTATGTATCAGACGTGCATGTGGTACACATGTACCCTAGAACTTAAGTATATATATAAAACAACAACAACAAAGTAGTCATGTCATGTCATGTCAAGATTTCCAGCTTTTCTCCCAAAGACCATATTTTACGAAGCTACAGCAAATGCTAATCAATGGTCAATTGTGAATAGCAATTCTATTGTTTAAGGCCAAATACCCGGGAGTCATCCTTGAGGTCTACCTGGGATAAAACTCATAAATTCCCCTGGCATTGGAACCAGGCTAAAAGAGACAACAGCAACTTGCCAATTAACTCTTCCTAATGACTTGAAGTAGCTGAGAACTTGGATGCATAAGATTCCATTGAGAGAAAGTGTCCTGCATTTTGAGCTGGGGGCAATAAGATCATAAGAAGCAGGAAGGGAAGAGATAGTTGTCTCTGAGAGCATAATTTATATTCAATAAATTAAGAAGGGCCACCCAGGGAATCCAACAGTCAAGTATGGAGTAGGAAGCTAAAAGAAATTCTCCAGTCTGGGAAGAAAGGACTACATGAAAGCAGAAAATGGCCCAGATGTCCTGAACAACACAGAGTAGATCAGTAGATGATTTTCAGGGGCTTTATTTGGACAGGGGGTGGGGTGATCTGCTTTGGGACCCCATCTTTTTTAATGGGGATGGAGTGAGAGATGAAGCGGGAGACAGAGATGGAAGAGAGGCCAGAGAGACTCCTGTTGTGCTGAGGAGGCAACAGGCTATGCTGTGAGTGAAACAGAGGGTGCTCCAACTTCTTTTCCACACCTAGAAGCTGAAAAGTTCTTCCCTGATATTAGGCCATGGGGGAATGTTTGGCCTGAAGACTGGAGAATCCTAGAATTCTAAGAAGGAAGGGCTTTTAGCGATCGCCCTGACCGATCCCTCTATCTTACTGAGAAGGCGACTCAAGCTCCGGGATGGGAGAGTGAACGTCTGTACCTGAGCTCACCTCCCTTTCCATAGTGCTCTCTATAAGTTCACACCTCCCACGTTCATCCTCCCCCAGGCAAGTAGGCAGATGTTAAAGAAAAGCCTGCCACATTTCAGATCACTTTTTTCTCTTTTTTTTATTGCCTCGCAAATGAGACCTGGATTTTGAAAATACCATCTCCAGCCCTGACAAGTTTGAAAACTTGCAGAATGAGGAGGAGGGCACAGGGATGAGGAGGCTTCCAGGAGGTAAGGAGTTGGTCTCCCCCTGCTTAGAATGTAAGGACATGCCTGGTGCAGTGATTCCCAAATGCCAGTCCCATAAGGGGGACGTGGGAAGCCTGTTAAAAATATTGAAAACCTTGACCACCCCTGAGAATTCTGATCCCACACATCTATTCCATACATCTAGTGTGGGAATCTGTATATTTAACGAGCACCTTAGGTGATTCCTATCCATGGGTTTGGGAGAGGAGATTGCTCAGACAAAAGCAGAGAAGCATGGTCTCCTACCTGCTGCATAGATATACATGGTTTCTTTTGTCCATCCATAAAATGGGAAGGAGACTCCCCACTCACACCTTCTGGCCTCCCTAATGGGTCAGTGAAGACAAACAGAAACCAATGACTCAGAAAAGGCACTGCACTCCTCTGAGATGCTCTATGTGTCTGGGGTACTATTAATTCAGGTTTTGATTATTGTCAGTTCTATCACTGAGTCCTGGAAGGAAGGGCTGGTCTGAAATAGCCCCATCCACGTGTGCCCAAAAGTGACCCTCTAACCCCTCGCCCACCTTTTGCCAGCCCACCCGAGACACATACCCCAGCAGCTGACCCCCATTCTGGACTCACCCTTGAGCTAAGGCCACCGGGGAAGTAATTAAAGATAATTGAGGCTGCAACTTCTAAATGAAGAAATACTGCCACCCAGGCGGTAATTAATCACCTCCTCCACCCTCCCCCACCCACCACCCAAACCCCCCTTTGGTCCAGACCAAACTGGGTCTTTATATCCACATGTTCAGGCAGACTTCCAATTCTCCCAAAACCCTTGTCATGATTGGCAGTCTTTCATTACCAACATAGCTCAGCCACAATGCTTAACATTCCGTTTTGCTCCCTACTTAACATTTTCTGATGTGCATTGAAAGCAACAGCCCCCACCCAGGGCTTCTGACCATCTCACTTCCCCAAATCTACTATGGAACATTCCAAAAAAGATAAACAGCGACGCTCCCCAGTTGGTAAATGTCAACCATCTAGGTTTTCTGCACAAGCACAGGGTTTTACGTGCCCCACACTATTCTAAGCTGATAACATAGATAACCCATCTGGTCATGGCCTGCTTTCCCTCCCAGGGTGGGCAAAGGATTATAGCTGTTTTAACGCTGGGAGACTCAGAGCTTGTAAAGAGCCTGTGCTCTGAACGGGGGGACAGTTACATAAGTCCCCGGAGCTCTGGCACTGCAGGACAGCAGGCTCCACGTGGCTTCTAGTTACAGGGAGGCTGATGGCCGTGGTTGAAGATACTGTCACAGGACCCGGATCTCAGCCCACTGATGTCCCACCAGCCATTGCACTAAAACGGAAATTAAGCACAGTGTCATGGCCATTTAGGACATTAGGAGCGGAAGGCACCCAAGAGCTGTTTCCTGGCCCTTTGCCCACCTTATTAACAAGGTGCAAACGAGGACCTCGGCTGGGAGAGGGAAACAGCTGGAGAAAAGAGACCTTCTCTGCAGGTAGAGACATAAGGAGAGGAAGGGGATGCAGGGAGGCTGTGTCCCAAATCACCTTGGCTGAGAAGAAAATTGGCTTGATAAATGAGAAAAAAAATAATCAACTTCTGATGAAACCGTTTAAGGAATATTTTCTAGCTTGCAAAGTTTCTCCAGTTCCTGAATTTGCACTCTGCCCTCCGAACACACACACACACACACACACACACACACACACACACACACACACACAATGAGGGGATGGTCATAAGGGGGTCTGGGGAAAGAAATAGGACCAAGCAACATCCGCATTCATTGACTTCCACCTCTCATCATTTGTAATTTGTTTGAAACCTTCAGGCTAGTGGCTCTCTGCAAGGCTTCACCAGCCTGCCAAGTTCTCTAGCTCAGAATCTGGGGAAATCCTGGCCTTGGCTGGAATCCAACCCTGGATACCAGGGCTATCTGCTAAATAAAGACCACAATCCCCAGTGCTGAGGGATGGACGGGGAGCTGCTGTGAACTCACCCCCAGTCCACTTCCACCCTCCCCTACACACTCCCTATTTCCTCTCTCCTCAGTGACCCTGACCTTTATTTCTGGCAATTTGTCCTGGCTAAATGACTGACAAGACTTCTCTTAGAAAATGTAAAAAGCCACAGAGATCTGGGTAACTCGGCAAAGAGAATAAATGCCATGGTTGCCCTCTTCACCTCCTTCTCGTGGACATGGACACACATTCCAAGGTGCTTTCTTCACTTCTGGCCCAAGGCAGGTCAGGGTCAGGAGGACCCTGGGAGCTGCCACGCAGCCAGCGCAAACCTTCTGCGCAGGGCCAGGCTTTCTCGCTTCTTTGCCAACAGCTGCAGCAGAGGTGAACTGGGACATGGGAAACACCAGCTCCCTTTGGAGAGAGGAAAAAAATTAAGAAGCCCGTTTTTCTGTCCTGTCAGGTCTATTTAAGTATTTAATGAGGTGAGATAGTACCAATAAATTTAACATGGCACAATAACTCTGATGATGTGGGCCACAGACTAATAAGCTTCCATCCCAGGGACAGAAGAGTGATCTTGCCTTCGCTAGATCTTATCGGGTTTGATTGCTTTGTTCAGATATTAAAAAGGTTGAGCAAGGACTTTCAGGCACTGCCACAAATCCATGCGTATCCTCCCAGCCAAGATAGATTGAAGTCAGGCCGTGGAATACAAGGCTGTTTATTTTAATTGACAATTGAGAGGAGTGGAATAGGTGGAAGGTGGAGGGTGGAGGGTGGGTGAGGAGCCACAGGGGCCCCTGTGATTGGGTGGTTTGCGTGTGTTTTCCCCTTCTCTTCAGAGTCTATGGCAGACCTTCAAATTCCAGGCACTATCCAATTGAGTGTCTGCTCCTGAGGCTTCAAAGAGTCTCTTTCTTGTGTGTCTTGAGTCAGGAGACGGGCCATTGACCCATGTGTCACCAGTAATTTTCATCCTCGCCTCCCGGGGAATGAGACCTGCTGTGGACGTTTCCCAGCCACTTGTGTCCAACCCCGAAGCTGGTCCCATTTTCGCAGTCTGTCCTCTCCTTCTGCAGATTGATGGGATGCACGCTGGAGTCCTTTGAGGTCAGGGAACCACATGATTCACTTCTAATTCCCCCATAGCACCAAACACAGATCAGAACTTCTAAAGTGTCATATGCATATATTAGAGGGTAAGTGAAATAATTGTACATGGCATATGTGTGAACATTTTAAAGTTAACATTTAGATATATTAAGTGTATTGTATTATATAAATATAACTAATGTAAGACACTTTATTTCACAGATATTATTACTCAGGATAAGGCTAAGGTAGAACGTAAGTTTAAAAATGAGTTACGGCCGGGCGCGGTGGCTCAAGCCTGTAATCCCAGCACTTTGGGAGGCCGAGACGGGCGGATCACGAGGTCAGGAGATCGAGACCATCCTGGCTAATATGGTGAAACCCCGTCTCTACTAAAAATACAAAAAACTAGCCGGGCGAGGTGGTGGGCGCCTGTAGTCCCAGCTACTCGGGAGGCTGAGGCAGGAGAATGGCGTAAACCCGGGAGGCGGAGCTTGCAGTGAGCTGAGATCCGGCCACTGCACTCCAGCCTGGGCGACAAAGCGAGACTCCGTCTCAAAAAAATAAATAAATAAAAATAAAAAATAAATAAATAAATAAATAAATGAGTTACATGGCTGGGCGCAGTGGCTCAGGCCTCTAATCCCAGCACTTTGGGAGGTCAGGAGATCGACACCAGCCTGACCAACATGGTGAAACCCTGTCTCTACTAAAAATACAAAAATTAGCCGGGTGTGATGGCACACGCCTATAATCTCAGCTACTTTGGAGGCTGAGGCAGGAGAATTGCTTGAACCTAGGAGGTGGAGGTTGCAGTGAGCTGAGATCACGCCATTGCACTCCAGCCTGGGCAACAAAAGCAAAACTCTGTCTCAAAAAAATAAAATAAAATAAAAACGAGTCACGTTCAGATACACTATTAAATAAATAATGGTACGGGGAGTATTCAAATGAGTAAAGTTTGGGGAACACGGTTTTAGCTGACTTACTAATTGATTGGTTAGCTATTTGGTCACTTAGTTGGTCAGTTATTGGTTTCAGATCGACAGATATTTTTCCCAACATTTTATTATGTAAGTTTTAAAGCATAGCAAAAAAAGTTGAAAGAACTGTATAGTGAGCACCCATATACTCGCCTCCTAGATTCGCCAATTATCATTTTTCTATATTTATCACATAGCTGTCCATCGACCATCTAGCCATCTCTCATATCCCCCATCAATCTCTTATGTTTTTGGATGCTTTTCAAAGTAAATTGCAGACATCAGTGCAGTTCACCCTGAAACACTTCAGCATGCAAATCATGAGTCTTCAATATTTGTTTATGGTTATTTTTGTTGAAGAAAAATTTACATACCATGAAATGCACAAATCTTAAGTGTATCAGCCGAGTGTGGTGGCTCACGCCTATAATCCCAGCACTTTGGTGGATCACTTGAGGTCAGGAGTTTGAGACCAGCCTGGCCAACATGGCAAAAACCCATCTCTACCAAAAAATACAAAAATTAGCTGGGCGTGGTGGTGCGTGCCTGTAGTCTCAGCTACTCGGGAGGCTAAAGTGGGAGAATCACTTGAACTCAGGAGGTGGAGGTTGCAGTGAGTCAAGATGGCTCAACCACACTCCAGCCTGGGCAACAGAGTGAGATCCTGTCTCAAAAAGAAGAAAAAAATCTTAAGTGTAACATTCAATGAGCTTTGATAAATGCATACCCTTGTGCAACCCAAAATCCTATCAAGGTGTAGAACACGACCATCAACCCCAGAAGTTTTCCTCATGATCCTCCCAATTAAACCTCACTCCTGTCCTCCAGAAGACACCACTGTTGTGATTTTTTCACTTTATATTGCTTTTGCCTATTATAAAAGTTCATATAAATAAAATAATGCAGTGTGTACTCTTGGTGCCAGTCTTCCTTCACAATGTAAGGCCCAACGTTTTTGAGATTCATCTGTATTGAGGCATGTATCAGTAGTTTGTTCCCTTTTACTGCTGAGTGGTATTCTTTTGTTTGTATCCATTTTCCTGTTGACGAACACCTGGGCTGTTTCCAGGTTGGGGCTTTAATCAATCGAGTTGCTATGAACCTTCTACAAGTCACTTTATGGATGCCTGTCTTTACTTTTCTTGGATAAATAACTAGGAGTTGTATTGCTGGGTCATAAGATAGGTGTATGTTTAGTTTTAAAAAAAAACTACCAGACTGGCTTCAAAAGTGTCTGTGTACCGCAACTCATAATGTATGAGAGTTACAGTTAATCCTCATCTTTGCCAACATTTGATGTTGGCTGTCATTTACATTTTAGCCATTCTCACGGATATGTAGTGGTATTTTATTGTTGAGTATATTTTCATGTACTTATTGGCCATTTGTAAACTTTCTTTAGTGAAGTATCTGTTCAATCTTTTGCCTATTTCTTGTTAATGTTGTTTGTCTTTTCATTACTGTGTTGTGTCAGTTCTTTTTTATTTTTATTAATGAATTTATTTATTTATTTACATTTTGAGATGGAGCCTTGCTCTGTTACCCAGGCTGGAGTGCAATTGCACGATCTCGGCTCACTGCAACCTCTGCCTCCCAGGTTCAAGAGATTCTCCTGCCTCAGCCTCCCAAGTAGCTGGGACTATAGGCACATGCTACCACGCCTGGCTGATTTTTTGGCATTTTTTGTAGAGATGGGGCTTCACCATGTTGGCCAGGCTGGTTTTAGCACCCAGCCTTTTTGTTTTGTTTTGTTTTGTTTTGTTTTGTTTGAGATAGCTTCGCTCTGTTGCCCAGGCTGGAGTGCAGTGGCTCAATAGCTCCTCACTGCAACGTCTGCCTCCTAGGTTCAAGCAATTCTCATGCCTCAGCCTCCGAAGTAGCTAGAACCACAGGTGCATGCCATGACGCTCAGCTAATTTTTGTATTTTTTAAATAGAGATGGGGTTTCGCCATGTTGTCCAGGTTGGTCTCAAATGCCTAACCTCAAGTAATCCGCCCGCCTCGGCCTCCCAAAGTGCTGGGATTACAGGCTTGAGCCACCACACTTTGTTTTTTTAAGGACAGGGTCTCACTCTGTCACACAGACTGGAGTGCAGTGACACGATCATGGCTCACTGAAGCCTCGACCTTCCAGGCTCAAGTAATTCTCCCACCTCAGCCTCCCTAGTAGCTGGGACTACAGGCGCTTGCCACCAGACCTGGATAATTTTTGTATATTTTGTAGACACGGGGTTTTGCCGTGTTACCCAGGCTGGTCTGAAACTCCAGGACTAAGTGATCTGCCCACCTCAGCCTCCCAAAGTGCTAGGATTACAGTTGTGAGCCACCACACCTGGCCTAGAAACTTTATAGTTTTAGCTTTTACTTCAGGTCTATAATCCATCTCAAATTAATTTTCATATATGGTAGGGAACAAGGAAAAATTTTTTTCCTTATAAATATCCAGTTGTTTTCAGTAAAAGTTGTTGCCAGCGTGGTGGCTCACGCCTGTCATCCCAGAATTTTAGGAGGCTGAAGCAGGAGGACTGCTTGAAGCCAGGGGTTTAAGACCAGTCTGGACAACACAGCAAGACCCAGGCTCTACAAAAAACAAAACAAAATTAGCTGCGCATGGTGGCTTGTACCTGTGGTCCCAAGTACTCAAGAGGCTAAGGTAGAAGGATTGCTTAGTGACAGAAAGAGAGCCTGTCTCAGGAAAAAAAAAAAAAATTGTTGAAAGACTTTTTTTCCCTCTTTATGGCTTTTGCACTTTTGTCAAAAATCAGACGACTATATAAGTGTAGGTCTATTTCTGGGCTTTCTGTTTTGCTCCATTGATTGATGGATTTTTTTAAAACAGTCTTAGAATGTTAGAGCTTGAAGGAAACAAATATTCTTTATTGTTTTGTAAACTTTCTTAGATTACAGGTCCCTTTAAGAATCTGATAAATATTTTGAATCATTTCTAAAGAAATTGCACATAGATATAAATGTTTGCATGTGATTTTAGAGATCATAGGCCTTTGAAGCCTTTATCCCAACACTCATATTTTCCAAAAAAGAAAACTGAGGCCTAGAGAAGTGACGTGGTTTATCAAAGGCTACAGACTTTAGCAAATGACAGAGCTAATGCTAAAACCCAGGGCCTTTTAATCTATTACACCGGCCCCCTCCAAAATGTGTATGTCACAGTCCCTATTCACCAAGAGCTTACATTTCAGTGAGGAAGTTAGACATGTTTACAGCCAGGCATAATAGAAGACATTACAGGATAAGAACCAAACAAGAAGAGATTTGGGGTTATCAGGAAAGGCTCCGTGGAGAAGGGACGCTACAGGGTGCAGTGGCTCACGCCTGTAATCACAGCACTTTGGGAGGCTGAGATGGGCAGATCACTTGAGGTCAGGAATTTGAGACCAGCCTGACCAACATAGTAAAATCTTATCTCTACTAAAAATATTAAAAAATTAGCCATGGTGGCACTCGCCTGTAATCCCAGCTACTCAGGAGGCTGAGGCAAGAGAATCACCTGAACCCGGAAGGCAGAAGTTGTAGTGAGCCGAGATCATGCCACTGCACTCCAACGTGGGATCTCAAAAATAAATAAATAAATAAATAAATAAATAAATAAATAAATAAATAGGATGCTATGGTCTAAAACACTCTAGAATGAGCCAAAGCTCTGCAGTAGAATAGATTCAGAAAAGACTAAGCTCCTCAAAGCTAAAATCTGGGCCTGTGTACAGATGGAAAAATAGACATTGCATATTTATAAAAGGATTTGGAAGATCATAACGATACCTCTTACATTTTTTTCTGATGGGAAAAAGGTGAATAGCTGGAAAGAAACTTCCTACGAGTTTTTTGTTGTTGTTGTTGTTGTTTTCACTTTGTCCCGGAAGCCATCACTATTATAAATTGAAAACTCTGTGTTTCTGGGTGTATTTAGAAAGGCAGGCTGAACTATCCTCAGGGCAAAAAAAAAAAAAAAGGGTGGGGGAGGCAGAAAACATTGAGCAGAAAGAATTCATAAGCTGGCATCAGCAGTCCCCAAATTGAAACATGTCTCTAAAATTTACTAATTGTGTGATCTTGCACAAGTCACATAACCTTTCTGACCTCTTGTTTTTTCATTTGTGAAATGAGATTAATTATAACACCGACCTCACTAGTTGTTGTGATGTGTCAGAGAAGTGAAATATGTGAAAGCACATTACCCTGGGTAGAAAACTGCAAAGGAAAGTGGCATCATTATTATGGAGTCACCGTGGGACCCATTTGGAGGAACCCACACACTGATGCTGGGCACTGGCTCAGGGAGGCAACTGCTGCCAGGGAAACCCAAAGCACCATGCTTACAGCCAATTCCTGAACAATACCTTCCCTCCCCAAAGGCAAAGCGTTGGGTGGGAACTCCAACTGCACACACATGGACAGGCTTCATTTTTGACATTTCTCATTCAAGGCTGCCTTTGAAATTCTTTAACTCTGCCCTATGTCTTGAGAGTGAGGGTGGGTCTGAGAAGGGGGGAAAAGCAAACCACATATTGCTATTTCTTTAAGCTATATTTACTTGATAAGTCAGAATAGAGCAGGTTATGCTGCAGTCACAAACGACCTC
Source organism: Macaca nemestrina (assembly GCF_043159975.1). NCBI lineage: Eukaryota > Metazoa > Chordata > Mammalia > Primates > Cercopithecidae > Macaca > Macaca nemestrina. The sequence continues at coordinate 115,450,779 of NC_092136.1, read as the reverse complement.
AAAGTCTTGCTGACTTGTAGCAATAAGAGGTATTATTCTGTAAACAATACAATACGGAATAGAACAGAACTAGGGAATCTCTTCTGTGTCTCCTCCCTCCACACCTACTCTAAGAGAACAGCTGCCATCTTAAACATTACCAGTCACTGTAATAAAAGAAAAGAGAGTTTGGAAAGTTTTCATGTCAATAATAAAATGCCCTAGCACATGTGACTTCTGCTCACTACTCATTGTCACATGGCCACAGAGTGGAACCCAACTCTAAGGAGGGCAAGAAGTACAAGCCTGAGACTGGGTAATTTATAAAGGAAAAAGGTTTAATTGGCTCACAGTTCTATAGGCTGTACAGGAAGCATGGCTGGGGAGGCCTCAGGAAACTTACATCATGGAGGAAGGCAAAGAGGAAGCCAGCACATCCTGCACGACAGGAGGGAGAGAGAGCAAAGAGGGAGGTGCTACACACTTTCAAACAACCAGATATCATGAGAACTCTATCACAAGACAGAACCGGGGGGTGATGGTAAACCTTTAGAAACCACCTCCATGATTCAATCACCTCCCACTAGGTCCCACATCCAACACTGGGGATCACAATTCAACATGAGTTTTGGGTGGGGACACAGAACCAAACCATATCACCAACAAATACTTAGAAAGTAGAAAACTGGGCCAGCCTCAGTGGCTCACACCTGTAATCCTTACACTTTGGGAGGCCAAGGTGGCTGGATCACTTGAGGTCAGGAGTTTGAGACCAGCCTTGCTAACATGATGAAACCCTGTCTCTACCAAAAAATACAAAAAATTAGTCAGGCATGGTGACACGCATCTGTAGTCCCAGCTGCTCAGGAGGGTGAGGCATGAGAATTGCTTGAACCTGGGAGGTGGAAATTGTAGTGAGCCAAGATGGTGCCACTGCACTCCAGCCTGGGCAACAGAGTGAGGCTGTCTCAAAAAGAAAAGAAAGAAAAGAAAGTAGAAAACGAAATAGGATAAATAACTTTTATTACTTCCCTCTTACATCCCCTGGACCCCTTGTGCTGTTACATATTTGATGGTTTTGTATGTTCTGTTTCATCTTCTGTTTGGAGTGCCAATATCTCTTCCTAGGAGCACCTATTCATTTTCTAAAACTCATTCAAACATCTCCTTCTCTAGAAGCCACTGCAGAACCCCTTATCACAGGGCCTCACAAGTGTAAGTTTTTCTGTTTGTTTCCCTACTTCATTGAGGATGCCTTGAGGGCACAAAATAAAAGCTCATGCAATGAATGAATGGATGAATAAATGAATTATGATACTCCTTGCCCAAGATAACCTGACCTTAATCCCCCACCCCACTCAACCCCGTGAATGGCCCTGAATGGCCCAGAAGGAGAAAAGCAAGTTTTGCCACACCCTTTCCCGATTTCTTCACCATTAATAGTTAACATTTAGTAAGCACTTACTAAGGGCCAGGCACAATTAAGAGTGCTAATTATGTTATCTAATTTAATCTTCACAACAACATTACAAGCTTCCTGTTTTAGAGATTATGTATTAGAGATTATAGTAATCAAGTTTAGAGAGTTTCCGTGATCTGCCCAACACCACACAGATAGTAAGAGAACCATGCCTGAACTCAGGTTTATCAGAGGTTAAAATCCATACTCTTAACTTCTCAATGTGGTGCCTCCACAGGTTACAGAAATAGGCCACTGACACATGTGACTCAGATTGTTCTACTTTCTGTAAGCACAATGCTGACAACAAAGACAGGAGAATCTCTCTGTCCATAGCCCCTAAACAAATGTGTGCAAAGGTTAGAGAACTAGAATACAATAGGAGCCCCATCCTATTGTAGTTCCTTTTAGCCAGAGAGCCCACAGCAAAGCCCACCATTGAAACTAGCCTGCTCTGACCATGACAAGAGAAGACTGATATGAATAGTTCATTGAATGGAGATTATTTAGCCAGAGAAAAGAAAACTATGAGTGATTTAATAGATGGTGGTTGGTCACCAGATGTTCACTAAATCCACTGAGGATAAAAAAGACAGCACTTAAAATTCAGCTTGGGGGATTTCAATTAGGCAGCAAGAAGGCTTTCTCAACAGTAAGAAGTATTAAATATCTTTGACTAATGAGCAGTGATGGAATGCTTCTTTAAGTCTAGGGTCCTTATTCAGGGATTTATTCTTTTATGTATTTAGCTACTTACTCATTCACTCTTTCAGCAGTCATTTATTGGCCAGGCACTGTGGTAGGTACAGCCATCCCTTGGTATCTGCAGGGGATTTGTTCCAGGACCCCCACCCCTAGATACCAAAATCCACAGATGCTCAAGTCCCTTATATAAAATGGTATAGTATTTGCATATAATCTACTCACATCCTTCCATATACTTTAAATCATCTCTAGATTACTATAATACCTAATGCAATATACACACTGTATAAATAGTTGCTCTACTGTATTTTTCATTTGTATTATTTTTATTGTTGTATTTTTAATTTTATTGTTTTTTTTTCCCAAATATTTTTGATCTGTAATTAGCCGAATCCAGGAATGTGGAACCTGTGGATATGGGGGGTTGACTATACTAGAAATACAAATGTGAATGAAAACTATTCTGTTCTTCAGGCTGTCTTCCTGAAATCTTTTTTTCGTGATGTAAAATTTCTTTGAAAGCTATACAACAACACTTTAATGCAAAGAAATTTTCCCATTTCCCAGGCAGGCCCTGGTTACCAGACTTGGTATATGTTGGTCGGATGGTAGAAGCTAAAGAGAAAGGGAGGGAAATGTGGGGGGATTTAGGACTCTATTTGGTTTCCTATTGCTGCTGTAAGAGATTATCACAAACTTAGTGGCTTAAGACAACACATGCTTTCTTTGGGACTGAAGGTCAGAAGTCTGAAGTCAATTTCACCTGGCTACAGTCAAGAAGTCAGTAGGACTGATACTTCTGGAGGCCCTGAGGGGAGAATCTGTTTCCTTGACATTTTCAGATTCCAATGGCAGCCTATATTCCTTGGCTTGCGGCCCTTTCCTCCATCTTCAAAGCTCATCATTCCAGTTTTTTCCTTCTGTTATCCTATCTCCTAGTATCTTTGATTCTGACTCCTCTGCTCTCCTCTTATAAAGACTGATTTATTTATATTGGACCCATGAAGTTAATAAGATAATAATCTCCCGATCTCAAGATCCCTAATTTAATCACATCTGCAAATACCCTTTTGCCAAATACCCGATGACATTCACAGGTTCTGGGGACTAAGATATGGGCATATTTGTAGAACCATTATTCAACCTTCTACAAGGACAGAAGGCCTATTACAGCAACTTTACCTATGTGGCAGTTGTGCCCAGGACTGGCCTTGACGTTTAACCTTGCTGAGGTTATTATAAACTATGGGAGAAGGCCTCACCAAAGTCACACAGATGGTTGATGCTGGCAGAGTTACTGGATTTACCCAATGATATCACCAGCCCTGCGTGGGAGTTTAGCTGTTGGCCTGACTAAAGGCAGGGGAATGTACAAAATAATCTTTTCCTACACTAGTTCTATAATGATGGTTAATGTTTGTTTGTTTATTTATTTATTTATTATTTTTTGACTCAGTCTAACTCTGTCACCCAGACTGGAGTGCAGTGGTGCCATCTTGGCTCACTGCAACATCTGTCTCCAGGGTTCAAGCAATTATCCTACCTCAGCCTCCCAACTAGCTAGAATTGTAGACATATTCCACAACTCCCAAGTAGCTGGAATTACAGGCACACTCCACATCCAGCTAATTTTTGTATTTTTAGTACAGACAGGGTTTCACCATGTTGGCCAGGCTAGTCTCGAACTTCTACCTCAAGTGATCCACCTGCCTCGGCCTCCTAAAGTGCTAGGATTACAGGTGTGAGCCACCGTGCCCAGCCAATAATGATGGTTAATGTTTATTAAGACTTTAATATGTGCCAAGCACCATGCTAAGCACTTTGTATGTACTACCTTTCTAAATTAATTTTGTTTTTATCAGAGTAATCCATATACACGGTTTTACAAATTAAGTCATGCTAAAAGACTCATATCAACCAATAGGTCTACTCCTCCTTACTTCCTCAGTCCCACATAGGTAACCTCTCTCAACTCTTAGCAATTTCTATTGGCATTTACCTTTAACATTTTAAATAACATATTCATATTGCTATTTCTCAAGTTATCCATTTTAGACAGTTTCTACTAAATTCCTTTTATTGCAATTGAGAATTTTGTTCTCTAATACACTGCCACCTTCTTCCTACTATCTCTCCCCTATCCTTCTAGTGTAATTTTATCACATTTGGTGTTGAATCCATCATCTGTGTTTATACTATGATGACTGTGTAAGTATTGCTCTCTGCTGAGCCAGGTTGTCCAAATCCACACATATCCAAGTGCCATAGTCAGCCCTGAGCAACCTGCCTGTGTGAAAAGTCGACCCTCCATGTACACGGGCTTCACATCCTGCAAATACTATATTTTCAGCCAACGTTTAGTTGGAAAAAATACCTGTGTACAAGTAGACCGTGGAGCTCAAACCTCTGCTGTTCAAGGTTCAAATGGACTCCTCACCACCACTAACAAATACTCCAATTGATCTATCGCCTAGCAATAATTTTTAAAACATTTGTATTCATCAGATAATCTATTCACTTCTTTTCTCCCCATGATCCTCCACAGAGTAGAATTCTACATTTTGTTCTTGAGGCTAGAAGCAGGCTGCTTCCCCAAGACTGTTTATACCATCTTCCTACACTAGATGCCCCAAGGCCCCACACCATTGTATCAGACCTGGGATTTGAACCCAAGTTTGTCTAAATCAAAATTCCTCATCCTCAACTGCCATCATATATGGCTTTTATAAGTTAAGAATTTGAAAAAGTGGCTATAATGTTTGAGTAGGACGTAGTTGCTACATAAAAGTAATTACTGCTGATGGCTGCATTGCATTTGAACTCTATCCTTATACACACTTTCAAAACAGACAACAGTTCTCAAAGTGCTGGGACCTGCCTTCACACCTGGGAGAAACAACATTCAAACAGGGAATTTGTTTTTTTTTAATCTTGCAGACATTTCCATGTGGGTTTGTTGACACTTTGGGAATCCTTTCCTATTGTAAGGCTTGGGTGGCTGTGGCTGTGGGGTTTTGTTTTGTTTTATTTTGTTTTTGTTTATTTTGTCTGTCTTCCTGATTTATTTTCTCTAGTTGTTCCTGAGGTCTGGGAAGACTCCCAGTGGGCATATAGCCTGCCAACCCCAGGGACAATATAGCTTCTATCTGAACGTATACCCTTCCATCCATTGACCCCCACTCCTTGCACATACATATCCACACATACACACACACATACATTCACATACACACACACTCTCTCTCTCTCTCTCTCTCTGAGCCCACAGCTCCAACCCTGCTGAAGAAAAGAGTCTAGTCTGTGTCACAAAATATGAGTCTCATCAACCCCTTTGGACTGGAATCATGAGGATGAGGGACACAAGGAGGGGGAAAAAGGAAAGGAGATATGGGTAGACTTAAAGGTGTTCCAAATATTCCTCAATGCTGTTTGCATCTTTTCCTCTTCAATTCTCCCAACTCCTCTCAAACATAGACATCCACCATAGAGAAGTTAAATTACCATCAGATTTTACTCTCTGCCTAGGTGAAACCATGAGTCCCCAGAGGGTATAAATCTTTTCAGGAGCAATGCTCCATTGATCCAGTTCCACTAAAATGGTCCTGAACCATAGCCCTCTTTCCTACTTTATCCCCTTCTCTTTTTTCCTTTTTCTTCTTCCTTTTTTTTTTTTTTTTTCTTCTAGACAGAGTTCCACTCTTGCCCAGGCTGGAGTGCAATGTGCTATCTCGGCTCACTGCAACATCTGCCTCTCAGGTTCAAGCGATTCTTCTGCCTCAGCCTCCCCAGTAGCCGGGATTACAGGCACCTGTCACCATGCCCGGCTAATTTTTGTGTTTTTAGTAGAGATGGGGATTCACCCTGTTGGCCAGGCTGGTCTCGAACTCCTGACCTCAGGTGATCTGCCCGCCTCGGCCTCCCAAAGTGCTGGGATTACAGGTGTGAGCCACCGTGCCCAGCCCCTCCATTTTTTTTTTCTCACTCTCTCCCTTGTTTCTCTGGTGCTTCTTCCAAAACAAAAAACAAAACAAAAACACAGCCACCCTCTTGTTTATCTGTTTGTGTTCTGTGTGTGGAGCTCAGGGACCTCCCAGAATAGTTTATTATGGCTTTTCTGTTTAGCTCGACTGCAATATAGCAGAGGTAATACAATCATGTCTCAGCTCCATATGGTCTTGGAGGCTGACAAGCAGAACAACCTCTGCTTTGTTTGTGTTTTACTTATGGTGTTATGTGAGCCACGTGGGGCTGCTGTGCTAGGTTCCTCCCGCAGGACAGATCAGAGAACGAGCCAGGCGCCATGTTGTCGCTCCCCACCCCCTTCCACTACCACGCACACAACACACACACACACACACACACACACACACACACACACTCCACAACTCGGGGCATAGTGGAGATAAGGGGCGATGATCAACCCCAGAGAACATTAGGGACACACAGGAAAGGTCGTGTTGTGGGGAGGAGGAGGGTGAGAAGAGGAAAGTGAAGGAATATTTACGGAGGCATGCGACACGTCTTACTATAGACACTTACGTAATTCTCATACAACTCTTTGGAATATATATTGTTGCCCTATTTTCTCTTGGAAAAACCTGAGGTCAGTAAGCTATCAGGCCTTTTCCCCAAGTGATATACCTGGAATTGAATGCTTATTTGTTTGATCCCCAAACTCACACACGGTCTATTACAACCTTTTTGTCTACAATGTGGGGCTGCAGGGGTTGGGGAGGGGGAGTCTTACAAACTCTTCTAGGCAAAGAGCATAGATGCTGTAGATGATGACAAAGGATAAACCACTACGCTCCCAAACTTGAAACACAACGTGGTTATGACAGTTCTCAGGGGCTTAGTGTTACCTTTATCCACACTCCAATCAGGCATGGGCGTTCCTGGGCACTGGAGCCAATGAGGTACTGTATCTTAAAAGCATTTTCAAAACAGTGAGATTTCAGTACAACATACTTACTAGGTAATATCTTCATTGCTGCAGTTACGTTAATGAGGTTTTACCTAAAAATGCAGAGAGGAAGATTCAGTGGGGATGAGTTAGGTATATACTACAGCTGGAATAACGGAAGACCCAAACCACAAGTAATTGTTGTACCTTCAAGGTGCTTAGGTGCAAAAAGTTGCAGGGAAGCATATATTGGACAGATTCACTGACCATATAACTTAAGTTTTTCTAGACAATTCCAATTCCATACATTCTCTCTAACAAAGAGAACCAATGACAAGTCCTGGATATTCCAAAATGTTGGCATCTAAACCATATGAAATAATGACAATAGCTAACATGTGTTCCATGCTTTCTAGCTGAGTGCAATTCATACATTATCTCATCTATTCCATGCAGATCCTCATCTATTGACCTGTGATGTCAATGCCTTTAGGAAACTGTACCTGGCGCACAGAGGTGATTACTAAATATTTGCTGAGTAGATCATCACTGCTGCTTTCTAGACTAGAAAACTGACCCACAGAGAGGTTTCATAACATGTTTGGCATCGCACAGCTGATAAGGGGTGGGGCAGGAAGGTGAGCCCAGGCTAACTGCCCCTACCACTTGCCTGCTGTCACTACCCAGTACAGAAACCTCATCCTGTTGCTTCCCCAAGGCTCCCACATTGGCCTTCCCACCTGAAAGCAACCCCAAATCTTTCATTAGATCATGCGATCCAATGTCAAATTTGAAATATAACACCATACATGCAAAACATGGCAGGGGATGCTGGGAGAGTTAAAGAAGCACTAAGTGGTGAGACCCTGCTCCTGGGGAGAAGTAAGGGGTCTCACTGGAGGATACTGAAAACAGGGCCAGGGCCGGTGGCTCACGCCTGTAATCCCAGCACTTTGGGAGGTCAAGATGGGTGGATCACTTGAGGTCATGAACTTGAGATCAGCCTGGCCAAGATGGAGAAACTCCATCTCTACTAACAGTACAAAAATTAGCTGGAAATGGTGGCACGTGCCTGTAACCCCAGCTATTCAGGAGGCTGCAGTAGGAGAATCACTTGAACCTGGGAGGCTGAGGTTGCGGCGAGCTGAGAACGCACCACTGCACTCCAGCCTGGGTGTCAGAATGAGACTTCATCTCAAAAAATAATAATAATAAATACTGAAAACAGCCTGTGCCCTGGGCACCACCATTTGGAGAAACCCAATGGTGGCTCTTGATCAGTCTGGGCCTTGAGAAAGGACTGGTAGGGAATCTGTTATCAGAAGAGGGAGAGGAGCCCTCAGGAAATATGGTCCCAGTCATGAAGAGCTGTCTTACCCTTCCTCTTCCAGCCTCAGGCCTGAATCACACAGAGCAATCTTAGACTCACATTTGTGTTGAGCGGCAATAATTAGTTTTAGTGGTAGAAGCTGTGTGGCACGCAATGGTAACATACATGGGGCAACCCTTAAGTGCTAGGGGCTTGATCATACATCGATTCATTTTCTTGACCACTTGGAGAGATCAATTTTATGAAGCCCATTTTGCAAATGAGAAAACTGATATATTAGAGGTGAAAAATCAAAGTTACATAAATAGCCAGCATCCAAATAGGAATAAGTAATGTTATGGGTAGCCTTGAAGAAGACAGGAAGTTTTTTTTGTTTTGTTTTGTTTTAAATCATATGCTTGGGGGTTTAATTGTGGGAGAAAGCAGAAAAGGAGGGTTCTGCTCTTTACCTTGGTAACAGTAGAAGGTTACAGGGTGGGTGATATATATATGAGCATCTGTATTTTTTAGTACAAGCTAATTGAACCACCTGATTTTCCTCCACCATCTGTCTCCCACTCTCACTATCATCCTCCCCATCCACCCCCAGCAGCAGTCACTATAGCAGCCTGGAGCCCAGAATAGCTCCTAAATTCACCAAAGCTGAGAAGAAATGATCTTGTACTCTATGCACCCCTGTCAGGGTGGCCCTAAAAACAAGGATGCCTAGCCATTCATTAATTCTACAAATACTTAACTGAATGACTATTGTATGCCAGGTACTTTTCTAAACATCAGAACAGATGAGTGAACAAAGCAGACAGAAAAAAATCCCTGCCTTCATGGAGATTATGTTCTGCCAGAGAGGTTTCTAGTGCTCAAAACTGTCAGTCCATTCACCTTCCTAAGAGAAAAGTCAATCCATGGAGGATCCCAGAGATCATGATATAAGTCCTAAACTGAGCTTCACAGTCCTAAGCTCCTCAAAGGAGACCTGTGGTCACGTCCATCCAGCACCTGCCCTTCCTTCATCAGCCTTTTGTTCCAACATTGAAAGACAAACAGGGGTGAGCTACTCCCCTAAGGCAAACCCCACCCCACTGCGCCTCAGGCCCCCCTCTCCAGATCCTGCACTCCGAGCCCTTGCTTTTTCATTGGTTTGCATCATAAATGTGTAATGCCAGGCTAAGAAAAGCACCCAGCCCAACCCGCTCTGCCTTGCATCCATAACAACCTTATCAAAGGGTTTTTTTCTGAGCACAGAGAACAGAGAGCCCTCCAGGTTTTGATTCATAGCAGGTGAAGGCTGGATGTGCTGAAAGCTGATTGAAATCAGCGAGGTCAACAAAATACAGCTGAGAGTGCACAATAATTGGGAGAGAAGCATCGCTTCCTTGTTTTTTTGTGATCCCCTGCACTTTCAAGCTCCCACTTCTAAAGGAAAGTCTTTGTCTTACACACTTTATTGCATTGGTGTGGGCTTTATTTTATAAACTTGGGATTTTGCTGACCCACAATTTCCTCTCCTTTTGCCCTGTAACTATCTAGATATTTTGAGGTGGGAGGGTGGGGGTTGGAGACTGAAGAGGAGAGGCTTTAGGACCCTCTGGGTTTTCCTGCCTCGAGGAACCCCCTCTCGTGCATGTGTACGCAAGCACACACAGACACACACACATACATAGACACACACGCATACACCTGCAAGCCCTTCCATTTTGTTTCAGGAGAGGGGAGTCTGCCCTATAGCCCTACAGTCTTTTCATGCTGACAGGAGTACTGTTTTGCCAAACAATTCTAACTAATTCAAGGGCAAGTGACTGCATTCTAACTAAAGCTTAAATTCTCACATACACATATTCTTTCTCAATGTCGTGTGTGTGTGTGTGTGTGTGTGTGTGTGTGTGTGTTTCTCTTCCTTTATGGAGATTCTGCCTGAACTGAAAGTTACATGAAGGTAGGGGCTTTGTCTTGTTCAGTGTTCAAGAGGACTTAGCACAGAGCACAGCGTGTGGTTGAGAATCAATAAATATTCATTGAATGAAAGAACGCTCACTGACACTGAGTGTTACCGCTCCAAGTCTCCTGGGTCTCTGCTCTCACTTCAGGGCAAGAGGAATCTATAGGTGAGCCTTGGCCTTCCTAAGAAAACAGAAAACCATCATGCGGCCACTGCCCAGAGACGAGACTGGGACTAATACAGGACTTTGGAGAATACTGGTAGTGTGGCAAGGACTTAAATGGAAAAATGACATTCTTGAAACTGTCACGTCAGAAAGTATTTTCGTTAGCTGAGCTTCGTATATTGGAAGGTGGTGCTGGTTTGGAGTCTGGACTAGGCTGGCCCAGAGAATTTTATCCATTGGATTCAATCCCATAAGAAGGAACTCATTATCCTGCTTTCCAGAGTTAATGATTGTTGTTCCATCTCATTCGCTGCCCAAAGACGTTTTTGTCTATTTTGAGTACCTCCCTGTGAGAACAAGGCAAAATTCCTTAATCCCTGTCACATAGCTGAGCTAGAAAAGTCCTCACGACTACCATGGAACCGAAGAGAACAGTAGCAGTAAACACCAGAAGTATATTTCTTCTTGGATTGAAATCCTTTCCTGCTGGCTTCAATGGAACCCCACGGAAAGGAAGAGGAGACTTCTTCCTCACAGCAGATTGCTCATGTCCGCATTTGTAGATCCAGAGGACAGAAGTTGGATCAAGAAGTCTATACAGTCAGTAACAATATTAGCCAGATTGGCAGCCTATTCTACTATCATCTCTCACGTGGGTCACTGAAACAGCCTCCTAAGGGGTCTACACCTGTCTACCCTTCACACTGATGCCCTAGCAAGCCTCCTGTAAAACAAATAGGACAGATAATAACAAGAGTTGGTGAAGATGTAATGAAATTAGAACCTTTATATATTGCTGGTGAGAGTGTACAATGGTGCCGCTGTTTTAGAAAACAGTCTATCAATTTCTCATAAGATTGTTAAACATAGAATTACCATATGATACAGCAATTCTACTCCTAGGTATATACCCAAAAGAAATGAAAACCTAGGTCCACACTAAAACTTGTATATGAATATTAACAGCAATCTTATTCACACTAGCCAGAAAGTGGAAAGAAACTAAATGTTCATCAACTGATGAATGGATAAACAAAATGTGGCATATCCAAAACAATGGAATATTATTTGGCAATAAAAAGGAATGAAGCGGCCGGGCGCGGTGGCTCAAGCCTGTAATCCCAGCACTTTGGGAGGCCGAGACGGGCGGATCACGAGGTCAGGAGATCGAGAACATCCTGGCTAACACGGTGAAACCCCGTCTCTACTAAAAATACAAAAAACTAGCCGGGCGAGGTGGCGGGCGCCTGTAGTCCCAGCTACTCCGGAGGCTGAGGTAGGAGAATGGCGTAAACCCGGGAGGCGGAGCTTGCAGTGAGCTGAGATCCGGCCACTGCACTCCAGCCCGGGCTACAGAGCAAGACTCCGTCTCAAAAAAAAAAAAAAAAAAAAAAAAAGGAATGAAGCACAGTTAAAACATGGAGAAATAATTATGTTAAGTGAAAGAGGGCAGTCACAATAGGCCACATATTATATGCTTTCATTTACAAGAAATATACAAAATAGGTAAAGCTATAGAGACAGAAAGTAGATAAGTGGTTATGAGAGAGGAGAAAGAAAAAAAGCAGGCAGGCAGTTAGGGTGGGTCCTCAGTTGAATATTTTCAAACAAAAAAACAGCCTGCAGGCACAGATAAGGGAACTTGCACAGGAGGGCTTGCCTAAGACGTGCCCACAGCTGCACAGATAAGAAAGGCTACACAGGTGACTTGCCTGGAAATGCCCACAATAGAAAATTCCATCCCCCGACACATGCGAAGTAAGGGGAACAAAGCAGTATGGAGTAACTCTAGCTAAGGGCCGCCATGTGCGTTAGGAGGATGGGATGGAGCTACTAGAAATTTGTACCTTATGCAAAAGAGGCACCAATCCCTCATCAGTTTCCTTTAAAAGCCTTTGCATTCAACTGTAAAAACTGCAACCCCCTTCCAGGTCCCTTCTCAGAAGCAGAGAGCTTTCTTTCTCTTCTGAAACTTTCACCTCAACCTCACTTTTTGGTGTCCATGCTCCTGGTCATGAGACAAAGAACTCTGGGTGATACCTCACAATAAGAGACTGCTACATCCTGGTGCACAGGCGAGACTGTAACCGTTACCTAGAGCTGGAGAGAGACTGGGGGAAGAGGGGGTGGGTGTGCTTACCATTAAAGGGTATGAAATTTCTTTTGGGAGTGATGAAAATGTTCTAAAATTGATTGTAGTGATGGTTGAACAATTCAGTGAGTATAGTAAAAACCACTTAATTCTACATTTTAAATAGGTGAATTGTGAATTATATCTCAATGAAACTGGTACCTCCAAAAAGAAAAAAAAAATTAAACCTACTCATTCCTCTACCAAAGGCTTCTGCTGGTTTCTCATCACCCAAAAATAAAGCCCAAGCTCATTGGCCCGCCACGAAAGTGTCCCTTGACAATTTGGCCCCAACCCGTTTTTCAGCCTCATCTTCCTCTCTTCTTACCATGTACCCCAAATGCAGAGCTTTTGAGCTTGCCCTGTTCCTGAACATACCATGCTGTGGCTGCCACAGGAGTCCAGGCCTTTGCATTGTGTTCTTGTCTCCTGCAATGCCTTTTCTTTGATCTCTATCTGACAAATGCCGATTTATTCTTCAGGATCCAAGATGAGCATCACCTGTTCTATGCAGCCTTTCCCAGCTTTCCCAGGAAGAGTGTGTCTCACTCCTGGGCTGCCACAACACTCTGTTTATAGTCTATTTTTGTGCTTATCACATTTTATTTTAATTGCCTGTCTGCATAGTACCTTCCCCAGTAGCCTGGACCATGGGCACTTCAAGGACAGAATCTATAACTTATTTATCCTTGTACCCTTCTCTCCAGCCCACTCCCACCACATGTGATTAAACGCATAGGAGAGAAAGAGAGAGAGACATGCATGCACACCTTGGACTCCAGCCTTTAAAAAGTAGTTAACAAATGTTAAGAAGGGAGAAGGAAAGCAAGTGAAAGAGGAGTCTCTGGCATTGGAGAACTAGGTTTGATTTCATCCCACTCCATACTGGCTGAGCAACCTTGGTTAAAACTTAACCTCAGTCAGGTGTTCGAGACCAGCCTGGCCAATATGGTGAAACTTCATCTCTACTAAAAATACAAAAATTAGCCAGTCGTGGTGGCACACAACTATAGTCCGAGCTACTCAGGAGGCTGAGGCAGGAGAATCACTTGAACCGAAGAGGTGGAGGTTGCAGTGAGCCGAGATGGCACCACTCATTGCACTCCAGCCTGGGTGAGAGAGTGAAACTCCGTCAAAAACAACAACAACAAAAACACTTAACATCAGTTTTCTCTGGTACAAAAGATGGTTAGCTGGGCCATTTGTGTTAAACGCATTAACTCCTACAATGTCGCTTTGAAGGAGGTATTACTTTAAAGTAAGAAGCTCAAGGTCACACTCCTAGCACCCTAAGTGATCTAGATGTTCCACGTTCAGAGGTTTGTGTCTCTGACCCCAAGGCCTGAGCTTTCAACCTCCTCAACAATCTGCATGTCATAAGCTGATAGTTGCTACCTATTATTTAACTTTCTTCCAACTATCAGAGGACCCTGCAGGCAAACAGCGCCAGGTCCCACCCTCCCTTGACGTGAACTGTATTCGGTTCAAAGTGCTCTGCCTCTCAAACTCATTTTACTACCCTGGGGATTTCCAGAATGTTATCATGAGGCAAATGCATGCCTGAAACTTCCATTCACTGCTCTCCACCAACCAGAGCGCACCCATTTTTTTAGGACCCAACTCAAATTCAATGTCCTTTAAGACATCTTCTTAACTCTTTTTTGTATTCTTCAAGGTCTTACATTCTGAATCACTTATTTTAATCACACATCTCTGTTTTATTTTATTTTTATTTTTATTTTTATTTATTTTATTTTTTGAGATGGAGTCTCACTCTGCCACCCAGGCTCGAGTGCAGTGGCACAGTCTTGTCTAACTGCAAGCTCCGACTCCCAGGCTCACACTATTCTCCTGCCTCAGCCTCCCGAGCAGCTAGGACCACAGGCGCCTGCCACCACTCCCGGCTAATTTTTTGTATTTTTAGTAGAGATGGGGTTTCACCATGTTAGCCAGGATGGTCTCGATCTCCTGACCTCGTGATCCACCGGCCTCGGCCTACCAAAGTGCTGGGATTACAGGCATGAGCCACCGCGCCTGGCTGACCACACATCTCTAAACTTCACTTTCCATTCACAGACAAAATTGTCCATTTATACCCCTACTCCCGTCTCCTTCCTGCCCAGTCATTTGGTGACACCCTGTGATATGAACTCCATCCTCACCACTCCATTAGAGCTACATTCTCGCTGTTACCTACAACCCTATCTCTGTGCCAGATTAAATACATTTTTCAGAGCTCTTCTGCCTCATCCCCTGCAGCATTTTACAGCATTCTCTCCTCCCTCCTCCTCCTCCTGGACACACTGGGCTGCCTTCTTCACTGGCCTTCCCAATCCCCACTCCCTACTCCCTCACTCCTTTTCCTCACTGGGCCTGCCTGAGGCTCAGGTGGGTCCCTTGCTTCTCCAGCCTTCACATCTTCTTCCTTGAAGTGTGACATCTCTCATATCTCAAGCAATAGCCCTGACTTCCTTCCTTAGCTCCAGTTGAGTGTCTCCAACTGCCTTCTGGGCTTTTCTACTTGAATGCCTCATTGTCACTCAGCATTTAATGTGTCTAGATCCTGGAAGTGCTATTAATACTTATGTACAAAATGAGCTGTGGATACCAATATCCTGATGAACTATAAAATACCTCTCCCATTGTTCTACGCCCCCACCCCAACCCGGTCCCTATCAGAATGGTACATGAATTTGTTTATCCCACCTAATGAGTCATTGAGAGCTCTGAGAAGAGAATGTTCACATACACACACACTGCCTGAGATATTAGGGCCTGGATTTGTCACCAGGACCCTTGCAACTAATAGTCAACCCATTATCATGTACTGCCCGTTCTGTGCCCAGCACCGTGCTAGATGCTTCTAGAGTACAATGATGATTCCTGCATAAAACCTATCATTAAACAGATTACAGCACGTACCTTCTTAAAAATAGCATAGTATAAAACCACACTCATCCTCTTCCCCCACAGTTAACAATCATTTTAGTCATCCATGTTTATGACAGTGGGGGGTCCCCCCCTCGTTACTTCTTCCTCTTCCATGCTTTCCCCCAAATCTGATCAATTCCAAATCCTGCTAGTTCCTGTGGGGGCTCAGAAACTGATACCACAAAATATGGTACTTTGTCATGACAAACTGAAGAAGGCTCAAGGTCTCTCTGACCTTCCCCCTGGCCCCTAGCTCTAATCGTCTCTCCCAAAGCCTTTATCTAAGGCCCAGACCCATCAAAAGAAGCAATTGTTTTTTTCTTCCCCTCCCTCGAAGACCAAGAATATCACCGCACCTGAACAGACCCTTTCGCAAGATTACGTACAAGTTGATCTCTGCTCCCTGACCCGTTCAATTAGTAATCCCCTCCACAGAATAATTCCTCTCTCTCCTCTCTCTCATAACCTATTTTGCCAGGATGTTGTATAAGCTTCTGATCTACCTTGAGGGGTGGGTAATTATTCTGTGACCCTTCCTGTGAATACTCTGTGCCTACATTAAATAAATTTGTATGCTTTCTCTCTAATTATTCTACCTTTTGTGAGTTGATTTTTCAGAGAACCTTCAGAGGACCCAGGAAAAAAGCTCTCCCTTGATCCTTACATTCCTCTTCCTTAGAACCCATTCACCCCCATTCTTTCTGTCTCTGCCTCGGCACATACATTTAGGTCCCCATGATTTTATGACGCGGTCTCCACAATGAGGCCTTTCCTCTGGGAGCCTTTCTACCTCTTTCAATGGGTCTCTCAGAACTTCCAGATTAATTCTCTTAACGTGCCCATTCTAGGAACTCACTTCCTTGTTCAAAACTGGCATTTCCTACAGCAGCTTTCACAACATTATGGAACCTCAAAGTCAGAAAAAAAACATGTGGGTCTTTGAGTCAAAACACCTACCCATTGTTGTCTTCTCTTCCACAACACACCCTCCTCTTTCATTCAGGAATGAGAAACATTCAACCAATCCATTCCACGATTGCCCTGATTGTTACAAAATCCTTCTCCCGTTGACTTGGCTCTCTTATTTCTACCCACTGGTTCAAATTATCCATTTTTACCTCCTCCTAGCTCCTTCATCACTTTGTTATAGTAGGTAGTTAGGCATGAGCAGGGCGGGAGAGGGCCCCCTACCACCAGGAATGTCAGGTGTCCATTAGGTGATGGTCAGGCCGTTGTTAGCTGTCTAAAGTAATAATTGGTTACAGCCAATGCCAGGGAAAGGCAGTTTCTCAATAGATAGAAAAAACCTGAAACTGGGGCCAGGCACAGTGGCTCATGCCTATAATCCCAGCACTTTGGGAGGCCGAGCCAGGCGGATCACCTGAGGTCAGAAGTTCGAGACGAGCCTGGTCAACATGGTGAAATCCCATCTTTACTAAAAATGTAAAAATTAGCTGGGCGTGGTGACGGGTGTCTGTAATCCCAGCTACTCAGGAAGCTGAGGAAGGAGAATCGCTTGAACCCGGGAGGTGGAGGTTGTAATAAGCCAAGATCATACCACTGTACTCCAGCCTGGGTGACAGAACAAAACTGTCTGGAAAAAAAAAAAAAGAAAGAAAGAAAGAAAAGAAAATGCCTGAAACTGGTGATCAGCAAAGCTACCCGATAAGATCTCAGGAGTTGGGTGAGTGGGTTCAGGCATGCATGCCAAGAGGCAAAATGGCAGCATTTAACTGACATTTAATGAGCATTTAATGACCTTCCTCTAGGAACACTGGACTAGGAAGAACGCACGCCTACAACTCCAGTAAACACACTGCGCAAGCTCCCCTCCCAAGCGCTGGCAGGCCACTGAGCACGTGGTCATCCCAACCCAAGGGAAGAATCGGGGAGAAGTAATCCAAGACCCCAGAAGTATGCCAATGTATAAACCCCAAATCAGGCCAGGCGCAGTGGCTCCCACCTGTAATCCCAACACTTAAGGAGGCCGAGGCGGGCGGATCATCTGAGGTCAGGAGATGGAGACCATCCTGGCTAAGGTGGTGAAACCCCATCTCTACTAAAAATACAAAAAATTAGCTGGTTGTGGTGGCGGGTGCCTGTGATCCCAGCTACTCGGGAGGCTGAGGCCGGAGAATTGCTTGAACCCGGGAGGCGGAGGTTGCAGTGAGCTGAGATCACGCCCCGGGCAACAAGAGCAAAAAATCCATCTAAAAAAACACAAAAAACAAAACAAAAAAACAAATCAAAGGTCAAACCACGCACTTGATCTCTCAAGTCACCCGCTTGGCTCTCTTCCAAGTGTACTTTTCTTTCATTCTTGCTCTAAAGCTTTTTAATAAACGTCCACTCTTTCTCTGAAGCTTGCCTGAGTCTCCTTCTGCCTTATGCCCCTCGGTCAAATTCTTTCTTCTGAGGGGAACTGAGGTTGCTGCAGACTCATGCAGATTTGCTGCTGCTAACAACTTCATTCTAGTTCCCTAATAGTCCAGGGTGCTCCTGGTAACTCAACTCCACACAGCCTCCTCACCTCCAGACCAGCTCTTGTCCACCCCGTCCCCATCTACTGGGCAAAAAAGGAAAAGTGCAGGAGTTTGACAAGGAAAGTGTGCTGGCTTGCTCACGCTCCCTCTTTTTGAAGATGTTTGATGTATGTGCATGTGTTTTGTGTATTCAATGCAGCTGGTTCAGTTTTCTGTGTTCACCTAGCATTTCTGGAGGACAGAATCGTGCATGAGCAGACGTGAAATCTGCTTTATGCTCACATTGTTCAGTATATCAATCACATGGGAGCCACTATGCATTTCATTGCGGACAGCTCCTCCAGTCATCTGCTATGGCGCACATGTGCACACGTGTACACACACACACACACACACACACACAGAGTACATCAAGAGCAAAATGGCAGCGTTTAGAGAATAGACCCATAGATTAACACTAAAATAATGAAAACGTTGAGCACATGTGTTTGTGTCACTGTTTATCACAGTTTTGGTTGCCATCTTGCTAAATATGCTACACTGCTCAGAACACTCCAGAACAAAGCATTGTCTGGCCCAAATTAGAGTAGGTCGAGGAACCTTGCTGTGAACCTACTCCTCTGAGTTTTTATTTTCTCTTCCTGGCCAGCATGGATTTGAAATCTTGTGTAGGGTGTGGCCAGCCAGAGTGCTGGGAGGCTGCCAGAGGAGTCACCTACTCCCAGGGGACCTGGAGGCTTGTGATGTGACCTCCCATCCATACCCTGACCGCCTGTGCCCCAGGCAAGCCCATTGAGATAATTAGGTTAAAAAGCAGGCACTTTGCTAACTATCAGCTGCCGTGTCTGGGCTGAGTTCCCCTTGGGGGTGGAAGCAGAGTGGGTGGGGGGAGGAAAACAGTCGCAGGAAGATAAACTACAGGCCAGGGAACTGGTGGGAGGGCAGGGGGAGTCCAGGCAAGCAAGAGCAGGGGAGGTTGCATCCGTATGCAAGTAGGGGCTGCTCACTCACCCTGAAGGGCTCTTACCTTCCCTCAGCTAACGATAAAAACATTTCTCCTTACAGCTTAGTAAAACCTTACAGTTTACAAAGTGTTTTGCATTTGTTATCTCATTGAAATCTCACGATCACCCTGTACCATAGGGAGGGCAATTATGATTGGCCTGGATGTAAAAGGGAAAACAGTATCAGTGAGGCTCAAGATCACAGTAGATTAAAAGAGGGAGAAAGGGAGGGGAAGACGGAGACAGAGGGGAGAGAGAAAAAAATAAGTGAGGTACTGAACGTGGAACCAGGACAAAGAGAAAGTCTTTAAACATAATAGAGGCTCCCCGAATGCTTATGTATTCATTCATTCTTGGCACTTAAGAAAGGAACCTATGTTAGAAAAACAAGAGCATTATCTTCACAAAGGGCAATGGAAAGAACTCTAGACTAGGGACCCAAAGTCCTGGGGTGTACCCCACTTCTGCTACCCGACCAGGATGCCTCTCCTTGCTGATCTGAACTACTCTAAAAGTGGGGAGGTTGGATTCTGTCATCCCTGGATATCCTACTCCTTTTTCAATTTCCTAGGCTGCCCAACCCCAAGTTGAGCCTCTAGCCACAACCTGTAGCCGCAGGGCAAGAGTGGAGGGTTACAGCTTAGTTAGGAGTTGGTTAATTGCACTTGTGATTTTTCAGAGCTTTGTCACAGGCTCTACCTTTTCATCTTCAGCACAACTGTTTGAGGAAGATAGGGCGGGGATAACAAATCCTTCTGTTTCTGGGAAGAGACCGCACATGATAACAGAAAAAACATGAGTCTAGGAATCAAGAGTGGTGAGCTCTCTGGAAGGATGACTCTTGCCCGGTGCTGAATTGGTTTGCACTTAGAAAACTCCAGAAGCTGCGATTTGCCATTAGACTAGGACAAAGCAGAGGGCCAGCCTCTGCTATCTTACTGACTTTAGCCTCCATCGTTGCCTATTTTGTTACTCACTCCAGCAGCACTGGCTTGTGCTTTCTGCTCCTTGAACACACCAAAGTCCCTCCATCTTTAGATGGAGTCCACCCACTCCCCATACTTCCCCCGCCCCCACCCCCACGTCTTGAGAGCTCCTTTCCAAATATTCACATAGTGGCTCATTCCCATCAGCTGGGTCTCTAATCAAATGTCACCTCCTCAGAGTGCCTTTCCTAACCATTCAGGCTAAAGTAATCACCGTGTTCCCCCACCCCTCACTCTCCAGCCTATCATTCTACACTGTTTACCCCATAGCATTAGGAGGGTACAAGGTTCCAAGGTTCCCTTCCATGGGAAGGACTTTCCATCAGACAGAATAACACTACTGGTCTCCCCAGCCATTACCCATTCCTCCGCAGAGCAGGTGTGTCTTATCTGGTTGGCAAATTCGGAGAAGTTCCTGGGACTACATGGGCCCCCCCTTTCTTGCTGGGACAAACTTCAGGCAGAGAACATGAGTGCTGACCGGCTATGGGGAAGTAGGCTTTGGGGTAGAGGCTCTGCCCTTGCAGATGGAGGCCTGTGGTCAACCATCACTGCCTAAAACTGGATGTGCAAATCTGCCTAATTCCAGGGTACAGCGCCATGAAGGTCATGGTTGCTGCACTCCAACTGTGGACTGGAGCCACATCCTCCAACCTAGCTATGATTAGCCATGGTGCTTGGGTCTCCACTGCCTGACTCATATCTGTCTCTCCAACAGTTCAGAACACAGGCTGGGAACAGGTATATTATATATTGGACTCTGCAAAACCACATTTGCCTCCCCCTGAAATCATTATATTTATTGGCTGATTCATCTGTTTACACATCTTTTGCCTTACCTTCAACCGACACATACCCCATGGACACACACCTCCCCTTTCTTACCATCCCCTACAGAACGTAAACTTCAGAACAGACACTGTCTCTTTTGCTCATACATTCTGTGCCGGGAACAGTGTTTGGTTCAAGCAGATGTCAAAAAGTAGTCACTGGATGAATAAAAGACTTCCAGATGCCTCTGCACTGTGTAAGATCCCGGGACCTTTGCACAGCCCTAGGGCAGGGAGTCTCCTCAATGACTAAGACTAAATACTTATCCACTTGCTTAGAAGAATAGGAACCTAGAATGGGTTCCAGTTGATTTAAAGAAATTTTTAGAGTAGTTCTTATAAACCTACATTGTAGATGAGATTTCTATCTATAAAATATGATTTCCCCAAGATAAAGAAACTAGGGTGCACGGAGGTTGGGTTATTTCTGGAGGATCCCACCGTCAGCTGGCAGCAGAGCTCTGCATTGCTGTGGCTCTGCTCCATACTCTTCTCCACTTGCAGAGGCAGCTTGGGCTCCTGCCATTTCCTCATGGAAAGAGCCACTGCCTGTTGGTTTCCCTGTCCTTCTTTCTCCCTGGGTCTATCAGCCCCTGCCAGCTTTCAGTCCCATTCCATTGTAGGCCCCAAGGACCTTTCGTCTGCAGGCTGACACTCTCCTAGACTTAGAGTAGAAGCTGACCCCAGCATGGGCATGTGACAGCTCCATCTGTACGAGGAGGCATGGTCTGAATTTTGCTATCTTCAATTCAGCATCTAGTGGCCTTGGGCGACCTGGGTGCTCATCAAGGTTCAGATGGCCGCACTCGTGATGGCCCAGAGAGCACAGTGGGCTCCTGCTTTGGTTCCCTGCTAGAGTCTGGGGCTAGAGAATGGCCCTGAATCTTCGTCCACATGGCCAGGGTTTCATCATCTTACATAACTCTTGCCAGCTTTCTCTGCCTCTCCCTCAAGGACTGTAGCCATCTCTGTAGCTGAGTCACTACAGGAGGTCCTGTGGCAAAGTATAGGAACCTCCCTGAAGCAAAGCCCTGCCTCCTAACTGAAGTTAAGAATCTCCATGGTCTGTAAGGTCCAGCTTTGGATGTCGGGCCTGCCCTGGCACCAGTGTGACTTTATTCCTTGGGGAGTGGGTTTATTTGTTTGTTTATTTATTTATTATTTATTTATTCTACTAGTTGTCAAATGATCCTTTATTGAAATATTTTCCTTTGTGCTTTTTAACTAGCTGGGCGCTCCTCTGAGCCGCCATCGATGTTGTCTATGATGTCATGAGGGTGGCAGCCGTCAACACTGCAGCCCACAGACTGGACAGTCCCCAGGGTATCTTTTATGGTTCCAGAGAATTCTCTGGCTAAAGACTGGTAGCTCATCTGTCAAGCAATGTTGACAATCTCTTCAAAAGTGGTATTTCCAGGGCAGTGGATTTAGGACAGCTGTCTCCACCATTTCCCCAAAAGAAATCCTTTAGGCCCACCCAGTCCACCTACCAACCCACTCCTAGCTTCCCCTCCTGCCTGTCGTCCCCTGCGCCACAGTCTCAGCCTGGCCCTCCATGAAGCCATTCCCCGAGTAAGGCCTCGGTCTGTTACCTGAGCAGCCAGAGGACAGCCAGCCCCTCCCTCAGGGGTGGGCTCCTCTCAGGGAATGGCTGGCCATCCCCCAAGAAGGCCCCTCTTTTCCTGAGCATTCCAGTCATCTGCCTCAACTTCTCTCTCCTCCCCCAGGCCCTTCCTGTAAATTTCACATTTGAAACAAATATTGATTTTCTTACTTACTCCCCTTGCCAGGGTTGTAAGACACACACACACACATACACACACACAGAGAGACAGAGAGAGAGAGAGAGAACAAAAAGCATGGACCTGCTACCACTTCTGGAAATGAATGAGGTGAAAACAGGGAAAGCACAAAGAAAAACGATGTGGTTTCTGAGCAAAATGCGGCCATTGCTATTATTTTCAGAGTTTCTCCGTGACCCTGGCCCTGAGTTAAGAGCTCAGGTAGTGTGGTGAGTGTTAACTGGGAGTGACAGACCCAAGAGGGCTGTTTTTTTCATTAAAATAAATAAATAAATAAAAGGGCTCTTAACTTTTCCATCTTGTTACCTGAAATGAGAGCAAAGACCAGGATCTGCTCAGATTCTGTGGCTGCAGGACTCCTAGCCTTGTCTCATTCCCCAATCACTCTCCCCAACTCCCTTTTCCCTTGGCTAATAAGTAATCCTGAGAAGGTTTGCGCACTTTGCTTATTGTATTTGGCTCAGAAATACATTCTCTTTTTCACCCCCAACCTCAGGCAAATGCTTTCTGATATCCATTTGTATGCCTGAACACATGTGATTAGGCTTAATGTCATTTTCTGGGGAACTGCAGGAAGGTCACTGGGCACAGTGAGAACTTGGCTCCTCTGGGGGATCAGATGCCCAAGACCCGGTCAGCTCCTGTCTCAGGCTCAGACACCTTCCCCCAGCCACCATGACAGGCCTCTGGGACACCTAACTAGTTCCATGTCTTCATTATGCTCCCCTCCAGGGGTAAATCCTGAATCCACCAAAGACCATGCTCACATTCCAGAGAATTTGCATTATAGCAAGGCAATTTATTGAGACTTTAATGGAGCAGAATAACTGACTCAGAAATTACCTGTGTCTTGTTTTTCTCTGCAGTAGGCTCAACACAAAGGCACGAAAGGTATTTCCTTTCCTCCTCCCCACCCCTCCTTCTATCTCTCTTCCAGGCTTTTGTGTCCTTGAGGTCTAAGTTTTTTTATTCGGTTAATAACATTTACCTCTGCTTCATAGCACAAAGGAGAAGTTGCCAGGTGCCATTATTTTTGCTAAAACTCGAGAATGATCAAGCGATTCAATGCGATTTGACATATAGGGGAGAAACCTGGTGGGTGTGTAGTGTGGGGTTTGAAATGAAAATGGCTGGCTGAGGAGGAGGGCCTGCCTCTGATCCTGGAGAGGATAGCCAGATACTCAGGAAGAGAAAGGAGAAGGAAGAGGCCTGCGGTTGCCATCAAGGCAGATACCTGAGCCCCAGGGAATGCAGATCCTCTGAGGAGGGAGGATCAGGTGGCTCTGGAGGGCTCCGTGGGTGTCTGTGAGGACTGAGCACCCAGGACATGGCCTTGGGACTCTCCATGGTATCAGTTCACCTGTGTGGACCTGGATGAGGAGCACAGCCAAGAGCATCATAGACTGAGGACCAGACAGAGGACACCTCACCTCCACCTTCTGAGACCTGAGAAGCCCAAATTTTGTTGTTGCTGGTTTTTTGTTTGTTTGTTTTGTTTTTGTTTTAATGGGAGAATATTCTGGAAACATGCAGACATTGGCAACCTTAGGGGTGTCAGAGCAATTATACTTCTTTTTTCGGCTAATCTTTTTTGTATTATTCCAGTTTTAGTGGATATGCTGCTGAAGCAAGCACTCAGACCAGCTGTAATAAAAAAATGTTCTGGACATATTTTATCACATGCTCACCATTTCATTGATGGGAGGTGGGCTGCTGCCCTTCAGAGAACTTGGCAGCAAGGGATGCCCTCTGCGGGGCAGAGGTAAAATGGACTTTCCACAGCTACTCCAGGCTCCCAGAGGCTGTGTACAATGTCTGTAGCCAGCAGGACGACCAGACATTTAACTGGATCCCTTATAGTCTGATGGCCTCATCCAACGATTGGACTTCTCCCCACTTCCCCGACTCTCTGTGTTCCGGTGCTTCCTCTGGTTTGCTATTCTTTGATCTTTGGCTCACATTTGTGTCTGTGATCCTAATACCTCCCAATTAGGGCCTAGTGTTTTCCTATTAGTCCTGGGCTTCATTCTACTTGCCTTTAGGATCAAGGATATGCTTTTGGTATTTTCTATATTAAATTTTGGCTGCTACTGTTTTCAGCCTTTTGGAGCAAAACCTCATGTTGAAACAAACAACTCCATTCAATTGCTCTTCCTCTTTTGAGCTCCAACATCCAACTGCTCTTCCTCTTGCCACACTCTTCGCAGTCCCACTGAAGCCATTTGCTGACCTCAGTCACTCTCACAGATTCCTACAGACCTTCCACCACTAGCACTTAAGTCTTCTTCCCAACCAAATCTCTGTCATCATCCCAAATGGCTTCAGTCTCCAAGCAGGTGACTCATCTAATAACTTGAACTCGCAGTTTCTTGATTTCCTTTGCGACCAACAAATTTCACCTTCATTTAATTTAAGTGACCCACTTCCATGGCAACACCCTGGATCTTGTCATCACCTAGAACTGTTTCATTAGCAAACCCTTAAGTTTAAAAAGCCCAGTCCCTAAAGTCAACTTCTTATCTTTCTACGTGTGGCTCCTTTAGAACCATGCATCTCCCTTTCCAGACCTCTAGTCTTTCAAACTCTTCCCATCTTCTCTCCACCAGCCCTCTGGTCCTTCCTTGACCTCCAGATTCAGCCACATAGTTACTTCTCTGATAACAGTGGCAAACACATAGCATGACTTTTGCTGGGCCGTATGGAAAGCCCTTTATATATATTAACTGTCTTCGTCTTTTTCATCCGTTTGCAGCTAAAGAAACTAAGGTTGAGTAATTTGCCCAAGGCTCCCAGCCAGGGCCAGCTGCATAATCTGTGGACCCAGTGTGAGTGAAAATTCAGGACCCCTTGTTCAAAAAGCAGGGAGGGAAAAGTACCCTTTAAAATACTTGCCTATAAAGCCTTTTACTTTCTTTTTTCTCTTTTTTAAATTTTTAAAGAATTTTTGTAGAGATGGGGTCTCATTGTGATGCCAGGCTGATATCAAACTTCTGACTCAAGCAATCCTCCTGCCTCGGCCTCCCAAAGTGCAAGGATTACAGGTGTGAGCCACCATACCTGGCCAAAGCTTTTTTCTTTCTTATGTATTTGTTTATTTATTTTTATTTTATTTTTTTCCTGACTTTTAAGTTCCAGAGTACATGTGCAGGATGTGCAGGTTTGTTACATAGGTGTGCCGTGGTGGTTTCCTGCACAGATCAACTCATCACCTAGGTATTAAACCCAGCATCCATTAGCTGTTCCTCCTGATGCTCCCCCTCCCCCATTCCCCTCATAGGCCCCAGAGTGTGTTGTTCCCCCCTATATGTCCATGTGTTCTCATCATTCAGCTCCCACTTATAAGTAAGAACATGCCATGTTTAGTTTTCTGTTCCTTAATTAGTTTGCTGAGGATAATGGCTTCCAGCTCCACCCATGTCCCTGAAAACGATATAATCTCATTTCTTTTTATGGCTGCATAGTATTCCAGGGTATATATGTAACAAATATTCTTTATCCAGTCTATCATTGACGGGTGTTTGGGTTTATTCCACATCTTTGCTATTAGCTTTTTGCTTTGAAAGTACTTTATTACTTATAAAACATGAGAGGTAAGTAAAGTTAAAATTTTAAACCATTAGCATAAATTTTACTGTTCATCTTTATGTTGTGCAATGCCAGTTTTAGATGCAAATGTAAGAACACACACACACACACACACACACACAAACATACAGAATGACTTCACTGGAATTTCATACCTTGGGCACATATTTGTATCTTGTTCTTACCAGAACAGTGGAAATGCTGCTCAAAACTGGTTTTGTTTCACTTCTTGGTATGCACACATTCTATCAATACTTTTTACCTTTGGCTCACTGGTGAATAAGCAAAGACTGAAAGGGAAAAGAAATACGTGTTGCTCTGTTTTTCGCTTTCCTCATATGTCATCATTTTCAGCATAAGTGGTTGGCTAATACAGGAAAGTAATGCACATAGAAAGGGATATGATAGGACTTCTTGGTCGTTTGTGCTTCTTAGAATGCCACTGCCTTCTTTCTGAGTTCAAAGCAAGTTCTGGATGAATGGAAAGTATGGCCTGGTGGGTTGCAAGTATCTTGCTTACTCGGTTATAGACCTGTTGATATGAAGCATGAGCACAGAATTCTGTGAAGCCACAATGCATGAGAGCTCAGCGAGACTCAAAGTGAGTACAAATTAAGCATGTGATGGAAGCTGCACAGTGATCCTGGATGCTGTATCCAAAGGAGGCAGCAAGAAATGAGGGGCATGCACCTGCGCCATTTTCCCTCTGTTCACATGTGTGCTCCATTGTCCCATCAGATTAATGAAACACACATTCAAAGATAAAATCACTGAGAATTTCAAGATAGTCTCAGCATAGCTTTTAACCAGGCAGAAGACCCTTCTGAGAGCAAGATGTGGGATGCCCCAGGAAGAGCTGTGGCCTTGCTTAAGGCGACTCTTCAACTGAGGCCATTCTCAAAGAAGAGAGGAATACCCAGCACCTGGGACAACACAGCCTACAGTCCTGATGTGTGGATGTGGGCAGCTCAGCTCAGCATTCAGGATGCCTTCCCTCTTACCTTGCAGAAAGGGCGGGTCCTCCCTCTTCCAGAACTAACCACTCTCTCAGTTCCAGGCCAATCCACCCACGTGTACGCTTATGTCTTCCTCTCCCACATCTCTCCAATGTTGTCCATTATTCATCCCCACTTTCCCTCATCTCTTCAATTTCTTCACTAATAATGGCTCCTTCTACTCAACCTAATTACATATCCAAGTCTCTTCTGTTAAAAACATCCCATTATTCAACTCTGCTTCCCCCAGAAAAGCCATGTCCTCTTGCCTTCCTATCCACAAAGATCCCTCAAAGAGTAAACTCCACTTGCCATCTCCAATGTTTCACTGTGCAGCAACACCCAGCCCAGACCAGAGTCATCCGAGAGCTCTCCGACCTGCTCTTTTTTTTTTTTTTTTCCCTGACAACTACCCTTCAGCCTTCAACCTACTGGACCTCTTTGTTGCCCACCACAGTGATCACTTCATTCTTTAAGAAACCTCCTTCTTTGATCTTTATCACAGAGCATGACTTGCTTTTGATCAACCACCATTCCTCCTACTATTCTTTCTCAGGAAATCTTAATGAATTTCCCTTCACTAACTCCATAAATCTTGTTAATCTCCAGGGCTCACTTTTTTCTCTTTTCTTTCTTTCTTTTTTTTTTAAATTATACTTTAAGTTCTAGGGTACATGTGCACAACGTACAGGTTTGTTACATATGTATACATGTGCCATGTTGGTGTGCTGCACCCATCAACTCATCAGCGCCCGTCAACTCGTCATTTACATCAGGTATAACTCTCAATGCCATCCCTCCCCCCTCCCCCCTCCCCATAATAGGCCCCGGTGTGTGATGTTCCCCTTCCCATGTCCAAGTGATCTCATTGTTCAATTCCCATCTATGAGTGAGAACATGCGGTGTTTGGATTTCTGTTCTTGCGAAAGTTTGCTGAGAATGATGGTTTCCAGTTGCACCCATGTCCCTCTTTTTTTCTTTTTCTTTCCTTCTTTCCTTCTTTCTTTCTCTTTCTTTCTTTGTTTCTTTCTTTGTTTCTTTGTTTCTTTCTTTCTTTCTTTCTTTCTTTCTTTCTTTCTTTCTTTCTTTCTTTCTTTCCTTTCTCTTTCTTTTCTTTCCTTTCTCTTTCTTTTCTTTCCTTCCTTCCTTCCTTCCTTCCTTCCTTCCTTCCTTCCTTCCTTCCTTCCTTCCTTCCTTCCTTCCTTCCTTCCTCACTTTCTTTCTTTCTTTTTTTTTTTTCAGGGTCTCACTCTGTCACCTAGGCTGGAGTGCAGTGGTGCAATTACAACTCACTGCAGCCTCGACCTCTTGGGCTCAAGCGATCTTCTTACCTCAACCTCCCCAGTAGCTGGGACTACAACTGCGCACCACCATGTGTGGCTAAGTTTTTTTGTTTATTTTTTGTAGATACAGGGTCTCACTATGTTGGCCAGGCTGGTCTCAAACTCCTGGTCTCAAGGGATCCACCCACCTCAGTCTCCCAAAGTGCTGGGATTACAGGCTTGAGCCACAGCGTTCAGCTTAGGTTTTGCTTTCACTCTCTGCCTGCTGTCCCTGGGTTGTTTCATCCGCTCTCATCTATAAGACAGTGACTCCCAATTCTTCACTTTTAGTACTCATCACCTGCTAAGCTTCAGGTTCATTCCTTCTGTAAAAGTAATCTTTATTACTGAATACTTTAGACTTTTAAGTTACTGTTTAAGATTCCACAAGTAATAAATGATTGTTGTTGTTGTTGTTGTTGTTGTTATTGTTTTTGAGACAGAGTCTTGCTCTGTTGCCCAGGCTGAAGTGCGGTGGCACAATCTCAGTTCACTGCAGCCTCTGCCTCCTGGGTTTAAGCAATTATCCTGCCTCAGACTCCCAAGTAGCTGGGATTACAGGTGCCCGCCACCACTCCTGGCTAGTTTTTGTATTTTTAGTAGAGACGGGGTTTCACCATATTGGCCAGGCTGGTCTTGAGCTCCTGACCTCAGGTGATCCGCCTGCCTCAGCCTCCCAAAGTGCTGGAATTACAAGCGTGAGCACTGTGCCTGGCCCATAATACACGATTTCTATAGAAAATTGGGAAATGCAAGTAAACAAAGAAAATCTAAAAGGCAAAAACCTGAAATTCCAACTTCCAGAAATAATCACTACTAATAATTTGATGTATATCTAACTTTATAAACATTTTTACGTAATATACTAAATATTTGGTATAAAAATCTATTTTTTTTTTCTAAAATATTGGTCATACATATTGACCAAATACTGACATAATTACACATTGCTTGGTGATTATTTTTTGTTGTAGTCTTCCCAGATGACTAAGTATATTCCTACACCATCATTTTAATAACTGCATAGTATTTCATGATATGGCTATCAAAATTCTTTAAAACTTTTCTTCTAATTTTTGTACATTAGCCTCGTCCAATATTTTACATTATCATAAACAATATGGTGATGCCTTTCTTGTGGCTAAATTGCTGTGTTCAAACATACAAACCTTTTTAAAGTGGCTCATAAACAAGGCCAGGCATGGTGGCTCATGTCTGTAATCCCAGAACTTTGGGATGGGCCAAACCAGGAGGATCACTTGAGCCCAGGAGTTCAAGACCAGGCTAGACAACATAGCGAGACCCTGTCTTTATAAAAAAATAAAAATAAAAATAAAAAGTTGTTCATGCATTTGGTCAAATTATCCTCAAGAAAATGATTGTACCAATGTATGTTCTTTACCAACAATGGACGAGAATATCAGTTTTCCCAAACCCTTACCAAGAATAGATAATAGCATTGTTTTTCATTTTGCCCATTATTTTATCATTATTTCAAAAGAATTTCAATTTTTATTTGTTAATTTTTAATTTATTGTTCCTTGTACTTCTCCCTTTGAAAATTGTGGTTTTGTTTTCTTTGTCCATTTTATTCTATAAAGATGTCCTTTTATTTATTGATTTGTAAGAAACACCTACTATTTCTAAGTACCTATAACTAGATTCCCCAGAGCACTTCAAGATCAAGTTTTCAAAACCAAACTGATCATCTCCCCCATAAAAACCTATTACGCTCATATTCTCTTAGTTAATAGTATCACCATCTCCCAAGTTAGTCAAGACAAAAACGTGAGAAATAATCACATAACCTCCCTCTCCTTCTCTTTAACCCATTTACAAAGTCTTGCCTCTTTCTCTGAAATAGCCCTCAAGCCTATCCCATCTTATCTATTCTCCATGCTAGTGCCTTAGCTTGGTGGTAGTCACCCCTTCACAGCTTGTCTAATCTCATTGACTCTTGTTTGAACCATTGCAAAAGGCTCTTTGTGGTATCTGGCCTCCTCCCCATCTATTTCATCCTCCATACTGATACAAGAACATGTGTTTTTTTTGAGACAGAGTCTTGCTCTGTTGCCCGGGCTGGAGTACAGTGGTGCAATCCCAGCTCACTGCAGCCTCCCCTCTAGGGCTCAGGTGATTCTCCTGCCTCAGCCTCCCAAGTAGCTGGGACTACAGGCAAGTGCCACCACATCTGGCTAGATTTTTTGGAATAGGGTTTCTCCATGTTGCCCAGGCTGGTCTCAAACTCCCGGGCTTAAGCTATCCACCTGCTTCAGCCTCCCAAAATGCTGGGATTATAGGTGTGAGCCACTGCACCCAGCATAATTTTTCTAAAGAAAAAATCTGTTAGTTATAATCTTCTCCTTAAAGTTCTTCCATGGATCGCCATCACTTGCAGCATAATGTGATCATTTCTTAGCATGGTATATGAGACCCTGCACAATCTGGTACCACGTTACCTTCCACATTCATCTACATTATTCTAGCCTATGCACCCACAGCCAAGCCTGCTGAGTGCTGCTCCCTGCAAAATGTCATGCTCTTATACAACTTCATGCCTAATATATACATTTTTTCCTAGAGCTACCTGGTCACTGCTCAAGACTTACAGCACATCTTGCCCCTAGAAACGCCCAAGAAATAAGTCAAACATACAAGTTTTGGATTTTTCAGCTAGCTGGGAACTGGGATAAAAACCTGGCTCAAAAAATAGCAGAAGAAATCCTTCTTAGTATAGCACAGCACTTAAGAGACAGACTGCCTGGGTTCAAATTCCAGTTTTGCATTTACTGATTCTGCAGTCCAGGGCAAGTTACTTACCCCTTCTGTGTTTCAGTTTCCTCATCTTTAAAATGGTAATCATAAGAATGACTTCTTTTTTAAAAAATTTTTAATCATAAGAATGACTTCTTGTTTTAAAATTTGAGATGGAGTTTTTTAAAATTTTTAAAATTTGAGATTGAGCCTGTGTTACCCAGGCTGGAGAGCAGAGGGGCAATCTCAGTTCACTGCAACCTCTGCCTCTCAGGTTCAAGTGATTCTCCTGTCTCTACCTCCCAAGTAGCTGAGATTACAGGTACATGCTGCAATGCCCTGCTAATTTTTTGTATTTTAGTAGAGACAGGGTTTCACTGTGTCGCCCAGGCTGATCTTGAACTCCTGAGCTCAGGCAATCCACCTGCCTTGGACTCCCAAAGTGCTGGGATTACAGGCATGAGCTGCCACGCCTGGCCAACCATGACTTCTTGTAGGGTCTCATGAATTAATATACGTAAAGCACTTAGAAGAATGCCTGCCATGAATGAGTTATTTGAATAGATGATATATTTGAGGTAACTAATGTTGGTGCCATCTGACTGTATATGTAAGTGGTTAAGTGGATGAGATGATATAATGTGTGTGCAAGCTCTTTGGAAAATTTAAAGCACTATGGAATTGTCCAGTATTACTATCACTCTTAATTTTAAACAAGATAAGTCTCTATACTTCCAAGAAAGTATATATCATCTTGAACTCATAAGATTGCTGCAAGGATTAAATGAGATTTAAAAAAATATATGTATACCCCATCTCATTCCAAAGTGGTGCTGAGTAGTTCAATTCAACCCCAAATTCAACTTATACGGTAACATGATGATGTAGTAGTAAGAGCACTTAAGATTCCACACACTGGGGTGTAAATCCAGGTTCTCCCACTTATCAATACAATGACTTCTCCAAGGCCCAAAGATATTTGTGAATCACTGGGCATTCAGAAATTGATCATTATTGTCATTTGGTTGAAAGAAGTCTACATTAAGGCATTCTTCGCAGGAGGAATAGAGCAGACATTCAGAGGAAGGAATAAAAGGTTGACTTATATTGAGTTAGTTCAGAAGAGGTAGAGGACAATAGACATACTTCTCAGATAGCCAGGGGCTCAGCCTAGACTCAGACAGTAGCAGATTGAATCTCAAGGCAGAAGTCATTTCAAATGCTGCTATTTAGCCCTTATTCCATTCAGCTTTCTATCATAGTTAATTATTTCTACGTCTGTCTCCTGCATTAAATTGTATCTTCCTTGAAGTCAGTGACCTCGTCTTTGTAAACCCAATGCTTGCACCGTGCTTGGCATTCAGAAACAGGCACGAATGCTTCTGAGTGAATGCAACGGCAAATACCATCTGCCTGGTGAACTCTTAGACACGTGTTAAGGCCCAGTTTAAATATCATCTGCTCTCTGAAATGGACTGAATTGAGAAAAGAAGAATACAGATTTCAAGACAGAAGTAATGAGAGACCTGGATGGAGAATCCCAATCCTGGAGAAAATGTATCCGGATTTATGGAGATTCAGAAAAACTCTGCCAAAGTAGATGCTGCATTTATACCTAGATTACAGACTGCGTGCTCTTTAACACACACAAGTCCTCATAGAGACTGAGAAGTCATCTCTGATGGGGGTTGATCCTGTGGGGAAAGCTATTGTCAGAGCTGCCTATGAGTTGAGTGGCTGGAACAGGCAGCTGGGATCCCAAGGGCTCAGACCATGGCAGAGCCAAGCCGAACTGCAGTCATCCCATGGGGCTCACTCTACAGCCTGGGTGAGCCGCGGTTGCTCACTCTGGACTGGATGGGAGCTGAAAGGGACTCTACTATGTCCCCCTTCCCCATCCCACTGCAATCTGCATTTGCTCTGCCATAAATTCTTCATGATGAGAGTCACAGTCTCAAGTCTGCCAGATGCGTTTCAGATTCCTAGAGTTTTCAAGGCATGTTGAGACTCTGTATTGTTTTCTTTAGTGTACTTCCTTCCCTTTGTTTTCTGCAAATCCTGCTCACCCTTCCAGCCGACCTTTCAAGAACTGGGCAATTCTCAGAGACAGCGTTGCCTTAAAACATGACAAAATATAGTGACCGAACATTTCAAAAGGTCTAGACATCCAGGGATGATAAAGGGCTTCTTTCCCATCTGTCTTTCCCTGAGCATCCTCCCCTGGCCCGTAGGACCCTCCATGCGAGACAACAGAACCCAGGCTGGTTTGACGTGGCTGGGGGTCACCCTCATCTCCCAGATGGATCTAGAACACAAGGTTCCTCCTGTGGTTTCCCAGTGATGTCTAGAAGTTGTGTCTGTCCACAAAACAGTGCAGTTATAAGACTAGGTGCACGTATGGTTGTGCAGAAAACGGTACACAATCGCCACTGGCCTCATCTGGGTGAAATTAGGGCCAAAACCACACAGCCATGTGTGTAGACTTCCTTTCCTTTCTCTTCTTTGTTCCTTTCCTCTCTGTAAATGTTTTCTTTCCTGGACCTGGGGAGTCAGAGAAACCCAGCAAACCGTTATTTCCTTCAGCATTACAGCAACTTGTGCTCAGATTAACCCTGCTGGTTTTAATCGGAACATTTGCAATTCCTGAAGCAGTCGAGTCCTTAGGATGCCAACCCCAGATCGCATCACTGCAGGGTGTGCCTATCTCCTCCGATGGGGGCAGGGAGCAGCACCAGAGGGTGAGCTGGAGGAGGGAGTCACACACAGTGGACTTTTGTCCTGGACTGTGTGTTAAAACAGGTACAATGTGAAATCAAAGAGGAGACAGAAGGGGGAGGCTGCACTGTGTCCCAGTGTGAAGAAAACAGCCTGCTCTGAAGTTATCGCGTCTCCGAGTACAATGTAATTTCTTCTCGGGCAGTGCTCTGATAGCCTGACCAGCAGGGAGGGCTGGAAGTCGTGCACGCCAGACAGAAGCAGAGTGATATTG
This sequence comes from Macaca nemestrina, assembly GCF_043159975.1. Classification (NCBI taxonomy): domain Eukaryota; kingdom Metazoa; phylum Chordata; class Mammalia; order Primates; family Cercopithecidae; genus Macaca; species Macaca nemestrina. The sequence goes on along the minus strand of NC_092136.1, from coordinate 115,416,489 downwards.
CAGTTCCAGGCACGGGGCTCAGGTTTCCCCAGCCTTCATTTGGGGCACAAATCGCTGACCCAACCTTCAGTCAAAGCTTTCCCAAGGCCAGTCACACCTTCCTCCCTCCTTTCCCCCTTGCCTTTTGCCTCTTTTGTCAGGACTACAAAGAATACCACCTGGGCATCTGAAGTTTATAAGAAAATTCCTGCAAAGAATTTCAAAATATCCAGGGTCTCAAGAGCACAGGAAATATCCAGGCAATTCTCTTGTCCTGGGCAAGCCTCCACTCATATCCTCCGAGAAGTACAACACCCCCTTAGGTACGAAACCCTTCAGGCCAGGCACATGGCTCACTCCTATAATCCCAGCACTTTGGGAGTCCAGGGCAGGAGGATTGCTTGAGACCAAAACTTCAAGACCAGCCTGGGGAACATAGTGAGACCCCCATCTCTGCAAAAACTTTAAAAATTAGCCAGGAATGGTAGTGTGCTTCTGTAGTCCCAGCTACTTGGGAGGCTGAGGTGGAAAGATTGCTTGACCCTGGAAAGTCGAGGCTACAACAAGCCGTAATGGTACCACTGCACTCCAGCCTGAGCCACAGAGTGAAACTGCAACTCAAAAAAAAAAAAAAAAAAAAAAGGCTTGAGAGAAAGACTCATCCACATCCCTCTGTGCCCCATTCTAATCTCCACCAAACCCCACAGCATCCTTCCCATTTCATTTTTTTTTTTTCTTTTGAGCCTCACTCTGTTGCCCAGGTTTGAGGGCCGTGGTGCAATCTCGGCTCACTGCAACCTCCACCTCCTGGATTCAAGCGATCCTCTCACCTCAGCCTCCTGAGTAGCTGGAATTATAAGTGCCTGCCACCACACCTGGCTACTTTTTTCTATTTTTAGTAGAGATGGGGTTTCACCATGTTGGCCAGGCTGGTCTCGAACCCTGGCCTTAAGTGATCCACCTGCCTCGGTCTCCCAAAGTGCTGAAATTACAGATGTGAGCCACCATGCCCTGCCCCATTTCATCTTGAGTCACTTCCCTACCATTTGCCACCAGAGGCAGAGAGCTGCCTCTCCTGAGTAGGGTCTCCCCGATCCCCACACACCAACTTTCTTCCACCTTTTACAGGGCCTGGAAATCTGGGGACTCCAGAAGGTGCAGCCAGCAACATCTATTGTTTAGAGAAGCTGAGACTAGACTGAGTCAGCTAGCCCAGGCAGGAGCAAGGTGTCATTTCATTTTTCTAGGTCATTGTGTCCGTGTGGCTCTGGTCAGAAACCTGCCTTTCATTCCCTGCTAGGACACGAGGGAGGGAACACTCCTCTGCTGGCTGTGTCTCCAGGGTTCTTAGGGTGAACAGAAGGGAAGGCCCTGATTGACTTCCCCCTGCCCTCAGGGGCCTGAGGCTTGGAAGAGGCCTCCAGCATAGGCCCACGACTCCCCTGTACTTAAGCAGGAAGTGGGGTGTGGAACTCTTCAGGGATGAAGGAAGGGAGGGGGGCCCATTGTTTCTCATCTCCTGATCCCCAAAAGCTCTCAGTGGGGAAAATGGCTCCAATGTGGGGTGAAGGACTGTAGGACTGAGCTGACAAGCCACTATGGATTGGCGGTGGACAGCCCACAATTTTTCTTAATTAGCCATGGCATCTTGCCCATCATGGAAATAAATAACAGGTGTCCCCTAAGGACAGCACATGAGAGGCGCCATTTATCGCCGTTCTGAGAGGAAACTGACAACATGACGGGTGACATAGCAGAAATAATGAAGAAAAATGGTAGTGGGCAAGGAAAGGCCCTGTCAGAGGAACCTTGCAATCAGTCCCCAAAGGGAAGACCCCTGCCCAGCACCCCTGGGTGGGCAGCACCTCCCCAGTAGGCCTGTTCTCCAGGCAAGAGTTCCGTCTCCCATTAGCACTAGGCAGGCACCATGCAGTATCATTTCAGGGACACTGGCAACCCCTCCTGTACCATCATGGGTCACTGTGGATGTGTGTCAGAGTCCCTGAAATGCCGCTTTGAGAGTTTTATTATTTTAGATATTTCAAGTTCAGGCAACTCTAATTTGTCTATGTGGATTACCTCTGCCAAACATTAAGAGTGTAGGCCACTGATCTGCCACCTGACATCCTTCTGGTCATTCTCTCTGTCTAATAGGTGGTTGCTAGATCTGTTCTAAAGGTGAAAAGGGGTCCCTCTCCTGTCGAAAGTTCACGTTTCCACCTGTGCTCAGCATGCCATTTCTCTTCATTAGCCAGGCATAATGGCATGTGCCTATAATACCAGCTTCTTGGGAGACTGAGGCAGAAGGATTGCTTGAGTCCGGGAGTTTGAGACCAGCCTGGGTAACATGGAGAGACCCCATCTCTAGAAATTAAAAAAAAAAAAAAATTAGATTAGTATGGTGTCACATGTCTGTGGTCTGAGCTACTTGGGAGGCTGAGACAGGAGGATGACTTGAACCTAGGAGTTCGAGGCTGCAGAGAGCTGATTGCACCACCGCACTCCAGGCTGAGCAACACAGTGAGATCCCTATCTCCAAAAAGAAAAAAAGGAATTTCTCTTTATCATGAATCCCCTCTCTAACCTCAATACTTAACTCTCCCTGTCTACTTTCCTTGAAGAATCACATACACTAAAGTCTCTTCCATTAAAAGAAAACAATCAAGTAGACTGTGATGGTTAATTTTGTACCAATTCGACTGGATTAAGGGATGCCCAGATAGCTGGTAAAACATTACTCTGGGTGAGGGTGTTTCCAAAGGAGGTTAGCATTTGAATCATTAGACTGAGTAAAGATCTGTCCTCACCAACATTAAACATTAAATGGTGAGCAGGCACCATTTAATCTGTTGAGGGCCCAAATAGAACAACAACAAAAAAAGGCAGAGAAAGGGTCAATTCTCTCTCTCTTCTTGAGTTGGGACAGCCATCTTCTCCTGTCCCCAAATAGAGGAGCTCCTGGTTTGCAGACCTTCAGACCCAGACTGAATTACACCTCCAATTTTCCTGGTTCTCCAGTTCACAGACGGCAGGTTGTGGGACTTCCTGCTTTCAAAATTGTGTCAGCCCATTCCCGTAATAAATCTCCTCTTATATCTCTCTATATATCTATTGGTTCTGCTTCTCTGTAGAACCCTGACTAATACACCAGGCCTCCCTGTAGGCTACGTTGCTTTTCGGCTACCACCTTCCACACCTCTTCCCTTCCCAGTCAGCTTTTTAAAAATGTCCTCACCTTCTTACTCCAAAGCCCACACCAGTTTGACTTTTGCCCCAAACTGAAACATCTCTTTCCTAAGTCACCAGTGATGTCTGTGTCTAAAGCCCATGGACACTTTTCAACCTTTGTCCTACTCATCATTTCTCTTTCTTGAAATTCTTTCCTCCCTTGGCTTTGGAAAGGCTTCATTTCTCAGGTTCTCTTTGTACTCCTTCTCAGACTCCATGGCAGCTCATTTTCCACTGTCTATAGCATAAATATTGGGAATCTTCCAGACTCAAGACTCAGCTCCCCCTTCTCATTCTGCACTATCTTCCTAGGCAGACTCATGGATTCAACGACCTTAGGTGCCTTGATGATTCCCAAGTCTATGTCTGTAACCCAGGTTTCTCCCTTGAGTTCTATCACTGTAGATCTAATCTCCTCCTGGAAACTCTCTGGGTATATACTCTGTAAGCACCTCACTTTGAACACACCTCAAACTGAATTTCTCTTCAACTCTCTTTCACACTCACGTGCATGAATACATACTCATGTGTATTCTCCTGCCCTCAAATACAGGGGCTGCTGGTTCACAGGCCTTCAGACTCAGACTGAATTACACCACCAGTTTTTCTGGTTCTCCAACTCAGAGATGACAGGTTGTGGGACTTCTTGCTTCCATAATTGTGTCAGACAATTCCCATAATAAATCTCCTCTTATATCTCTCTATATATCCTATGGGTTCTGCTTCTCTGGAGAACCCTGACCAATACACCAGGCCTCCCTATAGTCTACATTGCTCTTCACTACCACCTTTCACACCTCTTCCCTTCCCAGCATAAATGCATGCCCAGCCAAACCTCCTGCTTAGGAATGGCACTTTAACCTATCCTCACAAGGAACAATGAAGACAGCCATACAGCTTTTACACTGCTTCATGTAGTCCTCAGTGCTCTGGGAGCAATTAGCCAAATCTTACTGGCTAGGACCTTGGGGCAGGCCCAGTGAGTCTAGTATGTATATGCTTGTTGCCTATACCAAATTGGGCAAAGCCAAACACATGTCTGAGAAGTTCAAAAGATGAGATTAGGTGAGGCCAAATGGAAAGGGATACAGCATCCATGCTCCATCTATATACAGGAAGCCCCTTGCAATGGGCAAAGGGATGTAGAGATGCAACCAATCCTAGGAAGAAAGACAAATAAGAAGCAGACGGCCTCCCAGAGACCCCATCATTGATGAGTTTCAGACCAGCGGTCCCAGCTGCAAGGGGTTTAGTAATACCAGACAGAGAGCCCAGAAAATTATAGAGTGGGAGAAAATTACAGAGTGGTGCATCAAAGCAGAAGTCTTGGCCTATGGATTGAATAATAGTAGAAGCACAGGAAATGCCCGACTAGGAGGTTTCTTGGGTACCCAGTGCTCATCCAAGCACATCAAATCCTGAGTCTCAGAGAACATAACTTAGTTCTCATCCTCACCAGACGGTTGCACTGAAATCCCTGCCTCATTCAAGACTGCCTTAGAAACTAGGATGTGCCTAAGCCTCCAGTTCGGCTTCCCTTCGGGAAAAGGAGGGATGGGAGAAAACAAAGGCAGGATAACAAGTTGAAGAGGCTGATAGCCTGTGTCCTATACAATGATTTATTTGTACGTATTTGTCCTGTGGCTTCTGGGGGTCAGTTTTGTGTGGCAAGCTGGCCTTTTCTCTTTCTGGACCTGGTTTTGCATGTGGTGTTGCATGTCTGGGGAATGAGTAGACCAGGGAGGCTGAGGGTGCTTTCTGTGGAGCAGCAACAGTAGGGTGTTGTCCTACCAGAAGTTTTGACCTTGGACTCATTGATGGGCCAGAAGAGGCTTTCTAGTGTTTCAATTGAGGCCATTGAATACAACTGCAGGAAAAAATAGCCTTGGTGATGTCATAAACCTAAGCCAAATGCCTGCCAAATATAGATACAGTGTGGATCTTTATGTGTTGCTTGAGGATGTCTTTTGTATGGGAATGAGGCTGTTCTCTAGCCTTCAAGTTTTCCGTCTGATGGTAGCATAAAAGAGAGTCTGGAGAGTGTGTATACACACCCACACACACAGAGAGAGAGAGAGAGAGAGATGCAGTCTTGCTCTGTCACCCAGTCTGGAGTGCAGTGGCATGATCTCACTCATTGTGACCTGTGCCTCCCAGGCTCAAGCAAATCTCCTGCCTCCGCTTCCAGAGCAACTGGCATTACAGGCACCCACCACCACACCTGGCTAATTTTTGTATTTTTAGTAGAGATGGGGTTTTGTTATGTTGGCCAGGCTGGTCTTGAACTCCTGACCTTAGGTGATCCACCCAACTTGTCTTCCCAAAGTGCTGGGATTATAGGTGTGAGCCACCGCACCCAGCCACTCTCTAATATTTTAATACTATGTGGCAAATACACTAGTAAGAGTAATGATGATAATTGATATAGTCTGAGCACTTATTACAAACCAGGTGCCATGTGAAATGCTCTACAGGCATTGTATTATTTAAACCTATCAACCCTATGAGCACTACACCATTATTTCCATATTATAGATGAGAAAATTAAGGCTTCCAAAGGTCAGATAACTCATCTGGGATCACTCAGCTACAAGCTGAAGAGCCAAGATTTAAACCTATAACATCTGAGTCTAGAGCTCATACAGTTAATGCCTCCATCTGCAGCTTACTCTAATTAAAGGCAGAGGAAAACACAAAGGAGAATGATCAACTCTTCCCAAAGAGCTCAAGGATGGCTTGAGAGATGATATGAGTTGACTCTTGATAAATTAAAAGGAGTTTACAGGATAGGGAAGGAGAGAAGAACATTTCAGGTGGAGAGAGAAGCATGAATAAAGCCAGCGTCTATTTGGAGCACTAGTCAGTGTGGGTACCCCAACACATAAATGCACACACTCATTCACAACTACATGTATATGCACACATGTACACACTCACGTGTGCACATATTATCACACATTCTTACACACATATGTACTTATTACACACACACTTAACACATCAGCCAGGTCCATGCACATGTACACATATGTGCACACACTTACAAAGTTAGCACACACAGGCCAGGTGCGGTGGCTCACACCTGTAAACCTAGCACTTTAAGAGGCTGAGGCGGGTGGATCATTTGAGGTCAGGAGTTCGAGACCAGCCTGGCCAACATGGTAAAACCCCGTCTCTACTAAAAATACAAAAATTAACCGGGTGGCAGTGGCGTGCACCTGTAATCCCAGCTACTTGGGAGGCTGAGGCAGGAGAATTGCTTGAGCCTGGGAGGCAGAGGTTGCGGTGAGCCAAGATCATGCCACTGCACTCCAGCCTGGGTGAGAGAGTGAAACCCTGTCTCAAAAGAAAAAAAAAAGTAAGCACACACACTTTACCTGCTCTGTGAGATGTCTGCCTGAGGGGTATATTCAATCCCATTCATCATCTTTTCCAGTCTTCAACTCCAGTGGTCCAATAATAGTAAGTGTTGTCCTTCGCTGAATGTCTCTGTTCTTCAGGAATTGTCCTGTGTGCTCTCCATACACTATCTCTAATGCTCACAAGGAAAGACAGGTGTGTGGTTCCATTACACAGATGTGGTTATAGGGCCTCAGGACAGGCTCAGGATCTTCCCAGAGGCAACATAGTTCACCAGTGGCTTTAAACTTACCAAGCCCATCTGTTTCTAGTCTGAGCTCTTTAAGCCAGTGGTCACCAACCTTTTTGGCACTGGGGACCATTTTCATGGAAGACAATTTTTCCACAGACTGGAGGTGCAGGGGAGGGTTTGGGGATGATTCAAGCACATTCCATTTATTTTGCACTTAATTTATATTATGATTACATTGTAATATGTAATGAAATAGTTATACAACTCACCATAATGTAGAATCAGTGGGAGCCCTGAGCTTGTTTTCCTGTAACTAGATGGTCTCATCTGAGGGTGATGGAAGACAGTGACAGATCATCAGGCATTAGATTCTCATAAGGAGCAAGCAACCTCGATCCCTCACATGCACAGTTCACAATAGGGTTCATGGTCCTGTGAGAATCTAATGCCATGGCTAATCTGACAGGAGGTGGAGCTCAGGCGGTAATGCAAGCAATGGGGAGTGGCCGTAAGTAGAGATGAAACTTCACCAGCTGCTCACGTCCTGCTGTACAATCTTTTTCCCAACAGGCCACAGACTGGGGGTTGGGGACCTCTTCTTTAAGCCACCAAACTGCCTCTGCAAATATCAATGCCCCTAGAGCAGACTTTGTCCCAGAAGGGACTGGTGAAGCCCATGTGGTCTGGAAAGCAATGGGCTACAGCTGGGACCCACAGTGATGGCCCACACTGAGGCAGCCCTTTCTCCCTTCAAGCTGAGGTGCCTGTGAATGATTGCCAAGATGTGGAAGCTTCACTGAGAGGAATAAGAGTGCTTCATATCACTGTGGTGACAACTTCCATCAGTGCAGAAGTTTGGTGTTCAGACTTACTTTAAAGAATGAGGAAACTGAGGTGCTGGCCAACAGTTAACGGACTGGACAGAGACTTGGAGAGAATCCTTATGAGGCCTGATTCCGGGTACATGTCCTTCCCGCTGACTGCACTGCCTCCCAGTTCCTACAGGGCTGCTTCGAAATCTTCACCATGAGTATGTCGTATTAATTAATTTGCATGAGAAAATATGTAGGGTTTTAATAATTTGCATGTACGAATTTGTTTTGTTTCTTTGCACATGCTCTAGTTTCCAGGAATGCACAAAGCTGAGTGAGTGTGGTGGGATCCCACCTTAACAGATGGCCTAGTTGTAGCCCAGAGAGATTAGCTAAAGCAAGAAGCTTAGAATAACATCTTGAAGACCAGATTCAAGATCTCCTTTGTCCCAGATCTGGCCCTGCCATGTTAGTATAATTTTTTCTCCATGTTATTTCCTCAAAAGAGCGTTCTTCCTTCTTCCCTCACTTTCTGGGTCTCACACCTCAGATCTGTGTGCTTCTGAATGGCTATTTTCCTTCTAACTGTATCCCTTTCTTGATTTTCCCACTTCATACGGAGCTGATTTATAGGCCAGAGTCGTCCCTTGGGCTGGACAGAAAAATAGCAAGGAGACAGATTAATGATCCCCTCAGCATTGCTCAGGAAAATGCCAGCACAGGCGCGAGACTGTGGCTCCGCAGAAGGTGGGAAGCCAGCATCCACCCCCTGCGAGCGATTATGTTGCCATCTCAAGCCAACACCTGGTTTGGAGGGAGGGAGAAAGGATTGGGAGTCCTCCCCCATCTACTCCAACCATTGCTTTCCTTTTGTTAAGGTAGAATGAAGAGCCTGGGGGCAATGAGGTGAGGAAAGAAAGAGAGGTAAGTACAAAAGGATTCCCCAGAGAATTTGTACCCCAAAGATGACATGGATTCAAGTTTCTGGATTAAAAAGAATCCTTTTCTGCATTGCTCTCCCTTCAGAAGCACAACACATAATGAATCCATACCCACATCCGTACACATCTTTATACACATGTGCACATACTCACATTTTGCTATATACATATTTACATGCAAAGCCATGTGTTCATGGCCTTGAACCCTCCCAGACTTTAGCACAGGGCCTGCTAAAGTCACAGGTTAAAAGGGAAGAAAGACGTTGAAACCTTTGCAGCTCTGGGTCCCCAGCACGCAGTCCCAACTCCCTCTAAAACCCTGGTGGGCTAGAATGGCTCCCCCCTTTCCTCCTTTTCTAATTATGACAGGCCCCAGGGGGCCAGAGCAAAGAGAGGGGAAGGCTGAGTGAGGACTGCAAGTGGGAAAGGAGGGCAGAGAAGGGAGGGAGGGAACCAAGGAGCTGAAACAGACATTTAGTTCTGGGGAAAAACAAGTGCATGGCCAGGCATGTGGCCAGACCACATGAAGAGTGGTCACCCCTCACTTTCCCCGCTTCCTCAGGGAGATGAACCCATGAGAGGTCCAGGACCAGTGCAATGGAAAAGGGAAAGAACCTTCAGGCCTGAGTTTTAATAGCAGGCTGATTTGTCTCCATGCTACAGTCAGGTTTAATGTCAGGTATTCTGCTGGTCCCTCTGTGAAGCTAGGAGATACTAAGAGTTTTTATTATTACTTTACATGAAGAGGACCCTGAGTTGTTAGAACCACTTGACTAAAGTCATGGCATGCAGGTCTCTTTGCCCCTAGTCCAATGCACATTTCACTGTTCTGATGGAGAAGGACTGGCTTCCCCTTCTATTCTTGGGGTTAGGCTACCTCTTGCAAGTGAACAGAGACGTACAAAATAGTCCCTCATCATTTACAAAACTAAATTCATGGGCATTTTATCTAAATTCATATATATGTATACAATCTAAGTCTAGATCTATATAGTGTTTTAATTGAGATGGGGGTCTCACTGTGTTGTCAGGCTGGTCTTGAACTTCTGGGCTCAAGCAGTCCTCCTGCCATGACCTCCCAAAGTAATTCAACACATTTTTATTGAGCATCGCAATACGCGTCAGGCACTATGATGAGTGCTGGGGAGGAAGGAATGGATAAATCCAATCCTGGCCTCCCTGAGCTCATGGCCAAGTAGAGAAAGTTAAACAGAAGATGATAAAGCCTTGTTATTTCATGCATGATCCTAGGAACCTGTTAGGGAAAAAAACCACGGGAAGAAGAAAACCTTCTGCTCACTTGTCAGCCAAAAAGAAGAGGATAATCCCAGAGCCAAGGAATTCTCCATGACATCTACTTCCGTCTTTGTCAGCAGCTCTTGGTTAATCCAGTTCCCCAGGCTTCTTCTCCTCCCCAAGACTTAGAATTAAGTTAAAATGTCAGGTCCTCTCCAGATGATAGAATTTCTTCTCTTCCCAGATCTGTTTTGTTGTGGTCATGAAGACTGCCCAGCCAAAGATTTGGAAACAGCAACTATTCCAATTATGTAAAATGTGATTAAAGGAAGTGTCATGGCCCTTCACATGAGCCTTTCACTTAATTCTTGCCTTGCAACCCTGGCTTGGGCTGACAAGCATAATAGATCTACTTGATACATCTTGTGCTAAAATAAAATGTCTACTCAAAAGTGCTTAGAATCCCTTTAGGCTGGAGTTGCCTAATGATGTCATTACTCCACAGGGCCCGGCGTTATTTTTAGGATGGCCATTTCCTCCCATATTAAGGCTTATTAGGATTTTTTTTTTTTTTTTTCTGTAGTACTCTACCCAAACAATAGAGGTCACACACAGAGAGATGAGGCCTGGTCTGAGCCTGGGCAGTTCACTTACCCTTTCTGTACAGCTGAGCTCCAAGTAAGGCCATTTGAAGCTGAAGGAAGCTTTTCTTGAGTGGTGGGAGATCAAACCAAGGTCAAAGTCTGTCTGGGTCAGGCTTGCATCAATATAGCCAGCATGCCCATAGTGCAATGACCAGGTTTATGCCATCCATCATCCACTCCCACTGACCTCTTATCCCTTTATACGGCACAACTACCCATCAGTTTAGGACACCTCCAGCCCAGCTCAAATCATGGGGCAAAAATAGCCTAGCAAATGTTCTATCATCCACAAGACAAAAGTCTCTGATTCCAAGGTAAGGCAACCTCTACTATGCGGGGAAAAACAGTGATTGATTTTTACCAGCATAGGCTTTGCAATCAGATGGATATAGGTTCAAATCCTAGGTTTGCCATTTAATGGCTGTGTCCTCTGAGGAAAGTTTCTTAATATCTCTGAGCTTCATTTTCTTCATCACTAAAAGGAAAACAATACTACCAACCTCACAAGACTGTTACAGAACAAGTAAGAAAATAGATGCCAAGCACTTAGAGACCCCAACACAATGAAAACATTTATTAAATGCAACTGCTGTTATTATTTATCATCATCTCTATTATTACCCTAAATCAACAAAACACAATTTTGGAATCCAAAAACCTCTGAATACTAAAAGATTTTTCGTAACTCATTTCGCAGCAAAACCTGACCTGACCTGAATTTCTTTGTAGGCTTCATTTATCCCACTTAAGATAAATATTTGTTACAGAAATCTGAATAGTTTTTGCTCAGAAGTTATTGCCCCAAACTCTGCTGTAGTTGTTACATAATATACACTAACTGCACCATATTACCTTTTTTTATTTTTTATTTTTTGAGAGTCTCACTCTGTCACCCAGGCTGGAGCGCAGTGGTGTGATCTCGGCTCACTGCAACCTCCGCCTCCCGGGTTCAAGCGATTCTCCTGCCTCAGCCTCTCAAGTAGCTGGGATTACAGGTGTTTGCCACTACCTTCGGCTAATTTTCCTATTTTTAGTAGAGACGGGATTTCGTTGTATTGTCCAGGCTGTTCTCAAACTCCTGCCCTCAAGTGTTACTCACACCTCAGCCTTCCAAAGTACTGGGATTACAGGCATGAGCCACCATGCCCAGCCCATATTACTTTTTTAAAATCTGAAAAATTCTGAATTCTTAAACATATCGGGTCCTAAGAGAGTTTGTTAAAGGTTGGTCAGCATTCCTCTTTAAGCCAGATGCAGGGCCCAAACCACTGCTGTTCCTTCCTACCTAGGAATATACATAAAGACTCCCAACCCCCAGGTAGCAAAATTAGCCCCTTTTGCCATTCAGAGACTCAATTTCTTACTACACCTAGGTAGTTGATTCTTGGCAAATCTGGACAGAAAGTTAGGCAACAAAAGCAATTCAAGGCCAGGCGCGGTGGCTCATGCCTGTAATCCCAGCACTTTCGGAGGCCGAGGCGGGGGGCTCACTTGAGGTCAAGAGTTCGAGACCAACCTAGCCAACATGGTGAAACTCTGTCTCTATCAAAAATACAAAAATTAGCTGGGCTTGGGGGCGGGTGCCTGTAATCCCAAGTACTCGAGAGGCTGAGGCAGGAGAATTCCTTGAACCCGGCAGGCAGAGGTTGCGGTGAGCTAAGACCGTACCACTGCACTCCAGCCTGGGTGACAGAGTAAGACTCCATCTTAAATATATATATACACACAGCTCCTGAATAAGTAACACTTCTATTTGCTGAGCACCTATTATGTGCCATGCCCTTTACATACACCCTGAACCTCACAACAATAATGAAGAAAGTACTGTTATTCCCCACTTTATAATTTTTTTTTTTTTCCAGAGGTGGAGGTGGTTGGGAAGAAAAGGTTTCACTATATTGCTAAGGCTGGACTCAAACTCTTGGACTCAAGTGATCCTCCCACCTCAGCTTCCCAAGTAACTGAGACTACAGGCACGAGCCACCTGACTCAGCCCCACTCCAGAGATTTGTAAACAGGAACATAGAAATGATGGGAACTAAAATTCCAGTCTGATTTCAAAACTACTGCTTTTTCCTCTGTAGCATTGCTTGCTGACTCTCATAAAACCATAGAAAAAATACAAAAAGGGAAAGCTTATTTACATTTATTTTAGTCCCATTGTCTATTATATTTGAAGCATGTGGTATTATCTCTTTTAAGACTCAGGCCCTACATAGGGATCAATTTGCAAGTCTGGGAAATGGTCACTTTGTCAGGTGCCAAATATTCTCTAAGTGCTAGTGTTCTCAGAAGATGACATTGACCTTTATTACTCAGTCACCTCTCCCCTTAATCCTTCCTCAATCTCTTGCAACTTGATTTGTGGGAGGAGTTTTAGAACCGCAGTGGTGGTGGAGGTGGTTGTGTTTGGGGGCGTATTTTGTAGCTGTGTGCCTAGTTCGGTCCGATGAGATCATTTGAGTATAAAGGTCAGGAAAGGAGATCTGTTAACCTTGGCCCCGGACCCACTGGTGAATGTTCAGTGTTATGCTACTCCAGCACACGACATGCTAAGCCAGGCACAAGGCTCTATCCAGGACAACCCACCTTCCCTCGACCCAAAAGGAAAAATCAAAGGCAGCAAAAAGATCAAAAAGCAAGTGTCCAAAACCAGAAAGAGCAACTCTCCCTCCCTTGTGACACCCGATGAGACAAAGACCGTGAAGTAAAGGTGTCATGCAGCCCTCAGATTAATCTACACTATGCAGAAATGGTCAGAGTCCTCCTTTCCCCTATGATAGGATGCCCAGGAAGCCTCACAATGAATGCTTTTCGTCAACAAGATAGCAAGAACTCAGCCTGGCTGGCGGTGCATTTTTTATCGGCTACCTAGGGCTTTGGATTATGAAAAGATGTCTGAAAGAGACTTTGTTATCTCATTGTACTTCTGCAAGTCACCACTCAGTTCCGTGAGCAGCATTGCTCCTCTTAGAATTCCTGACTTTTGATTTGAGGATGTGATTGTTCGTTAGACTGATAATAGTAGGCTTGAAACCCAAGGGTAGAAAGCCAGGCCTGTGGTTGCCTGCAAAATGGAGGTGCAGCTGGGGCTTCTGACAGGCCCCGGTGAATTCCAGGCAGCCTGCCAGGTGGCATGGCTGTCAGTGATCCATGAGGTCGCCAAGGTATGAATCAACGTTGGCGGCATCCATGGTTGCATCCATAATATAGATGGTTCATGTAGCATGTCACAGGCCAATGAGAAAGTGACTTGTCTTGGAGGTTTTTTTCTTTTTTTTTTTTAATCCCAGTAGCAAAGAAAGCAATCATCCAAGAAATGGAGAGTATGAAACAGAGCCCTATCCAGGTGGGATCCTCCTGCGGCTCTGAAGTGTGGCCACGGAGCAACTTATATGCTGGCCACTGTGTCCCATATTATCCAGGAACTGTGATCTCCTTCTTGGCCATAGATATCTAAGCCCATTTGCCTGCTCTACTTTCTCAGTAACAACTCACAGACCAAGTAAAGATTAGAAGAGACCTTAGAGATTGTCTCATCTAATACCCACATTTTACAGATGGAGAAACTGACCAGAGAGGATGTGAATTTCCCAAGGTCACAGAGTACGCCATGAGAAGACAAGACGGGAGTCATCTCTCCTGATTCCCAGTGCTTTCCCTACTACTCCTCACTCAGAAACAAAGGCCCCCAAATTTTCTAATCCTGCAAAAGAAACATGTATATAAGAAAATGTAACTTAAAATGAAAAGATGTTCTAGAATGCTGATGACAATAGCTGAGGACTACTGACTTGAATATAGAGCTAGCTTGACACTAACAAAATCAAGTGCTGTGGGCGAATGAATATGATGATAATAGACAAGTCTACATAATATATTTTTCATGAGCAAATGAGAGGATATGAAATATATATTATGGATGATGGTGTTAACATCACGTTTATTTACTCTGCAGCAATCTGATTCTCTGAGCATTACAGTTTCTCTACAACCAAAATGGCTATGATTCTCTGAATCTTGAAGTTGGCCCCAAACTTCCACAAATGCACCTGAGGGTCTGTCCTCACCCTCACTGCCACACACCCCACACCCACACCCATTGAAAGATGACTTCAAAAGAGAGGTCTGGGCCAGGCGTGGTGGCTCACGCCTGTAACCTCAGCACTTTGGGAGGCCAAGGCGTGCAGATCGCTTGAGTCTAGGAGTTTGATAACAGCCCAGGGAACATGGGAAAACCTCGTCTCTACAAAAAATACAAGAATTAGCCAGGAGCTAAGGTAGCCTCCTTACCTGGAGGATCACTTGAGCCCAGGAGGCAAAGGTTGCCATGAGCTAAAATTGTGCCACTGTACCCCAGCGTTGGCAACAAAGCAAGACCTGTCAAAAAATAAAATGAAATAAATAAAACAGGTCTGTATTTTTAACAAACTGGTGAACCAGTAAAGAATCCTCTCCCTGCTGCCCCTCATCGTGTGCTGTCACTGATTCTTAGCTGGTTGCCACTTTGCTGTGGTATCCTTCCCAAAGCACCTCCCCTCCCTCCCTGCCATAACTGTATTCACACAGTCAAGTCAGCCAGCGTTTTTAGAGCCCTGCATATAGCACAGCCCAGGGCTGAACACCAGAGAGTTCCTCGGGGATTCCACACACCCTTCAACTCAGGGAGAAGCAGAGGCCACCCCTCATTCTTTCAGTGAAGCCCTGCCTGCATCCCTGAGGTCTCTGCCAGTGGTGGTGGCAGCTCCCTGTGAGGGCGTCCCTCTCTCCACGTCTGGTACTGAGGAAGGCAAAGTTAGACTGACAACAACACTAACAAAGATTAATTCCTGTGTCTGATGAGAGTTAATTTCTCTGATTAGAGGACTCTCAAAAATGTGCAGTGACTAAATCTTGACTGGAAATTTTCAAATGGCAGAACGGCTGGGCAAAGAGCCCCAGTCACACACCAGTGACTTAGAGGGTCTCCCTGAGACCAGGAAGAGTATCAGTAAGACAGGTAAGTGAGATAAACTCATGAGGGCAGGTCACTCTGGCCAGCTAGCTCTTTATGCATTTATCCATTTAATTCCACTTATTATTTGTTGTGTATTTTCCTTTACAGAGCTTCTCGCAAGATCTGGTCTGAAACCAGACCAAAAAGTATTCAGAAAGATAGGAGGAGAGGTGGGGAAGGCCCATCCACCTGGAGAAACATTATCTGTTCTGATGGAAATTGGCAACTAATACCCCTCCTCCAGAAACATGCTTTGTGTCGTGAAAGAGAAAGAAGATGATGGAAAGTGGAGATGAACCACTTCTAGACTGCTTTCTGACGAAGGGCATGTGCATGCCTGTAGAACAGGTGGAAAAGACTGTCTAGAGGCAGTGGATATTCAGAATGATACTCCTCTGTGGTCAGAGGGAAAACGGGAGGTGGCTGGGGAGAAAGACTGCGAGCCCGGAAGGCAGACAGACTTGGACTGGAACCCTGGCTCTATCACTCATATCTTTGTGGACCTGAAAAAGACACCTACTTACGAGAGGCACAATTACATCACCTAGAAAGTGAAAATCATTCCCATCTATGTTGATTTTCAGCATATAGAACTTGCAAAAGAGTCTGGCAATCGGGGTCCTCCTTCCTCCATGCCTTTCCTCACCTCTAGGGCCTAACAAGAAAAAGTTCTTCTGGCTTCTCTTTGGGGAGATATGGAAGGCTGTGAAGTCTCATACTTGTACAGGTGGGGGACCGAAGGAGGAGCTACTTTTCCTTTTCTCTCACATCATCCTTTCCCTTCACTTCCCAACTCACTTTTTGTCCTACCCGTCGGTCATCCATCTCATAAATGTGTATTAAGCACTCACCAAGGGCCTGGAGCTGTCCATAATGAGGTGCTCCAGGTCCTTTTAGTAGTTGACCCCCCTCCAAACTCATTTATCAATTCCATAAACGTTTATTGGGGGTCTATTTTGTGCCAGGCACCAAGCTATGTCCCAGCGATAGGGAGACAGGGTTTTTCTCCTATGGCATCCACAGTCTACTAATGAAAAAGAAGCTGGCTTTGGTCAGAGATAGTTTGTTCCTTGGGGTTCAGGATATGAGTGCCCAGCGCTCCCCTCCTAAACTGGGCTAGTCCAGATGTAAAGCTGCAGTCAGCACACTGCTAATGGGGCTTTGAAAGTCTCTGCTTTATTAGGGCAGTCAGGAAAGCCGATTTCAGCTGCAAATGCCTTCATTGCCTCCCCAGCAGAAATGGCTAATACCTGCTTTCTGGGACGTGCTCATCAAAAGGAGACTCTCAAAGCCCCATTAGCAGTGTGCTGACGCTGGCTGTACATCCTGAAAGGGCAAAGTCCAGCCGAGTGAAAGGAATCCAGCCTATTTGTCAACACTAGAATGAGTTAGAGCTCCCCACTGCCCACCCTCCACCCCCCCAACACCCCCCCCGCCCACCTCCACCCCCTCAACCCCCCCCCCCCCCGCCCCATCCACCTTCCCAGCCCACCACCCCCTCTTACTTCCTCCCTCTTACCTGGTCCACAGGGTCAGAATTACAATTTCTCAGCAGGGGGCCCTGCAGTCCTATAACCCACACACTCCCCCTCCTTCCTCTGGCTCACCATCTCCTCTTCCTGCCATTCTCAATTTATCCCACAAGCCTGTAGATGCCTAAACAAGCATAGAACTATGTGCCCAGGACTTTCCACTCTGCCCTCACCTGAACTCCACCACCAGAAGCTTGGGCTCTGCCGTCACCATTGCCTTAAGTGGTCACCCAGGCTCCTAGAATCTGGGGAAGGGTCTAGCCCAACTACTACCCAACAGAGGAATTTCTCCCACGGCACCAACAACATATGGGCATTTGGTCTCCTCAGAGTGAAGATGGTTATTACCATAGAGCCTTGGAAACAGACCCACCTGGGGGCCCAGCCCGGCGCACAAGCTGTGGGACCTCGCTAGTTCACATTAGGCTGAAAGAAAGTTGCTGGGAACCCCAAGAAGATGATCTCCCCTGAGATTTTTACCTGACAGCTGCCCCCAATCCCAGCCCTCATATAACCTAATCTCAACTTCTGCAATCATCCAGTCTCATGTTTAAAAGATGCCCAGTACCAAGAAATACTGGCCTCGTCTTCTACTTGGGGCCCCCCCCAAGAAAAAAGGACAGGACAGGAAATGAGATTCTCTCAATTTTGTTTACTGTCTCATTATTCAATAGACAAGCAGGGTGAAGTGGACCTCGAAGGAACAGGAGTCATTAGAGAGTCTCATAACAAAAATAATGTTTTGACCACACTGAGAACGTCCTGCTATGCTGTAGGCATGTGTTAGCCTCTGGATATACAAGGCTGAATAACAAACTTGACCCCTTACATTGAGGACTCATGGCTTAGGGGTGAAGACAGACATAAATAAAAATTATATGTGGTCTAACACTTGCCTTCTTAGCCATCTGAACAAACAGCTTTGTTTTATCCCTGATCTTACTTGTGCTGGCCATTGTTGACTGCTACCTCTTTCTTGAAATTCTCTAGTTACTGAGCTTCTGGTTTCACTTTCTCCTGAGTCATCTTTACTTCTGAGACCACTCCTGAGTCTCCTTCATTGCATCTTCTTCCTCTGCTTGCCCTTTAAATATTGGTATCCGCTAAAGAATCCATTTTTTCCTTCTTTGCTACTCAATTTGCAGCTTACATTCTCTCTGCAAAATATCTTTCGCTCCTAAATACAGACAGCTCCCAAACCCCTACCTCCTACCTAGACTTTTTCTAAATGGCATCTCCAGAACATATATTTGTTGGAAAAACACTTCTTTGGTATGCCATGTACCAATAATAATCTAGGTGCTTTACAAATATTAACCCTCATTTATTCTTTTTTCTTTTCTTTTCTTTTTTATTTTTTTTGAGATGGAGTCTTGCTCTGTTGCCCAGTCTGGAATGCAGTGGCACAATCTCTGCTTACTGCAAGCTCCACCTTCTGGTTTCTCGCCATTCTACTGCCTCAGCCTCCCGAGTAGCTGGGACTACAGGTGCCCACCCCCACACCCGGCTAATTTTTTGTATTTTTAGTAGAGATGGGGTTTCACCATGTTAGCCAGGATGGTCTCAATCTCCTGACCTTGTGACCCACTCGCCTTGGCCTCCCGAAGTGCTGGAATTACAAGCATGAGCCACTGTGTCCAGCTGTCATTTACTCTTAACAACATAACAACTCCATGAGGTGGATGCCATTATTATCCTCATCTTAAAATCAGGAAATGGGGGCATAGAGGGGTTACTTAACACAAGATCACACAGCTTATGAACAGTAGGGGTAAGTTCTAAACATGCATGGTCTGCCTCTAGAGGCTACCGTGCCACATTACCTCTCCACTTGTATAAATTACAGGAATACGACACCTATTTTGGCAAATATGAACTTGGCTACTTTCTCCCCCAGTCTCCTCTTCCATCTATATAACTCAACTTTCCACTTTGGTTAATAGCATCCTCATCAACTCAGTTTCAAAGAAAGAAAACACCTGGTACATGAAAAATTTTCAGTGAAGGCTTCTGTATTGAGTTAAACTGTTCTAAATGGAATTGAATTGAAGTGTGGAACTCAGCATGGGAACTTCCACTGGAGAACTGGGGAAGATTTTAGAGAAGAGGTGACATGTGAGGTGAGAAGGCTGTAGTACTTTATATAGAACCTTGCATTTTAGCGTTGTGCGGGGATAAGAGATCAGGCAGTTCAATATTCTCATGTCACAAATGGTAAATCTCAGGTAGGTAAGAGGAACCTGGGATGTGAACAAGTCTAGACTCCAGTGGGGGAGGAGCAATAGCTCTTTAATATTCATGGCTTGTCTACAGACTGGTGGGACCAGTGGTATTGGCAGTACATGGAGGCTTGTTCTGAGACTCTCCCATAGACCTACTGAATCAGAAACTGCATGTTAATGAGACCTCCAGGTAATTTTTCTGCACATTAAAGTTTGAGAAGTATTGGTCTAAGACTGTTTTTATAATGGGCAAGGGGATCAGATTATCTAGCCAAGCTTCATAGCATCCTAATGATTTTATTTCCTCTGGAACACCTCTAACTTTTTGGAAATACACCTCTCCCCTCACCTGCACGCCATGGAGATTAAAATCAATAAATATGATTGCATGCATGCATTCTCTACTGTGTAGAGAAGGCTTTATCCTGAACAGCTCAAAGGAGACACAGTTATTAATGATGTTGGTAAATGTTCAGCAGTTGATTTTGGTGGGAAGTGGGAGAGAAAGAAAGAGAATGGTTTCATCTGTGGTGTTAACCTAACCCCCAAGCATTTATGGTTAATGAGGACACCGGGCCTGCTATTAGTCACGGGTACTAGGAAGGCAGTGAAAAAAAATTGTTAGAACAAACTGATTTGATTAACATGGTCCAGGTGGGTGTTGATTAAAATCCTAGAATCTGGAAGTACTGGGATGATCTAGGCCTCAGAGTACTAAAGGGACCTAGATGAAAATTAGAGGTGATGGAAACTTGGCCAGTGCACTAAGTACAAAGGAAGCCAAGATCTTGAGGCTTGGACTGGCATTGAGAATGGATGCTGGTTCGATGGAAGGCATGACAGGCTGGGTAGGACCAACGATGGATGGTGGCAAACAAGGTCAGGAATCAAGGGAAAGTAGAAAAGCACAGGCTCTGTGTAAATAAGAAGGAAATAGTTAATTAGAATAAAACTAACTTTAGCCACAGCTGCTGTGGCTGAGGGCCATTTGCTGGTTGGACTCAGGATGCAACCATACAGGAAAGAGCTGCTAATGGAAGGGGGAAGTCTTCCAGGCAGCTCTTCACCCAAAAGTTACTCTTTTCCTGTCTAAACCCATGGAAGACGATAAAACCCCTTCTGCAACAGCTGGGAAAGACATTCACAGACATCCACAGACATTCTGTAGAGTGATTTTATTGCAGAAGGCATTCATAGAACAGGTTTACATTGGAAGGGAATTGTACCTCGTGAAATTCCTGCATTTGCATGAATATGTGTGATAGCAAATAGCCGAAATAGCTAAAGTAGAAGAAACAGGGAGACATCTGTATACTCTAGAGTGAACAGTTGGAGGCAGACTACAGTTCTGCAGTTGGCCTATCAGCTCTACTGCAAGGAAGTGACGGGTCCAAATTACACTGGCAGGAGCTGCAGAAGGAGACTTGTGGTCAGTGCTGATCCAGCAGGACAGCAAGAGGGTTCAGAGAATATCAGACCAAACTGGCTAAGGGGACAGGACCCAACCAGAGTTCTACAGGTCTCCTAGATGCAGCAGTTAACTATAAATAAACCATATTGTTCATTCCAGGAAGTCAGGTAAGTCTTGAACTAATCCATCTTGTTGCTCTCCCTGTAGAGTTTAGAGTCAAGAATCCACTCAAGTATTAACAAGCAGATGGGTATGATCTCAGAGACAGAAGGTCAAGGAGGCAGCACCCTTAGAGATGGTGCCTGTCCTTTCCTTCTCTTCCTCTCCCGCTCTCATCTCTAACCTCCTTTCTTTTCTTTTCTTTTTTTCCTCATTTTTTCTCCTTTTTCTTGGCCTTCTTCTGACTCTTCTGGCTATAAAATGAAACAAAGTTTGCATTTTATTATTTACTACAGAGAATTTTGTGTTTCCTGGTTTGGGTTTAGAAAATGCACTAGTGGAATAGCTTTATTTATTTATACATTGAAATAGACTAAATTAACTGGATTTTATGTTTTATGTGCCTACCCACACTGCCTTTGCCCTAAAAGATGGCACTTTCAATGCCAAAATGGCATCCACGTGGGTCTGTTACTAACATAGCATTTGCAAAGGCTGTTTACAGAGAAATAGTGTTGTAGTTGCCTATTGAGCTTGCCTAGTAATCCCAGCCCTTCAGAGGGTAACACAAAACCTCTTATTGAACACAATGGACTGGGGACAGAGCCAGGACACAAAGACAGACAGTCATGTAGTGATTTGACTGTGTCCACTGATTCTGGGGATATCTCTGTTTGAAGGTCACATAATTCCTACCTGCTCACCTCTTAAATCATCTGCTTCTGTCTGCAGGTGGTGACAGAGACTCCAGAAAACTAAAATAGTCATCTTTCAAGGTTAACAAGGAGCTGCTTAGAAGCCTCAGCATGACTGCCCATAGCCAATTCACAGGGAGCTGTCACTGCTCCCCCGAGGAAGGGTTTCGGTTAATGAAGAGATGGGGCTGGGGTGGCTGCCTATGGAGAAGAGCCAGCTGTTTGGCTTCCTATGTTGGAGCCCTACGCTGAAGGCAAAGGGAGTGGGCTGCTGCCATTCCCCCAAGCAGAACAGACCGCAATGGTCCCTGTGAGATGTCTGCAACCAGGGAAAACTTGCTGCAGTCTGGGGCTCATTCAGTGAAATCCATTGTCCTCTCCCCATGAGAGGGGTTCTCAATTAAATTTCTCCTGAGGTCCTTTTTCTCCCATAGTGATCTATTTCTTGCAAGGTTTTTTTAATCTCTCAGATACTGCAAGGTTGACTCAAATAAATACTATAATTCTAGTTTAGGGTCCGACTTATGCAATGCCCTTTACTGAACATAATACTCAGTTTTCTTATTTGTAAAATGAGAGAGTAGGCAAATACAAAAGAGCAGCACAATAACTCAGTCCTACAAAAATACTGTCAGGAATTTTTTTTTATGAGAGCTAATAGACTAATGAAAAATAAAAGGGTTTTTCTCCAGATTCTCCCATAGCCTTTCCTCCTTCAAGATGAGTGCAAGAAGAAGAGAAGAGATCACTACCTGGGGCAGGTGACATCATGCTCATCAATAGTGGAGAGAGAACAGAACTTTGCAACTTGTTTTACTTCTACCTTGTCTACCAAGAAGACTAATCTTCAATCTTGGAAGAATAGAACAAACTCAGGAATAGACAAGCTCATGATGGGTGGAGAGATAATAAAAGAATACCTGTAAATGAGCTCGAGTCTTAAAGCCTAGACAAATTGCATCCCAGAAAGGTAAAACTGTGGAACTACAATCTGTAATCTTGGAGAAATAGTGAAAAAGACGAGGTATCCAGTCACTGGAGATGTGCACATCTGTCCCCATTTTTGAAGAGAGGTAAAAGCTGCATTCTGGAGACTATAACTTGGTAAGTATCATATCAACCCTCCACAAAATTTTAGATTGCACTATTAGGTGGGTGCAGTGGTGCACACCTATAGTCCCAGCTATTTGGGAAGATGAGGCCAGGAATATCACTTGAGCCCGAGAGTTTGAGTCTAGCCTGGGCAACATAGCAAGACCCTATCTCTTAAAATAGAAAACAGCCAGGTACAGTGACGCACACCTGTGATCTCAGTACTTTAGGAGGCCGAGACGGGATCTCCTCTCCAACTCAAGAGCTCAGGAGTTCAAGACCAGCCTAGGCGCATGGAGAAACCTCATCTTTACAAAAATACCAAAACAAGTTAGCCAGGCATGGTGGTACGTATCTGTAGTCCCAGCTACTTGGAAGGCTGAAGTGGGAAGACCCTTGAACCTGGGAGGTTGAGGCTGCAGATAGCCGAGATCACACCATTGTACTCCAGCCCGGGTGACAGAATGAGACCCTGCCAAAAAAAAGAGAAAAATCAAAGATTGCTGCATTAAAGAGATGGTTGCAGACATTTAGTAAAGAAAACAGGAATCATCAGAAGCTGGCCTGGGTTCATTAACACAAAGTCATTACAGGAATAGTTCTAATATAAGGTCAAGTTGGGAGCAAAAAACAGCAGGATAGTTTTGAATCCTGGGAGTCTGTGTTTATTTATTTATTTATTTATTTATTTATAAGCCTTGACTAGAATACAAACTCCATAAGAGCAGGAATTTGAGGGAGGAGTGTTTTTTGTTTACTTTTGCACCTAGAACTATACCTGACGCATGGAAGACACTCAGTAAGTAAGAGGTTGCAGTGAGCTGAGATGGTGCCACTGCACTCCAGCCTGGGTGACAGAGTGAGACGCTGTCTCAAAAAAACAAAGAAGGAGAAGTAGCAAAAGTTAACTGTGACTATCTCTAGGTGGTTTGATACTGGGCAGTTTTAATTTTCTTCATAATAATTCATATTAAAAATGCCTATATTTTCCACATTTTCTATTAATGAGCATAGGTTACTCACAAAATCATAGCATAATCACAAAAATAAAATAACCTTTGACTTACTCATGACAAATTAGCCTAATTTTCTTCTTTTTGGAAGTATTACCAGACTGGTAGACTAAGGGAATGTGGATTTCCATGAGGGATTTCCCAAAAACTGTCATGTTATCCTTTGACCCAGATGGAGGGCCATGAGTCCAGTTAAGGGTTATGGCTCAGCTAGGTGAATTTGTTGAATGACTGCACACCAGTTCTGTCATGCATCGATAACAGTGGGGATACGTCCTGAGAAATGGGTTATTAGGTGATTATGTCATTATGCGAACATCACAGAGTCAACTTACACAAACCTGGGTGATATAGCCTACTACATACCTAGGTTATAGGGTTTAGCCTATTTCTCCTAAGCTACAAACCCGTACGGCATGTTACTGTACTGAATACTGTGGGCAATTGTAACACATTGATAAGTATTTGTATACGTAAATATACCTAAACATAGAAAAGGTACAATAAATATATGAGATTATAGTCTCATGGGACCACTGTCACACATGGGGTCCATGGTTGACCAAAACATTGCTGCACAGCTCATGACTGCAGTGTAGGTGAAAGGATCAATGCCAATTACAAGGAAGATTTCTAATGTTGCAATACAGAGATCTGTCACATTCACCATGTTCTTCGGAGGCTTGGATGAAGATAAAGAAGGCCTGCCCACTTACATTGTAGGCAACACATAGCAGGGAAACCTAGCTGATACGCTGCTGGGCAAGATTCAGATAAAAAAAATCTCAACCTCTGTAAATCCTTTAACTTTATTGGCTCAGAACCAATAAAGTTAAACTTGATAGGCCTTATATTCCACTTCCAAAAAGTCAATAGCCCAAGTAGTGAAAGAGAAAGACCTACTTAAGGATTGTTGTGTGAAAAAAGACCCAATCATTTTAGACAGCCTACAGCTCCTGAGAAGTCAACAGAGTGATGTGGCTGCTTAAAGAGCTAATGCAACCTTGGATCACATTACTAGAGCTCTCATATCTGGAATTATGGTTGATTCCAGATTTATCATTCTATGACAGCATTATCCAAAGTGCCTTTTGGAATATTTCATGTTAAGTGGATGGTCAAATATATTTGGGAATTGTATTATAGCGAGCTTCTCTTATGGAGATACACAGTATATATTAGCAAACTAAATATTCTGAGAAGTCCTGCAATAAAGAAACCTGTTTATTTGAACTCAGGTCTGCCTAAATCATTTTACCAGGAAATGTTTTTTGTTGTTTTGTTTTGCTTTGCTTTGCTTTTGTAAAACATTCATTGACAGAGCACATTTGGGGAAATGCTGATGTACCATAAGCTACCCTAGGCGTGAATATATCACTCTATCTTTGTGCTCTTCAGCAAATAGCACAGTGCAGGGCACAGGACAGGTCCTCAGCACATGCTTGTTGAATGAATGAATATGAATGTACCAGAATACTTCAGTATTGTAAAGTCTCCACATCCCATCATGTAGAAGGTGCACAGGCAGCTGGAACATATCCAAAGGAGAGCCAACAGAATGGAGGGTTTGGAATGCTGATTATCTAAGAGAGGCTTTGCTTGGAAATGGAGAAGACGTTGGTCAGAACAAAGGCCTGGTTAGCCTGGGGTTCTTGGGGGCGAGATGGGCTTGACTGAGCCTGGCTGGAGTTTGGAAATGAGACATACTCTCCAGGAAACAAGAGGACATCACAAGCTACTAGTAAAGTCCCAAGGCCAAGCATGGGTAAAAGAATACAGTTAGGAGTCCCAGGGTCTTGGAGCACCCTGCTGGGTGACAGACCCCTGAGAGACCACCTATTCCAGCGATTCCCTACCCTGTCTCCACACATTAACCTCTGCCTAGTTTTTCAAAATACCATTATCGGGACTTCTTCCTGGACCACATAGATCATAATCTCTGGTGCTATTGCCCTGGTAATGGCAGGGCTGGGACCAGGGCAAAGCGAGCCTGGCTCCTAGGGGAGCTAATGTAAGGAGACAGTCACTCTCGGGGCCCTCCCAGTGCAGGGTTGGCACCAGAGAGAGATGCACTTTACATTTTGCATGCTAGGCACCTTTCACTTCTCATCCCAGTTCCAGCTCTGGACACTGGCACTCTGTAAAGTTGCCTCCTGGTGATTCTTAGATGGGGCTAGATTTTAAATCCACCAATGCATTAAAACTCATTCCATTTCCTGGCTAGAAAACAAGGAATCCAAGGCCATGCAGGAAGTTCATGTCAAAGACAGGACCAGAAAGGACCAGTGGAATCTGGCAGCAGGCAAGGGGCCAAGGAGAAGGCAGGCAGAAGAACTTGGCATCAACTGCTGGGGACTCACCTACAGGGACAGAGGTTTGGCTCTACTCCTAGGGAGGCCTTGTGAGGTAAGACAGGGCCCCAGTCCAAGGTAATGGATCCCAGGCAGGAAGACAAAATGGAAATCTGGGAGTTAGAGAATAAATACAGTCATAGGGGCTAGACTACATGACTTGGTCCTCATGACCAGATGTGGCCCAGTGATGGGGTTGGAAGTATTGACCAGGGGTGCCTGCAATTCAGGGCCCTCAATGTTCCTTCCCATGGTCCCAGAGACTGTGCAGAGCTGAGCCAGCAGGACAGGGCTGCACAGCGTGGTAGGAAACATGGGCGGTTCTCCATCTTGGGGAGGCTCAATGGCCATCTTCCAACATTCAAATGGAAATCATATAGAAAAGGAATCAGAGTTACTTGAAAGGGTTTCAAAAAACAGAACTCACACCAATAAGAGAAATGGCTGGCAGGGTGTTCAGCAGTCCCATGGATATGTTTTTTCTTCAACAGTGTTTGGACAGAACAGACCCAGGGACTCCCTCTCTTCTAGCCTCCGAGCATCCTCCAATCTCCTCTTCACTTGCAAACTCCAGGATCATCTTCTCGGCTATCTCCTGCTTCTGGGATCAGCCCACACAGTTGTTGTGGTTAGCTCCTTCTTGCCAACCAATGAGGAGCTCCAAGATTCATCAGAATTATTCCACTGACGTGGAGGCAGCCACCAACCTCCTGGTCAATTTGCATTGGTGAGCCTCCTCCACCCACTCTCGCTAGGCTTCTGTTTCCATCATGATGATGTGGCTCTGGAAGCTGTGGGACTCTTCTATGAATTGGCCAAGGAGAAGTGCAGGGCTCTGAGCATCTCTTGAAGATACAAAACGAGTGTGGCAGCAGTGCTCTATTCCAGGACATCCATAAGTCACCTTACGATGAGTAGGGTAAAACCCTGGATGCCATGGGAGCCGCCATGGCCTTGGAGAAGAAGCTGAACCAGGCTCTTTTAGATCTTCATGCCCTGGGTTCTGCCCACACAGACCTCCATATCTTGACTTCCTGGAGAGCGACTTCCTCAATGAGGAAGTGAAACTCATCAAGAAGGTGGACAACCACCTGACCAACTTTGATAGGCTGGCTGGCCCCCCAGGCCAGGCTGGGCAAATTCCTCTTCCAAAGGCTCACCCTCAAGCATGACTAGGAGCCTACTGAGCCCAACAACTTCTGAAGGATCCCCCTCATAGTGTCAGGGCTTCTGCCTGAGCCTCTCC
Organism: Macaca nemestrina; assembly: GCF_043159975.1. NCBI lineage: Eukaryota > Metazoa > Chordata > Mammalia > Primates > Cercopithecidae > Macaca > Macaca nemestrina. Next base: position 115,389,340 of record NC_092136.1, on the reverse strand, counting down.
CTCCAGCCTCTAGGCAGCTTTTTAACCACCTTGGGGCTTCTTCTCAAGCCTTGGACCAAATGGAAACAAAACTTTTTGCAGTAAAAAGAGAAAGAGAGAGAGGACAACTTTGTCCCAACATTAGGCATTTCTACTAGCTGGCAATTTCGAAAACTGTAATAAGGCAATGCTTGTAACCTGTCCAGATGTGTAAGGAGGTTTGAAGACAGATGTCTCCACTGGAGAAGTGACCACTTTCTATTATATAAAATTTTTTTTGTGACCGGGTTCCACACTGTTGCCCAGGTTGAGTGCAGTGGCACCATCATGGCTCACTGCAGCCTCGACCTCCCAGGCTTAAGTGATCCTCCTGCCTCAGCCTTCCAAGTAGCTGGGACCACAGGTGAGTGCCACCATGTCTGGCTAATTTTTATCTTTGTAGAGACAGGGTCTTGTTATGTTGCCCAGGCTAGTCTCAAACTCCTGGACTCAAGGGATCCTCCTGTGTTGGCCTCCCAAAATGCTGGGATTTATAGGTGTGAGTCACTGCACCCAGCCTCCACTTCATATTAAACGACTGCTGTTGTCTTTCAACTCAAAGATCCTGAATTCCTTGTCTTTTTTGTTTTCTTACCTCAAGGAGCTCCTCTCTGGTTCTCCAAAATGCTCTATCCGGGTATTCAAGATGGTAAGGAAGACCACAGGGACATTTGCATATAATTAGATTATGAAAGACTGAGGTTTGAATAAACTGTGCAGACTATTTACAGACAATTTTCAGGTTAAAATTACATCACGGCTCCCCTTACAGTCATCATCCTTTGATTTCTCTCTTCTGTTTCTCCTCCTGCACCTATTTACATTGACCCAGATCAAATCTAATCAAATCAGCTAGCATTTGTGGAGGGCTTACTGTGAGCCAGGCACTGCGCTAGATGCAGATGCTTACCTCGGAAGCCCACTCAGAGAAGGCTGGGCTCAAAGAGTCAGGGTTGGGGAGCATAAGGAACACCACGGCCTGGGATGAATTCTCCAAGGCCACAAATGCTCACTCCCCATTCAAGCAGGCCCAGTGTAGAGAATAAAGATAGCAAATTCCCTGGATACACTCCCTAGAACTGTCGCTTCAATGCTCAGATCAAAAGCCAAGACTGGGCAGGATCCTGGGAATTCCAGGATGTGTGCACATGGCTTCCACGACAGTACAAAAGGCAAAGTTCTCAGGCCAAGGAAGACAGCCGTTGGTTCCTGTGTAGACAGGGTGGGTCATGCTGAGCCAGGAGGAGAGACACAGATAAGCCCTGCCTGCCTCAGGGCCCTTGTCCATGCTGTTCCTTTGACACTGAAGGGCTTTTCATGTCCCCCCTGCCTCCTCATCCCAGCCCCACAGAGTCCCTTCTTCTTGCTTCTAAAGGACAGCTTAAAACTCCCTTCCTTCAGAAAGCATTCCCAGATCCACCAGAGGAAGTTGGGCACCTTTCCGTAGCATCTTCAGGCTTTCCTGTGTAACATTTTTCATAACTATAACCAATAACTGTTTGTGCAATTGCTTTCTCTCTAGACTACAAGTTCCTTAGGAGCAGGGAACTTGAATGAATAAATGAATGAATGCCATAAGTCATAAAAAGAAGAAAAAGGTAACTGGAAGCAGGAGAAGCAGAAACTAAGGCACCAAAGATAGAGGTTTGGCTGGAGCAAACAGAAAACCAGACGGGCAGAGCCAAGGGTCAGGTACAGACCAGGTACAGAAGCAGCAAGGTAAGACTGTGAAGACAAGGCTTGCAAATGCGGGATTTCAACAGCGTCCCCTTGAGGTGAGGTGTGGGGCTGCTTTCCTGGGCATGGGGCAAGCTTTAGAGAGGAGGACTCCCACTAGAGCTCCCGTGGTTTCCAGCACAAACAAGATAACCTTCCTACGGCAGAATGAACCACCCAATATAAATGAGGCTGTACACGGGTTTACAGGACATCTGTCCTCAGACCACAGGGACCTGAGATCCCTACTTAGCAAGGTTGCCATGTCTCACTTACAGCTGCCCTGATCTTCTGTCTGGTTTGTTTTTTTGTTATTGTTTGTTTGTTGTTTGTTGTTTTTTGTTTTTGTTTGTTTCTTTTTTTTTGGCTTCATTCTCCCTCCCCCACTCCCCAGGCTCTCCCCAACCCCCCGCCTGCAACTATAGCTAAGGGAACTCCATTAGCTTCTATCTCCATTACCTGGTCATCTGATTATCTGATACCCTGGGTTTTCTTGGTTATTCAGTTGAGAACTCTGGGGGAACTTAAAAGATGGAAGAAGGATGGTGTGTCCCAAGTTGAAGGCAGAGTCCTATCTTACAACACAGCTGGGTGTGGTCTGATTAATTGCATTACACCAGGAAAGACAGCAGGGGTTCTGAGATCAGGAATTAGACATCTACTCAGGTGTGGCAAGCCCCAAGGGGAGAGCAGAGCCATCAATCCAGGGGCCACATGAGAGTTGGGACCAGATATTAGCTCTGGGGCTTCAGCAGGAAATATTAGGGGTCACCAGCTAGGTAGACGGGCAGACATGCACATAAGAAATAAGTCAAATACAGGCAACACACAGAAGTCCCAGCAGGCAGGAAGACACCTTTGGGAATGTCTGTTTATAGGAAGCAAGCTAAAAGGACAAGATATAATCCCCGAGGAGACCGGAGGCCAGGGCAGGACACTTGTCTGAGGAATGAATGTCCTCAGATTCTGAGGGTCTGAGTAGAAGGAAAATAACCAAGGAAGGACTTAGGGACAAAGGCATATGTCAGACGATTCACTTGTCAGACTGAGGCACAAGATTAGGGACAAGAAGCAAGCCGCCAGGGTGACAAGACCAAATCAACACAGTTGGACTGCAGCAGCTTAAATTCTTCCTGCCTGAAGTCAGAATTGATCCTAGAGCCTGGGGCAGAGCTGAGCCTGCAGATCTGGCAGCCAAGTAGATTCAGCTCAGGGAGAAGAGAGGCGCAAAGCCTGGGAACCAGGTAAAGCCTGACAGATGGAACACAAATGATGCCCAGTTCTGCTCCAGCTGTTTTTGATAGCCTGACTTCTTGCTCATAGGTTCAGGAAGGATGAAGAATGGGCTGACATGGCCTTGGAGAGCAGCTGCTTTTTGCGAGGAGTGGGGGAGAGGAGGTGTGTGGATGCAGATTTGCAGAGCACTCTGAGTGTCTTGAGGGGGCATGGGTATCTTACCAACTGAGAGGAGAACCGTAATTCAAATGGAGAAGAGGGGATTCAGTCCTCCATTTGCAATAAGAATATGGCCCCTCCAAGAAGACTGGGAAAGCATGTCCTGCTGTATGAAATCACTTTATATGTGGTCTCTTTTCTTACTCTGTGTATTTGCTTGGTTTCTCTCTTCCTCATGAGAAAAAGAGCAAGGGCTTTTTCTATCTTGTTCGCCTCTGTATCCTCAATGTTTGTAATAGTTGGAACCCAATAAGTATTGGTTGAGTAAATGAATGCATACATGCATGAAGGAATCAATGAAGTGACGCATGGTTCTGCAGTTATCATGCAGGCTACTTCTCAGGACTCATGAAAGAAAATCTTGCTCCACGTTGCCTGGGAGATGCCTGGATCCCAATCACCCTCACAGGTCCAGGAGTGCTGGTCTCTACAACAAACCCATCTACTGACTCTTTAACTGAGGAGAGTAAAGCCCAAACCAAGGTTAGGCTCCCACGTCCACATGTCTTCAGACTGTGTCCTCCCTGGCAAGTTTGAGTTGGTACTGTCCATGTGTGTTTGTGAGAATCTGAAACAGCTGAGGAGAGAGACCTTGACCAACTGGGAAGGACTGGCAATTCATGGATATCCACATCCAGGCGACATGCAGGATGTGCTGGCATTCGGGATCCTGGGTGAGGAACCCAGGAACAATTCATTACGTCACGCAGCTCTGGCAGGGGAAGTCACCACTTTAAGTGAAATGTTCCAAGAAAAGCAAAAAGTAACAAGAACAAAACAGAAAATCAGGGTTAGTGATGGAAATTCATTGATTTCTCTTGTGGGTGTAAATTACAAATGGGTTGGAAAGACAGTAGGTAGTAGTACTGGAAGCTGTTATGGGGGAGCACAGCTCTGGCAGAGCTTCACTTGTTGGCTGAGTACCTACTGTGGTCCAGCACTGTATCGGGTGCTAAAGATATTATCATGAACAAGGGAGACTCAGTGTTTGGAGAGTACAGACACTAAAAGGGCAAACACTAAGATAAGAACTTTAATAGTTCCATGGACACACAAAGCAGGAGCACTTATCTCAACCTGACAGAGTGAAGCGAGGGCAAGGAAGGCTTCCTAGAAGAAATGACATCCGGGTTGAGAGCTAAATAAGCAAAGAGGGAGGGGAGAGAATTCGAAAGCGGGGGAAGGAATAATGTGGCCCACAACCCGGAGCTAAAAGAAAGCATGGAGCATTTGGGAAACTACAGGGACTTCAGCCTGGTTGGGGTGTGAAAGAGAGAGTGGTGAGAAGTGAGCGGTGAGTGGAGCCTTGATCACGAAGAACCTCCTAAATCAGCTCAAGAAATTTAGATTTCTCACTTTGTCAATGTTGGGATGGGAATGAGGGAAGGTGGGAAGCAGTAATTGAAGGGTTTTAAGAAGGGGAGTATGTTCTGGAATAATCTCTATTTCCCCATTGATTCCTTGTGTGTGTGTGTGTGTGTGTGCACGCGCGCACGCGCGCGTGAGCGAGTCTTGTTCTGTTGCCAGGGCTGGAGTGCTGGAGTGCAGTGGTGTGATCTTGGCTCACTGCAATCTCCACCTCCCAGATTCAAGTGATTCTCCTGCTTCAGTCTCCCAAGTAGCTGGGATTACAGGTGTCCACCACCACAACTGGCTAATTTTTGTATTTTTATAGAGACAGGTTTTCACCATGTTGGCCAGGCTGGTCTTGAACTCCTGACCTAAGGTGATGCACCTGTCATGGTCCTCCCAAGGTGCTGGGATTACAGGCATGAGCCACTACACCCAACCCCAACCCCATGGATTCTTCCCACAGAAGGGGGGATCTTTCTGTTTCACCGAGGTGTTCCTAAATCCTCCTCGGGACACTGTGTCCCACTGTCCACATTCCCTGGCACAGTGTCTGACACATAATGGATTCTCAGCACACAGATGTTGCCCCTTGCATGAAGATCATGGTATGATTTAACCGGCCTAAAGGACATGTTGGCTGCTCTCCTCTCCTCGTGTTGGAGGGATAGGGAGAGAAGGAGCCCAAACATATGGGGCAACCAGAGGGAAGCAGTGAAGCCAGAAAGTGGTCCCAGCCTGCAGCAGAGAGTGTGATATACTCGACAGAGCCATATTTTTCTCCTAGGCAGACAGGTAGATGCCATCTCCCAGCATCCCTGAGAGTAAGTGTCACCAGGTGACTGAGTTCCGAACAATGAAATGGGGGCAAAAGAGATGTACTCCTCTTATAGGTCTGGCCCATGAAATCTCTCCTGGCTGGGTGCGGTGGCCCATGCCTGTAATCCCAGAACTTTGGGAGGCCAAGGTGGGCAGATCACAAAGTCAGGACGTGGTGTTATGTGCTTGTAATCCCAGCTACTCGGGAGGCTGAGGCAGGAGAATTGCTTGAACCCAGGAGGCAGAGGTTGCAGTGAGCTGAGATTGTTCCACCACACTCCAGCCCGGGTGACAGTGCAAGACTTCGTCTCTGAAAAAAAAAAATTCTCTTGTATAATCCCAGATCTCCTTTCTCCTCTTCCAGATGAATGAAGAGGAGTCTGAGGGTCTGGAGAGGGGTAGACCACAAGATGGACAAGGCTTTTGTCCCCGAATGGCCACATGCAAAGCCACAAGACTAGGACCAGCTTCACTAAAATACAATGTGAGTGACTAATCGACTTCTGTTGCTGAGCCACTGACTGAGTTGTAAGGGTTTATCTGCTGTAGCAGATAGCCCTGTTTATTCTAACAGTTATAGCCGTCCCTCGATATACGTGGGAGATTGGTTCCAGGACCCCTGGGTATACTCAAGGCCACACATGCTCAAGTCTACCAGTCAGCTCTGCAGAACTACCTGTAGGAAAACCCAGCTTTCCGTACATGCAGGTTTCACATCTCAGGAATACTCTTTGTATTGAAAAAAAAAAATCCACTGTGTAATGGGCCCACACAGTTAAAAGCTGTGTAGTTCATGGGACAACTGCATGCAGCTTCCTTAGCCCCACCTTCAGCAAACTCATTCCAAAAGGCCCAGAAAAGAAACTTAACCTACGCCGAGCGAAGTCTCAGGTCCAATGAGGAGAAGCAAGACAGCAGAGAAAATGCCTCTCTCTGAATGAAGGTCTCCTACTGGAAGAACACAGGTCCACCCATGGAGAGAGTCTCAAGACCTCTTTTGGAACATTTTATATTGCTTGTTTGGATGCCCAGTTTATGGAATTAAAAATAAAACCTCTCACTGAAATATGCAACTGACTCAATCACTTAATTCTGTGTTCTCACTACACATAAAAGCTCATACCTTCACATGGATATGAGCATGAAGTTGTTTAGTAAAAGGCACCTAGAAATGAAGTAACACAAGAAATAATATATAGTCAATGAGTTTTATATGGTGAAGAAAACTTTTCCAGTTATTACTAAGACAAGGAGTTATTCTCTTCTTACAAAAAAATAAGTCAGAGACTAAAAAATCCCTGGCAATGCCTCACAATGGCTCAAAGAACACACGAAGCAGAAAGACAGAGTAAAGCTATGGTTTATAAAAAGATAATGTTGTTAGAGTTATAGGTAATTTCATGGAAAATTCATAGAATGAATACACAAATGGTTCAGTATTACATGGACCTGTATAGTAGCTATTATAAACATCAGTAGCTACAGCTACAGAAATACAGTTAATGGAGATTCTGTACTTAGAGGGAAAACTTTAAGAAACTGCTGCCAAAGAGACTGAGAATTTCTTTTTACAACTGGTATAAAAGGAAGCAACCATTCAAAAGTAGGTGGTCTGGCTAAAGCAGCAGGGGATATAGTGAAAGATACAGAACCAAGAAGATGAGAAAAGAATTCAAACAGAAACAGGAACTGGTTGGCTAAAATTTTTAAATTCTTAGTGAGAAAGAAACTGGAGCTAGAACCACATTAAATATAATAGCCTGCTTGGGGTGTGTCTACAGTTAATTCCATCAGATATCATTCAAGACGGATACCTGAACCAATAGACCCTGGCTATAAATCACAGTCTAGTTGATTTTGTCCCAGAGTGGTGAGATCAAATCCGCAGTCCTCTAAATGAATGAAAACCCAACAAGGATTTATTCTGCAAGTGTGTGCATATATGTTATCATTTATTAGAGACCATCTCCAGACTATTAAGGTTCTTCCCCAGCAAGTAACCCTCATGGAATTCCAGTTGTGCTGGATTAATAAATGTGAATCGTGCAGTGGGATTAGTGGGTGGTATCTAGATTCAGGCAAAGCCACCTCTCCACCCTTGCTTCCCTCATCTTGCTCTCCTTTCTTTCCCCAGCCAGCCCCATCTCTCAGATTCTCTTTCTCCTCTCCCCCTGCATCCTCTTCTTTATCACAAGCCCTTGGTTCTCTTTGTCTAGAGACTCCAGAAAGAACGAGCCTGGGCCACCAGGCTGTATCTATCACCTGAGTATGTCCTCATCCACTTGGACTGATGGAGTGGGTGCACCTTTCTACCATGAAGGACCCTGACCTGCTGCAATAATCATTCATGATGGTCTCTCCTCCCTGGCAAGGTCTCTGTATCTGCTACGAGAATACTTCCTCATCAAAGGGCCCAGTGTGAACACCAGAGCCTCTCAGCTGTGCCCCCAGCCACAGTGTGAGAGTTTGGCTGCTGTCCTAAGAGATAGAGAGAGCTGAGGGGATGGGAGAAAATACCAGAGAGGAGATTGAAGGGAGACAGTCAATGGGAAGTGTTCTTGCTATTCCTCCTCCCCTCAAGAAGGAGCAACCTGGGATGAGCTGATTGTCCACGCTGAAAACAACCCCTCTCTCTGGGCTGCGAATGCAGAGGAAGTCCCAGCCTTGCCTTCAGAAAGAGAGTGATTTCTGTGCTGTATCTCAGGATCTCAAAGCATCCCTTCAACTAATTATTATGAAGATGTATACTAATCATGAGGCTACAACAGCTTCTTAATACTTGCTCTATTACCAGCTTGAAAAGCAACTCTGAAGGAAAAATCCAACTGTATCTAAAGTGATTGGGGTAGGGAGTAGGGGATGGTGATAGGGGCTGATGCTATCCCTCAGAGCATTGGTAAACCAAAGCAAAAATCACAGGACCTGTGTTTCTTATGAGCAGAAGCAGCAACCAGATCATTCCTACCACCAATATAAAAACATGCACTGGTCCATTTTTCCCCTTCCCCGTCATTCCACTACACTTCCAGCACCTCAAAACTACGTTCGCTAAGTGAAACAAGCTAGACACAAAAGGACAAATATGGCATGATTCCATTTATATAAGTTATCTAGAATATGCAAGTTTATAGAGATAGACAGCAGATTAGAGGTTACCAGGAGCTTAGGGGAAAGAGGGTAAGGGAGTTGTTGCTTGCTAGAGTTTCTGTTTGAGGTGATTAAAAAGTTTTGGAAATGGATAATGGCCATGGCTGTATAACATTGTGAATATAGTGAATGTCACAAAGAATACATATAAAATTGGTTACAATGGCAAATTTTATGTTATCTACATTGCACTATAATTTAAAAACTTAATAATAATGTAATGTACCAAAATCATTGAATTGTACACTTTAAATTAATAAATTGTATGGCATGTGAATCATATATCAATAAAGCTATTAAAAAACACCAAAAAACAAGTCTACTAACAATCCTCACTCACAGGCACAAGTCTATTCCAGCTTCTTTCTTTCTCATTTATTGAGAACGCTTCCTTGCCACGTACTCTGCTAGGTGCTGATGAACAGAATAGACATGGCAGGAATTGTTTAAGTAGCTTAAATCTCCTTTCAAGCATCTGATAGTTTTAGCATTGAGTATGCCTGTAGGTTATTACCTAGGTTTACTGTCCTAATGCTGACCACAGAACTAGATAGCTCCAACTTTATTTCTGAGTCCAGGCTCCCTGGTAGTGCCTGGTTCAGGTAGAGAGGTCTCTGTTTTAATCTCCTCCCTGAGTTCCTATTGCACCAGCCTGACCAATGTCTGTTGTCCTGGAAGTCTCTGCTTCTGTACTAATAAGTCCCTTTCTAACCACCCAAGGTCAATGGTTCCAACCTAAACTCCATCCCACTGCCTGGGGCCCTGATAGCCTGCAGAGAGACCACACTGATATCCACTGCTCATCTGTCTGAACTTGTAAACACCCTCATTCCAATTTACTTTTACCATATTATTCTCCCTTCCGGCAGGTAACTTCGCAACTTTCCCATGGATCCCCTGTTACCAACTTCATATCAGCACTACAACTGAAAAGACCATTATCCAGCCGTACTTGCAAATATGTTGGCTTCCCTATCTATGTTAAGTTCCAGATAGGAGGTTCTGGTACTACCTCATCTCCCTTAACCCCTTGACACCTGAGTAATTAAGCATGGCCACAGAATCTCAAGATATAACAATTATAGTGAGTGCTATTTCTGAAACACAAACATGGTCCTTCCTAGCGCAGGAGATGATGTATAAAACACACAGATATTGGAGTGAAAGTTCTGTACTTTGTAATCACCTGGGCGAGCATACTAACCTGGCTGCACATTAGAATCACCAGGAAACCTTTTTAAAAATACTGATTCCTAGACCACAACCCCAGAGATTCTGACTTTAATGGTCTGGAGTGGGGTCCAGGTAGGGGAGAATTTTAAAAGTACCCCCGATGACTCTAATGCATATCCAGGGTTAGGAGTATCTGATCTAAGAGAAGGGGACCAGATGATGTAGAAATGTATTTGTTCGTTCACTCAGCAAGTAGTTATTGACCACCTACTATGCACCAGCCATAGAGTCTAAGATGCAGTGAGCTAGTCAGTAAAGTTTCAGGTTCTCACGGAGTGTCCAGTGGTTGATGTAAAGCAGGCTCACTGTGCGCTGGTTACCAACTTGTCTGAGTCCAGTGAGACAGAAAACACTCATATGCAGCGAGTTATATGAAGTGGATTTATGACTTCCAGACAGGCAGCAAGGAACAACAAAAGCCTACGATTCATTGCCAGCTGGTCCCTCCAGGCTCAGGAAAGCTGCCGTGGATGGATGGAGTCTCATCAGCACGTGCCCCACTTGCACGGCAGCTAAGAGATTCCGGAAAGCAGCCCATCCTGGGTTTTATTCCCAGGGGCCGCATGACATGCTGGGCTAAAGCACTGAAGGACATCCTGTTTCTAAGGGGGAACTGGAACAGGGCCCAGGCTGCTCCTGTCATTCCCTCCTTATCTCAGGATGTTGCAGTCCCAGAACATCCTACAGTTAGTCTTGAGAACTGCAAGGAAGAAAGGAGAAGAACTGGGTCAGTCTGAGGCCACCTGGAGAACTGTCCTGCCATTGGTGGAAAATGAAAAAGAAAACAAAAAAGTATAATTGTGTAGCTAGAGATAAAGCAACTCTAAAATATATAAAGTGTATTTTTATAATATGAACACAAGTTTCAGGACTCCTGGATTTAGGTTTTTGGAATTTATGAGCAGATTACCGGCATTAGCGGAGTGACAGCGGGGAGCCCACTAGCCTTCAGAGTTAGGCAGGGAGTAGGGAAGTCGTCCTTTAGAGAGAATCAGAAACTCTTTCTCTATCTCTTAATGAGCTTTAAGCCATTCAGAAAACCAGGGTGGTATTTGAAAACACAGCAGCTGTGGTTCCACAGGGGAAAGAGCCAATGACAGAGCTCTCTCTAGAACAGGGCTTTCAAAGTGAAACAGGATAAACAGGTTTGATGGCAGCCTGTGGGAGGCAAGGGGGCATTGAGCCTTCCACTTCCTTCTTTCTACAATTGACTCTTTTTCTCTCACTTCAAGCTGTTAAAAAGGAAACAATATGGAGGGGGTAGGTTTTCCCAACTCATCCTCCCTACCCTGGGCTCAGCAAAACTTTGATTAAGAATCCCAGGAGAGCCGGGCTGACTTAAACCTTGCCAATTTATGGGTGAACCAGATCCTGTGAGTCTGTACTGGGATCTGCATACTGCATATTTCTGGAGAAAAAAACAAAAAAACAAAACACACAAAAAACAAAGCAAGATAGCCATTAGTTAGCTCACACTCAAACACAGGGCCAGTGTGTGGCACTGCTATTGCTGCTTTGTGAAAATCCCCTGCTCTCAGGCGGCTTACATTCTGGTAGGAGTATTTAATAATCAAGTGTTAAACAAATAAAACATATATATACATGCAGGGAAGTGGACAGAAAGCCAAGTAGGGTACCATTTTAGATGGTGTTTTTAAGGAAGTTCTTTCTAAGGAGGTACCATCTGAGAAGTGGTATGAATGAAGTAAAAGAATGAATTCGAAACTCCTAACAAACAGAAAGTCTATCACTAAGATAAGGCTCTTTCTTTTACTCATTCAAATTAAAAAAAAATCTCTCCTCTTCTAACCAGCTTTAACCAAATTCGCTTCCTAAAGAGCTTCCTTCAGTGGTTCTGGATTACAAGTCACCTGGACCTGGGATCTTGCTGTCTGCCCATCTCAACGATATGCCCCCTTCTGTAAATGTCTTCCTATAAACAATGCCCATGGTCCATAATTTCTGCTTCTGAGTTCAAACTTCCTTATAAAGCTGCAATCCACCAAACTGAGGCCTTCCAGTGCCTCCAGCCAGTTCTTACTCATATTCACAGATGGAACTAGAAACCCCTTTCCAGGTGCTGTTTCATCCTATACCATATGTTAACTGAGGGAGGCTGGTTTCCCAGAGGCAATCACAGCCACCAACTCATCAACCATGATGCTCCCTGCAAGCCCTGTTGGCTAAAACTGGGTGAGCAGAGGGAACTCCTCAGACAGGTTTCTTCTCCCAGAGTCCAGGCACACGAGGTCAAGGTCTCTTCTGTTCCCCAAGGAAAAATTGTTGGGAAGTTCTTCTGTGTACTTGACTTTAGTTTCTTTTGTTCTAATATCACTCTTTCTATTGCTCTTACTTGTGTTTCAGCCATGAGCTGGACAGCAAAGGGGCAGGCCTTGCTCAGCCAAAATTTACCTACAAACTTCTCTTGCTTATTCTGTAAGTGAAGAAGAGGCCCGAGTAAGTGGTAGAGGAGAAGACAAAGGTGGAGCGAAGCCTTAATAGCCATTCGTCCTGTGGTTTTGGAGTTCAGAGCTGGTGGGCATGTCACAGCCAGAAGGATGATATAGACAAATTGGATAAAACTCAGGAAAGAGTAACACACCAAAAAAAAAAAAAAAAAAAAAGATGATGAAGAGGCTGGAGGGATTGAATGATGAGGAAAGATTAAAAGAACTAAATATGGACAGACTGGCTAAACGCCGATTAAAAGCAGCGATCAGAACTGTCTGCGGGTATCTGAGCACCAGCAGGGAAGAGGGGCCGCACTAGCAGGTGTAGGGTCAGGCAGGGGGGAAGTGAGGTGGACTGCGAATAAATGAAGGGAAAGTGTTAGTGGCAAACTGCTGGGTAGTAAAACAGCCTCTATAAAGGAAAAAGGTGGGAGGGAGTCTGGACCAGGAGATAGAGGGGTAGTGGGTATAGAAAAGGGGGACATTTAACATATGGACCTCCCTCTGAGACATCTAAATATACTCAATGATGTTAGGCAAATTCTGGGGTGGGGAGGTAGGGAGAAGGTGTGCTCCATGGAGGAGACCTGAGGTGTGTCACGTGGGCCATGTCCTTATCTAACATCTAAGCTATAGCAGTGAGTCCTGCAGGCCTGGGTCCAGGATGGTCAGAGACCAGGAAGGATAGGACCATCAGTTGGAGCACTGGGACAACACAAAGATTACACCATGTGGCTGTCCAGCTGATAGTGACCTCTGATGCCGCTTTTTATTTTAAAAGTAAAATCCTGAACCAGAAATATTTCCCCTTCTGCAGAGAAAGAGGCAGCTGGTCAGCTTGACAGGCGGAAACTGCAGCTTTCTTGTTAATGTGCAATCCTGAAACGGTGATGTATGGCTGGTGATAGATCATGTTGGGTTTCCGGAGAGCAGGGAAGGCTAAAGCCGGAGCCTAATTCATGATGCATGAACGCATTGATCTTCTTGGCTCTGAAAATACAGTGTAATGAACCCCCGCTAACACATCATTTTTATTCCACTGCACCTCGCTAATATCTAATGATTTCACCTTCTACTGTGATCAAACATAATTGTATGGGAGTTTCAACTTTGTTCTTTGATATGGGAACACCGCTGCCCAGCACTGTTTTGCTCTTTACTATTGGTAGAGCAAGTCTGAAACTTACACACATGATGATTAAGATCCTACAGAACGGTCTTACGTCCTTTTGAGCGCCCTGTGTGTTTACATGTTCATAACGTGTGTGTCTGTGTGTATGCAGGTAAGTTCAAGAATGTGTTATATGCTTATGTTAAACCAAAAACTAACTGAAGGCAAGAAAGATATTCAGAAGCAGGTACATCTTCCCTGGCATGGTAATACTCTTTCCCACCAATTGGCCCTTGGGAAATGGCAATTACTTGGAATGGAGATTACCTTGCAAATGTTATTGTTTGCAGAATCTCATCTGCCGATGGAAATCACTATAATAATTTGGTTTGAAGTCCATGAAGCTTCTGGAGCTCCTCTTGCCAGCCTGTCCTTGACAGCATCATATCCTATGTGCATCTCATGTTTCTTGGACAGAGTTTTTTATTACACTGATCCATTCTCCATTTTAAGAGAGCTTTTTGGAAAAAAAATTAATATTAATTTTATAACTCTAGCCATCTGGCCTGAAGTTAGTTTGCTTCTGATGAAGGAACATTTACAGCCCTTCTGTGGATGAGTTGGGCTCTCCTTTGCCAGCGCTGTGCTTGGAAGCAGGGCACCAGGGCTGAGTCCCAATTCTGACACTTGCTAACTGTGTGACCTTGGCCAAATCACTTAACCAGTTATCTCATCTGAATCTCAGTTTCCCCCAGATAAAGAGAAACTCTAATGCTTTTCTATGTCTGAATACAGGCAGCTGAACCAGATGATTTTTAATGTCTCTTGCAGCTCAAAGATTTATGATTCTGTGATACCTGAACACACTCTTTCACTCCTCTGCATCTCTAAAGTTCCTTTCTTTCTTATGTCTCTAGAGTTTGGGGTTCCTTAAACATCCCGATCCTCCTCACAATGAGGGTTGGATGTGAGCAAATCATAACCTCACAACTTGGATAAACAGAGAGAGCTGCACTTCTGGTGTCTTTTGTTTTGTTTTTAATCTTAGTCTTGATTTAAAACAACGACAACAACAAAAGAATGACAACACAAGAGTGAGTTAGGCAGAATGGTGGCCCAATTATTTAGATTCTTTAAAGAATCTGTAGCAATATTAAGTTAATGCAAAACTTGGTTCTCAAGGTCATGCTCCTGCACGGCTTAATAGGTAAAACTTTGACCCCTACTCAGGCCTTTGATTTTGGCCTGCACTCCGTTCCATGGGGAGGTGGTGGAAGGTTATTACATAAAAAGCTGATATTCCAGAGAAATACAGTCCAGAACTTGTGATGCAGGTCAGGGTACAGTATCTGACTGCAATCAATATGCACTTAAATGTTTGGATCATCTAAACCTCCACTTAGCACAAAGGATCTCCAGAGAGAACTTTCTTCAGAGCAGAGAAATTACTATTCCAGAGCTGTGAGTCTTCTTGGCCCATTTGTGTTTCAAGGGAGATGCTGGTGAAAGGGGCAAAGGAGGTCTCTTTGGGATGAATTGGCTGAACAGTAAATAGTCTAGGGGATAAAAAGCTTTGACTCTAATTCTGGCCACCACTGCCGAGAACAACTTGGCCCAATTCCTAATTATTCTCTCTCACTCTCTGCCTCTGCAATGGGGGTAATTATTGAAATATGTTAACAAGGTGTGTTGAGATCATTGGATAGAAGACAAATATCATTTATACTCACAGACTTGACAGAGATAGAAGAGAAAAAGCGTTAAAGTTCCAGCCACTCATTGTTCTAATGCTGAAACTTTGAAAGAATGGAAAATGTCATCTATTTACTTAATCTTTGGATTCCCAAACCTAAATTCCAGAATAGGGTTCACATTCCTTGTTTTAACCTTCAATGAGTCACAGTCCAAAACTGGATTAGAACTAGAATCTTTTTCTTGTTACTTTACCAATTCCTTGAGAGAGATAAGAAATGGAAAGTAGAAAGAAGTGGATAGACCCCAAGGAGCTCAGGATCATGAACTAAAATACGGGGGTGGGGATGCAGAGCTAGACATGGGGTTGAAGGAAAGGAGCAGTACTGGCTCCTGGTTAGGGGAGGAACAGAAAAAAAAAACAGATCCATAGATAGATGGATGTGTATTATAATTATTATAATACTTATAGATGTCAATTATTATATAGGTGTTATAATGCTTATATATGTCAATTCATGTTTTCTTTCTTTTTTCTTTCTCTGTCTTTCTTTTCTTTCTCCCTTCTTTCTTCTCTCTCTCTCTCTCTCTCTCTCTCTCTGTCTTTCTTTCTTTCTTACAGTCTAGCTCTGTTTCCCAGGCTGGAATACAGTGGCATGATCTTGGTTCACTGCAAACTCCACTTCATGGGCTCTAGCCATCTTCCCACCTCAGCCTCCTGAGTAGCTGGGACTACAGGTGCGCACCACTATGCCTAGCTAATTTTTGTACTTTTTGTAGAGACAGGGTTTCACCATGTTGCCCAGGCTGGTTTCAAACTTATGTACTCAAGCTATCCACCCTCTTTGGCCTCCCAAAGTGCTGAGATTACAGACATGAGCCACCATGCCCAGCCTCATACGTTTCCTTAAAGCAGGCCTAAATGATGAGGAAAAAATCTTTGGTTGGGAATGAAACTTAATTATAGGCAATATCCCAGTTTAGAAAAATGTTAGTGATGAGTGATTTTGAAAGAGTAGCAGCAAATAAAAAGGACAGACTAGGGACAAAGTCTTAAATTGTAAGAGAAGAGTTGGGTAAGACATAGGAAGAGCTTATTGGTCTTGTTCAGAGATCAAATACCAGAACGAGCAACTGAAAGAGCTAGAAAATCTCCTACAAAAAATGCGGAAGTGAGATACCTTTTCCTGTGTGATTTGTATATGCTACTCCGTAGAGCCTTAATACTTTGCCAGATAACCTGGTGAGGTTCCTTGCAGGTCTAGAGTAAATAAAGGTGAATCTTGGCTTAGCATACAGATCAGTGAATTCTTTTGGTAGGTGCCTCTTGTTCCATCCATTCGTCATTTGGAGTTTTAGGACACTTTCCCTCCACAAAAGTATTAAATGTATTTTTTACAAAAAAAAAAAATACTCAAATGTTAATGCAAAACCTGGGGTAGAAGAAAGATGTCAAATAGCTGAGCAATGCTCTGAAGGCACGATGTCTGTGCTGAAGGATTTGACCCCAGTAATCTAATTTGCTTTAAATTTGAAATGATCCTTCATTCTCTTATTATAAGGCTTCATGTCGTTGGCTCATAAAGATTACAATTTCTTTTCTTCCAATTGTAATAAATCCAATTCAAGCACCCTCTTGACTTGAAATTCGTCACAACAACACACAGAGGGCAATGCTCCCCTGATGTGCCTCTTGGGGAGGGCATTCTAGTCTCGTCTGCTGGAGAGAGATGATGCAAGACTATATAGTGAGGCTCTCTCCCTTCCCCTTTCTCCCCCCAACTTCAATATAATCTGCGAAAAGAATACTGTGTCTAAATTATAGCTGATTCCTCATTATCCAGCAGTAAAAAGGTTAGGCGAGCCAGAAAGCCAGACTGACTGCAGCTTCACATTTTATCTTTCCACCTGGGAACAGTTCAGTTTCTTAAATCCATTTGAAAACACTTCAGCTCATTCCATCCAATCTAGGGATTTTTAACCTTTCTCTTCCTTTATTTTCTGTTCTTTTTCTTTTTTAACTGGCAGCTTAGAATTATAACTGACCAGCCTATATCCTGCATATCTGTCTATCTGTCTATTGATTAGTCATGGGTCTAGTGTCTTACAACAGAACTTGACTTTTGGATAACATTTGGTATTGATTCAAAGCTAAATTGGATAGATCTTTGAAGGACTGGGTTGTACTATTGAGGGGCTTTTGAGTGATAAATCATCATAATAATTACAGCACTTGGTATGAACTTAGTAATCATAAGGCCTCTGGCACCCAAAGATGTCTTTTTGCCAACCAGTAACTATCTTGATATGAATGGGAAACTTGAGCTTCAAACTACCACAATTTGTTACTTTAATATGAGCTGAAGGAGGAGCCTGAAGATGGAGAGCAAAGGACGAAGAATGAATATGAGTGCTCTAGAGACGGTAACCCCAACCCAGTTAGCACAGGTAAGTCTACAGGTATAATCTCTATTAACAAAAACGACACATCCCATCACTTCTATGTGATAAACATCATTACCAGGGCTGGGCACGGTGGCTCACGCCTGTAATCCCAGCACTTTGGGAGCCCGAGGTGGATGGATCACCTGAGGTCAGGAGTTTGAGACCAGCCTGGCCAACACAGTGAAACCCTGTCTCTACTAAACATACAAAAAATTTAGCTGGATGTGGTGGCACCCGTCTGTAATCCCAGCTACTCAGGAGGCTGAAACACATGAATAGCTTGAACCTGGGAGGCAGAGCTTGCAGTGAGCCAAGATCATACCCTTGTACTCCAGCCTGGCAACAGAGGGAGACTTGGTCTTAAAAAAAAAAAAAATCGTTACCAGACATAGAAATACATGGGCAGTAGAAAGTGCGTGCCAAGATTCTAGGCAAAAAGGGTTATGACTAAAACAGTATTAAATAGTAGTCAAAATATAAAATGGTAACTAAAATAACTAAAGAAGGCATCAGGAAACTTAAACTGTCTTGTCTCCCTGGGAAAAACAGAAGGAAGGGGAAGAGCCAGATTAATGTTGTGGGAGCACTGGCAGAAGAGAAGAGAAGAGAAGAAAAGAGAAGAGAAGAGAAGAGAAGAGAAGAGAAGAGAAGAGAAGAGAAGAGAAGAGAAGAGAAGAGAAGAGAAGTGACTTAACCCCCAGAGTGGTTCTCAATGTTGGTTATGCCTCAAAAGCATCAGTGGGGCTTTTAAGGAAACAGTTTCCTTCCCAGAGGCTCTGAGTCAGCTCTGGGGTGAGATCCAGGGAAACTCATCCCACCAGGTGTGGTGCTGCACATCCACGGTTGGGAACCACTGCATTAGATGGTATGTTAAATGACGAGAACAATGCCTTGCCCAAGTGGCATCTCCAGGGGCCAGTGGAGTCCCTGATTCATATTATATATACAAAAATGTTTACCTGAACGACTGACCAAATGACAGACTGACAAATGAAATGAATAAATAAGCATTTATTAAGTGTCCATGAAGTACAGGATCTGTCCTAAGAGCCTTATTTATAATATCGCTTATCATTTTCACAGTTTCCAGTGAGGAACATGTTATTTCTATCTCAAAATCCAGGCACCCAAGACACAGAAAGGCCAAGTAATTTGTCCAAGTTCATATGCTAGATTGGAAGAAGGAGGCCAGCCTCGAGTCAGGTAGGAAAGGGAGGGGAGGGGGCAGAGAGAAAGTCTGGAACCCTGATTGTTTCAAAATTTCTATAGAGGGGCTGCAGTCATGGCAATCTGGCTGGGTGGAGTTTGAGGACTGTCCTCAAATTCTGTTTGCAAGGAAAGCACATTGATTTTACCTATATTTTTAGCTGGGGAAATTGAGAGGCTGTTCATGGAGATTCTGGGAGCCTCCCACACCCACCTCATCCTATCCGACACCCCACTAAGCCACTTGTCTGGAAGAAAGAATTTGACAGTTCCCAGCTCATTCGTCTAATATCTCGGGGAAACAGAAGATATCCCAGGATTCTCTTAACTTCCCTCATTTCTCTCTGTCTGGCAGCTAATGCCTGAAATTTATGCTAATGAAGAAAAAGTTTTGGTTCCCATAATTAAATATGAAAGACTTAAAATACAGATGTGATTGTACACTGAAGCTCATTCATGCTAAAGTCAATCTACCAACAAGAGCAAATGACTGATAGCAGGCACTTTCTTACTTTGAAAAGGAAAAGGAGGAAAGAGAACACCTGACATTTGCCACTGAGGTGGAATAAAGGAATCGTCTTTGCCTTTACAGGTTTGCCTGCGATGAGCCCTATTTACATTCACCTGGGAGGGGACAAACAGAGGCTGTGCTCAGAGGTATTTTTGTCATGGGCAGCTGTGAATACATGCAGCTTTTCTTCAAATGATTTATGAAGGGTTTTTTGTTTGCTTTTAAAATGTGGAATAAAAGAGCTTCATTCCCAGAGGCTTCATTAACCGAGGTACCACCATCCCCAAAGCTGTCTATAGAATCTGCAATGCGCTGGAATTATTCAAGTGGGAGTCCATGCCTGCAAATGAAGAGGCTCTAGATCAGGAAGCTCAGCTTTGCCCCCAGCTGGTGGGGGTCCTTGTGCAAGTCCCTTATTCTTTTGGTGCCTCATCTGTAGAACTAGAACAATTGCACCTGTGTTCGTGGGATATTTATCAAATGTCAACATGTGAGGCGCTTTTCCTGCGTTATCGCCATTAATCGTCATGCCACCACCATGAAATATGCACTCTTATTTTTCAATTTTAGAAATGAAGAAATGAATCTTAGGGAGCTTAAAGTGAGTTGTCCAAAGTAGCACAACTAGTAATTGGAAGATTGGTTACGTCAACTAAGGCCTATCTGACCCTAGAGTCTGCTGTCTCAGATACACAATGTCATAATGAATGCTACTCCATGGAAGGAATTATCTGGATAAAGAGAAATGATCTGGCTAAGCATTGCTTTGAACAGTTATACATTCATATTCACATATATTGTGATATATGCACATATGTATATATAAATGTAGATATATGAGATATATATAGATATATGGATATATAGATATATAGATAGGCCCCCATTTAGCACTGTCCCATGCAACCCAGATTAGTTCTAACATTATTTAGTTCTAAATCCATTTCTTGACACCAGTGGATTTTAAAATGTGGCACCGAGGTCAGCAGTCAGTCTTGGCATCACTTGGGGACTTGGTAGATCAGAAATGCAGATTCTGGGGCCCCACCCCACATTACTGAATCAAGAACTCAGGGAGTGAGACTCAGTATTCCGGTATTTTGTGGGGGTAGTAGAGGGAAGGGGTGCCGAGCTTCCATGTCCTCCCTTGGTGCACCACCCTCCAGGAACCTCCACATGTCTGGCTATCTAGAAGCTCCAGTCATCTAGGCTTTAACAAGCCCTCTGGATGATTCCGATGTATGTTCACGTTTGAAAGCCACTGAGCACTGTTGAGCTAACATGGCAGACAGTCCATTCTCAGCCAGGAACTATAAAGGCACCAGACTGCAGTGCACTCAGCCATTGAGCTCTTCATTGTCATATAAAGAAACCTATAGCTTCTCTTCTTGTTATTTCATTTTGTATTCTGGCAACTGGTTTTGACTCTCAATGACTAAAAAAATCGTGCATGTAATATGCCGGCTTTACCCCAGGGCAACAGAGGATGAGTATTAAAACAAAGCCTTCCCAGAAAATCAAGGGGTGTTCAAAGAAATGGTCCAGAAAACTGGGAATTATAGATGAGTTGATACTTTTATGTTATGGAGGGCATGGTAAGCATTAATGCATTCCAGGACAATTGACCAGCATTTCTAGAAAGAATAGCAGAAAGACATTGGTTGAAGACATGTCATGGCATGGGGATTTGAAGAAAACCGAAGAGGTATTACAGAGAACCCTACCATAGACACGATGCTAGAAGGTGTGCGTGTGTGTGCACGCATGTGGGCACGTAGCCATATTACTTACCATATCTTTGGCATATAACATGGACTTCAGAATCAGTCCATGTTCCTAGTTGGTTTCTGGTTGGGTTCACCACTTCCTAATGGTTACCTTGGGTAAACTACTTAATATTCCCAACCTCCAGTTTCCTTATCTGGGGAATGTGGGTAAAAATAGTATAACCCTAGTACAAGAGTATTATTTTGATACAGCACTTAGCATAAACCCTATCATATACATGGTAATTGTTCAATAACTTTTAATTATTATCAATATACATAGTAGCCATATTGATACTGCTTCCTTAAACTAGGAAAGCTTCTTCAAAAAAATGAGTTTTCAGTCTGGGTAGAATGGCTTGTGCCTATAATCCTAGAGCTTTGGGAGGCTGAGGTAGGAAGATGGCTTGAGTTCAAGACCACCCTGGGCAATATAGGTACACCCTATCTCTACAAAACATTTTTAAAATAAGCTGGGCATGGTGTCATACACCTATAGTCCTAGCTACACAGGAGGCTGGGGCAGGAGAATAGTTTGCAGCCAGGAGGTCGAGGCTGCAGTGAGCTGTGATCGTGCCTCTTTACTCCAGTCTGGGCAATAGAACTAGACCCTGTCTCTTTAAAATAAATAAATAAATAAATAAATAAATAAATAAATAAATAAATAAATAAAGATGAGTTCTCAGGTGAGTCCCCAAGGAGAGGAAGGCAGTACCTAATAGAATCCAAAAACAGCCTCAGAAGTTTTCACTTGCGCTTGTTCATGGCTGATGCTTGCCTTCTTTGTGAGAAGACCTCTTTTCAGTAATTGTTTCCTCCTAATCTTGTGGTTTGCTAAGCATGGCCCCTTCCTCCATCTTTCATAGAGTCATAACTAGTTGCCTTGCTAGAGTCTCCATTTCTTTCTCCTTTTCAAAGCTACCTCTTTCGAATTTCGTTTTGTCTCCACTTTCTGATCTCCAGCTTTGGCTGTTTCCAATCATTTGGTCAGTAAGATCTCCTGGGATCTTTTTTGCAGCCTTTGGGATTCTTTTGACCGCATCTATGCATGTCTGCTTCAGTAGACAGTTATCCTCTGAAAGATTTTTCTTTTTTCTGAAGGAAAGGCTGAGCTGGATTCTACTCACAGCACTTTGCTACGTGCTTGTTGCCCTTTCCATGCAGCTGCTGTGGCTCACTTCTTTGGCACCAAGCTAAGCCTTATTACAGCACAAACTCTAGTGCATTGTACACTGTAGGTGCTTAATGAATGCTTGTGGCTTGATTAGGTCACATAGAATGTTAACATTTTAATATAAAAGAAAAAAGAAGAGGTAGAGAGGTCAGCCCCTGAAATTGCAAAAGAATTTGGAAAGGAAGTGACACAGATAAGAGGGTGTAAAGAAACAAAAAGGAGACAGATGGCCTTTCCCAGATTTTTTTTTTTTTTTTCATCACAGATAATGACCTAGAGAGGGGAATACAGGGTGAGAAGACAATGCTAAGAGTCATAAAACCCTTGTCCAGAGCTGATCCTGCTTAAGGCCTCACCACCAGGATACCGGGTGGGATTCATTACTTGGCAGCTCTCAATGTGGAATACCCCAGGGAAAAAATGCTGCAATAGGGCACACCTCCCAGGCTGGGGAGGGAAGGCAACAGCTCCTCGGTCTTCTGCCAGTGGTGTCTGGGCAGCTGGCATCCCCTCCCACCATGCTGTGTATTTACCCAACTTCAAAGGCCAGGGCAGCCATCAAAGAGAGGAAGAGGAAAGACAGACAAGATTAACTTTCTCCCTCCCTACCTCTCCCTATCCCTCTTCTTCATGAGAAAGCCTCCATTGCCAAAATGCTAACTAGCAGCACACACTGTGATCAGATTTGTGTGTTTGCAGCAATAGACAGGAAGAAATTTTCAATCTAGGGCTGAGATATGACTTCCCCAGGCAAGTAGGGGTGAAGCTATTAGGGCATGTTCCAAAGAGTGACCCTTAGGGACAAATGACTGCCAGGTTCCACAGCAAGAGGGCAATGGTGTTTTGCTTTGTTTTAAACTAAGGTTCTGAGAGTATGTGTTGGATTAGAATGGAACCTGTGGAGCACGCAAAAAAGAAAGAAATCCATACACATACATGTTGAAGCTGGTTATACTTCATATGAGCCTGGGTTATCTTAACCTGACATGAGAATAACAGACAATCAAGGAAAAAGGTGTTGAGAAAATACAGCACTGTGTAAAGGGCATGGGCTTTGAGGTGAGATAGAGCTTTGCAAGTTGCTTTCACCTTTTTGAGCTGCAATTTCCTCATCCTAATAATAGTTGTCACAAGACTTAAATGAGATGTTTCATATAGAATAGTTCATAGTGAACACTCAGTAAACATTAGTGTCTATATTTGCTTTCTTAAGGCTGCTATATCAAACGCCACAAAGTTGGTGGCTTACAACAAGAGAAGTTTATTCTTTTGCAGTTCTGGAGACCAAAAATCTGAAATCAGCACCACTGGGCCAAAATCAAGGTGTCAGCAGAACTGCCCAGCCTCCAGAGGCTCTATGGGAGAATTTGCTCTTTGCCTCTTCCAGCCTCTCGTGGCTGCTGATATTTCTTGGTCTGTGGCCATGTCATTCCAATCTTCAAGGCCAGCATCTTTAAATCTCCACTCCATCTTCACCATCTCTTCTGTGTCTATGTGTATATGAAGTCTTCCTCTGCCTCCTTCTCATAAAGGTAATTGTGTTGGCACAGAGAGCCCACATGGATAGCCCATTGCAAGATCCTTACCTTAATTACATCTGCAAAAACTCCTTTTCCATACAAGGTGACATTCACAGGGGCCAGGAATTAGAAACTGATTTTTTTTGGTGGGGGAAAAAGAGCATTATTCAGCCTGCCACTGTGCGTGACCTTTGAGTTTTCAATGGCAGGAAAGAAGTGAGAAAAAGGCAGGAAACAAGAAGGTACCTTTCTATATGAAGTGAAATTACATGCAAATTTAGCATCAGTTTTTTTTTTTTTTTTTTTCCAGGTTGACAACTCAGAATAACAAGGCAGCAATAGAAGTAGGTGTATTATTTGGATATATACGGGTAGTCTTGTTTTTTGAGATTTATTTGTATTTATTGTCAATTATGTCATATAAGATCTTTTTATTTTGTTAGTATAAGGTACATAAGCTGATTCTTGATGTAATTAAATCTGTACCATGAGGAATTGTTTTAAGGGGATTGTAATGTATTTGCATAGCTTTTTCCTGTACCTATTAGAAGCTTCTCATATACAGCCTTGAGCTCTAAGTTAACTTTTCACAGATCTTGCCTCTTTAACTTGATTATAAATTCTTTGAGATAAGAGACCATGTCTTTACATCTTTGTATCTTTCTTGGTGCCTAACATAGTATATTGGTCAATAGATATTTGCTTGTCTGATTAATTTTAAAATACCCAGGAAGGCAATTGTGAAGAAAGATGAAGTCACGTCCATTGAACATTTGATCTTCACCAAGAGAGATATTGGGAAAAGAATATCTTAAACCTTGAGGGAGATATTGATGCTTCTCTCTCTTATTCCATACTTCTCGGCTCTGATTTAAAATTTGTATACCTTTGTCAAAATGCATTTCAAACTAATGAAGAAAAAATAGTAATATAGAGTTTGAATACAGATCATATCTCTATTATTCCTTTTATCCAGTGAAGTAGTTTGACGATCTGGATCCCTTCAGCAAAAATTCAAATAATGTCCCTTTAACCATTTTTAGAATCGGAATAAGCCTATTTCAAATTTTTCTGCCAGAAAGGGCCTTTTATATGATATGCCTATCAATGAGGGAAGAAAAGGAAGAGCTTCTTTAAAAAAAAAAATTGTGCATTTAAGGCAAACTAACACATTTCATGGCACATAGTTTCTAAAAATATTAATTTATTCCTGTTCTCCTTTTTGTTTCTTTTCCGTTAATAATAAATAAGCTTAATTGTGAAGATAATGAGCTACTAACCTTCAGAAAAATGATAAATCCTTCAAGAGTAGAGGGTTTAACTGAAATGCAAAATGTTTATAAATGATGGATTTTATAGTGGTCTAGACACCTAAAAAGACATCCAATAAAATTCCTGAAATAAAAACACCGTTTATTAGTGAGTAGGGGGCTATGGTCATAGTCTTTCTACTGTGACTTCTAGGTGTCTCTGAGTGTCCTTTCAGGGATTCGGAGTTTTCGAACTCTGCAGGAAAGGCTAGGGTCTCAGTGCTAAGCTACCTTAAGGTTGTGTCTTTCCTGGGAGAAATTGTAATTTTTTTTTTCTTTTTTGTGTGTCTATTTGCAATGCCTTTCAGAGTTGAACAGCAATCTTTTGAAAATGATGAGAATATGGAATTGGCCATTGTAACCTGATTCAGCAAACCAGTTCCATTTGGGTGATTTTTAACCTGCCTCTGAGAAGCAGAAACGGGCAGGTTGGAGTCTCCCCAGACCCCAGATAATTGAGTTGAACTGGTGTTGTGTACTAGACGGTTGTACATTAGCTTCAGCCCTCTTGCCCTCTGCAAAAACATCTCTTTTTCTCAATTATTTAAAATAAATAAATCAATGATATCATAAAAAACGAAGAAGAAAACATTAGAAATAACCGCCCCTCTGCTTCTGTATGGAAAGCACAGTCTAAACTTCAGTGATTTTAAAGACAATTTTAGTGAAGGGAGAAAACCCATCTGTATGGCTCGGCAAATTAATTTTGAACATTTGAAGATAAAAAGGCTGAGTTCCTTGGAACTGGCTTTAAAAGTCACAATCCATAGCAATCTGAGGTATTCATTGACTAGGGGCTCTTCTGTTTATTCCAAATACCCCTTTATCATTGGTTTTGAAAGAATGTGGCTCTCTGTAAAGCATTGCCAATTGGGAAAAGAATCAGATAGTGAAGAAGTGATGTTACTGTGATGACACCCCTTTAGGCCCTCAATAGGATTTCGTCTAAATCAAAAGACTTTGCTTTATTAGTGCATTCGATGGAGGAGGGGGAAAAGAAAAGAGGGGGGCTTTTCATTTTTCTTTTTCATCTTCATAACAAAACACATATTGAATAAAAGCCCCTGGATGAGCCACAATGCAAACCCAGAGGGTGAAGAGATAATTTTGTAAATTGTAAATCAGAAATTCTATTTGCAGTAGATGCCGAACACATGTAATTTACCAGCATAACATTGTTACCCTGAATATAAGTATGATGGATGCCTTGTAAGTTTGAGAAGAGGGGCAGAGTCACTTAAATATCAAGTAAGCACAATGTTCCTGGGTTCTGTGGCCATCAAATCTTAGCCTCCTTGGGAGATCCTGTAGGAGCAGAGCATTGATCCATTGGCACTGTTTCGAGACAGAACAGTGGACAAATGACCTGGGAGCCTCCCTTGGGCTTGTTTCATGATCAAGCAGGTATTAAACCAGCATGAAGTGAGTTGGTGGCACCTCGTGCTAAGATGATCTCGCTTTACAAAATGCATCTTTAGAAGACTAATATGCCAGACACCTTACCAACTTGGAATTGCTAACCCTTTCTAAGTTTGAATTGACTTCATGAGATTTTCTTTCCTTCACATTAGCAAGCAAAATATACTGTTCAGGTTAGATGTATGAACTGGGAAGCCAGGTAATTGACTCTGGTGGGAGGACACGACTGGATGGCAGAGCAGAATAAGATCAATCCAAAGTCCCATGGAGTAGCTCTCCAAGAAGAGTAGTTAGCTCTGGGTCCTGATCCTCAATTTCTCTTTCTCATCCTAGTGTGGTGAGCAGCCACTATATACCTTCCCCACTGATAATGCTATTTCTAGGCCATAGCTGACACATACAAGAGGAACACTTCAGAGGAAAGATAAATAACAATTATTAGAAATCATAAGGGCTTTTTCTTTTGTAATTGGAGTCACGAACTGTACTAATCACCTCTGAAACTATATGCTATTTACTGTATTTTATTAACTGCACTATAGGAGAGTATGCATATTCTGTTTATTGGCATCTTGTAGATATATTGAGATTTTTGCACAAATGTGTTATTCATTACAGACCAAGCCACATAAATAAAATATATAGAAAGATATAGTACTGTAACCAAAGTCTTAGGGAAATAGCTTAGCAAGTGACAATGCTGTCAGTGAACATGAAAGACCGAAATTAAGCCTTGCTTTTCTTCAAAACATGATCTTTAAACAAACTGAACTTCAGTTCTTCACAGTCTGGGGACAGGTAAAGGAAGATATTCAAAGCACCACATGGGGTTCCTGCTAGCTGATAGAGAGGCATCCTTGGAGAGCCGAAGTAACTTTTAAAAAAGAAAAAGACAAAACTTGCAATACTTAAATTTGCAAAAGAGTAAGATGATTATTCCTCTTCTGGAACCCTTTTGACAAACCCCTACATTTTCAAAGAGTTACATGGGATTTAGCGAGGCATTGATTTTAATGTGAGTTGCATTGCTAAACTACATGCAGTCCTTTGGAAATGTAGGGTTTATTGTTCATTACAATGTCAGACAATAGTTTGATTTATATTGACAGAGTTTGAAGAATGAATAACTATAGACACTTTGGGGCAAAAATACCAATCTTTAAGTTGCCCACTAGTCAGGCAGGGACAACCAGAAAGAAGGAAAAAACAAAAGTAGAATCTCCAGTTCAAAATGCAGTTGAGAAATTTAAGTTTCATTTGAAACCAGAGGAACAAACATGAAAAGTTGGACAGGGCCATCATAAGGCCCCAACGATGGGATTTTGAGAACATCCTCCTAAAAAGTTTTCCTGTTTGGGACTGCAACATAAATTATCAAGGCAATTTCTATTCAGAACTTGTCCTGTTTACAACCCATATTACAAAAGTTATATTACCATTGTCATCTTTTAGCAGCATGAGTGATACAATCTCATATTCATAATATGGCTATTTTATATTTGCAGCTTTATGAAAATCTATAGATATCAATATCTGTTTTTTAATGGATCTTGCTGCAATCCTGCTGCCTGGGAAGTTGTGCAGTACTGCTATGGAATTATCACAAAGCCTCATCTGACAATTATGATATCATATCAGGAAAATATTACTTTTAAAGTATGGGAGAAAACTTTTACAGTATCATGACCAATCATATTTTAGTTTGGAAATAAAAACTAAGGTCTATATGTGATAATTAGTTAAGTTACCTCAGTTGCCACAATCCCTCTATCCCACCCAAGGCTGTCTGTCAGTGTCAATGAAATTGAATGTCAAATTGAAAAACTCTAAAGCTATTTCTTCCATATTAGAAAATCACTGGCAAACACATCTTCCTGCCGTACTGGCAAGATAAGCAAAATTAGCACATATCCCTCTCCTTGTTTAGTCAAACTTCAATCAAACTGTTTATATAGACTGTGAGGTGATCACATACTAGACCTTAGCATAAGAAGATCTTATCTCTAATGCGAACCTTTGATCATCTTTGTGAAATATATTCATTAGACTTCTCTGTGAGCAGTTGGCATAGTCAATCTTTGCCTCTTCCCTCTTTGGCTTCCTTGCTCTTTTCCTTCTTTTCCTATCCCCATGTCCCTCCTTCTCAAGCTCTGTCCACTCCTTAAATAGTTGGTGTTCATCATAGTGGTACCCCTAGCTTATTTTGTTTAAAGTCCTTCAATATATTCTATCTGAGTGAAACTCTCCTCCCCTCCTTCAAGTCCATAACTTCAATTTATACCTACATGCTCTTAACTCCCAACTAAGTTGTCTGGATGAATATTTCAAAGGCATCTCAAAGCCTCCATGCCCCAAGTTAAAATTTTCTTTTTTCCAGCACCCATCCCCCAAACAGACAATAGACAATCAAACCAACCTTTTCCATGTGCCCATACCTGTCTTGGATGAATGACACCAACATCTACTCCAATGCTGCAAGTACAATTTTTTTTTTTTTTTTTTGAGACAGTCTCACTCTCTTGCCCAGGCTGCTAGGCTGGAGTGTAGTGGTATGATCTTGGCTCACTGCAACCTCTGCTTCTCAGGTTCAAGCAAGTCTCAATTCTCGTGCCTCAGCTTCCCCAATAGGTGGGATTACAGGCACGTGTCACCATGCTCGGCTAATTTTTGTATTTTCAGTAGAGACAGGTTTCACTATATTGGCCAGGCTGGTCTCGAACTCCTGACCTCAAGTGATCCACTGGCCTCAGCCTCCCAAAGTGCTGGGATTACAGGTGTGAGCTACTGCATCCAAACCAATGGGTTCTAATTACCTATAACTATTGAAACTTTTTAGCATGTTAATCAAAGCATTCTCTAGTCCCTGTATATTTTTTCCAGCTTCCTTTCATGCTACTCATCCTCTGACAATCTGCCATCCAGCCATTCTATTTGTAATTTCCCATATATACATGATGCTCTCCCAAGCTTTTGGGCCTTATAAATGACTTCCCCTCTCATCACACCTCCCCCCTGCCCCAATAGTATCCCTCTCTACCCTGTGGATTCTTACTTAAATTCTAAGACTTGGCTCCAGAACTTCACCTGTGTGAAAATTTTCTGCGAGACACACATATTCATACTTATCTCCTGAGTAGGTGCCTCCTTTTCGTGTTCACATAGAGCTGTGTGCACATATTGTGAAAACATTTATTACATATAATAGTTGTGGTACACGTTGCCTTCCCTAGGTAGCTAGGGAAGAGTTCCTTGGCAGTACCTACAGTTTTTCATTTGCCTTTGTAGTCCCAAAATTTAACAGTGACTGCTCAGTGAAAGTACACCATAATGTTTTTTTCTTTTACTGAATACATATTTGGATCAGCCACATATATCTGGATATATTCCTAGATATTTGATTGGAAAACACTATGACTTGAGTCCCTATGGAAAGTTCCCTTCCATGGGAATTGGAGTTGCTCCTTGATCCAGTTCATATGTAGTTTTCTGCAACCTGCTTCAGTACTTTCCTTCAAATTGGTATTTGACTTGTGATATTCGAGAGTGTACAGTCAACTCTCTGATCCTAGAAGAATAAACCTTTGGGTAAACTGTTTATACATTTAGAAATCTGTATTTAGCTGGTTTCATATTTCACAAAGATTCATAGACTGATACTCCTAAAGATGAGCTTCTTAGTCTTAATTGAAGTATATAAGAGCTGTCTACTAAATAAGACCAATAGTCTATCTAGTCCAATATTCTAATATACTGCTAACTTACTTTAATGTATGGAATACTTTTCTATCAAAAGCTGACATTTATGATACTTTTAATGCACCTTTTGAAAATGGCAGCTGAGGCTTAGTGATTGCTTTAGTCTGCTCAGGAGGATATAAGAAAATACTGTAGACTGGGTGGCTTGAAAAACGGAAATTTATTTTTGTGCTGTTCTAGGGGCTGGAAGGCATCATTGGGTTCTGATGAGGGACCCCTTCCTGGCTGGCACAGGGCTGCCTTCTTGCTGTGTGATCACCTGGCCTTTCCCTGGTGCATGCTCAAGGCAAGACAGAACTCTGGTATCTCTTGCTTTTCTTATAAGGACATTGATCCCATTATGGAGGCTCACCTTCATAATCTCATCTAAATCTAATTACCTCCCAAAGATCCCATCCCTAAATACCATCACATGGCAGGGGGTTAAGCTTCAACATTTGGGGAGACACAAACATTTAGTCCATAACAGAGATTAAATCACTTTTCTATAGGTACTTAAATAATCTACCCGCCAGGCAAATGCTGACTCCAAATACTGTTTTCTTTTCCCTAATAATTTGTCTTTGTTGCTTTTTATACATAGGTACTCAAATAATTAGTCTTTCACAAATCGAGATGCTGCTAGTTCTCATTGATTGTCTCTGATGTATTCCTCAAAACATGAATCATCTTTCAATGATTATTTTTCATATATGTTTATCCATGTTTCTTAACCGTTTTAGTGAAAGCAAACAATATAAGCTCTCTCTCTCTCTCGCTCTTGCTCTTTAAAGTTTCTCACAACGACAAAAGGAAAAAAAAAAAAAGAAAAGAAAAACCTGGGCTCTTGGTGCTTCTGGCAATTATATTCAAACACAAGTAGCACCCAGATTGTAATTTCGATAAGTATTTCAGTTCTTTCTTGAAAAATTAAATTCACAAAACAATTGATTATCAGTTATAAATGGCAAAAACACCATCTGGTTTTTAAAAATTGGTTAAATCCATGTAGCAAAGGGGAAAATGTTGGAACTTCTAGTTGGCGAGGAGTTCTAGTCCATGAAGCAGAAAATGACGAGCTTTACTATGAGAAAGCCAGAGTAGTCATAACTTGTACTTAGCGGCTGCGGGAATTCGATGCGTTCTTCACATGTTCCATATGTTACATTGCTTGGCGAGATCTTCAGTGTGAAGGAGCTGGGGGTGGGAGAGGCGTGTGGCTAGTGGATAGACTAGAAACAGCTTAATCCCAAATTCTCTGCTATGCTTCTTGCCATGTACACCCAGTGCTAAAGGTGCCCCAGGACTCAGTTTCTCTACCTGGGGAATGGTATGTGCAAATTCCTTAACCTTATAGCACAGGTGGCATTTTGGTGGAAATTTCTAAAGCTATTTGCATTCCTCTAGTGAGGTAAATCATACGACATTAGCATTTCCTACAGAAATGTCCCATGTTGTTCTTTGCCAACTGGAAATTTGAGTAGGTGTTCATTTGATGTGCCAAGAGAATGAAGGGAGATGAAAACACCCCACATCTTCCAATGTCCCCATACTGTGTTCTGAGTGTGGGAGGACTGGGGCCTGGCTAGATTCTCCTGGAGATTCAGCTTCATGAGGAATGCTTTTCCTTAGGAGTATATTGCAATTCTGTTATTTATTTATTTTTTTTTAAGTTTCTGGGTTGCTGGCATATTTTCACCTTATGTTAAAAATGTAGCTATCCTTTGCTTATTATTCATGCATTGTAATGTGAAATTTATTCATTCACTTAACAGATATTTAGAAAGGCACAGTGGTTAATTGCATAGGCTCTTTCTGCAAGTTAGAGACTGTAATCTTAGGGCAGTTACTTAATCTTTCTTAATCATGTTTAAAAAATATAAAATGAAAGATAATAATAGTATGCACCTTGGGGATTGTTCCAAGGATTAAATGAGATTTTGCATGTAGAATACTTAAGAAGAATTCAATGAATGCAAGAGTAGTAATAATAGTAATGGCAAATAATAATATAACTATGTGCCAGGCTCTGTGTTAGCATTCTTGCCATATAGGACCTGCCTTTATAGTTTACATATCACTTTCAGCATACATATGGTCTTACTTATTTTTTTCGGAGACGTAGTTTCACTCTTGTCGCCCAGGCTGGAGTGCAATGACGTGATCTCAGCTCACTGCAACTTCCGCCTCCTGGGTTCAAGTCATCCTCCTGCCTCAGCCTGCTGAGTAGCTGGCATTTCAGGTGCATGCCATCATGCCTGGCTAATTTTTGTATTTTTATTAGAGACAGGGTTTCACCATGTTGGCCAGGTTGGTCTCGAACGCCTGACCTCAGGTGATCCATCTGCCTCAGCCTCCCAAAGTGCTGGGATTACAGGCATGAGCCAGCGCACCCGGCTGGCCTTAAATTTTTTATTCCTATTTTGGTGAAATTTTGCTCTCTATTTGGTCTGACCCAGGTACCTCACTGCCAGAGGTAATAAGATCAGGTAGAACTTTGCAGACTGGGCATTATCCTGGCACCCACGTGGTGATGGTTTCCTGTCTCCTGTAGTTCTATTCTCCTGTTGGAGCTTTCCCCACTTCTGAAGGACTGCCTGCAGTTCATGCATCAGGGCCTGTAATTACAGAGCAGAATATCCAGGGCTGTGAAGACCGGGCAGTCTCGAAATTAGTTTATGCATAATGGATAATAGGAGGCTGTTTTTAAGTGTAACTCATTTGGTGGGTTGGCAGATCATGACTTCCTTTTTGATATGTATTATTTATTTATTTTTTAGCAAGATGAGGACAGAAGGCTAGGGAAGTCATTTGGCACAGCTCTTCCAGACTACAGCTCAGACTTAGCAATTTACATTCAGTAATCTCTTGGTCATTTAGCCACAGATAATTTGTCATGGTTTGTTTTAGCTGTTGTGATATTGATATTTATTATGCAAATTGTATTTCCTACATCTTATTGTTCTGCATTCTATGAATACTTAAATTATTATAAACCTTTACACTTAATATGGCTCGTCCTTCAATTTGATGCTTGAGCAACAGAGGGTCAGAGCGCACACGATCTTCTAGAGTGGAAGAAAATAAGTAATTAAAAAGCAGACAAACAAGAGAGCCGGCTGCCTGGTTGAAAAGAAAGCAAAGAGAATTTCAGGGAGGGAGAGTGAGTTCGGAGATGCAAGTCGCCGTAGCAGGAGAGGCTTTCCCAGAGACACAAGAAGCTCTGAGCACCTGTTGGTCCCCGGCTTCCTTTCTAGGAAGGGCTGAGGGCGCAGAGGAGGAGTGAGAGGGTTTGAGCCCCTAAGGAGGAACACGGCAGACCCTGCCTTCACCACACTTCCTGTCCCCAACTCCCACGACCCCCGCTCTTCACCTGAAGCCTTGACTGAATAATTTTTTCCATTGTTGTGTAATCTTAAATATCTAAAATTACAAATAGTTCATACATATATTCAACACACGCTTATATATTAAAACCAGGGAGGAGACCCTCTACAAGCGGGGGAACCTGAGCATACCCTCCTCGATCTACCTTTCCCGAGATTCTGCCGCAAAGAGACCGACTGGAAAATCTCAGAACCCGACTCTAGGGCTGCCTTCTCCAACTATCCCCGAGTCTACCGCTAGGCTGTTGAGCGGGCTCTCCCGCTCCGCCGGACGTGCAAAGCACGCATGCACTTCTCCCAGATTGTTTTGTCAATCCGGGGACCTGCATTCTTACTCTCCACTCCCGCACAGCCCCCGTTCCCAAAGATCTATTCCTTCGGTGCAAGGTGAGTGACGGAAATTTGCAACGTCTGGTTCGCAGGCCAGATGCACTCGGTGTGCGGGACAGAGGACCCTCTAAGGGAGATTCTCCAGTCGTCGGTCTGATACAGCGATTGCTATAAACACTCCTAATAAAGGTGTACAAGAAGCTAGACCCACCCCCTGGAGCCCGAGTCCTCGCACGCCAGGCGCCCGGGAGAACACTTTTTCCTCGATCCGGGGAAAGCAAAACCGAATTTTAACATAAACATATTTGCATACGCCCCTCCCCTTGACCCCGCCCCTAGGTGGCGCGGGCGCGCCGCCGAACGCCAGCGCCAGGGGGCGGGGTGGGGGAGGGGGCGAGGCCCTCCGAGAGCCGGGTTGGGCTCGCGGTGCTGTGATTGGTATACCCGGACTCCGCCTCCAGCGCATGTCATTAGCATATCATTAGCTGTCCGCTCGGGCTCCGGAGGCAGCCAACGCCGCCAGTCTGAGGCAGGTGCCCGACATGGCGAGTGCAGTGCTGCCGAGCGGATCCCAGTGTGCGGCGGCAGCGGCGGTGGCGGCGGCGGCGGCGCCTCCCGGGCTCCGGCTCCGGCTTCTGCTGTTGCTCTTCTCCGCCGCGGCACTGATCCCCACAGGTAGGTGTGGGCACCGGCCGGTTGGCCCCTGAATCTCACAAGGCACCCCAGTAGCCGTAGCCACAGAGGGGGGAAACGTTTCCATGACAACCTCCCCCCACTTCCTAAATCCGAAGCGGAGGGAGTGTAGAGAGGAAACTCAGGGCTGAGAGGGAAGGGGCTGAGGGGAATCTGTGAGCCCCTTCTACCCTGCCCGGCTGAGTGTGAATGAGAGTCCCCAGGGATGGCTGCACCCACACCTTCTCTACCCGGCTTTGCGCGGGGTGCAGCGTGGAGTGAGAATGGGGGGCCCGGGGGCTGTAAAGCATGGGGGAAGGGGATGAATCGCAGACAACCTCAACCCTTCCGGACCCTCCTAAACTCGCCGTTGTCCCCGTAACTTGCAGGTCCTCCCACCTCCCAGGGCTGCCCATTCGCCCCCACCTCTCCAGAGGGCCCCCCCTAGTTCTCCATCCCCGAAGCCTCCCGGTGGCTGACTCCCAGCAGCCAGCGGCGTGATTTCTCCCCGGTCCCCAGGACATCCCTAGACTTCTCTGATCTCCCTTGCCCCTTCCCCCCACGCGCTCTGCCTTTCTCCCCTGTCCCCAAATTGCACGCCTCTCGTGTTTCCCTCCGGCGGATCGCAGCCCTCCGCCCCCTCGGCTCCGCTGCGGGTCTTTTTGGCCTGGCTCCAGGCGGGGAAAGTTCCCCGGCCCGGCCCCGCGGGGGGGCGGCCGCTGTCGCCGCCTCTGCGGGAAGGCGCCGGGAGCCCGCAGCCCGCCCGCCCCACAGCGTCCTCTGCCACGAGTGGGGACACGGGATTTCCCGGCTGCCCGTTCTTTCCGCGGCCCGAGGGTGGCGGAGGGGGCGTCGCGGCCTCTGCGGCCAGGCGGGCACCCTGCGAGCCTCCGCGCGCCCCCTGCGTGAAGAGCAGTCTTGGGAATTTGCCCAGGGGCGGCTCTGCACGCCCGGTGCCTTCCCTGAAGACGCCGAGCACTCGGCTGGAGCCCGATGTGTGGCTGCCCGTGTGCCGGGCGCGTTGGCGCGGTTGGGAAAGAAGAGGGCAGTGTTTGCTTTTGCTAACAAAAGGGAGCCGGAGCTCTTCCCCAGCGGAGAGGCCGGCCGTGCTGCACCCAGCCTCCCTTCCCGCCACCTCGCCGCGCTCGGCAGCCGCGCGGCGTCCCCTAGCCCCCGCTGCAGGCTCCAGGCGGGCGCCAGGACCAAGTGGTACGGGGCCGCGGGGGCGAGCGGCGATGCAGGAGGGGATGCAGCAGGGCTCTGAGCCTGCAAAGCCCCTCCTTGCAGCTCCAGAGCTGCAGGACCCGGGAGCAACAAGTGGCGGAGGACGCCGAGAGCTCAGCCCCCACCTGCGGAGCCCCAGGCCCGGACGGGCACAGCGTTGGGGCCACCGTGCAGCTTCGGGGGCGCCTGTCCGCTTGGGCTGTGCCTTTTGTTTACACGCTAGAGGACACACAGTTATGTAAACACCGCAGGAGACACGCTGTAGGAGACGGGGGATGTGTGGGGGTGCTAGCTTGAGATTTGGGGGACGCCAGGTTGGCTGCTTGCCCCCAAATAGGCTTGGAAAGGAGCTCGGCTTGGGGAACCTATTGGGGGGCGTTTGGCAGCAGAGTCAATTCCAGCGCTGACGATTTTTTCTTCCATGCCACTGTCTGCGGGTGTTGTTTATGTATTTTTCCTCTGTGAATTCTTAATTTATGAGTTACGAGATAATTGGGTTCAGCCGATGCCAGTGTGGTTACAACTTCATTTCAGGTGATGCCTCTGACTGGATGGGTTCAATAAAATGTTCCTGAAAGAGATCCCTCGTGCTGCTGCATTGTAAAAAGCGCCAGTGTCAGTTAAACGTGAGCGT
Source organism: Macaca nemestrina (assembly GCF_043159975.1). Taxonomy (NCBI): domain Eukaryota; kingdom Metazoa; phylum Chordata; class Mammalia; order Primates; family Cercopithecidae; genus Macaca; species Macaca nemestrina. The sequence goes on along the minus strand of NC_092136.1, from coordinate 115,353,017 downwards.
GAGTAAAGGCTCGGTAACTGGTGCATAATAGAGGCAACAATAGACTTGTATTGGCTGCACAAAAAAAAAAAAAAAAAAAGGGGGGGGTGGGGGAAAAACTGTGGTCGGGGATATTGCCTTTTGACTAAAAATGGGAGTCGTGCAATGACGCTTGGCAACGGAGTAGGATTAGATTATGCCTCCCCTGTCAAGACTGCTCATTGAAGGCATCGGATAGTAGCAACGGTACTATATTTGTAACTATCTCGCGGTGAGAAGTTGCCTTCCCTGCGAGGGATATATGCTGACTTAGGAGCGGTCTGGAACTCTACCGTGCATGTCAAAGCTACATGAAAATTCTGTTGCCAGTTACCATGGAAGCAGCTTCTTGCTCTTGTGTACATCCCTGTTTGTATGCTGGTTATCAGATTGTGTTCAAATTAGAAAGTAATTGGGTTTGATTCGTAGTGAGGGGATGAGATGACTTTCTTAATTTTTTTTCTCTTAATGCATATATATTTCGTGGTGAGTTCGAGAGGAGGTCTTGGCTCATTGCGGGGTCCCATACCCCAGGGGTAAATTTCAGGTGGGCACTAAGGGACTTCTCCTCCTCAGTTCTGTTAGTTTAAGCTTTCTCAGAGGCCTCCAGTTCCCACTCCCAGGGTTAAAGAAACCTGTTGGTGCATCTAACTTCATTAGGCTTGTTTGATTTACATCCTTGCTGGGAAAGCGAATTAGGACCATCGTGCCTGGGTCCTGGTTCTGTTTTCTCCTGTAACAAGCCATCCATCCCCCGCAGAAAATCTCCTCTCATTTCTCCTGTGATGTTTGGATGAAATGGATGTTAATGAAATGCAGCAAAAATGGGTTTGCTTAAGCTCACTCCACAGTGTTAATCACGCCTGTTACGTTAAGGTGTATGCATGATGTTGTTTTTGTTCCCGAGTGAACCAGTAGCTGATCACCCGCCTCTTATCATTTTCAGGATTACAGAAGATGGCTGGTGGGTGGGGGTTTTATGGTGGTGAAGGGAAGGAGGGGGGCTGAGTTTTGCTTGCTATGGCCTGTTGAGGCTTGCAAACCGGGGATAGAGACTTCACAAAAGTGCCGCCCTGTTATTGTTGCCTTTCCCTGCATCAAATTGAATAGCCGCAGGAGGGACTTGCACTTGTCTGTGATAGATTTGATAAAATATCCCTCATTAATGCCACTTTATATTTACAGTGTGTCACTGGAGACGCACAAGGCTTCATTTAGTGACTTGTGTGACGAGACAAGCTTGCATTATTTGCCTGGGACGTTTTGGAGGAACAAGAGACCCATTGAGCAATCTTTTGAAATGAACAAATACGAAAAAGGGGGGAATAAAAGAGCAGGCAGTTCTCTGGAACAAAGAGCTTTATTCATATGGATGTTGTACATGCTTTATCCAGTTTTCCCCAATGGCCCTCCTGGTAAAGGGGAGTGGGACAGGGAAGACGCCAACAGGCAGGACACTTTCGTTTCCTCTCTCACTTCCTGACTTCATATTCTTATCGGAGTTGGTCCCCGGCTCACTGCCTGCTCATCTCTCTCTACACTCTCTAAAATCCCAGAAGGTAACGGGTTCCTGGGTCTCAAAGAGAGATTGTGAAATCCTTTCTCCCAGCTCTAAATTTCAGCAGAAGACAATGCCAGCTACCTGTTGAGGTTGATGTCGTTGGAGGATATATTGGTTGAAGGGAAAGAGATGTCACTTTTCTATGACATGTGTCAAGAAGTGGTTGATAGTGAATGTCAGATTGGTAAGATGTCTTGCAATGATAACATTAGCCTTACTATTTATTTGGAAAGAAATGCTGTGAAAACCAACATCCAAAAATTGTATTCTTACTGATGGTGCTTTTGGAGTTTTTAGTGACTTTTTCGCACATCTGGTACATTTTAGTCTCATACATAAGTGAATTTTTATTATCCCTTGGCCTATATTGCTAAATGATTTTTTAGGCTTTAAAAATTGATAAGATTGCTATGAATATAAACTGTCTCATTCTCTTGGGGTTTCTGTACATGACGTTTTAATGCCTAATTGGTCACTTAGAATTTACATTTTAAAAATGATTGCGTGTGTGTGTGTGCGTGTGTATGTTTTTAGCAAAAGGTGCATTTTAATGTGGGGAATCTCTTAAATTGGGCCAAACTAATCAATACTATAATTTGAATGGAAATTTACCAGCAGATGAAGAAAATTCAAAATGAATTCAAAGGATTCAAATGCTGTATATTTTTCTTGGGAAGAATAGTTCTGACCATTATGCTGGGCATTTTTAACTGAAAATCCAGCACAGAAAGGAGAAATCACACAGCGACATCTGTTGCAGAATTGAAAATTTGCTGCTTTGAGTTGGAAGCAATTAGTCCCATATAAGCACCTAATGGTATCTGTGTGTGTGTGTGTGTGTATGTATAAGCACTGATACAAATACATATACATACTTATGTATACATATATGTGTACAGTATATAAAAACTTGCCCACATACAATATTCATATTAACATTAAAAATTATTTCATAGAAAATGTAACATTTTGGGACTAAAGCTGTTTTTAGAAATATTACCTTTTGAGGAATTAGAGATTCTTATAATCATGGAATTTTGGGGAGGGGAAAGATATTAGAAATCATCTGGTGAAATCCCATTTTGAAGTAAAGTAGCCGAAGGCCAGGGAGGGAAGAACATTACTCTGCAGTTGAACTGAGGCTAGGTTAGCAACGGATCCTGGATGGGGACAGGTCCCTTGATGTCCAGGCAGTGGACCTTCTGTTCCGCCTCCTGGCAAGGATGCCTGGTCAGAGATACGGATCATGAATAGACACTATCTTGGCTAAAAATATTTTGTATTTTGAAGGCAGCAAGATTAATTGTTGCTCTAGGTAATAAACCCATGGATCAGAGGAGTGACCTCTGGGAAGAAAGGACCAGTTCTTGGTAATGTTGTCTTTGGTGTTGACAAATGATCCCGAAACCTCTGGAATTTATTTGGCAGCCGTAACAGAAATGTCATCCAAAGCACCTTCGCAGGGGAGAAATCTGGATTTGTGTCATCGGAATAAGTCTGATACACAAAAACCAGGCTTCGGAAGGCTCAGATTAGATTTTTACAGTTTTTTATTTGTCTTTTCAAGGATTAATATTAGCAGTAGAACTGGTTCTGTATAACTAAGGAAAAAGGGAAATGTTTTAAAGTCAAGAACAAGAACATAGCTTGATTTTCTTACCAGGCACTTGCCTCTTTTCATGAAGCCAAGAAAAAGCTGAGAATTTTTTTTGTTGTTTTTTAAAGAACAAAAATGTTTTATTTTTGAAGGATGACTTTTTTTTTTTTTACATTGATCAGATTTTTCTTTTTTCCTATTTTATTATGGAAAATTTAAAATATAAACAAAGTGGAAAGAATACCATATTTAACCATCATGCAAATCACCCAGTTTCAATAATTATCCACCCCGGTCACTCTGTTCCCTCTGTGCATCCTCCTTTCCTCAGATTACTTTAAATAAATCCTGAATATCCCATCATTTCTTCCATAATTACTTTTAGAATGATTTCTAAGATACAGCCCCTCTTTTTCCATTCCTCATCCCAGTATTATTATCTGACCATACGCATAGTATTCTCACCTGGATGCACCGAATTTTTGCTTTACCTTACTGAGGAAGAGAGAATGAAGGTTTGTTGCAGTTGGTGAAAGCAAAGGCAGAGACCAGAGAAGCTACAGCACGATTATTGCTTCCACTGAGGAGACCTTCTCGTATGGTTTGGTTTATTTTGAGCAAGATTTTGTTTGGATCGGATAAGATGAGTTTTATTGTTGTGCAAATACAGTTGTGTAAATATGCAGTAATTGTAGTTAGTCCTTCAACTGTGGTATGCGCTGGAAAGCACCCTTGGCGAGATTGGCCATTTCCATTTGTTCCCGTAATGAATACGCTGCATGTGAGGACTTCTGTAGGAAAGGCTCATGTTAGTTTGATGACTGTGAGACACCCCATTTGTATATTTATCTTTAAAGGCCTCCATGGTATAAATACCTTTGCATTTTGTGGATATATTGCTTAAAATAAAAATGTCTCTTCCTATTGCGAACTGGCTAAGTGCTAATTTCAGCCTGCTATTCTGTAACTGAAGTGATCACAAAATGCCTTCTTTGGTGTGGGAAACTCATACATCAAGCTGTAAGTATGTGGGCCTTATTTTTGTGGGATGGTGGTGAAGGATGGTGGGGAGAGAAAACGTTACTACCTTTCCTTCTAAATATTTGCTCCATTGATTTAAAATGTGAATTTTTAATTTCAGCTAGAAATGTTGGAATGCTTCAGTGTTAATTTCTAAAAGTCTTTGGTTTTTCTGAAAATTGTTCCATTTTCCAAGGTTCATGAAATGTGAGGTTTTTTTTTTTTTTTTTTGAGACTCTCAAAAATCAGATTAAATGTGGACTATAAATCTGAAGCATTTAACATTTGGTTTTTTTGTTTCCAGACAAACAGGGAATTATGCATGAGATGATTTTGAGGGGTCCGAATGGCCCTGGCCAGGTGAAAACCTGCCCCCTGCACCGCCCCCTCTGAGTTGACCAGGGCACAAGAAAAGCACAAAGGAATGCCTACATTCACGGTTTGGGGAGTGCCACCAAAATCGAATAAAAAGACTTAGCTTGGAAACCATCAATGAAGGAAGGAACCCACTGGAATGTTTGTAATTACAAGTGGCACCTCCTTGTTTAAATTTCAGAAGCCACAGTTTCTTTTTCAGAGATTTAAATTGCAGGCTCTAGCCAGCAGCTGCTGTTGTGGTTAATGGGCAGTTTCTCTTTGAAGATCCTTCCAGTGCTGATTCTCAAAAGCTTTGGTGCAGTTGGCCTTGAACTAGGGTTAGAAAAAAGGGTGATGTAGGTATTTATACACATGCACAGCTCAGATGACGTGTGGCCTTTGTTATTACTCAAAAGAAACTTGGTGTTAAGGTTGAGAAAAGCCCAGCACTGAGAAAAACCTGTTATGACTGACAGGTGTCTTGACTGAGGTGATTATCTTAAGGGAGATAAGGTGGGAGAAATTTTTTCTTTTAGTAGATGTTTTACTGGAATATAGACATTTGACCCAACATTTTGATCTAGGTATTTCAGAAATGTTAAATAGGCTTGAAATGAAAGAGCTGTGATATATATTTAAATGCTACTCAGTGTTTGAAGTTGATATTCCAGTGACATAGACTTTTAAAAATGCCTAGAATAAGTATCTGGCTCTTGGCAGACTTCCTTGGAAAGGTAGGTGCTCTGATTCCTCGTCGGCTGTCCAGCACTGGACTGCTGTGTCTAGTTGGAATTGAGTTATGCTGTCCCTAGAGGAGGTGGGAAGAATCTGCCTGAAAACAAAGGGTTCTCCAGTTCCCTGACTCCCATTGTCTGTGCCATATCTCCACTTGGCTGGGATTAACCTAAAAGTTAACGTTTAAAAAATTTGAACCTTTTATTTTTTTGCAGTAGCTATCACCTTTTCTCAAAGTCTCCATTATTACAAATGACACCATCGGCATCCTGGTCTCCAAGGCCCCTAAATTTGGAGTCTTTTTTCCCCTCCTTAGCTTTCCTGCTTGCACTGAAATAAAATGGGGCTGATTGTTTCTAAGTGACATTCTCTGGAAACATCAGTGCCCTCTCCAAACTGTGTTTTGCTAACAGGAGACTCCTAGTCAGTTCCTCCTACCCTAGTCCTCTGCTAGCTACTGCAGTTCTAATTCTTTTCAGGACAGGATCTAACATTTCCCGTTCAGAAACCTAATCTCGCATTCTTACTTCTTGCATCAGATTCAGACTGCACACTGTTTTGTCTTTAGGTTGTTCTTCCTCAATTGCTCTCCCACTCCCTCTCTAATTGCCCTCATTTCTTATTACTTTTCAGCTTAATCCTGATGGGACTGGAAGACTGATGATTCTCCAGTGAAACTGAGGAAGACAGTGGTTCTGCCTATCAGCATTCAGCTGGTTACCTTTGCATAAAATACTCTTTATCTTTTTTCCCTTAACTGTCTATCTTGGTTTGTAGGTGTAGGATGGCTGATTTCTCTTTGCCTACATTGAGAATAAACACTTTCCTTTTACATCTTCCGTTTTAACTAACACATACTTACCTAAAATGTACCTCAACCCACAAGTTTCTTTTTTGACTTCACAGGTCTATACGTGATTCTGTTTCCTGAGGCGAAGCCAAAATGTGTTGATAGTATGGCCATGCTTTTCATGAAAATTTAAAACTTTAGATTGTTGAAAATGCATTGTCTTCATTTGGTAGTTTGTATTTGAATATGGGGATTTACTACGGCATGAAAATGGGGTAATTGACTAAACAAATTACAAGCTGTCAAAGTAAGACTTTCAGACAAAAAGTGAAGTCCTTTAGAAGTAGGAAGACTTTTTAAGGGTCACAGTCAGAGGGCCTCATGTGGAACTGCTGACTTGGGTGAATGAGATTGGCTCCTCTGAAGATGATCCAAGAGATACCACCACCTTAGAGGAGTATTTGGTGCTTGTGTCTGGTGCTTGTAGTTACCTAGTTACCGGAAATAAATAAATAAATACAATACAATAAAATAAATCCTAAAAAATCTACCCAAAGAAATGGAAGGGGGCCGGGCGCGGTGGCTCAAGCCTGTAATCCCAGCACTTTGGGAGGCCGAGGCGGGCGGATCACAAGGTCAGGAGATCGAGACCACAGTGAAACCCCGTCTCTACTAAAAATACAAAAAATTAGCCGGGCGCGGTGGCGGGCGCCTGTAGTCCTAGCTACTCAGGAGGCTGAGGCAGGAGAATGGCGTGAACCGAGGAGGCGGAGCTTGCAGTGAGCCGAGATCGTGCCACTGCACTCCAGCCTGGGCAACAGCGTGAGACTCCGTCTCAAAAAAAAAAAAAAAAAAAGAAATGGAAGGGAGGTGCTTTAAAACCCAGGCCTTTACTAGCTAGCGTTTTCAACACGTTTGTCTTTGGGAGCAGAGCTGCCTAACTAAACAAAGAAGTTACCGTCATCAGTCACTGCCAGGCCAGCGTTGGGGCAAGTCTAGGAATTTGGTTGCATTTTGGTAGATAACATAGAGGGTGGATTATCACTGGCTCAAGAAACAAAAAAATGAAACCTTTCTTTCTCAGTCTACCTGCTAAATTTGTTATCGTAAGGATCTTTTCAAAGCCTTTATCTGGGGACAATTTCTGCCAGAGTTCTTCCCTTCCTTTTTTCCTGGCCTGGCACCCTTCCCTTCAGAGTTCAGTTCTTGCTAGTAGAAAAAGGCTAGGCGGCATGATAATACAGTGATTTAAAAAGTTGATTATCTTGAAGTATTTTGGGACAGTTTTGGGGAATAGGTTGTATGTCAAACTGTGGTATTTATTTATTTGGCTCTTTGCTGAATATGCTTGTATAAACCCAGCCTCCTGGATGTTACAAGGCATCCCATTGATTTCTTCTTTCGAATAAAAAAGGAGCATTGCTTCATTTTTCTTGCAGAAACCCTTATTTAAACAATGAAAACTTCAAAGATAGGGAGAAAAAAACCAAGTTAATTTAGTACTAAATTACTGCTCAAATGGTTTTATCTTTTAAAAGGTTCAAGTAGAGATTAGCTTAAATAACACTGAATTTCACTTTTCCTTGTGCATACATATCTTGTGAGCAAACTTCATTGTGAAGAGCCCTCTGTGTTCTTTAGTTTTGTTAGTAATCACATAATTGCTAGTTGCTGTTTATTTCCCTTTCCTGAAGCAAATCTCTCCATCTCTGGGCCAGGTTTGCAAGGGTAATACCCAGTTAAGGTTACAGGATAGTAAAACCAAGTACTTTCATCAAACTGCTTACTTTACAAGATGGCAAAAATAAAATAAAATAATATATATGAACACTCTTAAGTAGGAAGTATTTTCTACCTATTTACCTGTCTCTGTTTATCAATCACTTTTATGAAAACAGCAATACCTAGAGGTGGGTGTTATATCTCTGGCTACAGCTAATAATAATAACTTGTGTAAATCTTACACATGTTAGGGAATACTGAAAAAAATACTGTGTAAAAAGGATTAATTCAGGATGTACTCAGTCATCTCTAAGGTGAAACTGAAGAGTACTGTGACAGCAAGATCCCACCTGGAGTTGAATGTTTTTTTTGATAAGTGAATGGAATTATCTTGTAATCTTGGAGAAACTGACAATGATTATAATCTCTAATTGCTGGGTCTTCTAACACAGAAAGGACATTACTGTTTTATGCAGTTTTCTATATTTTATATACTATGTTTAATAAAGAAATGGTGTTTCTGTAGCTAACCCGTAAGACATTTGGTAGAAAAATGAACATTTAAAAATGACTTTAACATTGAGTATCTGCTTTTATATCAGGCACTGTGTTAGGTTCCTCTTTGTCTTTCAGAAGGTTCTAGTCTATTTTTCCCTCAACCTTTATTTCAAAAAATTTCAAAACCACAGGCAACTTGAAAGAAGAGTACAATGAATACTTGTATTTACTTTACCTAAATCCATCAACTGTTAACATTTTCCCCATTGGCTTTCTCTCTCTCTCTTCTACATAATGTATACACCCATACTCATCTTTTTTCTTCCCTAAGCCACATGAAAGCAGATTGCATCATCATGAATACTTCAGCATGTAGCTCCTAAGAATAAAGACATTTTCCCGGGCACACGCAATACCATTATTACATTAAAATTATCTAGTCCATGTTCAGATTTCCCCAATTACTTTGTTCTCTCTGCTGCAGAATCTATCAGAGATCACACACTGCATATGGTCTCTAGTCTCTTTTAATCTAGAACCATTACCCTGCTTGCCACCTGTTTTTTCTTTAAGGAGTTTTTAAGGGGTGTCTTTTATGGCATTGACATTTTGATGAATCCACCTGCTGTTTTGTAGAATGTTCTGCAGTTCTACAAATTGTTTGATCATTTCCTCATGGTTCAGTTCAGATTAAACATCTTTTGCAAGAACCCTGCATAGCTGATACTGCCAACTTTCTTGTAACACTGCCTCAAGAGGGACATAATATCAGGTTGCCCTATTACTAGTTTGATCCCTTGGTTCAAGATATACATTTAGTTACTGAATGTAGGTGAATTTATAGAGTTCTCCATATTTGTCCTTTTATAATTAATGAGTAACGTTGTGCATACATATCTTGTGAACAAACTTCATTGTGAAGAGCCCTCTGCCTTCTTTAGTTTCAAGCCTGAAGATCTTGTTCTCTAATGGCGCTTTACTTAATGGATTGAGGAGCATTGATAAACCTGTCTGAATCAAATATGTCAGTGGTTACAAAACTGTGATTTTCTAATTCTCTAATTCCTCTACTTGGGTAGAGGCATTTCTGAATAAAGAGGAGCTTGCCTTCCCTACTCTTCTCTCTCTCTGTTTTTATTTATTTATTTATTTATTTAGAAAATCACAATGGGTTCAGTGTGGTGTGATTTGGCCAGTGGGAACCCCTTCAGAGTGGCTCCTGTATCCTTTTAATATATTCTCCTTAATTTTTAAGCTTTTTTGTATTTCGTGTCACAAGAAGATATCCGTGTTTATATTGTATTTTCCCTGCCCCCAGACCTGGAATCAGTTATTTCTCCAAGGAGTCCTGATTCCTTTTAGTCAAAGAATGATATTTAGATAGCGGATATCTAAGAATTGTGCTCATTGCTACTGACTTGTCATTGTTTCTAAACTTTTCAGTGAGCAAACAAGCGTGTGTGTGTGCGCGCGCGCGCGCGTATAAAATATCCTTTGTCTCAAAAATAGTTATATGTGAATTTTCAGCTGCATGGGGTATGGGTCCTGTGTTCAAGGGGCAACTGTGTGAGTGTATTTTAAAAATATTTATTCATTTAAATCACAATGTCATGCTAATACATTCAATTCCAGTCTAACATCCCAGGGTACTTTCTCTCCATCTCCCATTCCTTATTTGTGTTTTCTTTCTCCCATAGTGAAAACTCTGTTTCCCAGTGACAGCAACATCTTTTTAGTACAAGATAGTTTTGGAATTACTCCACCAAGACCATTGTAGACAGCAAATCTACCAAGTAAAGTGCAGAATTTTTTTTTGAGACGGAGTCTCGCTCTGTTGCCCAGGCTGGAGTGCAGTGGCACGATCTCGGCTCACTGCAAGCAAGCGCAGGATTTTTTGCCATTCTTTCTGTCTTTAAAATAGATCCCACTGAGGGTAGATGAGTACCATGTTCACAAATTTACAGATTAGTTGTGTGTGTGTGTGTGTGTGTGTGTGTGTTTATCAATAGATATATAGTTAGGATCGTTTATTTCTGTTTATATTCTGTTTTAATTTCTTCCCTATCATTGTTGATTTATAATTTAAACATATAAATCATTAACGTGGCTCAAAATCAAAACTATCTGTTCTCATTTCATTCCCTATGTTTTTTGTCCCATTCCCACCCAACTTCCTATAGTTGCCAATTTCATACATTTCTTGTATATTCTTTCAATTTTTCCTTTTGAAAATATAATGAGTAGTGTTCTATTCTTTTAAACTTTCACACAGCCTGTGTTAATATCTGCCTATAGTATGTTTTCTTATTTGACAAATCCTAGGTTCTCGTATTATAATGACCTTCCTCCTCATTTGGCTGTATTTTATTTTAGAAGCCTTTTGTTTTTATTTATTTATTTTTATTTACTTTAAGTTCTAGGGTACATGTGCACAACGTGCAGGTTTGTTACATAGGTATACATGTGCCATGTTGGTTTGCTGTACCCATTAACTTGTCATTTACATTAGGTATTTCTCCTAATGCTATCCCTCCCCCTGTCCCCCACCCTACAACAGGTGTGTGACATTCCCCGCCCCGTGTCCAAGTGTTCTGATTGTTCAGTTCCCACCTATGAGTGAGAACATGCGGTGTTTGGTTTTCTGTCTTTGTGATAGTTTGCTCCAAATGATGGTTTCCAGCTTCATCCATGTCTCTGCAAAGGACATGATCTCATCTTTTTTAATGGCTGCATAGTATTCCATGGTATATATGTGCCACATTTTCTTAATCTAGTCTACCATTGATAGACATTTGGGTTGGTTCCAAGTTTTATTCCAAGTTTGGGTTGGTTCCAAGTTACTATTTTCACTTTTCTCCCATTTCTTCCTTCCAAGTTCATAGTTTTACTTGGATAGTGGAAGAATTCATTTTTTTCTTTTAATTCATCAAGTTACTTGCAAGAAAATAAGGACTGCCCTTTTCTTACAATATAATGTGTGTCTCTGAAATTTAATAACCATGACTTACCTTGCTTCTGATCAGCTATCTTTTTTTAACCCTTCTCGTCATCCAATAAGTTGGCAAATAAATGTCTCAAACCCCAATTCTTCCCACTTTTCTTTTTAAATTGCAGTATAATGTACTTTTAAGTGCACAGCCAAGATGTCTTTTGCATTTAAACTTCAGACCGTGTTCTAAAAGTGGCTCTTGGACATCTCAGTCCAGATGTTCCAGTTTTCTCAAATAATATGAATGACAAAACAGCAATTATATTTAGTGTCTGTATTCATGATCTCATCTAATCCTCACTGTCACCCTATAGTTACTACTGTTGCCCCATTTTACAGAAGAGGAAGAGGAGAGGACAGTAATAAGTCCCTTGTCCAAGAAACACAAATGGTAAGTATCAGAACCAGGATCTGAACTATATCTATGTTCAGAACTCATAGTTTTAAACACTGAACTGTATTTTCCTAAAATTCAAGATGTCTAAAACTGAACTTCACATCTGTTCTGGCCGGACATGGTGGCTCTCGCCTGTAATCCCAGTGCTTTGGGAGGCTGAGGCAGGCGGGTCACAAGGTCAGGAGTTCGGGACCAGCCTGGCCAATATGGTAAAACCCTGCCTCTACTGAAAAATAAAAAAATTAGCCAGCCGTGGTGGTGGGTGCCTGTAGTCCCAGCTACTGCCTGCTGAGGCAGGCAAATGGCTTCAACTTGGGAGGTGGAGGTTGCAGTGAGCTGAGATTGTACCACTGCACTCCAGCCTGGGCGGCAGAGCAAGACTGTCTCAAAAACAAAACAAAACAAAACAAAAATCTGTTCTTCCCACATCTCCCTCTATTCCATGTTTCCTATCCTGATGAAGGGTACCACCATCCATCGAATGAGTTAAATAAACCTAGGAGTCCTCATAGAGAATTCCCTCCTTTACTGTCATTTCCCCCTGTATTAGCTCTAGGTCCTGCCTGTCTTCATTTTACAGATGAGGGAAGTAGACTTACAATGGTGTAACAGCCTCTTAATTGTTTCATTTACTGCTAGCCTCATTCCTTGTAATGCATCCTTAATACTGCTTCTATAGGAATCTTCCTAAAATACACCATAGATGTCACTTTCTTGCTCAAAACTTTAAATGTTTTTCTTGGCACCTTAAAGGTGAGGCTTACCCTCTTTCAGGGTGTCCTGCAGTGTCCTTCATGCTTGGCCTCTATCTTCCTCTCAAGCTCATTTCTTGCCGGCTTTCCACACCATTGTTCTTGCTTTAGGACTACCAGAGTAAATGTGTCCTAGATGCACCACGCTCTCCCATGCCTCTCTGCTTTTTATATGCTACCTCCCCTACCTGAAGCACCTTAATCTATATGGCTAGTTCCTACATATCTCTCAAGATTCACCTCAAGCACTGCACTCTGCAAGGAAACTTTCGTGATTATTCAGGCTGGTTAGGTATCCTTTCTTTGAACCCTTCTTCTGTACTTCCCTAAGGGCTACTCCTAACTTATCTTCTTCCTTCCTATCAAACAAACTTCTCTGAATGGCCTGAGTCTCTTCTATGTGCCTGCTACACATTTTGTCCAGCTTGTTTCCACAGAAAGAAATGTCCTATCCTCATACCTTCCATGTAGGCATATTTAAATCCATGCATATGTAAAGACAGAAGTCCAGTGTTTTTAGGTCTTACATAATTTCCCAGCTTGAATATGTTTTCCTTTCAACTTCTATTACAACTTCTCTAACCATTTCACGACATTTAACATTTTTTACACAATTTGATTTCTAATATGTATATATCCTATCCTTTTCATTTGTTATAAATACTGGTTGTTGGGATACAGAATACGCCAAGGCCCTAGTGTCTATGAATTTAATTTAGTGGTGGTCTTATGATCAGCTTTTTTAGGGCTATAATTCTTAGTTGAAGTTGTTTGTTCTCCCATAATGAATGAAGAGCTATCAACGTGCCTGACCCTTTTGTATCCTGAAGGAATGACTTCTAGTGTGTTTGTTCATACTTGGTTATTGGGCAATCATTAGAGAGATTTAGTCTAGCAGCCCAGATAAGAGAATCTCTTTCCATTTATTTAATCACTTCACAGTCCTGGGATACCTGGACTTTGAGTCATTGCTGAGGCTATATCGTCACTTTAGAGTTGAAGCAACAAACGAAGAAACTTATCTCTGAGGTCATCTGTTCCTCTTCACCTCAGCTTTCATGAGAGGCTTGTCTTAAAACTGAGATATATATATCCTTAGAAGAGGCATGGTGAACATAGGGAAATTTAAACCTCAGGGTAACAGTTTTCCTTTTATAGTAATAAAGATGTATGTGGAGTCAGTGGCTACAGGATCAAAAAAGAGATCACAGTCATCGGATCAAACCTGAGAAATGGCTTGTTGCTGTGTTTAAAAAAATGACACGGGTAAGGCAGTCTGTTTGGTGGTGATGCTTCCACTATTTGTGTGACTGTACAGTCAGTGTGAAATAGGACTGGCAAAGTTAAGCTTATAAAGTTAATTGCCTACAACTAATCTAGCTTTAAACAGAAAGTAGGTTCCCTTTTGGTCTTGTGTGGAAGAGGGGAGAGATTTCATGTGTAGGCAGAGAGAGTATGTGTTTGCTAACATTACCTTTTAATTTAGGAGAAGTTTGAAGTTGTTCTTTCCTGTGAATATAGAGGTGGAACCACTCTAACCAGAGTTTATTGCTGTAATATTTTTTAAATGCATTTGTAACACTGATATATCTGTGACCTTGTGAAGGAGTTTTTGAGAGGAGGGGGTGGCAAGCCCTTTTTCTCACTGTCATAAGTGATGCCTACTCAATAACTCTAACTTCCTGACAGTATTGGGAGGGGGAGGAGGGCCTCTCATAACTTGTTGTTGTATGGCTTAGTTCTTAAGTGTTCCCTTCATAGTCACATCCATCCATTTAGACTTCCCTTTTCCCTGCCTAAGGCTTGCATCCAGCCTAGTCTGTGTTTGGTACTTTAAAGGCTTTGAATTATGGAGAACTGTAGTATTTTATCGATGCTTCCCTTGTAGCTGTATAGCTCTACATTGTCTTAGATTACACAGCTTGCATTTCTTAGGCATTGTGAATGGATTCTTGCAATTAGTTGAAGTTTTGAGAGGAATGCTATGTCTTCCTTGATTTCTACCAAGTGCCATATTCTCTTTCTTGGTAGATTTTTTTTTTTTTTTTCAGGGATTGCCTTTTAAAAGACCTTTTAAGTTAGAGGCATTAACCTTTCTTTCCACCGTATCTCTCAGCAGATATATATTTTTCAGCATGACCTAATGTCAAGTAAATAATGATTTGATGGCAATATTCAAGAAAAATTATATCTTTGAAATACACATTTTTGTTAGTGTCTTAATGTATAGTGTATGATTGGTATTATCTAAGAAGAAGAAAAGATGAATCAATTTCTTCTAGAATTAGGTGGCTAATGCTTCAAGCATCCTATTTAAAAACAATTACATGTAGGTCCTGTCGGCAGGATTGCTTATTTCATTATTCTGGTCATTTGCATGAAAACAAGTTGATGATTCTTTAAATAACCACTGTTCAGTTTTCTTTTCCTTTTGAACTATTATTCCTCAAACATTATATTCCATTCATGCAACAGCATGAATCAGATCTAGAAAGTTAGAATTTCAGACTAAGGTAGTAGCAGAATTTTTTTCACCTTTTTAAAACTAAAAATGATCTCCCATTTTCATATTAATTTACCTGTGATTACATCTCTTTATCCTTGTTTCACAAGGTGAGTGCATAGAGTTACGTTTTAATGGAATATTTTTCAAGGTTTTGGGATTTTTTAAAATGAGGTCATCACCTTCAAGATTTTGACCTGAACTTTTCATGAACTAAAGGAGCAAGAAAAGGATAAATTTTTTAAAAATATGAATATCTAATGTACTTATAATGGAATAACTGATCGAAGTTAAATTCATTTGATAACATTTATCTGGCGCTAGTTCCCAAAGCACTCTACCATTTCAACAAGAGAAACTCCATGTTTATATAGTGGATCTCCCCCATAAGATTCTCTTTGAAAAAAGTGTTTTACTTTTTTAAAAAAAGGTTTAAAAACCACTGGCCTTAACAGAATGAGTCTTTCAAGTTCCAAACAACAAGGCTGGAGTGAATGAAGCCTGGTTTACTGGGAGAGCACATCAGGGCTAAGGCCAAAGTCATAGGCAGTATCAAAGAATAGCTATTTGCCTGACCTTTCCTCTGTTCGTATTCTCGTTGGGGTTCTGGAAGGTGTGGTTGTGGCCACAGCAGAGAACTGGTTCAGGAGCTGAGATTTCCGATCACGGGTACCTCTGTCTTTCCATTAGAGGGATATAAAAGAGGGAGCTAGCCTGGAGTTGGGATGCCTAGAAGGCTTTCCATTTAAACAAAGTCTTGAAAATATGGGAATGATTGCTATTGAGAAAGAGGTGAGAAGGAAGGGCATTCCATGTTGAGGAGAACCATGTGAATAAATGCTTCAGGTAGGAAAACTAAAATGGCTAGTGAGAGATGAGATAAGCAACGGATAGCTTGGGGCCAGATTGTGGAAGAACTTTGAATGTCAGGTTTAAATTAAATTCAAGGCCAGGTACTATGACTCATGCCTATAATCCCAGCACTTTGGGAGGCCTAGGTGGGAGGATTGCTTGAGCCCAGGAGCTTGAGACCAGCCTGGGCAACATAGTGAGACGCCGTCTCTACAAGAAATTTAAAAAAATGCCTGGTGGTGTACAACTATAGTCCTAGTTACTTGGGAGGCTGAGGTGGGAGGACTGCTTGAACCTGGGAGGTGGGGGCTATAGTGAGCTGTGATTGCACCACTGCACTCTACCCTAGGCAACAGAGTGAGACCCTGTCTCAAAAAATAAATACATAAACAAATAAATAAATAAATTCAAGAGGTCATTGGGGAATCTTAAATTTTTTGAACAGTGAAGTAACATCAGGTTGGTTCTTTAGGAATATGAATCCTGCAATGATAAGAAATTGAGAGGTTAATGAGTCCTACAATGATTAGAAATTGAGAGGATCTTCCATTAGAAATGGAAAGATTGGTTAGGGGTATAATAGTTCAAGTAAGACAACAAAAAGTTGAATTAGGGCAGTGAAGGAAGAATAGGAGGTAGAATGGAGCCTCCATTGATAGCTGACTGGAGAATGGGGATTGAGGGAAAACAAATAATAGAAATGAAGATGTGCTTTGATTTTGGACTTCAGTGACTAAGAGAATGGCTACTCTAATGAACAAAAATGTAAATGTTATGTGTGGGTTTAGTAAGGGAATGCAATGAACTTGGATTTGGATGTGTTAAACTTGAGGTATCACTGGAATATTCAGGTAGAAATGTTTAGAAAGCAGTTTGAAATAACAGTTTAGTAGAAAGGTTGAAAGTAGCGCTACAGATACAGATTTGAAAGTCATCTGCAAAGAGATGTGTCTTAGTCGTTCTCACACTGCTGGTAAAGACATGCCTGAGACTGGGTAGTTTATATAAAGAAAAAGAGGTTTAATGGACTCACCATTCCATGTGGCTGGGGAGGCCTCACAATCATAGCAGAAGACAAAAGGCACATCTTACATTGCAGCAGAGAAGAGACAGAATGAGAGCCAAGTGAAAGGGGTTTCCCCTTGTAAACCACCAGATTTTGTGAGACTTATTCACTGACATGCAAACAGTATGGGGGAAACTGCCCCCATGATTCAATTGTCTCCCACCAGGTCCCTCCCACAACACATGGGAATTATGGTAGCTACAGTTCAAGATGAAATTTGGGTGGCGACACAGCCAAACCATATCAAGATGATAGCAAAAGTTTTACATTATGCTTTTATTCTGTTACTTGTGTCATGCACATTTATTGAAAGACCCAGTGTATGCCAATCATTGTATTAGGCGCTGAAGACAGGCAAAAGTGCATGAGAGATCCTTAAGGGGTGCTGCAGAGAGGTCGAATCTTAAGGAAGGTGTGTTAGTAACGAGATTAAGAGCCTGTGATGAATGCCCAAAAAGGACTAGTCGGAGGACTGGAAGTTAAAGTTGTGGAAGGAGGAGGGAGTCAGTACCAGGTGGAAGATGGGCAGGATTGGTGTGGGGTGAAAGCTTGTTAACCAAGGTGCAGAAGAGTCATTGAAGGTGAGAGTATTGTCTTGAAAGTGAATGAACTCTGAGGAGGAGGTTATTCAAGCAAACGGATTCGACTTAAAGTGATTTAGCCAGTCACAAAGCTAGGATATGGCAACACCAGAACCAGATTCCAGGTGTTTGGTTTTTTTTTTTTTTTGAGACGGAGTCTTGCTCTGTTGCCGAGGCTGGAGTGCAGTGGTGCAATCTTGGCTCACTGCAAGCTCTGCCTCCAGGTTCCACGCCATTCTTCTGCCTCAGCCTCCTGAGTAGCTGGGACTACAAGCACCCACCACCATGCCCGGCTAATTTTTTGTATTTTTAGTAGAGACGGGGTTTCACCGTGTTAGCCAGGATGGTCTCGATCTCCTGACCTCGTGATCCGCCCGCCTCGGCCTCCCAAAGTGCTGGGATGACAGGTATGAGCCACCGCACCTGGCCAAAGTTTTTATACTGGAGTCCATTTCTCACTGTAGCATACCAGTATGCCAAATTGTGTCTTTACCATGGTATAGGGAACCAGAGAGAACCAGCTCAGCCTGTCCATATTACTTAAAATGTTTAATTAAGATACTTGAAGTTGTTGAATACAGAGAAAATTAATAAACCTCACAACTATCCTTGTATTTCACGTGACCAGTGGCAGCTTTGTCAGGCTTAAGCATGGAGGGAGGATAGATGGAAGCTGTTTTTCTGGACATGTGCTGCTTTTAACAAGTACCACCAGAGAACAAAAACAAATCCTAGTGTAGCACAGGGAGCACTTTCTGGATGGCAGGAAGAATCTAGGTCAGCTTAATGGCAACGTCTATTCTTTAGGTAGATTAATGTTTGCCCCCTGGTTTTCAGCATGCTCTAGGACATCCAGAAAGACTGTGCATGGTTCCTTAGCACATATTAGTTAGTAGGGGGTCATGAATGAAATTGATATGTGGGAGCCTTTTGATTTACAGTTGAGTAGAGACAGTGTAGCTCAGGCCTAATGTGGAAACATGCTGAGTTGTAGTCTGCATTTTCTTAACTCTTTTATGTAAAGGACACATCCTTGTGGACATTTTGCATATTACCTTTAGGAGATGACTGATCTCCTATGGGTAGGATGACCAAAAAGTGCTCAGTTGATCAGTAGAGCTCTGGAACCTGGGCTGGCTAGTCTGGCATCCTTTTTCTGGCTGTGCCTCCAGTGCTGTCTAATAGAACTTTTGTGATGATGGAAATAGTTCATATCTGTGCTGGTCAGTATAGTAACCACTTGTCACATGTGACTATTTAGTATCTGAAATGTGGCTAGTGTGACTAAGGGGCTGAATTTTTAACCTTGTTTAATTAAATTAATTTATAGGTAAGTAGCCATGTGTGGTTATCAGCTACCATATAGGGCAGCATAGCTCTAGACTAAAAAGCATTTAAAAAGCCAAATTCTCATGCTCATCGGTATTTTTAACTAGTGAGAGGAGGTTGGAAGAGGGTTGAGTTATGTTGATATTCACTCCAAATTTAGTAGGTTTTTATTGAACATTGGACTGAGCTATTGTAGGCTTGTGGATTTTTCTTGACTCTCCTCTTGCTTTTCATGTCTAAAAGCCTTTGGAATATCTTAAAAGTCATTTCCTCATTTGAAGAATTACCCCTTTTGGCCTTAGATAGTGCATAGATTAATAGTTCTAGCTTTGTCCTTAGGAAGCTAAATCTTGAAGGTTACTGTTACGTGACTCTACTGCCATATGCCAATTCACATTGTTATTTTTGTGTGTGTGTGATGCTGAAAGTGAGTGAAATGTGAAAAAAAAATTATTCATTTTAAATAGTTTTAAAAGACTGCCAGGTTAATGCGACTCTTAAGCAGAGCTTCATGAGGTCTGGCCATAGTAACTGCTTTTAACTTGATTTAAAGTTCTTAAACATTCTGAATTGCTTCACCTAATCTTTTTATACTGAACGTACAATTTTCAGGCTCTTTTTTATTTTCAAATCCATAACTGACAGCTGCTCAACACCTCATTCAAATAATTTTAAGAGTTTTAGAGAAAAGTTGGGACAGACTGGATTTACTGACATCAGTTGGATTGAGATATTGTGGATTTAAAGATGATAGAGAAGGAGAGGGAAAAGTATGAAATAATTATTCTGTGTTCACTACTTGCCCAATGACAGTGATTTGAAGCCTAATAACTAAAAAAACTGAGAGGTGGCAGAAGGACGTTTGAATTAACTTCCAAATCTTAATACAAGGAATGAGTATTTTCTTTGAAAACAAAATTTTCATGTGTAGTCCTATTTGTTTTATTATATTTTAAAAAATATTAACGCACAGAAATGCATATATGCCACAACTTCACTACAACCTTTTTCTTGACATATATCTTCCAGATTCTGTGAGATTGTCAGCTCCTTAAAGGTATTAACTCTTTAGGGGACTCCATGATGTCTAGTGCACAGCAAATATTTTCCAAGCGGAATTAACCATCTTATAAGAGAAACACGGTTATAAGGTCTTCCACCTCTACTTCCAATGACAAATGAAATCGTCTTGTGACTCAACTCAAGAAGGCTTTGGGCTACAGTGAATATAGAGAAGCTTCAGGAAATAATGTTTAAGAGTTAAAATTAATGTGACTAAATTTTGTCCTCATCCTTTTGAGAAAATGCATTCATGTCTGTGTGCACGGGTAAGTGTGTGTGTCTGTGTGTGTGTGTGTTTGTATGTGTGTATCACCTACTATGTGCTAGACACTGGTAAGCACTAGGTTTACAAAGATGAATTATATAGGCTCTCTTCCCTCAAGGAACTTATATTTTAGGTTTTTTTTTTTCAGGACACAGTAAAAATAACAATACTATGTGCCAAGAAGCATAATAAATATAGTTTGAGAGTGCTGTGGAAGCATAGAAGAGGAATTTCTAACTCAATATGGAGACTTAGGGTCAGGAAAGACCTCTGGGGGTCTCTTGAGTTGAGTCTTGAAAGCTAGGTAAGAGATAGCCAGATAGAGGGTATTAGAGGAGTTTTTCCAGGTAGAGAATGGGCGGAAAGACAAAAGCATGGGGGATTCTGGGAACTGCAGATAGTTTGCTATGACTGAGGGGAATAGCCTTTGAAGCAGCACCAAAATGTGAAGCTGAAGAGGGTACACAATTGTTAAATCATACAGGACCAACTTGGTAATAATGAGAAGTCTGGGCTTTATTCCATGGAGAATGTCAATGAGGGGAGCGGGAAGGGTACAGAATGAATCTGGAGGATTAGAGACCTCAGCTAGGAGAGCAGTTAGGGAGCAGCTGTGGAAGGCCAGCTGAAATTTTGAGGGCCAGAACCCAGGTACTTGCTATGCAGCTTGGGAGGAAGTTGGTTTCAGGATATGTTTAGGAAAGTAGAATTTCGTAACTGATCGAGAGAGTGGGAAGAGGAGGAATCTAGGTTAATGGTCAGGTTCTGGTATGCAGAAGAAGATCAACTAGTGAGAGGAGTGAAGAAGGGGCTGTCCGAGACTTTGAGGAAAGCCAGGAAAGCCTTTTGTTTTGGCATCTAAGAAGGTGAGTAAGCCAGTGTCAAATGCTACAGGGAGGTCAAATAAGATAAGGGAGACCATCATGGCTATAGCACTTAGGTATTCATGGGGGACCTCTGCCTTACAATTTCAGTGTGGCAGTGAGTGTGGAAACCAGATGGCAGTGTGTGGAGCAAATGGAAGTGCAGAATAGGAAGCACGACTGTAGACACGTGTTTTAAGAGGCTTGACTGGTGAAAGTAAGGTGAGGGAGAAGGGGACTAGAAATCAGGAGATGTAGAACTTAGATAAATTTTAAAGTATGTATTTTTTTGAATTAGGGAGGTGTGAGAAGGTTTATATATATCATAAAATAAGAGACATTACAGAGGGAGATGAAAAATAGGGAAGTGCGGGTTGATCACTGACCGTCAAGGGCCATGATGAGGCTCAGGAGGAGGCATTTGCTGAGAGGAGTGGGGCGAAGAGACCATCGTTTTCTTCTGAGGTGGAGATAATGGGCAAGGCTTTAAGAAGGAGGGTGGGTGTAGATAAGATTGCACCCCGCAAGGCTGAGGACCAGAGGGAGGGAGAACCTTCTTGGGAAAGTAGGATCCCATGCTAAACCTGTTGATGGTGAGATGGAGCTGTGCAGGGTGAGAGACTGGGAAGGTTTGAAATATTCTCCCCCCTGAGGAGCTCAGAAATTCTAGGGAGCACCCAGCTGAGGCTGGAAACGTCACGTTGTAGTGACCCAAGGCCGCTTGGGTGTTGATTGTCCTTGTCTGAGCAGCAGACTAAATGTCACTCTTCCCAGAGACCCTTCTGAGATGTCCTTGATATCTTCCTTCCCTTTCAGAGGGAAGGCAGGTCACTGTATCATGGAAATTTAGAGCTGAAGGGGACTTCAGAGATCACACAGAACTCCCTCATCTTGTAAATGAGGAGACAAGCTCAAAAAAGTGAATGACTTACTCAAGTGGATCCAAGGCCAGGGCTAAGCCCAGGCCTGACTTGCAGCTCAGGGTTTTCTTTGTTGTTCCCTTGCTACTTCCTTGATAAGGATTATTAGTAAATCCCACTCATTATAAATGCTCTTCATTTCCCATTTTGTACACTGGGAACTCTACACCATTGCCTTTCTCTTCCAGTTTTTTGTTTTGTTTTGTTTTTCTTCTTTGCCTAGTTCAAGCAAGTATAACAGTATTCTAGGATGCTAAAAATACTTTATAATTTTAAAGATAAGTAGATTTATTCACACATTTTAAAATTCATTCCATATTTCAAGAGGATTTACTAGGTGGCAGGAGTTGTGATGATGCCACAGCAAAGAATTTCCATATCTGTCCTGTTGTCTGTTGAGAATTGATTATATTAATATTCTCTCCATCTAGAGTAGCAAGGTTAATATTGGTAACTTGTGAATGCTTCTTTGGGATCTGCCATCCATGTCCTTAGCCTAGACAAGGACTAAGAAGCAGATAATAGAATGTCTGTTGGATAAACACAGATTTGGTAGGAGTGATTTAGTTTGGAGCAGGGGAACCTTAATTAATTATCACTGTTTATAATACATTTTTCTCCTTTGTTTCCAAGAATGAGAATAGTTCAGCAACACAATTGATAAATAAAACATAAAAGGTCAGTTATAGTTGCCCTGGTAACTATATTTCTCAGCAAGTATTTTGTTTGCCATGAAATGTGTCCAGGGTGATTTACTGGAAATCAGACTCTGAATGTCATGACTTTTTGTATTTGAATTTCTTATGTACTCATTTAGGAGCGACAATTCGAAGGTTTTTTTGGGTTGGGTTCTGAAGCTCTATGTGTGATGGGGATCCTTGTGTGTTTTTCTTTTTTTGGAAGACAAATAGGAAACTGTGATTACAGTGAATCTATTTAAGTTTAAGATGAATTTCCAAGTCTAAAGTGGGATTTAAGAGTATTTGAATCATTTTGGGCATACATGAAATTTCTTAAAACGAATATTTTAATGTAGAATTTGAACATAGGATACTTTCTGATCAGTGATCAGGAATGTGTTAACTTATTATATTTTGACTTAATTCCTGTTCTGTTAATTTTGAGTAGAATAAATTATTCTCGAAAAAGTATTAAAGATAAAAATCAAAATAATTAAGCAATTAGAGCAATTGCCACCTTCTGGATGATTTATGGTAGTGTGAATTAAAGCTAAGTAAATAATTTTTTATACGTTTATTGTATTTGACCCCCACACAAAATCACTTCAGTCTACAGAAATAGTTTTTCAAGTGCACAAATATATACATAGAAAGATGTAACTGCTGCATTGATTTTAATAGCAAAAAATTGGAAGCAATCCAAATGTCCATCAGCAAGGGACTGGTTAAGTAAATTATGATCTGTCCATACAATGGAATACTTGGTAGCCATTAAAAAGAGTGATGTAGATCTATGTCTACTGACAAGAGAAGACTTCCAGGGTGTATCAGTAGGTGAGAAAAAGCATACTGCAGAATATTATGTAAGTATTTTATATATAATTCATCTATAATGCATACTATCTAATTGGCATATTTGTTTAAAATGTGAAGAATCAACAGAAAGCTCTTAACAATGCTGTCTCTGGAGAGTGAGATTATGAAGGACTTTTACTTTCTAAGTTGAATTTGCATATTGTTTAAAATTTCTGTAATGACTTTGGGTTACCTTGGTAATTAGAGAAAGAGAGAAGTTACAAAGCTATATTTAAAGGGTCTAGAAAGATCAGTTGAACTGGGTGTGGTATGTAAATATATTAGGCTTTGCAGTAATCTTTTATTTACTCTTTTGTTACTGTTTTTGTCTAGATACACAGGAGTTTAAAGAGGTATTTATATTTATGTCTTTTGAAACATACTGACAGATTTTTAATTCTTTTCTAGATATTTACCACCTGTTTTTTTTTTCCCTCACATTTCAGTTATTTTCTGAATATATCCTTTACTTTAGATTATCACTTTGCAAGGTAACCTGTTTTATTTACATTTTAGTTGCTCTTGAGTATGCTTTGATGGACTTTGCCTTTTGTTTAAAGCATTATTGCTGGCCCAGTTACTACATTTGTTTTGTTTTAAAATTATATGAGCTCCATATACAATGCCAGAGGATTTAGGAAATTTATGTATAATTTATAGTTTAAGAGTATTTGAATAATTATTGGGATACATGAAATTTCTTAAAACTGGAATATTTTAATGTAGAATTTGAACAAAGGATACTTTCTGGTTAATGATCAGGAATGTATTAACTTACTATCTTTTTGACTTAATTCCTATGCAATTAATTTTGAGTAGAATTGAACCTCTTATCCAAAACCTCTTTAAAAGCATGTTTCCACCCTTTTCCCAAGGCCAAGAATAGAATGGAATCTGTATTCTGCAGGATTTCATCTGGATGCAATTTTCTAGATTCTGCCTCCATTGTACTGAACGTAAAATGTTCTTGTGTTTGTGTGTGTTTGGTCCCAGGCTCTGCCTGGACCCCAGCTGCAGCAGCAATCTGGAGAAGACAGTTCTCTAGTACAGCCAGTTTGTCTTTTTGCAGAGGAGTCATCAATGCAAATAGGATTAGGAAGAAAATGCACATGGTCCAGCCGTTTATTGCCATTTTCAATGTATAAGCTTAGTTTGTTAGCACAGAGTGGAGCAGAAATCACTATTCCAGACCCTTGCCGTGAAGTTTACTGTTTCAATACGGTGATGATGTCTGTTAGGAGAAAGCTACAAAGTGAGGTAGACTTTAGGTCACAGTGTTGACATTGTGAATATATTTTATGGATCTGTTGACTTAATGCAAGTTTAGAAAACAGCCTTACATTTTTAATTTTCTTCCTGTCTGCTTTGGTTACATGAAGCTGGATAGGCAATTCCTTTTCTTGGAAATAACCATTGGATTCTTGTCCTTGGGAAGAGAGCTGGATAGGCAATTCCTTTTCTTGGAAATAACCATTGGATTCTTGTCCTTGGGAAGAGAATGGAAATAGCCTTTAAAGAAGTTTTGGATAAGATGTTATTATACCTTGGATAAGATTTAAGGCAGTATTTATTTTATTTTATTTTTTACCATGACCCATGCAACTGTATGCACAATAAATTTATATGATGTATTTATCCTTTACTGCATTCTGTGTACCTTGATTTTTTTCTTCATTGTGCTCTTATATTTCCTTTCCTTTCCCTTTCCTGTCAGTCCAAACCTATCCAGTATATCCTGTCCACCTTAATCTGTGCACCATCCTATCCTGTCGACCCTATGCTATCCTGCCCTATCCTGCCCGACTCTGTTCTATACTCTTCATTTCTAGTCTATTTCTTTTTTTTTTTAAAGAAATGCTGGATGGGGCCCATTACATTTATTTTAAGATTTGCCATTTGAAAATCATTGATATGAAGGTGGCAGATTATAATAAATAAAATTACCAAAGGGCTTGGATGTTATGTATTTCTTAAGTGTCATCTGTCTCTTTCAGTGGACGTCAGCATGCTGTTAACTTTCAGTTATTATGTGTGCCCCATGGCTTGTTTGCCGGCATAGTAGGATGACAAAGTTAAGTATCTCATTATGAGATATATACGGTTGTTGATTTCTAAGTTATCGTTCTTCCAGGAGAGTTTTTAACTAGGGAGTCTTTATCACCCTGATTCTCTTATCATTGTGTAAATGTTGAGTAGTCTGTTTGTGTATCCGGTGATGCTAATAAGGTCTGCATTTTCTCGGTGTAAATTATGCCCTACAGAATGTTTAATTCTAGGATCATATTCTCCTACCACCCAGCATGCTCCTGGCCCCCTCCTGCTGCCGTCTCCTGATGCATGCAGAGAGCATGCAAACCCATTGTAACACTGGACTAAGTAACACAGGGCCTCCGCCTCTAAGTTAAGATAAACCTGCCTCAGAGGAAGAAAAACAAACAAACAAATCACCAGTCATTCTAGTATACTTACAAACCACATGGAAATGATCGTGGATTATCTGGTCTTGGTCATCTTTTAGTTTAGATAATTTAGTATTGACTTTGACCAAGATAATTTCATAACTGAATTTTAGCCTTTGTTTTGATATTACAAAATCAGAACATAAGTTATATTCTTGAGACTCTTGAGAGTACAGATACTATATATGTCTTGTATATATTGTAGAAGCCAACTCTGTGCCAGGACATAATTGATTCTTGATAAATGTATTGATTTAATTTGAATGTGAATTGCATATTAAATACTGAGACTTTGGTAATATAATAATTAAAAATGTTGCTAAGTGCTTACTATGAGCAAGTTATATTCATCATTTCATTGAGTTCCCACTACTATTTTGTAAGAGTGAACCTTTTTGCTAGCAGTAATTTTAATTTACACTTTTAAGGATTTATTTTTAAATTTACATAAACTGAAATTTACTTTTTTTGGGTAGAGTTCTGTGAATTTTGACACATGCATAGAATTGTGTATCTATTTTACAGTGGTATGATTACCACAGTCAATATACAGTTTCCTCACCCCCCCAAATCCCCTCATGCTGTCTCTCTCTAGTCAAACCTCCCTCCAACCGCTAACCTTTGGCAGCCCTACTGATCTGTTTGCCATTCCTATAGTTTTGCTTTTTCCAGAATGTCATATACATGGAATCATACTGGATGCAATTTTTGAATGTAGCTTCTTTTACTTAATATATTGCATCTGAAATTCATCAATGTTACTATATATACCTATCTATCAGTGGTTCATTTCTTTTTATTGCCAAGTAGTATTCCATTGGTGTATGGATGTACTATAGTCTATCCCTTCATTCACTGAAGGACATTTAGGCTGTTGACAGTTTTTGGCAATATGAGTAATGTGGCTATATATCTGGGTGCAGGTTTTTTGTGGGCCATTAAGTTTTCATTTCTATTGGCTAAATGCCTAGGAGTAGATTGCCAGGTCATTTGATAAGTATAGTTGGCTCTCCGTATCCAAAGGTTCTGCATCTATGTATTCGACCAGCTTCAGATAGAAAATATGTGAAAAAAAAAAAATTCTTAGCCTAAGGTAGAGAGGAAAAAAATAAAAAATAAAATTAAAATATACAACAATAAAAATGATACAAATAAAAATGTAGTATAACAACTATATAGCATTTACATTCTGTTAGGTATTATAAGTAATCTAGAGATGATTTAAAGTATACAGGAGAGTATGGGCAAGTTCTATGCAAATAGTACACCATTTTATATAAGCGACTCGAGCATCTGAGGATTTGGGTGTGTGAAGGGGTCCTGGAACCAGTCTCCCAGGGATACTGAGGGACAACTATACATGTTTAAGGAACTGCCAAACTATTTTTTAGAGTGACTGTACCATTTTGCTTTTCCACCACAATATATAGGAATTCCAGTTTCTCTGCATCCTTGTCAACACTTATATATTGTCAGTATATGTGTGTGTGTGTGTTTAGTTGTAGTCATTCTAGTAAGTATGTAGAGATATTTCATTATGGTTTTAAGTTGTAGTTCCGTAATGACTGCTGTTGTTGAGCATGTTTTCACATGCTTATTTGCTATATGAATATCTTTGGTGAAGTGTCTATTCAGATATTTTGCCTATTTTTTTTTTTTTTTTTTTGATCTGGAGTCTCGCTCTGTCACCCAGGCTGGAGTGCAGTGGTGCGATTTTGGCTCGCTGCAAGCTCTGCCTCCCGGGTTCACGCTTCACACCATTCTCCTACTTCAGCCTCCCAATTAGCTAGGACTACAGGTGCCCGCCACCACACCCGGCTAATTTTTTGTAATTTTAGTAGAGACGGGGTTTCACCATGTTAGCCAGGATGGTCTTGATCTCCTGACCTCATGATCCGCCCGCCTTGGCCTCCCAAAGTGCTGGGATTACAGGCGTGAGCCACCGTGCCCGTCCATCCTTATTTTGCCTATTTTTTAAAAACTGGGCCATTTTCATATTGTCAGGTATTGAGAGTACTGGGTATATGCCATTTGTGAGATATATGATTTGCATATGTATTCTCATAGACTGTGGGTTTTTTTTTCCTGTCTCTTAATAGTGTCTTTTGCTGGTTCTTAATTTTTATAAAGTCTTTATTTATTTTTATTTATAATAAAAATTTTTATTAATTTTATATTTTATGGATTGTGTTTTTGATGAGGTAACTAAGAACTTATTGCCTAACCCGAAGTCATGAAGATTTTGTCTTGTTTTTTTTTTCCTAAAAGTTTTATAGTTTGAGATTTTGCATTTTGGTCTGTGATTTATCTTGAGTTACTTTTTGTATAAAGTATTAGGTATAGATTGAAATTTATCTTTTCTGCCTATATATATTCATTTGTTTCAGAAGCATTTGTTGAAAAGACTATTCTTACTCCTTTTTTTTTTTTTTTTTTTTTTTTTTTTTTGAGACGGAGTCCGCTCTGTCACCCAGGCTGGAGTGCAGTGGCTTGATCTCAGCTCACTGCAAGCTCCGCCTCCTGGGTTCACGCCATTCTCCTGCCTCAGCCTCCCGAGTAGCTGGGACTAGAGGCGCCCGCCACCACGCCTGGCTAATTTTTTATATTTTTAGTAGAGATGGGGTTTCACTGTGTTAGCCGAGATGGTCTTGATCTCCTGACCTCATGATCTGCCCGTCTTGGCCTCCCAAAGTGCTGGGATTACAGGCATGAGCCACTGTTCCCGGCCTGTTCTTACTCCTTTTAACTGACTTTGCACCTGTGTCAGAAATCAATTGACCATACTTGCGTAGTTCTGTATTTGGATTCTTTCTGATTAAAGCTTGTCTATCTTTTTGCCAATTGAGATAGTTACTTTTCTTTTTGAGATGGGATCTCACTGTGTCATCCAGGCTGGAGTGCAGTGGCGGCATAATGACTCACTGCAACCTCGAACTCCCGGGCCCAAGTGATTCTCCTGCCTTTGCCTCCCGAGTAGCTGGGACTACATGTGTGTGCCACCACACCTGGTGAATTTTTTAAAATTTTGGAGATATGTGGCCTTGCTATGTTGCCCAGGCTGGTCTCAAACTCCTGCCCTCAAGCAGTCCTTCTGCCTTGGCCTCCCAAAGTGTTGGGATCATACACGTGAGCCATCATGCCCGGCCTACTTACTTTTTAAACCTCAGATTACTGATGAGGAAAAGGAGTCTTAGTCAAATTAAGTATCTTGCCTAAGATGATTCAGCTAGCAAATGATTGAATTAATACTTAACCTAGGGCGAGTTTTCTGACTATGAAACTTGTTCTAGAAGCTCTGTTAGCACCTGTTCTTACTGTAGTTATTTTGCTTCTGGTTGAAATGTTTGGTTTTAAGAAACTGAACAGTGTGTTTTTGGAAGAGTACATATGACAAGTAGATCACAGAAAGTTATCTGAAATAAGAAATCTAAGTTTTTTTTTCTGCTTTCTAGGCCATTAATTACCAGACATAATTAATTTTCAATATCTTTAACAAGGTATAATATTCTTTTCTAAATCCAAGGTAGTTGTATGTCATTTTTCTTTATTTTAAATAGAGCAACATAAATATATGTTCCTTGTACAGCAAGGAAAGGATGTTAGGGTTTGTGAATGTGAGAGACAGATGGATTAAGAGTGATTAGCATCCAGAGGGCTCATGCAAGGAACTTGGTAAGAGGTTACAGAGTGACACTAATGTGGCGGTGAATAATAAATTAACATTTCAGTATTGGCAAACTGGAGAATTTTGAAAAATGTCATATTTAGTTAATTTCTGATTATTACAAATTAAGCCTGTACGTTGATTTGTTAATAACTAGCGCATGTGCACTCACACACACACACACACATACACCCCTATATACATATATATGTTTTTTGAGGGAAATCTTTAATGACTTCAGCCTGGGTACTCTGTTCTAATACATGCTTTTCCTTCTTAGAACCCATTTACTGTCACAGATTCAACTCTCTTCGAAAGGCAAATGACTCCAAACCCATGTCTGTGTTGTGATCCACTGTTAAACTTAATTTCCCTCCTTGGGCTCTGATATCTACTTAGCTATAGGATACAACTACTAGGATGACCTTTTGATATTGGAAACTTATACATAAAACTGAGTTCCATTTCTCCTCATCCTCACAAATAAGCAACCATTCTCAGTTTTCCATTTGTTTTCTTTAAGATAGACTTGCTCTTTGGAACCTCAGAATCATTTTTGACCCTCTCTTTCTGGGGCCCTGGTGTGGCCAAATCTGTAGTCAATTTCTGCTGATTGTGCCTGGTTGGTTTGGACCTAGCTCCTCTTACCCCTTGCAGTGCCTGCCATGGCCCCTTGCCCTCTTCCTCCTCCCTTGATTTATGATCACCTTTTTGATGCCTGCTAGTTTCTGTACATGAACTCTTTGCATACCCAAGCCATTCTTTCTTGTTTTATGACCACTGGTCTTGCTACTCATTCCATCCATGGTGTCTTCCTTCTCCCCCACTATCTCTGCAGATTGAAAGCTAAAGCATAGCTCGCTGCCGTCTCATGTTTGAAATGCTCCAGTCCACTCCAGTCAACAAGCTCCCTCCCTCCTCCGATCTCAGCCTGCATTGTGCCCAGGCCAGCAGCATCAACAGAATCTGGGAACATGTTAGAATGCCCCACCCCAGACCTGCTGAGTCAGAAACTCTGGGGTTGGAGCCTAGAAATCTGTGTGTAACAAGCCCTTGGGGTCATTCTGACACCAGCTAATGTTTGAGAACCAGTGTACTGTGTAAACCCAGATTCACATACTCAGTGCCAAAGGCTGAGTAACCTTACCTCTCTTTAGCTCATTTCCATTTCTCAGCCTCTGTGAACTTTTTCATTTTGAATACCTGCATCCCCTTATCCGCTTCTAATTCCTCATTTAAAGTGTCAGTCCTCCCATCAAAAAGTGGGCAAAGAATATGAACAGACACTTCTCAAAAGAAGACATTTATGCAGCCAACAGACACATGAAAAAATGCTCATCATCACTCGCCATCAGAGAAATGCAAATCAAAACCATAATGAGATACCATCTCACACCAGTTAGAATGGCAATCATTAAAACGTCAGGAAATAACAGGTCCTGGAGATGATGTGGAGAAATAGTAACACTTTTACAGTGTTGGTGGGACTGTAAACTAGTTCAACCATTGTGGAAAACAGTGTGGCGATTCCTCAAGGATCTAGAACTAGAAATACCATTTGACCCAGCCATCCCATTACTGGGGATATACCCAAAGGATTATAAGTCATGCTGCTATAAAGACACATGCACACATATGTTTATTGCGGCACTATTCACAATAGCAAAGACTTGGAATCAGCCCACATGTCCATCAGTGACAGACTGGATTAAGAAAATGTGGCACATATACACCATGGAATACTATGCAGCTGTAAAAAAGGATGAGTTCTTGTCCTTTGTAGGGACTTGGATGAAGCTGGAAACCATCATTCTCAGCAAACTGTCGCAAGAACAGAAAACCAAATACCACATATTGAACAATGGGAATTGGGAATGGGAATTGGGAATTGGGAATGGGAAATGGGAATTGGGAATTGAACAATGAGATCACTTGGACAAAGGAAGGGGAGCATCACACACCGGGTCCTATTGTTGGGCGGGGGGATAGCTTTAGGGGATATACCTAATGTAAATGATGAGTTAATGGGTGCAGCACACCAGCATGGCACATATATACATATGTAACAAACCTGCAGGTTGTGCACATGTACCCTAGAACTTAAGTATTAAAAAAAAAAAAAAGTCAGTCCCAAAATTCGCTTCCTCAAGGCAGTCTCAGTTCACTGTTTGAGCAATAGGTGCTTGGTTTATATTCTGCTCATTTCTCCTTGTTGATCGTGTTTCTCTGTAAGGACTTTGGTTGACTGCTGTATGCATGTTCTGTCCTTTCGGCAGACATTTGTTCCCCCAAACTGGTACAGGGTATATTTGGTACAAATTTTTGGTCTGTCAATTTCACTAATAGGTCGGAGAAAAAAAAATTAACTGTCAACACAGTAAATATGTTTCTGAGTAGAAAGAAAAGCGTACATGAATACCCAAGGATGAAGATGTTTGTGCTCGGGCAACTTTTGGCTATGTCTTAGGCCACTCAGGATATTCATTAATTCCCTCTCCTCTGATGTTAGAAGGTGTCCTGGTTAAAAAGTCTGGGGCACCCCTGCTGACACGAGGAAAGGGAGCACGTACTGTAGAGAGGGACACCAGTTTTGACTTCAGGGTCCTTCACTTCTTTCAGTGATTGATTCCCATTGTTTGACCTTAGTTTCCTGATAAAAAATTGGGATAATACTATCTACTTCATATGATTGTTATATTGCAAGGATTAAGTGAGATTTGGTAGGTAATGTCCTTATACAATCCCTGTCCTACATTAGGTGCTCTATAAATGGTACCTTTTATTAATTCCAGGAGGACAGCACACTTAAAGAAAAAAATCATTCCACAGAAGCAGTTCTATTTGCTGCATAGTAGGCCCTTAGTAAATGTATTGAATGATATATATATATATATATGGCATTTCATGGTTCTGGTCTATGCAGATGTCCTAATTTGTACAGGGCTTCAAGTTTTAGTGCTTTATAATCGTTAATGAATGGTAAGAAATATTACTTGACTTTTTGACAAATCTATTGCATTTCTTAAAAATTTTCCATTCAACTTTAGTTTTAATGGATGATAGCTTACTTTCTAATAGTATCTGAAAGGTTTTTGTGGGTTTTTTTTTCCAGTAGAATAAATTAGGCTGGTTAAATGGGCTTTTTGACACAATGCCCTCCCAAGAATGTTGTTTCATTGTCAATGGCTAGTTTAATCAGTATTATTGAAGACAGTTTCAAACTACTCTGCTACTTGGTTCTTTATTTAGTTTTTATTCTTTTCCTAACACATCTAATTAATGGAACTGTCCAGTGGTCTAACATGGAGAAGGAGAGAAGATGACATTATGAAAAGTTTAATCATTATATTAGCAGCTAACATTTGTCTGGCATTTTATAGTTTACAGAGTACTTTAACATGCATTGTATCATATCTCACAGTGTCATGTAAAGTAGGCATTACTATTATTTTTATTTTGCTGATTAGAAAACTGCTGCTCTGCTTAATGACCAAGGTCATGGGAGCAGAAGATAAAATAAAAGCCCCAGGGCTGGGTGCAGTGGTGCACACCTGTAATCCCAGCACTTTGGGAGGCCAAGGTGGGCAGATGACCTGAGGTCAGGAGTTCAAGACCAGCCTGGCCAACATGGCGAAACCCTGTCTCTACTAAAATTACAAAAATTAGCCGAGCGTGGTGGCAGGTGCCTGTAATCCCAGCTTCTCGGGAGGCTGAGGCAGGAGAATCTCTTGAACCTGGGAGGTGGAGGTTGCAGTGAGCCAAGATTGCACCAGTGCACTCCAGCTTGGGCAACAGAGACTCTGTCTCAAAAAAAAAAAAAAAAAAAAAAAAAAGAACCCAGAAGTTGAGGATGGTGTGGTTATGTGAAAGTTTCACTTCCTCATTATTAGGAAAAGAATAAAAACCAAATAAAGAACCAAGTAGCAGAGTAGTTTGAAGTGGTTTCATGCATGCAGACAACTTACAGTTTCATGTTATCCTAAAGCACCGCCTCCCACAGCTTATTTATGTGGAAGAAGAGACAGACCACCTGATTTCACACCTTGACTCTGCCACTTCCTTTCTATGTGATCTCAGTCAGGTTGTTCAACGCCTTTGAGCCTCAGTCTTTCCATTTATTAAATGGGGGAGGACAATGGCATCCACCTCATAGAGTTGTTGTGTTAAAATGAGTTAATATATGTAAAACTGTTAGAACAATGGCTGGGACATAGAAGGTGCTAGGTAAGTAGGTAAATGTCAGCTATTATTATTTTTTATAGAGGAGTGGCTGAAGTGCCTTATACGAAAGGTGAGTATACTTAGCCATACTTACAATTAGAGAAGTAGAAATCAGAGCTTCTATAAGAGTTCAGTAGTGCAGAATGTATATTTTGCATCTTAGGTATTGATGTGGTGTGGCTGTGTCCCCACCTAAATCTCATCTTGAACTGTAGCTCCCATAATTCCCACGGGTTGTGGGAGGGACCCGGTGGGAGGTAATTTAATCAAGGGGGTGGGTTTTTTTCTGTACTGTTCTTTTAATAGTGAATAAGTCTCATGACATCTGAGGGTTTTATAAAGGGGAGTTTGCCTGCACATGCCCTCTTGGCTGCTGCCACGTAGGATGTAACTTTGCTCCTCCTTTGCCTTCTGCCATGACTGTGAGGCCTCCCCAGCCATGTGGAGCTGTGAGTCCATTTTACCTCTTTTTCTTTCTAAATTACGTAGTCTCAGGTATGTCTATTAGCAGCATGAGAACAGACTAGTACAGCTATCATGCCCTAGTCTGGATTTTCCTGTAGACTTATGTTCATTTACTAACCTTGGGATACATGAAAATTTAGAGCACACCTGTGTGATTGCTGTTTCTAAAAACTCAAAACCCACATAACTACAATAAGCTGCTGTCCCCCCTCCATTATCCACAGACCCTTTTGCCTTTCTGAAAAAAACACATGCACACCACTCACACAGACACACCCTTGTAAGATATAAGGTACCTTGGCCATTTTCATGATAACGATTGTTAATTCCTTTCTTTAAAATTGAAGTCTTTTAGGATTTTAACAAATATCCTATTCATGAAGTTATGTCTGTTCTTCTTGATTTCACAACTCACCTGTTCTAGGAGAGCCTTCATTATTTTGGAAAAGGCTTCAAATCTACTATCTTCAAGCTTTTTTCTTTCCAGTGTACCTGTCTCATCTCATGTCATGTGGTGCTGGGAATATAAGACCGAGATTGTTATGCTTACAGTTTTTCTTCTTTGTAATTTTCTGTGACTTGATTTTTTTCCCCAATAAACATGTATCTATTTTACTGTTAAATAATATTTTGGTAAATACTGGAAGTAGGAAATTAAAAGATGTAAAATTGTAAATTATTATTACAGTTTACTTATATTTCTTATAGTTACCAGATACAGAATGTATTTGTTTTATTATATCTTTTTCTATATGTAAACGGTAAGCTGAGTGTAGCACCTGGTTATGAAATTAAGTACTTAATAGAATATATTCACTTTTAATTTATTGGCAGCTAAATCAAGATGAAATGCTTTTCTTAATAATTAATGTTAAGAAGAGAAATGTAAACTTTCGACAACTGTATGACTTCTCTCCAGAGGATGTATGGATGTGACTGTGACTGGGTTTGTGATTTGAAAAATTTTTTAAAGTTCCTTGGATTTTTTTTTTTTTTCTTTTGTTTAAAGTCCTTAGGTGTTTGCCTTGGCTTGCTGAAGAGGAAGGAGAAGACCCTGTAAGCTCATTCACTCAGAATCGGATGAGAGTATTATAGATTTCTTTTCTCCTTTGAGACAATTTTAAAATTACAATAGTCTTACCCTAAGTGGTCCCTGTTATGGCTTCTCTCTTTTCCATGCTCAACACAGCCTTTGAGGAGGGGCTCAGGGACAAGCCACCTGTTTTCAAGTGTATTTATTTCTTTATGCCTTAATATGCCTAGTGCATCTCAGAATGGAAATGTCCTGGAAATTGAACAGCTTCATAGATGGGTGGCCCCATGAGTATTTAGGAAATATTTTGTGAAACTGTTTGTGGGCACCTTGTGTACTGGTTCTGGTACTTTCGCCCATCATTTTGGGATCATAGCTCTTGTAAGGAAAGAGCAGCCTTGCACCTTCAAGCCTTTCTATCTTCAATCAGTTGGGTTTGCGTATTCGAGCTCATTCCAGTTCGTGATTGGCAGTTTTTGTGTTAGATACCCACTCTGAAGTGTTCCCTATCGTTTAGAAGGTCGAAGTAGTCATCAGTGACTGAAGCCTAATTTAGATTCTTAAATTGAAATCATTGTTGAAGAATACTGCTCCTTCACTACAGATGTCTTGTGCATATCAAGAGTGTCTTCATCAGAGAACAAGCTCTCACCCGGTCTCTCATAATATAAAAGCATTTTTTAATCCCTTTTAACAGGTGCTGCTGCAGTTTATTTATAACCAATGCATTAAAATGAAAAATACTGAAAGGGTCCTAAGTGGAAGGCGGCTATTGAAATATTGCCATGTTTAAATTATAGAATTTTGTCAGGCTGATTTGTGGAAAGGACGAGTCAATGTTGGCTGGTAAGTGATGTACTCACAGGTTTCCTGTAAGTTTGGGTGGTGCTTTCTGCAGTGTATATAAGTGGGTTGTGCAAAATCTGAGTCCTACGATTGAATTGATTTTCCTTTGCATAATCATAATCATATTCATATTTGGTCAGCTTTCATGCTCTTTGATATTTCTGATCTTTATGAAGCATGACAAATGTTAGAACTCTTTTGGCCTTCTAGACTTATTGCAGCACAAAAACTCGAGATCCTAATTGAAAGACTTGTGAAGAGTGTTTCATTTAACCCTTTTCTTCCTCTCCAAATTTGATCTCACACGGGGAAGGTAAATGTACACCTTAATATTGGTGCAACATATTATTCTGAAGACACATGCTAAACATTTGAAATTCTTGTTGATTTATATTTCCACCACATTTTCTCTTTCCTGAAAAACCTTAGCCAGCAACTGAAGTAGTTGGGTTGTATTAATGGATGTTTATGTTGTCCTGTGACAGCTGGTTTTGCTAATTTGTTTTTACAGGGCAGTTTATAGTAAATGAATGGCATGCTGAATATTTTACTGAGATTTCAGATTATCTAAAGAATATTTTCCGGTTTACTAATTGGTAGATAATGCTGAGTACATTGATGTTGACATGAGCAAATGGATTTAAAATGATTTGAAGTGAGCTTCATTAAAAGATGCTCTAATCACAGTCAGCAGGAAATGTCAAACTAGTTCTGCCTTCACTTACTCTAGTGGACAGGAACTGTTGCAGACTTAGGGTGCTAAAGTCATTGCAGTTTTGATTTTGGGGTGCCACAGGCTGGGGGAAATGGTGGAAATTTTTTTTTAGCTTTTTTGGCTCATCGTGTCTTTACCAGAAAATAAATAACACAAATTACTAATTACCGGTATGGCTAAATGAACATTCTCTGAAAATCAAAGTCACATTGCTGGAGTCTTATAATCCATTATGGGTTGAATACATGGAAGTCATGTTTGTTGCTCACTCTGAACTAGAAGTCTGTAAATTACTTGTTATCCATTTTAGCAGAAGTCTATTACAGAATTAAAGCCAATGGTGCTCATCAAAACATTAAGAAAAACTTAGGCAAAGGCATTACAGATTCCCAGGTTAAAACTTACAACACTGGTTCTACTTTTCATGCCTGTAAAAAGTTATAGAGGCTGTTTCATCAAAATTGAATGCTTGGGAAAAAAAATCTAAGGGAAGCAGATTCTGAAGTAAGTCTTTTCAGGATTAAAATCTGTCTTTTTCTGATATTGACTGTGTGACTTTATGCAAGTAACCTAACCTGCCTGAGCCTTTGTTTTCTTGTCTGTAAAATGGGGATAATAATATCTATCTCATGAGGTCATGGGAATATCTTTATATCTATATGCTTATCATAGTAGAAGTTACTTGGTAAGGGCTCTATTAGTGTTAGCTATTGTAAACCTAAATACATTTATTTCCTTCTTTTAATACCTGGGGAAAGGCTGTGGGTGTCATATGCCAAGACATTAACTAGACATCTTATTTCTACTGATTGTAAGTTTACTAAACACCTCTCATGTCACTCAGAACTCAGCTATCTAGAACCAGTAAGTTCATCATGTGGAACTTTTTGAATCTAGGATATAATGAGACTAGCTCAAATTCATGCAGTAAGTTATTGGGTAAGCTTGCTGCAGTAATCTTGTTTTTCTCTTTAACTATTATCAAAATGTCTTTTTCTTCAAGCCTGGATGTAGTATGCTGAGGTAGTAGCACTCACAGGCAGAGATCAACGGCTCTAATTATTTCACAGTAAAAATAATATGATGCAGGAGTCTGTCTAATGCTAATGAAATCTAGCTACATGGCAAGCAACCTGTTCTTTTCAGCTTCCTCATTAGCATCAGATTTGCCTAGATGCCCAGATAAGTGGTTGTACAGTTTGTGTGTATTTTAAATAGCATTCCTCTGGGTCAGCCCAACAATGCTGTAAACTTGATGCCCAGTAGATAGGAGTGCCTCCTGGAAATTTCTTGAAAACATGGTACCAGATTAGGAGATCGATAAAGGATGCTGATACTGGCATAGAATGTTCTAGAATGCCTGAACAACATCTTTTAAGTGACCTAGTATTGTTGGTTCAAAGCTTCTAGCTGTATTACATATAAATTTGGCCTATGTGGTTGAGTAGAAATTGTCCTACTCATCTCTTCAGTCAGGGTTCTGCAAGGCAACTGTGAATTGTTTTCTTTTTCTCTTTCTATTCCCCGTTAATGCCACAGTGTGTTTTGAAGAGGGAAGAGTGAAAAACAAAAAAAGTTCCACTTGAATGACCCTATTAGCTTTACTGTGGTTTCTGTAAACCGTACCAGAAATATAATAATCTATGAGGGCTTTGAGTGCGGGACACAGCGTCTGTTGACAAATATAAAAAATGGCACACCAGACTGCAGATGTGGATTGTGGGTTAGTGTGGCCTTCCCTCATCAATGGGGAAATGGGGCTT
The DNA here is from genome assembly GCF_043159975.1 of Macaca nemestrina. Classification (NCBI taxonomy): domain Eukaryota; kingdom Metazoa; phylum Chordata; class Mammalia; order Primates; family Cercopithecidae; genus Macaca; species Macaca nemestrina. Next base: position 115,314,439 of record NC_092136.1, on the reverse strand, counting down.
AAGTCAGGCTTAGAAAATGAGAAAAATGCTTGAGGGACATGACTCATGTCTCCAATGCGCAGTACGCTACATAAACCTATTATGCGCTTTAATTTAATGTTCTCCATAAAGATTCAGGACCTGTCAGCAGAAGGAAAGAAACAAGCAATCCATCTTCAGTGAATTGTGAATAGATTTTTATATTTTTTAAAATACACATTCACCTATAACATACTTTTCCTTTCCTTCAGTTTTCTCCACATCTGATCCATTTCCCGTCTTGCATTGCCACTACCTAGGCTGCTTGTGGATTGTTTTGTTCAGTGAAATAAAACTAATGTGTTGAATATTTAACATTGCTAATTGATTCAATGTAAAGGAAAAGGGAATAGATGCAGATTGCCTCCAGTCTCTGTCAGCAGACTTGAGCAGACAAGACTGGAAAGTCTGAATTGAAGATGTTTCATCTCAGGGACTTAGAGGCCTATGGGATAATATAGCATTTCTTGCAAGTGGCGATTGGGCCAAAATTGGGAGAAAAATTAATTTGCACCTGGGAGCTGGAAAGCTGAGTATGTATTTCTACAGAAAATTTGGCTGCCTGCCCCCCACGCCTCACCCTATCAGAAAAAACTTTTTGTTTTCAGGCGTCAGGTGTAGATTGAAAGATGACAAAATGGATGTGACATTTTACTGGTCTTATCTCCTTTGCATGTTGGGAGCGTTAAAACACTTAGCTATACTTCACTAAAGCAAGCTGAAATTTGCAGATGATTTTAATTGATGAGTAAGGAAGTAGAAACCCCACTGGGTCAGTGAGAATTTTTCCATTATGAAAACATAACCTTTCATAGGAGTACCCAATAGCAGTAAAATGTCAGATACCTGGATTTTTACAAAGGAAAGGAAGGCAAATTTGTATTGTTTCCTGTAATACAATTCTGAAACAGGAATGTACATATATATCTCATTCTCTTTTGAGGTTTTGTTGGCTGCTGTGTGTAGGTGAAAAGTAATTCTCACAGTGACATCAGTTTTTGCTTGAATTGATTTTTTCTTTAAACCAGAGAAGGTTAATGGCATCTAAGCAATTATTTAAATCAGGATATAAAAATATTGTATGTTTTAACAAATGTTGACATTGGGAGCTAGTCTGAGCTGTTCTTTTTTCTGGAGGAAAGACATTAGTAAACTGAGGTGGGGATAGAATTGTTTCAAGGACTGTCAGAAGTGTCTAGGTGCTGGAAAAATAAGTTTGGCGAGTTAAAGCAGAGGACTCCCAGAGTGGGGTCCACGGGGATCAATTAATAGCCTTCAGGAGGTTGATGAGTCCCCAGAAATAACATGCAATATTTTGCATGCATTTTTTTTTTGGGAGAGTCTGTGTTAAAACTAGATTCTTAAAGGGGTAAAGAGACCATGCTGAAATAAAGCTCCTCCTGCCAGCTATCTCCAAGTGCCTATTTTACAGGTGCACATGAGCTCTAGCTCAATTTATTTCTCCCCTTTCTTCCCAGTCACCATCCCCTTCCCTAGTGGACACCTACTGCTTCATCCCTCTTCATCCTGCTTCATCCCCTTTCCTTCCTTCTCCCCTTTCTATTCTTTACCCCACTGCCTTTCTTATGTGTGAACCCTTTAAAAGAGGATGGTCTAGGTGCTAGCAACATAGACTGCCACACAAACTGGAAGGGCCTCCCTGAAACCTTCTTGCCTTGAAAGTCAGGGAAATAGGCTCCCAGCTTCTGCCTGGACAGAACAATTAAGTTTTGTTGTGATTATAACCCTTACCTCGTTGATATTCAGATACTTTTCAATATAATGATTGTTTTCTAATGTCCCTTACTTTCCTCCCTCCTCCTCCTCCACACCAAAAATAAATTACTTGTAGAATATTTAATAGGTTCATGGGGCTCTGCTCTCGTGTTATCTGTTTTAATTCTGTGTGAGATGAGATGAGGCACTTGTCAGCAGAGGCCGCTGATGATGTTGGTACACCTTACTGAGCACAGGTCACAGCGGCCTGCAAGCCAAACTGGGTGGTTCAGCAAAAGGAGCCTCACTCTGTGAGTGGTAGAACTCACCGATAACCCGGAGTGCTCACACTTAGCCCTGGATGTAGCGCAGGTGATATGCAAGGCGGTTCCTTTCCGGTTTAACTCTCGCCTCTTCCTGGACTGCTTTTCAGCCGTTCATTTGTCCGGCGGAAGCAGTCAGCTTTCTGAAATGGTTCACAATTTAATTGCTGCTGCCTCCGCTGTACTGAAATGAAACTTTCGAAGGTCACCAAGCATCAGTGGCCCTTAGTTAAGCATTATCTTCTTTGCCCGCCCCACAGTATTTGGCACCATTAACTTCTGTTTCCATTTAAAAATTCCTCCATTTGTTCTGCAGCACTGCCTGTACCTTTTTGGTTAGCGTTATTTGGCAGCACTTGGGCTAGCTCTGTTTTCTTCCTCTACCGGCTAAATGTTTCCCAGTGTTTTGTCCTCGGTTATTCGCTTCCCTTTTTCCATGGGTTCTCCTTGGTGTTCTAGATCTTATTCCCCCTCACAACTTCAAGTGTTGCTTTTTCCTACAGCCTCACTTTTTTCTTTTCTTTTTTTAAATTCCTGAACTGCATTGTCAACTACCTGCTGTTCCCGCTACTCCTGGGAGTCCCCAAACTTCTCTTGTTTAAAACAGAGCTTACCGGCCGGGCGCGGTGGCTCAAGCCTGTAATCCCAGCACTTTGGGAGGCCGAGACCGGCGGATCACGAGGTCAGGAGAGCGAGACCATCCTGGCTAACACGTTGAAATCCCGTCTCTACTAAAAAATACAAAACCAAAAACTAGCCGGGCGAGGTGGCAGGCGCCTGTAGTCCCAGCTACTCGGGAGGCTGAGGCAGGAGAATGACATAAACCCGGGAGGCGGAGCTTGCACTGAGCTGAGATCAGGCCACTGCACTCCAGCCCGGGCGACAGAGCAAGACTCCGTCTCAAAAAATAAAATAAAATAAAATAAAATAAAATAAAATAAAATCAATCAATAAATAAAACAGAGCCTACCTCCAGCTATTCACTATCGTACCTCCCAAGCAAATATACAAATACACCCCAAAGACAAAACCCCAAATTAGAAAGGCTGCCCCCGTAGCCATCACCAAAAAGCAAGTCCCTCAACAGGTTCATCCATGTTCATTTCTTTTTCCTTTCATAGCTTACCACCGTTCACCTAGGCAGCCCCCGAACCTAAATCTCTGCAGACATGTTCATCTTCTTTTCATGCTTCATGTGCTAGTAGTTGCCAGCCCTCCTGACCTTGGTAATAAAACATTGCCTACATCCTGACTTCCTTTTGCTTTGCTCAGGGTCAGTTTCTTATTCCCTCATGGCTGTGGTCTAAACCATTCCTCGTCAGCTGCTCACCTGTTTTCCTAACTTGCGATTCTCCACAATTTGCAGTTTCTCACCTTTAAGAATTTTATTCAGCATTTATCTTCTCCCATATCCATTCTTTGAGGTATTATTCACCCTTTACCTTCCTATATGAAGGTGACGCCTTCCCTGACCACCTTTGCTTTATCTCAACTACATTATTATTCTTTGTGAGATTTATAATATCTGATTATGTTTAGAGTTTTAAATCACCCTACTAAACCACAAATATTGACAGAGTGGGAGCTTTATTATATATACTTATTATATATACATATATGTGTGTGTGTTTCCGTTTCCATCGCACAGTACCATGTACATGTTAGGAACCCAGTAAATCTGTATTGAATGAATGAACACCTACACTGAAATTTTACTTCAGGTTGGTTAGCAGGCTTAGAAGATCTCTTCCTTCTAAAGATCTTTTGCTAATTGTTTTTGGAGCCTTTCTACTTAGCCATGCAAATTAGCATGGGTTCATAGGCCCAGAACCTGAGATAAATTAATCTGTACTTGAAAGGAACAAGGCTGTGGCTGTATATGGATTTCAGGAAAAGAAAAATGGGAAACATTGAGCCAGTGTCCAGTTGATATAAGTGCTTGCTTTTTTTTTTCCTAGGGCATAGGCAGTATAAAGTTACTTTTACCTCCAGTGACCCAGGCCAGAATCATGGCAGTACTGTCACCAGAGCTGAGAAAAGGGAGAATAAGAGGTACATTAGAGAAAGAAAGTATGATGCTTGACCATGTGAATTACTCATAAATAACTTTGTTATTATTAGGGCTGTTATTATCATTTCTAGTTCCATTATTTATTGCCACTTAAAACAATTCTGGTGACAGTGCATTTAGACATCTCCAGAGAAAATTATGTAAATCCAGAAGCAAAAGGTTAATGCATGGTTTTTGGCCCAATTATTTCTATAGCCCTTGGTTACTTGTGGGAGAGGATTTTGTCAAGCTAGTAAAGCTGTGTGTAGTTGAGTTGTCTTGTTTTGGGCTATTTGTAAATACTATATTGTGTGACAGACTTCTAGCACCTGAAAAGCCTGGCCTTTGGGACTGATTTTAAGAGCTGTTCACATTGTATGAACCAATACCCATGACCAAAGGGAAAAGGTTTGCATTAGAGAGCAGACTGAAATAAAAGGATGGGTGTGCAGTGTCCTTCAACCCTTATGTAGACTAGCTGTGCGGCACTGCCCAGAAGTAAGATTGAGAAGCTTACGAAAGCCTAAACCTCAGGAGGTGGGGTTTGGAAGGTGGGGAGGCTTTCTCTAGAAGCAGAATCTTTTTTGTGAGTCTACCTGCCAACTGGAGAAAAAGGGTGCTAGGTGTTCAGATCTGCTTTGCAGGTTCCAAAGCACCTAAGTACATTTTCAATTCCAAAATTTAAATCCTGTTTGTGGGAAATCAGTAGAGGGTTTAATAGAAGGTTAAACAAATTATATATAAACACACCGAAATAGTTTGGCCTGAGTATGGAAAGACCAGAAAGTCTGAGTGTTATGATGAAGTACTAGGAGGTAATTTATTTTTAAAATTTATTGAACCCACTGAAGCATAAGTGTGTGAGGATAAGAGAAAACCATATGCACATATGGTCCAGAATGAAATTCTTCAGATTTCTGAGATGGTTGCAAGTAGTGGCTAAACCATTTTGAATTAACTTCAATCCTTCCAGTTTAGTCTCTTCAGGTTCACTAGTGGTAGAAAGAATCAACTGGTCCATGCCACCATTAGACTGGACTGCCAGGAGGGAAGTAAGAGCCTCCTTATCCGTGCTCAGAGTGTACTTGCTCTGTTTTTTTCTCTTTCCTCTCTCTCTCTCTTCTTTCTCTCTCTCTTTCTGGGAAGCAAAGGGAATGGGTGAAGATCTCTACATTTCTTTTCTTGAGAGAAAGGCAGGTCTGAATGAAAATTTATTCATAGCTTTTTCGTTTCTCTTTGGAAAATGTAATTGTGACATTGTAGCTATAAATTCAATGTTTAAAAAGTATAAAACTCTATCAAGGGAATAGAATATTTTTGCCTTAGTTATTTGTGAAAGTCAGGCCTTTTGTTGGGTGGGGAGAACACACGTAATACATTGATAGTAGAGAGTAATCTGCAGTAAGATCTAATCAGAGGAAGAATCTAAAGGAATCAGACCAGAGACAGATCACTGACCGGAATACAGAAGCGCATTGTGCAGCAATAACACTCCTTTCCATTCATTATTGCAGTTATAATTATGGAACCCAACATATTTAATTGGCACGGTGTACTCTTCTCTGGTGAATAGATTGCATTGTTCCTGTTTTAAAAACCCTTATGCATCATGAATCCATGCACATGTTGCTCTTTGGCTCTCGAGAGGTTTCTTTGTTTACATGATGAGTGATTAACCGAATTGTGGAGCCTTGCTATGCGTCATACGCAAAGATGAAGTGAAAAGGGGTATCTTCTCTGTTCTAGCTTTGAAGGGCTTTGATTAATTTAAAAAATCTATTAGATCTTTGCGAGGATGTATACCTTAACTTAGAAATATGTAAATGGAAATATCAGTTGAGTTTGATATCTGGGCTAGTCTTTTATCTGATTCCAGAGGACCTGTTAATGGAAATTATGTCTAGTGGGATGTTATTGGTACACGCATTAGATTACAAGCTGCAGAAGCGGTATTCCTGAACCCCTAGAAATGAGATCAATGCTAAATGTGGATGGCGGAAAACACCCTCCCCTTACATAGGACTTTCCAGTGGATTCCAGGGACTTTTGTCTAGCTTGAAAGATAAAATGTGTGCGTGGAATAGGGGCAGGGTGAAATATAATAATAATAATAATAATTACAGCTAACATTTAGGAATACCTACTGCCTGCCAAGCACCCTGCTAAGTAAACATTTTACATTTATCTTCTTATATAATTCTCACCACTATTCTAGTGTTTACCATTATCTTCATTTTACTGATGAGGAAACTGAGCCTTGGATAGATTACAACATTTTCTTGTTTGAAGATCACACACCTAACAAAGCTGGGATATGATGATCTCAGTTGCTTTTCACTTCTGCTGTTTGCTGTAGAACATATTGGTAAAGCATAGCTCATTGTTTTAAAGCCTTTATAATTATAGTTAACGTTGTTCCTCACTACATATAAGCGTTTATACTTTTGAAAATTAATCAGAGCTCAGTGTAATTGGAGAGAGAGAGAGAAAGAGGGAGAGACGTTAGTATCCCCCAAACATCAGCTTATTGCTTCCACAGCTGAGACCCACAGGGGAAAAAGAAGAGTACACCCATAAATATTTTCTGTAAACGCCACAGGTAGTTCTGCTGCTCTTGGATGCAAAAGGTCTCTAGTTCAATTTCCTGCTGGAATGGATTCTTCACAAATAAGGATAATCCCTCATTTGATGTTTACTCACATGGATTCCTTCTGTATTCCATACTGTCCACACTGGGCTTTGCAGTTTTTATACATTCTTGTCAGAATGCACTTATTCATTAGCTGTTTTTATTAGTGTTACGGTTGAGATGACATTTTCCCATTCTAAACTCCAATTTTCTTTGACTTTTAATTTTACAAAACAATTACCTATCAGGCTGAAACTCCTTAGGCTGGTTGTCTGCTCAGAAAGGAGGTATGGGGGGAGGTTTTAAAGTCTGTTCCACTTTTCTTGGCAGCCTAGACATTTGGATTCATGTAAGTGCTCTTTAAATAAAGTTGCAATTGCTTAATTATTTAAATAAATGGGAACGGAATTATTTAAGGATTTTCTGGCAAGACAAAAGGTTCTGGATTTTCTCTTCTACCCCTCACTCAGAATTTTCAGTCCCGTTTTGTCCTGGCTAAGAATGAATTTCTCATTTGTGTTTTGATATATCTGCAAATCCAGGGACATCTTTTGGAGTTCTTACCCTGGCTAAGTCCATGGATTTTAAAAGTCAAGTTTGAAATTTCAGATTGTATCCGAATACTTATTTTCAATAATGTGTTTTTATGTACATTACGGTTAAAATGCACACTTTTACCAGATTCGACTTATCGACCACCTGTAATGTGCAGGGGAAAATAGCAGAGTGGAAAGAATACAGTTTTGGAATTTGAAAGACTAGATTTGGATTCTGACTCTGCCACTTATGTGGCTCTGTCACCTTTGCACAGTTATTTACCCTTTCTAAGGATCAGTTTTCTCTTCTGTAAGCCACCTCTTAAGGTTGTGGAGATAAAGGAAATGTATGTAGAAGCCTTTAATATATAGTACCTGGCAATTACTAGGTACTCAGTGTGTGGTAACTATGAAGGCTGCACTAGGTACTTTGTTAACAATCAGGAATGTACAGGTGGATAAGACAGAGGTTCCTGTCCTTACTGAGCTGATAGTCTGGCAGTGGCAAAGCATTTTAAGCAGAGGGAACAGCATGATCAGTGGTAGGTTTGAAATCAAGAAAGTCTTTGGTTATTTGGGAACCTGTTAATGTTCCAGTGTCCCTAATCTTAACATTAATATAATTGGAAATATTACATTGATATGGTGTTTTTGAGGTTTATAATACACATGACATATATTATTTCACTCGATCCTTGCAAAAACCCTATGTGGCAGACAGGGATTACTGTCTCTATTTTATAAGGGATTTTAGTGATTTACCCAAAATCACACAGCTAGTGGAAGAGCCAGGATTAAAGTCCAGGTTTTTGCATTTCCTATCCAGTGCTCTTTCTACTGTAACATTCAACTAGTCCTATGTCTTATCTATATACACAAGTGCTAAGCCTTTAATGATAATTTAATGAGACTTTTATAATGTTCTTTTTACTTAAACATTTTTACTCAAACTCATCTGACCTAAGATAAAATTATATAAGATCAAATTGAGGTTGTACTTTAGCCTCTGTATATATGTCACTCGTGACTGTAATTAAAAAAAAATTAAAGTGTAGTTACTCTCCTCCCTGACCCGGTCAAGTATGTAGAATCTAAATGTTACCTCCTAATTTTACTTTATATGCAGTTTTTTTTTGTATCAGTGTCTTTTAAAATGTCTTACAGAATGGATAAATCACATACTTTTATATAGATTCATATTTGCTTAAGTATGCAATTAATTGCCTCATCTACCCAGTTCTTACTGTTTATCTCCTTTGATGGCAATAATGCATCTTTGGATGTAGTATCTTTAAGGGCCCGTATTTGTTTTACCATACTTGATTCAAACATATTGGATCCTTGCTGGAACTGTTAAGATTATGGTTCTTTTGCCGTCATTAATTTTAAAAAGTAAGTGCTCAGGCGAGAAACTAATCACCTCAGGACATCAACTTCCATTTTTTTTGCCCCTATGCCAGTTGTAGGATGTTCAGCATGAACGGCTCCACTTCTCAGAGGGAACTTACTTGAACCCTGGAGTTGCTTTTGGATCCCGCCAGTTATTGGCATTTCCAATTAAGAATGCAGAGCGTGCAATACGCTGCTGTCAACTTGATCTTTGAATACAAAGTTGTGGATAGAAATGCTAATGAACCAGCGATCTGTGACGTACTTCACCATGTTGGGCACATAGCAAATTAACAGGGTCTTTCCTCTTAGGAGGAGGAGCTTTTGAAGGGACTGTCTCTTTTTGCTTTTTTGGTAGGGAAGTTATTTTAAAGTTGTTTAGTTAGGGGCGAAGCTCATCAGATGTGAGTGTTGGCTACTCTGGCCACAGAACATGTGTGACTTTCCTGGCATATTCAGATAATTTCTTAAGAAATTTGACTCTACTGGAATCTTTTCCATGGTTGTAATTGTCATTGAACATTCCAGGGGCTTCATCTACATTTTGAGTTCTTAGTACATTACTATTTAGAGATGCATATGGGCATTTTCCACCAGAGACCAATATTTCCCTCTCTCTATGTATTTTTTATTTTTATTTTTGCCTTTGAAGTACCTCTTTTCTTAGAGATACTCTTGCCCCCAACCCTCCACTTTTTTATTCTTTTTTCCCAAAACTCACTGAAGACGTCGAAAGAAATACATGAACTTTTCAATGGGAGTTGCACATGATTTTTAAAGCATCTTATATGTGGCCTTTTAAGTTTCTGTTTTGATTTTGCAGTTGGTTGGAAATGAAGGAAACTTGAAGCTAATAGCTGATGAGATCCAACAAGAACTTGCCATATTAATAACAAGAATCTGAAAAAAGAATCTATCTAAAAAATAGTCCAGAAAGGGTTCACTGCCACTCCTTTGAGGCTTTTTCCAGTCTCACCTATTAGAGAAGTTATTCACTTTATCATTATGGATTGAAGGAAGGCTTAGAAATTTCCTGTCCAGCACTTCAAGATGGTGAAACTTCTTATTTTACGGGCTGGCAAGGAAACTGGGAGAGAAAGGGAAATGATTTCTTTCAAAAATACCAGAAGATAGGGTGCCACACTTGTCCCTTAAGACGGATAGACAGATACACAATATAAGCTCCCGTACGAGGCACATCTTTTCGGGTGAAATTGACTGAAGGATTGATCTTTGACCGTATCTTGTGTGCCTGACCTAAAATGAACTCCTGGAAAGACAAAAGCATTATTGGCTGCACCAAGAGAAGATGGGACCTTGCCCATGGATGGGAGAATCCTGGCCTTTAGTCAGAGACAGCAGGTATGTATGTTAAGTCCATCTAGGACTGAAACTTAGTGTACTTTTTGGTTTGTCATTTTGCCAGTAGCTTTCAAGGAATTTGGAAAGTGATATGATGTAGGGTCTTCACATTTTATGAGATTGCAATGAAATTCTTTTGACCCTATAGCAAAACCAGCTTTTTAGAGTATGAACATATTTTCAAACATTGAGCCCAACAGTAAACATGAAATGTTGAAAGAGAAATGTCTGTCTGGCAAATTGTGATTCTGTCCCAAGAGGAGGAATTTACTTCCATTTTGATGTACCTGGCAGGAAAGTATCTTTTGCAGGCACTGCTGAAGTTTTTCTTAAATTCCTCTGCTTTGAATTGTGTCTCTGGGAGCTATTCATCTTTGTCACCTGTTTTACTTCTGCTATTTTTAGCCAAGTGCCAAAGACCTTACAGCTTCCTCAAGTGAAAGATAAAGAATTAAGATCTGTTGTAAACAAAAGCTCATCGCAACATTTTTTTTTTTTTGTGCTGCAAGAGCTTCCTTCAAGTTTTCCTTTGAGTCAACTTTAATTGCTTAGACTTAGACTCTCCAAAAGAGAGACTTTGTTAATCTTGCTTCCATATCCATGGAGAGGCCTTGCTTTTTTGTTTTAGAACATTTTAGAAGAAATGACCAATGAATGAACTTCTCTTTCATCTCTATTCTCATGTCAAGTGATAAGGCATAAAAAAATAAAAGCAACTGGAGAAACTTCTAGACCTAGGAGGACATATCTTATAAGTTAATCCATTCCCAAAAGTGCCAGTGCTTGTTTAGCTGAGTCAGTTAATCTTGACACTAAGGAATTACAGTGTTTAAATTTCATCGTTTAGGCTGTAGCGTGGCAGGAAATACTTGATGAGGCTTTACCTCTTTGACTTGGATTTGTGATAAGAAAGTAAGTTTTGGGAGGGCGAGGTGGGCAGATCACTTGAGCTCAGGAGTTTGAGCCCAGCCTGGCCAACATGGCAAAACCCCGTGTCTACTAAAAATACAAAAATTAGCTGGGTGTGTTGGGGCACGCCTGTAGTTCAGCTACTCTGGAGGCTGAGGCAAGAGAATTGCTTGATCCTGGGAGGCACAGGTTTCAGTGAGCTGAGATCGTGCCATTGCACTCCAGTCTGGGTAACAGAGCAAGACTCTGTCTCAAAAACAAAAACAACAGCAAGAAGTATGTTATTTGGCCTAACTTATAACCACCTCTGGAGAAAACAGTTCAAGGCACATAGGCCCGTGGTAAGTGCTGCTGTTTCTTTTCTTTTTTTTTTTTTTGCGGGGGGTTGGTGGGGATAGGGTCTCACTCTTGTGACTCAGGCTGGACTGCAGCCTTGATCTTGGCTTGATCTTGGCTCACTGCAGCCTTAAACTCCCTGGCTCATGCAGTCCATCTCCCAAGTAGCTGAGACTATAGGCATGTACCATCACACCCGACTAATTTTTGTATTTTTTGTAGAGATGGAGTTTTATCATGTTGCCTAGGTTGGTCTCATACTCCTGGGCTCAAGCAGTCTGCCCACCTCAGTCTCCCAAAGTGCTGGGATTATAGGAACGAGCCACTGTACCTGGTTGAGTGCTTCCTTTTCTGTAAGGCCAGAATGTTTCCATCAAACCTAGACTAACTAGTAATATAATTTTATCTACCTGGTTAATTAAATAAAATTTATCTAATTAACTATATAAATTTATACTGCAAAGCATTACATGCTTGTAGGTTTGGCTTTTCTTTCGAGAAAGTAATGATACCTCCTGAATCATTTCTTCCATCCTCATGTCAATCACTCCCACCCTTTCTCCTTAAAAATTATTTTGGAGACCAAAGTATAATAGATTTTACCCAGAAGTGATATTTCTCACCAATGTAAACTTTGTACTTTATCTTTTAAAAGGTGGAAAAAAAGTATAGTAAAATATTGCATATGCACAGAGCCTAGAGATTATATTTTATTCTATTATTCTTCCAAGTTGAGTTTTGTGCTGGTCTTATTTTTATCTCTCCATCTCTGTTTGCAGGACTGCCTGTTTCCCCCAAGTGTTAATGTAAACACATTTTATTTTGAGACAGATCAGCTCACTTCCCTCTGGAAATCCATCCCTATAATGTGGTAAACCTCAATATAACTCTCTGGTCCGAATGACATTTCATAACTGTGTACAAATCAAACATACTGTTGATATTAAATGACAACATTTAATGCCTATGTCAACAATTCACTTAAGTCTCATTTCATTAAAACGCTTCTGATCTGGGGAGAAGCTGCTTGTCTGAGTAGATAAAGCACTTGACTTTCACCTCTAGTTTCCGGGTTAAAGTGCAGTTGGTGAGCTGTAATTCAAATGGATTTCATAGGTTCTGGGCTAGGAGACTGGAACAAAAGTCTGGTTCACATAATCAGAGGAAATCTTGGGTCATCTGAACAAGTGGGCGTCAAAACCAGTGATTTTCGCTTTATTTCTTATTTAAGTGAGCTTGTCTTTGTGGATGATTCCCACCCCCGCCGCCAAACCTTAGACATTTTAAAAAAGAAATTAATGTGGTCAAGATAGTTAACAAGCAAATGGAGTACCTTCTAGACCTAGGAGGACATATCTTGTAAGTTAATCCATATTCATTCCTTGAATGGATCTCCCTTGGTTTCTCTTCCAGAAGTTACAGCCAGCTTTGGGTCCTCCATTCTTGCCTTGAGGAAATTTCCAAAAAGTTTTTTTTCCCTCCAGCCCCAGATGCTCTCCTTACTCTTTCCAGGACTCTTTAGGGGACTGGCTTTTGATGGTTTCCAGAGTGTAATCCTGATGCCACCAGTGTTTTATACACATTGACTCCTCTGATTGTTTCCCTGTAGTTAGGAAAGAAGTCCAGGCTGGTTAGGAATCTCCTCTTGTGCCTAAATTAGCAAGGAAAAGTGTTTCCCACATTTCCATGGTCATGGTATCTCTACTTCAAGAAGAATCTCTTTGTGGGGATTGCTTATGTCTTAAACTGAAGCCAATGACTACAGTACACCTATTAAGTGACTTGTAGGGGATATTTGAATAAATAATAATAGTTGCTGCTGCTACTTTAATAATGCCATAATGTTTTTGTTTCATACAACTTCCTGAAGTTTAGGACTTGTGTGCAAATCGCCACCTATATCCTTTTTTTGCCTGGGACCTCCTACTTTGTGAGCCCTCAGCAAATGCAGGATAATTAAGAGGGGGAAATTAGCCTTGTGGCTGTAACAGGTATCTTCAAATGGCTACACGGGTAAAACCCTGGGATTGTGCTGAATTCTTACATACCTGTGTCAATGCAGAAAGGCCCTCAAAAAAATTACAGCCCTTTCCATACTGGAACAACAAAGGCCCTCAAAAAAATTACAGCCCTTTCCATACTGGAACAACCGTAATATAAAATAAGTGGCTGGTAGGCTTCTTTCAGGTCTTGATAACTTAGGCAAGGCAGATAATTAATACAACCAAGATGACAGTCGGCTATAATTGGCTGCTTATTATGAAGTTTAGACATTTTCTTCCCTTCTATCTCTGGGAGAAAGAAATTGCTCTAGCATATGTGTGTAGAAGACATAAAACTTGCTACAGCAGTATTTTTATTTCCAAATTATTCTTAAAGCTATTTAAAAGTCACCACAGAATGAGCTTTACAGAAGCAATTTCATGGCTCCTTTAGGTTTTTGTGTAAATTCAGATAACTGAAATGTTAGCCTTGATTGATGATTAAAAAGGAAGGAGGTACACCAAAGCTGATGGTGAGCTCTGGGTACAGGATAAAGGAATTGGGTTGTGGGGGAAGGATCTCACCATAGTCCCTTATGTTCTTTTATAGAATTTCTGTTGTGATTGGTAACGTAAGGAGCATTTGAAAGATGATCTTTATTTGAGAAATGTTTCTGAACTAGAAACTTGCAAGCTTTGAATCCCGTTAATACTCACTGGCAATGATAGCCATTTTCCATTCCATGAGATCAATTTGGAACTTGAGCATAATTTTATTTCTGCTTCACAGTTCTTAAAATCCTGTTTGGAAATGTCATTAGGAGGATAAGGGATGTAATGAAAAATACGTTTTCTCATGTACCAAATCAAAGTGTATAGTTATGGAGCTGGCTATCTATACTGAACAACAGTTAACAAAATGAATTGGCTGCTTTCTGCATTTGAAGTTGTATAGTGTAAAATTCAATGAAACATTCAATAACTGGAAAGATCACATCAGCATCAAGGATGCATTTAGCAGGTTTCCTCCTACCATATTACTAGGATAGAACCACAGTTTAGAACTAGGAATAAAGGCTATGAATGAAGTTAAAAATTGTGGGAGGCCTGGAAGTAGAAAGATAAGTAGGAGTGACTGTGGCTGGAAACTCAGGCTTGGATGCAAGTGAAGGAAACAGAAAGATGGGCCTGTGCAGACCAGTATTTTATAAGATTGGTGCTCTTGTCAGTATCTTCCACTGAAGGCTGAAAGTTATTTCTTGAAACTAGCATCTGTCACACCCCTCCTTAAGGCAAAGGACCTTATTATTGGTAGTTGAACTTGCTGGGTCAAACAGAATCACTATGCCCGATTCTCACGTTGTATGGAAAGACATAGGGTGGTGTGAAGCAGCTTTTTTTCCCTTCAGCATTTTTAGCAGCTTTTTAGAGTGGGGAGTTATTCCATGAGTGAATGAATGGAATGAATGGATGAAAAAAATAAATGACCAGGTTTGTTTTTCTTGGAAAGGTTTTATTTCCTATAAAGAGATATGGCATAATTGTGTTTTCCCTTGCATAAAATGAAAAATAAAGTCTAGCAAAATGCATACTTAAGGGATGTGTGTGCATGTGTGTGTATGTCACTATAATACATAATGAGATTGTTGAACTCTCTAGAATGTTTGGAACTATAAAGTTCAGCTGTTTTGAAATACTGCTCTGTTAGACATTGGCTTAGGGAAATACATGTTTTCATCTAAAACACCAAGGGCATTTAGTGATGGCGTTGCCGGGAAGTGCACCTTGCCTTCTTAAGCAGTAGATGCAACTTTTAAGAATGCAAATGTGAAAAACTGACAGGGGAAAATTACAAGAAGCTTACATATTCTTGAATTTTCTCCATCCGAGTTTTAAGTAGGCTGGTGTTAGGCTGGAGCTGCTTCTGATTATGACTCTTCTAGGGGGAAAACACAGTTTTACAGGACTGACCTTAAGTGCAAAATGGATAGTAATTCAAAGCCCTGAGGGGGCTTAAGAAATGAAGGTAACTTATTGGTTTTGGCAGAGAAAGGGTTGTCTGGTAAGACCATTGAGCCCCTTAGCTGAAAATGCTGACAAGCTGAGCAGAGAGCATGTGTGCTATACCAAGCACAATCATTATTTTCATTGGCAAAGTGTATTGCTCACAGTTTTGGGTAGTCTGTCCATTTTGTCAGTAATTTAATCTAGGT
This sequence comes from Macaca nemestrina, assembly GCF_043159975.1. NCBI lineage: Eukaryota > Metazoa > Chordata > Mammalia > Primates > Cercopithecidae > Macaca > Macaca nemestrina. The sequence goes on along the minus strand of NC_092136.1, from coordinate 115,298,976 downwards.
TGAAAAAGGCATGGGATATAAACTGCTATTGTTGAGCATCCCTGTAGGCATACCTGGCAGATTCCATTCCAAGTTTTAATGAGGAGCCTTGCTTTATATTGGGGTCCCGCTGGTGGCTTGCAGTATCTATTTTGGGGTGTTTTAAGATGGGGGTTAGCTCTTGAAATTGGACAAGGTGCCTGCATAAAAGATGATGAGATATTTTTTTCCTCTTGGTCTCTCCTCCTTGTTAAATTGGTAATTAGGCGAAACTTTTAGACAGAAGTAAAAATAAAGATGACATGGGATTGTGTCTAAGGTGATAGCTTTCCTTTCATGGGAAGAATAATCCCGAGGATTGAAATAAAGAATCTGAAGACAGAAACTTAATACATTTGAGATCTTCTATATTTTTATAGTAATTTTATTTCACAATATGTGCCAATAATACATGACACCTTGAATAATGTATTTTTATACTCCTTTACCCAAGAATTAAGCTGGTACATTTGCAAGAGGAGGAAATACACGTTGACTTTGTGATATTGCTAGTAAATTGCTAGTAACCCCATTTTTTCTTTCTTTCCCTGGGAGTGGTGCTGCACCCCACCTCACCCCATCTTACCCCCCAACACACATTCATGGGTTATTCTTGGCTGGGAAATGTTCTATGTTTTCTATAATTTTTCAAAATGTTGCAGTTTATGAGTTGAAAAAATGAGAAAATAAAATGATTACAACTTAATTTTTTTTTTTTTTTTTTTTGAGACGGAGTCTCGCTCTGTCACCCAGGCTGGAGTGCTGTGGCCGGATCTCAGCTCACTGCAAGCTCCGCCTCCCGGGTTCACGCCATTCTCCTGCCTCAGCCTCCTGAGTAGCTGGGACTACAGGCGCCCGCCACCTCACCCGGCTAGTTTTTTTGTATTTTTTAGTAGAGACAGGGTTTCACCGTGTTAGCCAGGATGGTCTCGATCTCCTGACCTCGTGATCCGCCCGTCTCGGCCTCCCAAAGTGCTGGGATTACAGGCTTGAGCCACCGCGCCCGGCCACAACTTAATTTTTTTAAAGTTTTTTATATTAATCAATTTGATTCTTTAGATCATTTTGGGAATATCCCTGGCAAGAAAAAGCAGGCATTTTCACACATTGTGGCATTGTCTTTAGGTCAGAGAAGTAAGTTGCAGAAAGGATTTTCCAAGCTGCGTGTTGAATAAGGAGACAGTTAATTCTGAGGCAGCCCTCATTTTTTTTCTAATCAGATTTATTTTAGAAACTATTGGGACTAACTTACTCACCCTTTTCCCTAACTTATTCATATTCTACTTATACCATATAGGAATTTTTATAGTCAAAATAGGTCCATATTCTAACCAAAATAGAATGAGAAAGGGAAACAACTGCTTTTTAAGAATAAGGATGAGAGGTACTCAATCATTTATAGTTATTCTTATGATATGTGCTGTTTATGGAATACTATATGCCAGGCACTGGTCTAGAAAACTGGATTAATCTGTGTCCAATCAAGAGAGAGGAACCACACAGTAATTTGAGTAGGGAAAGCTTACGGTGACCTGTTAACTGTAACAAGGTATTCGAATAACAAGGGACTTGCTGGTAAGAAGTAAAGAGAATTGTAAAGAATATAGGAATAGCAGAACTAATGAGCAACCATTATCCAGCGCTAAGAAAGAGCACCCAAGAAAGAACACCTTTCCCAAGCTGAGATCCAGGTTGTGTTGGAGAGGACACAGCTATGTCTCACTGTGGCGGAGAAGTTGCTGTGGTGCTGTGGAACTTGCTGGAGTTCCACCTTCTAATATGCTGGGGAAAACCATTCGTGAGAATGTGTCTCGTTGGAGGCACTCTGATACAAAATTGTCTGAGGAGGGTGCCAGCAAAGCTACCAGCCACCGTTTCCTCCTGGATGCTCTGCTCTGCAGGATCCAGGCACTGGGGAATCTGTGTGTACCTGGAGATGGATACTAGAGAAGCTCAGTTGTGTGTGTACCTGGAGACGGATGCTAGAGATACCTCCAGCGCCATCTACTGATAAAGATTAACCTTGTGTCGGAGGGTAAAGGAAAAACATTTAAAGGGCCCAGATCCATTTTCACAGAGCAGACAAAAAAGGTGATTTTGAAGCTGAGAGGCAATAAACTGATGATGCGCACAGAAGTCTATGCTGCTGCTTTTTTAATCCTAAAGAGATTAGAAGTAGTGAAATGGGATTATATATCCCATTTTACAGGTGAAAAGATTTCTTTAAGCTTAGAGAGATTAAGTGACTTGTTCAGGGTCATATAGTTAATAAATGGCAGGTTCACATTTCAAAATTAGATTTGCTATTTTTTAAGGCACATGTCTTTCCATCAGCCTTTTTGGAATATAGATACTAACAAGTCTAGAAACTGGCAGTTGTGCCATATGTTCTTGTCTAGGTATTATACTAGAGATCACTATTTATTCATTATTTAGTTCACTTCCAGCTGGTCCTACAGATGAGGGGAGTTATGCAGGTGAGTACCTGTTATGTTTGTACCATATATCAGATTCTGAAACTTAAAGGAATAGTTTGTACCTACTTTAGTGGAGTCCCTGAAACCTCTTTTTTTCTACCTGTATCTTAGCTGTGTTCTTATCAGTTACAGTTCAGGATTCATACCTGTTTGCTCATTTGGCATCTCCCAGTGATCTCAACTTGGGTTCCCTGGAGGGTAGGGGCAGAAGATGATGGCTCTTGGCTTTTTATCTGAGATGTTACTTTTTCTCAACCCAGCTTCTCTCCCCAGGGATACCCCTCCAGGCCTGCAACCTTTGGTTGTCTCCCAGTTGAGGCTGAGGGTACAGCCTTGCTCTTTTGGAACAGCAGTGGCCCTATTAGGCTACATAGGTTTATCTCATTTTTGTGGAATAGATTCATACCTCAAATTTTTATAAAGGAAGTATCATTTTCATACTGATGTACACTATAATTTTTTAGAACTCCTTTATCACTTGACTTTGGGTGAGTTACTTAACCTCTCTGGGACTTAGTTCTCTTATCCATTCTTTAATCTATAAAGGGGAATGGCCTTTCCAAAGCTCCTCTCATCTTAAAAACACTCAGTGGCTATTTCTAGTGTAACATCTTTTGGCAGCAGTTCCAAACACGTGAGCCTTCAGTTGCTGATCCTGTTCCTGGCAAGTAGTTGATGGATTACAAATAAATGGAAGGCAGTGTGATGTGCTAGTGAGAATGTGACTGTGGACTCAGACCTAAAAGGGTTGGAATCTTAGCACCTCACAACTTAGTAGTTATGAGGCTTTAGGTGAATAATTCATTTTTCTGTGTCTTAGCCTTTTCCTTTGTGAAATGAGAACAACAATGCCTGGCCCATGGTATTCTGCTGAGGAGGAAGGGAAATGATATATGTAAAGCACTTTGTACACTTGCTGGCACATAGTAGGTGTTTTATAAATGATAGATACTATTATTCCCCATGAAATTATAAGCTCCTTGAAGGCAGGGACTCTGTCTTAGTCATCCTTAAATTACTGGTAATACTAGATATCTAACAGGCAGTTAGTAATATCACCCTTTTGAACTGAAGGAAAGTCCTTTCCAAGTTGAATCTTTATAAAGTAAATACTTTTTATGTAAATAATCACCCTGGAGTTTATCTATTTGATAAGCTTGGATTGCACATGTTCTTCTGTCTTAAAGCAGTACATTGTTATAATTGTATTACATCTCTCTCTCTCTCTCTCATTTTTTTCTTTTTTGACGGGGTCTCACTTCGTCACCCAGGCTGGAGTGCAGTGGCGCAATCTCGGCTCGCTGCAGCCTCCGCCTTCCTGGGCTCAGGTGATTCTTCTACCTCAGCCTCCCGAGTAGCTGGGACTACAGGTGCACATTACCACGCCCAGCTAATTTTTAAATTTTTTGTAGAGACCGGGTTTTGCCATGTTGACCAGGCTGGCTGGTCTCAAACTCCTGGCCTCAGAGAATCCATCTGCCTCAGCCTCCCAAAGTACTGGGATTACAGCCTGAGACACTGAGACTGGCCCCTTAAATTTCTTGCTAGTAATTTTCGGACTACACAGTTCTTTGATTTTTTTTTTTTTTAAACCATGATTGCGTGGCATAATAGTGATGGTATAACATTATTATGGATTTACTATGTGCTAGTCATTATTCCAGGCAATTTATACTTACTAATTTCTTTAATATTCATAGCATTCTCATTACCTCCATTGTCTAGATAAGAAACTGAGGCACCAGCCAGTTAAGTAACTGGCTCACTGTCCTGAACTGTAAGTGGGGAAGTAGTGGTCTGTCCCCAAGCCCACTGCTTATCACTGCTATGTTATATTGCTTAGTTCAACTCTAGTTTTGAGACACTTTACCAGATAGAGGTTACTGATGAAAACCCAGTCACACCCAAATCAGCCTGAGTCTAGAATGAAAGGGAAGGCATATACTTCAAGACAGGTTGACATAAATCTATTTTTAATTATTTAAATACATTTTGAGGATTGCTTTCCGCCTTCCAAATAAGTTCTGAGATCAGGATGAGCAAAAGCCAAACACATATTTTTTATGTTTTGAGATTAAAACTGTGTTTGTCACTATGTTATAGTCATTAGTCCCCTACTGTGCCTCAGACATAGCCTCTCCTCACTCCTCCACATGCCTGCCCCCTGCAAATATGTCACAGCAACAACAAACTAGCTTTGTACTTCCCATCTTCCTTACGTAGAAGCTATGGTTGTTTTCTCCCTCTAGTGTTCCTAATCTGCTTACTGACTTTCTTTGCTATTTAAGCTGACTTTTAAACATGAGGAAGAGAGGTGAATTGATTTTCTACTAATAATGTGAAAAATTAGCGATTTAACTTCACAATATTTGTAAATAAGAAAATGGGACCAATGGCCTAGTCTCAGATTACATTAATGAGTTCCTAGAAGTTGTCCTCTAGCCCCTGTCTCCAGTCGTTGTGGACATAGAGACCAGAGAACTATGGAACCTGAATGAAGTGTATGTTCAGATGCCAACAGATTATTCCATTTCTCCCTTTAGTTTAGTAACAACATTATTTTCACTGTTAGGAAAAAGATTGGCTTGGTAGACGTTAGGAACCACTTTAGTCAGTGTGGATAAATGAAAAAGCACAAGTGATCGGCTTTCATCATGACAAATGGAAACTGTCATTTAATTTTTATCCCCAATTATACAGCTCCAGGACCAATTTTTCAGGTGGAATGTTGGAGCCATTAAAAAGAAATAAGTAAACTATACCATATTCCATCATTTTTCTGGCAGCTAACCAATGATCTGTAGCCTTATTACATGTACGTTTTTATAGAGATATTTTTCTCTTAAGTTTGCAGAAGGCTTTATTAACTCTTTACTGATTTCCTCTGGAATGCATTTTTCCAAATGAATTGCTTTTTTTCTTTTTATCACTGAGTGTTGGTTGGGATTTACTTTGGTTTTGTCTGGAAGCTATACTCATTTTCTTCTTTAATTTTTTTTTTTGATTACTAGAATTGCGTGGAGCCATATTTCTTTAATTCCAACTGAAGTTATATTAGTGGTCTTAATGTTGATTACAGACTATGTTAATTTGGATTTTAAAATGTAATTTATTAGAAATATAGGACACACAAAAAGACCCAACCTTTTGTCTCCTGCTTTAAAGTGATACTTAAAAAGTTGAATATCCCTGAAAGGTGTGCTCCCATAGCAGTTTGTCCATTATTCTAATAGGTCATGTAGTAATTTGCCGGATTTCATCTTCATGTTCCCTAGTAATTTGAAATCTTCGTTCTGTGGATACCCTTCTAATTGGCTGAGTTATCTTTGCATCCACAAACTTAGCAGACTGCTTGGCACATACTGGGTATGCAAAAAATGTTCTTTGAATGACCGATTCAATGCTTTTTTATTTCCTTTTGGGACTATTTGTAATTAAAAATTATTTAACAATATTGAAATCTAGTCTCTTCTGAGGACACTAAAACCCTTTACAATTATGTGTGTGGTTTTATTTATTCCATATATAAAAATTTTACATGCAGTGGGTAGCCTTTGAATTTTTCAGGTGGGAAAAATTGAGATCAAAGGTTACTAATGATATTAAGAACTCCAGAGAGAGGCAATGCTGTGATTGGAACCATTGACTTCTGGGTTCCAAGCCCTTTTTTCTCCCCAAGCTACACAGCTTTGGGTCTTTCTGCTCAGATTGTACAATCTGCCATTACTTTTATTGTCAAAACTTGTCACTGATTTATTTTTGATGCATAATTAATATAGAGAGTGGTGGTGAGGATGATGGTCAGAAGATTGGTTGTTTTGGTTTTGGAGAAGCTGGTTAATGGATGAGGTCTATTAGCTGTGTAGATCTACGTACAGATTTTTTTTTTCCCCTTGGTGTTCAAATCCTTTTCCCTTCATTCACCTAATTAGTAATTCACAGGAGCCTTTAGCTCCCAGCCCGAGAATATTTGTATCTACTCGACTTTAGCTTCAGAATAAACTTAATTTTCAATAAAAGAGGTACTGAAGTACATTATAAACAATAAGGCAACATTTTCTTCAGATGTATGCCTTGGCATATGCTTAGAGGAGAAATGATACCCTCTTGTATCTACTTATAAAACTGTCATCTGGTACTGTTACCATTGGAATATGCAAGTAAGCTTATAAACATGCTGATGAAAGGATTCTTTTGGCTGAGAACCTTGTTAAATAAAAGGTGTTAAATCATGTATCTTGTCCTCAGGGGTGGTGGACTAAACAGCTGCGCTTATCCTTATTAATGACCGTAGACTCCTGTTTCAGAAGAAGCAAATAGGCTTTTGTGAGAGTTGTTATAATATCAACAGTTACTCTTAGTCAAGCTCTTTATTGGGAATATTAACATATAGTCTAGCTTGGCAAACAGCAAAAAACCCTAGCAGTTGGCAAATGGTTTTCCTAGTTTCTTTCCCAGGAGTGATAGGAAGAGTAAACTCAATGAAATAAACACACGTAATTGCTGATCTATCATAAATCATTCCTTGTGGTAGGTATCTATTTTTAAGGCTACATTAGGTCTTCCAGTGGGAGAAGAGCTCTCGGATTTGGCTAATGTGCCTGCACTGATGGAGAGATGATGATTTTCTGTCTATTCGCTTGTGATGTAAATGAGAACTTCTCTTGTGCCATTTTGTTGGGGGTGGAGTGTTGGGATTTGGGATTGGTCAGTCATAGAATTGCAGAGTTAGAAGGGACCTTAGGGATTGGACTCAGTATGGTACAACATCCCAAAGCTTTAGAGTGAGCCCTTTCATTTTGGGTAGCTGTAATATTAGAATGCTTTTTCATGTATTTATTATTCTCTGTGATGTTCACTCTTTGGTCCCTTGCCTTCCTTCCCAGGGTCTAATCCTTGTTTGTCACCATCCATCTAGTGTGACATCCTTGACTGTGCATGTCCTTGACTCAACCTGGCCCGCTCTCCCACCACATAGCACATGCCTTTTATCTTCCTGTACTTTTTGTATACCATATTACATTTCCTTGGTGTTCACTTGGCTCCATGCTAGACTGAATTATGTGAAGGTAGGGATCAGATCGTAATGCATCATAGAATTTTGGGTGCCTAGTACAAAGCCCAGTCCTCAATAATATACATTATTGAATGTGTATTGTTCTCATCAGCTTAAAATAGAACTATTGTGGGTTTTTGTTTTTGTTTTTGTTTGTTTGTTTTTCCTATAGGTATAGCTGTTAGGATACCTGATTACACATTGACCATTGAACTTAAGATCAATTGAAACTCTCAGGGATGTCAGAGTTGCCTGATGCAGGGTTTGGGGAATTGTAAAATAATGGAAGGGACTAGAGGTGTCCCAGAACAACTTCTCATTGATTTCAGAGTCCACATTTCCATCTGAATATTAGCCTGTAACATCCAAGTGATTGGCCTGAATAAGAGTCAGTACCTTGCTCATTTTCTGTAAAGTTTGATCATGTTCACAAATTTAATAGCATAGTAATTTCTCACACAAAAATCCCTCAACGTATCTTTATACCATGATAGAAAATCACCTACTGTTTCCAAGCAGTGAGCTTAATCTTTTCTTCAGTGTTTTTGCAGTTCCACTTCGGAACTGCAATTCCTACAATTATCATCATTAAATGTCTTGGGTAGAAGTGAAACAGCATTCTGGTTTTTTGCTTTTGAAATCTGTGTTTGTCTTATATTCAATATCTCTACAAGCTTTACACATTTTGTATTTGAATGGTTAAACCTTCAAGGCTATTAAGTCCTCATTTTCATTGGTGTTTCCCATCATTTCTGTGAGATACAACACACCCCACCCTTTTCATGGAATGGGAGAAGCCCTCAGCCAGCATGTATATGATTTCTAAGCCTACAGACACAAGCACGGGCAGGCAGGACTTCACTCATTTGGCCCTTGTCGTTAGTTTTACTTTTTTTTTTTTTTTTTCCCAGAAGAAAAAAAGATACCATGTCCATATTGCTAAAATCAGTGATTCATAAAATCTTGAACTAAACTTGACATAGGTTTCTGTACTTGAAGAAGAGGTGGTAGGATTGCCTGAACCCAGGAGTTTGAGACCAGCCTGGGTGACATAATGAGGCCCTGTCTCCACACAAAATTAAAAAAAATTAGGTGTGTGGTGATGGGCACCTGTGGTCCCAGCTACTCTGGAGGTCAAGGCGGGAGGATCGTTGGAGCCCAGGAGGTTGAGGCTGCAATGACTCATGTTCATGCCAGTGCATGCTAGTGTGGGTAACAGAGTGAGACCCTATCTTAAGAAAATAAAAATAAAAATGAATGAAAGCCAAAGGGCGACTGAGTATCCATAGTTTTCTCAGATACTCAGAAGGAAAATGTCAAGAACAAGGATGAGTTGGTTGATTATTCAAATGGTGGCCTGTGGGTCCTGTTGAATCTAATGCCTCTGTGGATTCAGCGATGTTCCTCCAAACCCCCCTTAGCTGTCTGTGTGTAGTTAATACATGAATGCTTACATATGAGGAGGAGCAGTTCCTATCTCTAAAGTAGTAAAGCATCTTATTGCATTTGTTTAATGACTTTGAGATCTATCTGGTAAACTCCAGGTTACAATTTCTTCCTTTAAATTTGATTCATTTCCTCATTCAATATTTCAGGAAGTATTTATTGACCACCTATCATGTGCTATGCACAATGCTGGATATTGGGAAATAATGGTTCACAAGACAGACAGGATCCCTGTTCAAGAGCTTAGCATCGAGTGGGAATACAGGCAATGAAACAATTACAGTTTATCATGTGTGGTAAGTAAGGATAGGGAAAGCCTCTGTCAGGAGATGAAATGTTTGCTGTTTAGCATATCCATACAGTGATTATGTATTCTGAGCCCAAATTAGAGCACAAAAGATAATGCCAAAAGAGGTGATTATGCCAACTAATTTTTTGCCAAGACCATGTGTGGATGGAAATTTTGAAGATATAGTTTGGACATTAAAATATATGAATTTCTGCGACATTTAAGTAATTTATGAGTATAAGCGGGTAGAATATTTGAAATCAAGCCTGCCCTGGCAAATCCTGGATAAATGTTTGCTGTGCTTTCTGGTTTCTGCCACTTGTAGAGCTGAATTTATGGAGCTGTTAATTCAGGGAACAGATTTTAAAAAGAAATTTATTAGCATATAATAAAGGCATAACAGAATTTATTAAAAGTCTGATTTACTTTAGAAATTCTGAGCCCTACTCCAATGTTTTGATGGGAAAAAATAAACCAGGAAAAATGAGCAATTGTTCATGTTCTCAGTGCAGATATTATTAAAAGACCTTCTGTGCTACTGGAGTGTTATGGATTCTCTCTCTCAAAGCACCACTTGGCTGTACTTTGTCACTAAAGTCGACCTGACAATTTCCCGTAGATAACTCTGAAATGGATGTACATTCATGACTTTGCATAATAATTTATGCCTTTAATATTGCTGTGGTCAGCATGTGGACATCTCTGCAAAACATTAGTTAAGTAATTGGTCCTTTTCAGCTGCAGTCTGTCAACAGAACACATCCTTTGAGGCCACGAGAAAATACTTGCAATGTTTCAGTGTATTCATCTATGCAAATTGGTGACTCATGGGCCAACAAGGGCAGGGTAGAGGAACTAGAAGGCAAAGATGTTTGAAGTAATAAAACAGTTGCTCAAACAGGGTGGGATAGCTAGTATACCTCCTCCCTGCAGTCAAGACTATACCCAAACCATCTGAGATGGACACCTGTCTAGGCTTTTCTTGAAATGCCATGACATAAAACCTTTAGGAACAAGAATTTCTTCTGTATGTCCATGATATTATCTTTGCCTCCACTTATCCTTTTACATTTTGGGCCAGTTTTCTCTTTGGTGGTAATGGATACCTGGTTAGCCTTTACTTACGACATCGTTTTACTAAAAGCCCTTTGCTGGAAGGAGGTCTGGGGGCTCAGATCGCATGTTTGAAAAGTCTTTTTGCTTTGGGTGAAGTTTCGTAGCTGCTGTGTGTGGCAGGTAGAAGACCCAGTGCACCCCTCCCAGAGTGGGTTCTCGGATGATAATGCTTCACCTTTAAGATTGCTTGACAGGATTTAACCACACATGCAACAAATCAATGCAGTCTAGCGCACAGATGCACTTGATCTATATTGTTTTGTCTTTTTTTTTTTTTTTCCCGACTGATGCAGGCAAAAGAAACCATTAGATAGCTTCTTGGTTAATACAGCTTTGTTCTGAAAAGGAGGCAGTGATATATTTGGGGATGCATATGGCCAAGGCCTGAAATGATGTACATTCATGACTTACCAGTGGATACTTACCAGTCGGGACAACATATAGTCAATATCCAACTAAACCGTTCTATAAATGGAGCTTGTTTTTTTGTTTTTTGTTTTTTTTTTTTTTTGATCAAACCATATTATGTGAAAGTTTTCTAATAGTTTATTAGTATCATTAGAACATGTAGCCTACTAAAAATTCTAAATGATCATTTTAATGAAAGCTGTGTCATTTGTGAGTGGCACTTGCCTATACATTTTTCTGGAGCTATGAAAATAAGTTAGACACAAGGCCAATGGTTTTTCTTTCTTTTATTTTATTTTTTACATTTCCCAAAGCTCTGTGAACAGCTCTGACTGTCTGATTTGTTTCATCGTTGCCTTCCACTGCCTGTAGAACATCTGTTGGAAAATAATGCTTGTCCTGTCAGTTTCCAGAATCAGCAGCAAACCGAAGTGTGTGCACAAGGTAGATGTCAGCATTATACTGCTGCTGCCACCAGGCTACTGAAAGGCAGAATTAATCCTGGGCTGGTAAGATTCATTAAAAATGAAAAAAGATCTGGAAACCCTATTCAGGAATAGGACGCTTATCCCAAAATGGACCAAGCAGGACACCAGCAAAGAGGTGATTTTGAACTAAAGGCACAAATATAGGGTGATTATTGCCTGTTATTTAGTGGATAACTCTTTGTCCTGAGACTAGGTTATACTGTTTTGCTGGAAGCTCACAACAGATCAATAGTAATTTTGTTATGGGCCAGATGTCAAAACAGAAATGTGCTCTCAAATCCCACTGACTTGCTGTGACAACTAGTATGCTAAAATACATTCACTCAGCGAGCAGGCGTTTCACGATGCTCCTGGAGTTCTGTTTTCTTTCATGTGGAGCTTAAAGCTACGTATTGTTAGCTGAGATTCTCTGGTTTTGTAGTTCTTTCTCTATTACATATGTACCTCTTTTGGTTGAGAATAGAAACACTTCCTCAAATTCTCCCCTTTCCTCTGCCTTGATAATGAGCTGGGTGTAAAGTCTACACCATAACTTTCCGTTACAGGTATCATTTGTATGGTAATAAATAAAATCTGTGGTAGGAAAATGGTCGTGAAGAAAAGCAAACCAGCAAGAAGCATGTTCTTTTTTTTAGCTCCTCTGTAGTCCAACTTTGGAATTTTAATTTTGGTCTGGTGAAGATCTGGGAGTTAAATGTTTTGTGATGAAAGATAATTTAAGGGATGTTGATTTCCCCGTCGCTTTGGTATCTTTCTGTTTTCTTCTGCTTCTGTGAAACTGCTGGTTACCTAACGTCTTTTGGATGAATTAGGATAGCATGCCATAGTGAGAAAATGTCTTCCTGTGCTGACTTGTTTTTGTAGAAATATCCCAAATTAATCAGAGGGAAACAACTGGCAGTTTTTGGCTGATGTGGTTTGGAAATGTAATTTTAAATGGTGTTAGTTTCTTAAGTCCAGAGAGAATTGGACTCATGTCTTCTCTATCTGGGCCCAGCTTTCTTCCCCGCTTTCTCCCTAAAACAGGAAAAGAAAAAGCCTTTCCTTTTCAGACAAGAAAGGATTAAACAAGCTCAGAATTATGTATTCAGTAATGTGATAGAGTTTTTTATTCCACCTCTGGGGCAGGTCTTGCGTTTCTTACCATTACCCTATCTTTTGTAGTAGAAATACCTCTAAGTGAGAAGAAACATTTCATCCAAGCATGTAAGTTCTCTTAGAACTTATTACTCTGCTGGATTTTGTGTATATTAGTCTATATAATTCTTGATGCTGCTCAGATTTCTCTAACAGACGTTTTACTCACTTACAAAAAGAATTCCTTGGATTCTGTTGTTCTTTCCTATCTATATTGCCAGTGCTTTTCACAGAACTTTGTTCACTTTACTCTTGTCAGCTTCATCAGTAAAATGAACAGAGTTCAAATCAGATTAAGTACCTTCTGTAGCAGCTTTCATTTATTTACTGACCACTGAAAGATGCCTTTTTTCAACAAAAATTAAATACACTATTGCTGCATTCCAGGCTCTATGTTACAAGTGGAAGAGGATTGCAGATTAGTATGTCAAAGCCCCACCCTTTCAGAAACTTATACACATAGAAGGCACAGCTCCCATACCATACTATTGAGGTACAACAGAGGATGAATTTGTATGTGTCTGTCCTCATTCTCTTAGTTGATTCTCCTGATAGCTAAGTGCATAAATTGCCAAATCATGGGAGAGAAAAGCTAACATGTCCACTGAGAATTAAGTGGACAGGGTTAACCACATATTTTGTTGTAATTGTTATTACCTTAGCTGTATTTTTGTACAAAAGAATCATAGTTCATGACAAGGGAACTTGGAACATAGAGCAGAATCAGGAAGAGAATGCCAGGTGGGTCCCCACAAAACAAAATCCAGTAAATGGGGAGGGGGAGTTGAATATGAGAGTTGCAATTATTATCTGAGAGCAAAGCAGCAAAGAAACTCAAGAAGGTGAATTGTATTTTCAGGAACACTTTTGGAAAAATCTCTAAAAATATTTACTTAAATAAAAATCTATAAAGGATACCAGAATCAGAAAAAAATGGAGAACTTGGGATCGTTTTGCTTCTTTACATCCTATGTTGCACATAAAGTGAGCATTACTTTATGTGGGGAATATGTATGTATGTGTGTATTTATATATTCTAATTTATTTTAATAGGGTGGAGTGGGTCAGTAAGATGTAGAACAGTAGTTATCTTTGTCAATTAAAGCCCCTGTCACCATGGTATAGGTTAGTCTAAGCCCTCTTGCAGAGTGTCTTTGTAGAGATACTCAGGTAATACCATGTATAGTTTTGCAGAGATTTTGTAGTTTTCTTAGATATTCACCATCATGTGCTAAGCTTTTTCCAAGCCAAAAAACATTGATCTAGGCCAGATACTGCCAAACTTTCTCTTCAAAGGGCCAGATAGTAAATATGTTAGGTCTTATAGACCATATAATCTCCAGCAAAATCATTCAAGTCTGTTGTTGTAATGCAAAAACAGCCACAGGAAATATATAAAAGCTTGGCTCTGTTCCAGTACAACTTATTTTATTTTATTTTATTTATTTTTGAGATGGAGTCTCACTCACCCTGTGGCCCAGGCTAGAGTGCAGTGGTGCCATCTCGGCTCACTGCAACCTCCGCCTCCCAGGTTCAAATGCTTCTTCTGCCTCAGCCTCCCAAGAAGCTGGGACTATAGGCACCAGCCATCACGCCCATCTAATTTTTGTATTTTTAGTAGAGAGGGCATTTCACCATGTTGGTCAGGCTGGTCTGGAACTCCTGACCTCAAGTGATTTGCCTGCCTTGGCCTCCCAAAGTGCTGGGATTACAGGCGTGAGCCACCACGCCCAGCCCCAATACAACTTTTATTATGGACACTGAAAATTTGAATTTAATATAATTTTTATGTGTCATGGAATATTCTTTTGATTTTGATCAAGCATTAAAAAAATGTGAAAACTATTCCTAGCTTTTGGGCTGGCTTTGACCTGTAGGCCATAGTTGCCAACCCCAGTTCCAGACCCTTTACTGTTTATGCTTTCTAAGCCATATTGTTGCTTAATTGGAAGCTTTACCATATCATAATTAAATTAAATTTGGTAGTAACTGTGTGAGAAAGTGAAACATTTATAATAATCCTAAAAGGGCCAGGCACAGTGGCTCACGCCTGTAATCCCAGCACTTTGGGAGGCCAAGGTGGGCGGATCACCTGAGGTCAGGACTTCAAGACCAGCCTAGCCAACATGGAGAAACCCTGTCTTTACTAAAAATACTAAAATTAGCTGAGCGTGGTGGTACACGCCTGTAATCCCAGCTACTCTGGAGTCTGAGGCAGGAGAATCGCTTGAACCCAGGAAGCGGAGGTTGTGTTGAGCCAAGGTTGCGCCATTGCACTCTAGCCTGGATGACAGAGTGAGACTCCGTCTTTAAAAAAAAGAAAAAACAAAACAAACAAAAAAAAACTTAGAGAACTGATACAATTGTCAGAATTCAACTCTCCAGAAAAACTCCTACAGAGAGTGTAGTTCATTCCATTTTGTTTGGGGCTGGGTTCGGAATTCTCAGTGGCCTGAAGAGTGGCAAGGCGGAGAGGTGAAAACCAGCAACAGGAAGGGCCGATGGTGACCAAGGCCTCGCTGAATGCCTGCCACACCCGGATGCTGGGGTAGGGACTGTACCCACTTTATCTCCCTTAGTCCTCACAAGATTTCTATGAAGGGAGAACTGTTCTCATCTCTGTTTTATAAATGAAGAAACCATTCCTGGTGGGTTAAGAAACTTGTTGAAGATAGCATAGTAAATGGCAGAGCCTACATTCCAACCCAGGCTCTCTGACGCTGCAAGGTGTGTAGTCAGCGTAGGGCAATGTAAGTCACTTGGTTGATTAACAGTACTTAACTTGGTGCCTTGTATATGGTAGGTCCTATATATGTGTTACTGTTTTGTAGCAAGAGGGAGGGGTGGGGTGAAGTAGTATTAAAGCATTAGGGACAAAATACTATGATACCTTCGTTAGAGTTTCAGTTGGATCTTGTAATCAACCTATGTCTTATCAAGCCAGAATATGCTTTTGGGAACCAAAGAGGAGTGCTAAAAAAAAAAATAAAAGATCAGAGAAACTCACACAGTTAAAAACGTGGCAAGTCATAGATGTGGGGAAGCCAGTGTGAAAGTCCTTACTACGGAGCTCATGAACATCCACTTGATGGCCAGAGTGTCATGTTTCAGAAGACTAGAGGAAATTTTTTTGACTTATTGCCAATCATTTACTTAAACTTAAAAGATCTGAACATTAAAATTACTTTTTTGAAGTGCTGGCAGGCTAATAAATTCAGGGGGCTATTTGAAGCATTGTCAATCTAAAATGTAATCCTATTAAAATAATTGAGTATTTTCTGAGTGGAGAATTCCCTTGTCCTCCTGTCCAAGGCTCACAAGAGAACAACATAAAAGGCATCCTAAAATGTCCTCTGAACATCATTGAACCAACCGACGTGTTTGCACAGTGTAATTCTCTTTCCCAAAGAATTTCCTCAGTTCTTCCACTTTAAAAGGCAGAAATCCCAACATAATGGCAAGTTTATTCTAATAATGGGAAGTGGGGATTGTATTTGGAGTGATACCTTATAGGTCCTGGGAACCTTCTTGGTCTGTTTGTGCTCATTTCTGTATGTGATTGAGGATCCTGTGTAACTTGAAACATGTGTGTTTGCTTCCTTCTGTTCATTTCTTGGGCTCCCTTTCATCCAGCAGCTTGGGTTACCTTGAATTAAATTGGTTTATGGCATGCCGTTTTCGGTAAAACTCTGTGAAAGAAATGGTCACATAACTCAAAAAGGTTTGCCCTTGGAGTGATTTAGTCATGCTGGATGATAGCTGAGGAGGCTTATTGACTTTGAGCTCCCTTTGGAACCAAATTCAGAAAGCTGTGCACTTCTGTGGCACCTGTGAGACACTCACTTGAATAGAGCTACTGAGAAAAGCATTTCAGTTATTGGCATTTTTCCTAATGCATTTTGTATGTGTCTATACCACAGGGAGAAATGTGTGGTTATTGTTGAAATATTATCTGCATGGCTTTGTAGAAGAAGAAGAAGAAGAAAAGTCACTGTACAGCAATCAACAGAGGAAGTCGCATAGTGTGTGTGATATTTGGGTGGGCGGGGCCGGGGTGGGGGTGGTCTGTGTCTTCCCCCATCACCAAAACTGCAAACAGCTATGTGGCTGTATTGTAAGCCGGTGTGACCTACAGATCCATTAAAGGGATCTTGAACTTGACAAGTTGGGTGTTGGTAACCATGATTTGGAATGCTATTTAAATATGAACATTCTTTTTGTTCACCTGGTTGTGACTAGGAAGATAGGCCTTGATCATTTGAGTGACTGTGCTCTGTGAATCCAAGAGAGGAAACTAAACTCTCAGAAGTACATAAAAGTTAATTTCTTTTTCTTTCTAAGCAGATAGACTCTTGTTTAAATACAAATTTGTGTGGACAGATTTTCGTTTGTCATGCGTGAGCTGGGCATGTTGCATTTGTCTAAAGGGAGCAGTTTTAAGTAGGTGGATGTGTAATACCCGTAGGCTATCAGAACCACCATTTCAACAAATCCCTTTTCATATAACAACCGTGCAGGAAGTTTGGGTAATTGATTCTCCTGAGCAATACAAATATTGAAATTCTTAATCATTCCAAGTGATGGGCAGAGCTACTACTTTTATATATTTTAAAAATCTGTTTATTATTCTTAGGTGCTCATTAAACACTTATTGATCAGCAGTCTACAGCCAGGCTGTAGGCTAGATGCTGAGATGCCAAGTGGGAGAAAGGGAGAATCCCTGACCTCATAGTACACCGAGGAATGTTGATCCCACATGGATAATCATAATGCATACGTTCATTAAGAGATTTTTATTTATTTAGTATGTGCTAGATGCTGGGCATTGGGGAGGGAAAGACTTGAGGGATGGGGAGAAAGGGACAATGGTGAGCAAAAGAAGACTTGGCCCTCATGCTCCTTACGATCAAGGATCAGTTATTAAATATATTTAGGGCTGGATGCAGTGGCTCACACCTGTAATCCCAGCACTTTGGGAGGCCTAGGCAAGTGGATCACGAGGTCAGGAGATCGAGACCATCCTGGCCAGCATGGTGAAACCCCATCTGTACTAAAAATACAAAAATTAGCCAGGTGTGGTGGCACGCACCTGTAGTCCCAGCTACTAGGGAGGCTGAGGCAGGAGAATCACTTAAACCCAGGAGGGGCAGAAGTTGCAGTGAGCCAAGATCACGCCACTGCACTCCTGTGTGGTGACAGAGCAAGACTTGATCTCAAAAAAATATATATAGATATAGATATATAGATATTTGGTATAATATTTATTAACCAAGCAATCACACAAATGTACAATTATAAATGATCCAAGTATCATGGAGGAGAAGCCCATGGTACAATGAAATCATGCACCAAGAGCATTTGATCTGATCAGGTAGGCCAGGGAGGGCTTCGTGGAGGAAGTGAAGATTGAGCTGAGATCTGAAGGGCTGGTGTGACCAGGTTAAAAAGGATAGGAAGAGCTTTCCAGAAGGAACAGGATGCCTTAAAGGAATTGAAAGAAAGCCATTGGCTGCAGTCAAAGAGCTGGGGCAGAGAAGAGAGAGGAGGTAGGAAGGTTCAGACTACTTAAAGCCCTGCAGGCTGTGTGAAGGACTGGGGTCCTTATTCTAAGAGTTATAAGAAGCCTTTGAGGGTCTGAAGCAGTTCATGAAGGGTAACATGACCCTAGATGTTTTCTGGAAAAAAATCACTGTGGTTACCTTGTAGAGGGGCTTCAGTGGCTGCAGACAGGTACAAAGAACTACTGTCTGGACAAGAAGTGGCAGTGGCTTATATTAGGGTGGTGGTGGGTTTGGGTGTAGGCATGGAGAGGTAGGTGGAATTGAAAAGTCTTATTTAGGAGGTTAGATCTACAAGCTTGGTGATGGACGGGGTATGGGCTGTTAAGAAGATAAGGACAATATAGTTATGAGACCATATAATGACATTTTATACCGACATTAAATAATACGAAATAATCCTTATTTTGCGTCTTCAAAATTAAACTTTGTATATATTTTACAGTAGTTGTCAATCTGTTTTACAATTTTTCTGGTACTTTTTTGTGCCATTTAGGAAGGACATTGTAGTTCTTACCCTTTTTTCTCCTTTTAATGTGATTAAGGTGGTGAAAGTACTCAGTTGCAACTCTAATAAGAAGTGCAAAAAGAAGCAGGTCCAAGCCAGAAGATAATATCAAGCTAAAATATTTCCAGCAACATCAGAAAAAATGTAAAGATAACATCGGAAACAAACATTTGCTGCCTCCTACCTTCTCTGTCGATTTTAATTCAGAAAATTTAAATGATTTTTCTCATATCGAAAATGAGTTAAAATACTAGGGAGTCTTTTATTCTTTATAAACTGAAGTCAGAGTAATTTATTTTATCTGGAGGAGAGTATTAAATTAGCTGTCAACCGTGCTATACAGGTGGATGGTAACTTTTGAATGAAATGACCAAATCTCTGGTCCTGCGGCATTCCTTTTTAATCTCTACTTTCCATTGAAAACGGCAAAACATGAAATGTTGAGATAATAGTACTAAAACTCCAAGTAATTGCTTTTGTTAGCTCAACTCATGTTTACTCATATTAATTACTGAAATTTGATAACCCCTTTGTTTTTTACTTAGCATGACTCTGAGTGCAGCGGACAGAGCTATAAATCAGGTAGGTGGTTCTCACTAAGGCAGGACTCTCTCGCTTTGATGTTGGCAGCTTAAGGCTAATTCTCCAAGCTTGATAGGTTTATAATTCAAGAAGATGTGATTTAATGTTGATGGAATTTATTTTTGAAACACGTTAGAGGAAGAAAACCTTTCAAAGTTACAAATGAAGTTTTGAGGTAAATCTTAAGTAAATAGATTGTCAGGATCTCTAAACACCCAACATTAGCTATCTCTATAGGATAGTTCCTCCACCTTTAGCTGGAGGGAAATGGCTGGAGGAGAATGACAAAGTGAAGAGAGAAGATGTGGAAGCTATAGAGCCTTATGAATAAGTCATGCATTTAAAGACATGACTTTTTTGTATCTTCTCCTCTTTCTAAATTTACTTGACGTTGCCTTCTTTTCATAATGTTTCATTTGTGGGGTTCCTTGTAAGTTATTTTTCCAAAGGTTACCCTATTAGGTGTGAATTTTTTTTGACATTTAATTTGAACTATAGGATCATAGAGTGTGGAGAAATCCTGGGTTCATTTCTTTTTCCAGTTTGCTGATACATAAATTTCTTCCCGCCTTACACCCTCATCTCATTTATAACATTCATCCTTTCAAGAGGACTGCATGGCAGACACTGCTCTGTGGGGGAAGCAAGCAGGCAACAAACCACACTGAGTTTTCTCATGGACATCCCTGCTTTGGACACTATTATTACCAGGACCACCTAAAATCACATTATCTACTTCTAATTTTTTATTATTTTTTGTAACCTCATGGCATTGTTAACTCCGTAGAGCTC
Organism: Macaca nemestrina; assembly: GCF_043159975.1. Lineage (NCBI taxonomy): Eukaryota > Metazoa > Chordata > Mammalia > Primates > Cercopithecidae > Macaca > Macaca nemestrina. The sequence goes on along the minus strand of NC_092136.1, from coordinate 115,279,101 downwards.
AACAAACTTAGTGCATGCTGTTTGAAGAAAATTATTCTAAAATATAATACACAATTCTCTGCCTTTGGAAAACAATGTTTGATTTCAGTGTTACTTAAATAAATGACTTGGTTTTTTTTTTGTTTTTTTTTGTTTTTTGTTTTTTGTTTTCCTGCTCTTGTGCCCAGGCTGGAGCTCAATGGCACAATCTTAACTCAACCTCTGCTTCCCAGGCTCAAGCAATTCTCCTTCCTTATCCTCCTGAGTAGCTGGGATTATAGGTGCCCGCCACCACGCCCAGCTAATTTTTTGTATTTCTCTAGTAGAGATGGGGTTTCAACGTGTTAGTCAGACTGGTCTCGAACTCCTGACCCAGGTGATCCACCCGCCTCAGCCTCCCAAAGTGCTGGGATTATAGGCGTGAGCCACCGTGCCCAGCCAAGATCTTTTAGAATAATAATATATGTTGCATACAGACTGTTATATGCATTGCTTGTTTTGTTCATTCTACATTCAGAGAGAATGCTATTTTTTTTTTGATTTCTCAGCAATTTTTAATAAATCATTTTTTTTCTGTGTCTTTGCTCTCTGGTTTTTCCCTTTTTAAAAATTTGTTTTGATTTTATTGTAGTTTGGAAATCCAGGTAACCAAGATTATTAGATGTGTGTGAAAAGTATGTTAAGAGAGTAAATGGTGACAGCTCGTCATCCTTTCCCATGACTTCAGTAGCACTTACGTAGAACCATGACATTTGAATGACTTAGACACTCCTTTGTAGCTTCTCTGACCCTGGAGAATTGGGCTGGCTAGGTACTGGGCCTCATAGATGAGATGTTACTAAAACTGTCTTGTCCAAAATATTTTCCTGTGAAATCCTTTGAGGCAGTAACCTTTTTATTGCAACGTAGTACGATGTTTTATAATTTTATCCTTTCTGGATTTCCTAGTCTGCTTATATGCGCACACACGTACACACACATACACACACTGCTAGTTTTTTTTTTCTCTATAGCTAAGCTTTAGTGAGTGAAACCTTTAAAATGACATCTCTACATTCTGTCAGTGGTATATTAAGAATTATAACAAGGCAAGGAATAGTGAAAATAAGAATTGAGGAGCTTATAGACAATTGCAAGGCTTCTAGACTGGATGCTAGATTACATGAACACACAACATATTGATTTGGGGAATAAGAGCTATATATAGTTTAGATGCAAGCTATGACAGATGGGGGTTCATGAGCAACAAATCTGATGACTTCTAGGCATCATTCCAAACTCTTAAAAAAAATTCACCAGATGCAAGGACTCTTGCCTTTCTTAATGAATTCTCTTTTATATAAATGAGTCCCATTTATATATTTCCTCCCATGGCCAATTATCCTGAAGGCATTATAATAATTATTATTTTATTATTTTTCCATTTAGTGGATGTATTGCCACATGGTAGTAGGGTAGTTACATTGGTAAAGTTGACTTTTTTCTAAAGGAACCCATAAATGACTAGATAGGAACCCGGAAATGTCTAGATATTTTAAACTTAGATTACAATCTAGTGATTTTTTTTTTCCCCATAAATATTTGTACATTTGTCTTTGCTTTTCAAAATTAACTCTTTCGGAGGGGGTAGAACAGGTTCATCTAATAGCCCTTTGCTAAAATTTGGAAGACTCAGACTATTTTCTTTAGTTCTGGACATCCCCTTTAATTACATTCTTTTTGTTTTTGTTTTTGTTTTTTTTTTGTTTTGAGACAGAGTCTCCCTCTGTCCCCCAGGCTGGAGTGCAGTGGCGCCATCTTGATTCACTGCAAGCTCCACCTCCCGGGCTCAAGAATTCTCCTGGCTCAGTCTTCCGCGTAGCTGCGACTGCAGGCACATGCCACTATGCCCGGCTAACTGTTTGTATTTTTAGCAGAGGTAGGGTTTCACTGTGTTAGCCAGGATGGTCTTGATCTCCTGACGTCGTGATCCACACGCCCAGGCCTCCCAAAGTGCTGGGATTACAGGCATGAGACACCGCGCCTGGCCCTTTAATTACATTGTACTTCATTATTAATATATTTTCTTTTTCTTTAATTTCTGTCTGTCAATTAATACATGAATATATTCCCCTTTACAAAATGTTTCAGATAATGCTAAAGTCTCCACTGATGACCCCTTATCCATGTTAGCTAACTTCTGTTTTCTTCTATATTCACCCCCACATCTATCATCTTATCTGTCATCTATCATCTAACCATGTATCTATCATCTCTCCTTCTAGATAGAGGCATAAACGTAAAATCCATAGAAACCCTGTGGGACAGCGTAGGTAGTATCATTCAGTCCTCATCATTCTGCAGCTGCTGTCTTCAGCCAGCAGTGTCCTAAAAGCCTGGCCATGTTGCTACATGCTGATTTTGCTTGTTTCATTTAAATGCTGCCTTGTTTTTCCCTCAGCACACATATACCTCTGTTTATTTAGCGATTCCCTAATTGATAGACATATGGGTTGTTTGAAGATTTTTCCTCATGTAAACTGTTCTTCAGTGAAGATTCTTTTGCATGTCTCCATGTGCACATGTGTGAGAGTTTCTTTAGGATACACACTCAGAAATGGCATTGCTGGGCCATAGAGGGTGCACTTTTTAAATTTTAATTTATATCTGCTATGCTTGGCTGCTGGTCATTTTAAACTTTCTTTCGAGAACTAGGTTTTTGCTTTTTTTAAGTGAACAGAGTTGAGCCAAGTAATGTTCTCCTACGGAACAAAACTAAAAATTGTTTCATTATATCCTCCTGTATTCCTGTGGCATTCCTATCTGCACCTTTCATGGAGTTTTAGAACAGATTAAGTGAAATTTGTTAATATGCATGCCAGGAAACACAGCAACCTGTCCCTGGCTCTTGTCTTACCCATCACATGCCTCTTCCTGCTTCATCTTAGTTCATCCCTATGAATGGCAGAGACCCAGTCCTGTCATTTTAACGGGAATTATCCAAATTTTAAAAAGAACGAAAATGAGCTAAACCATCCAAGTTGTGGAGGGGCCCAGAGAGGGTAAAGCGGGGAAGCAGGGGAGGGTGGGTGAAGAAGAGAGTATTATGGATGAAACTCAACTGGTGCAGCAGAGGATGCAGTGACCTTGTCCTAACTGAAAGAGAGTAAAGGGCGATTCTCCAGCCACAGGTGCTTCTGCGCTAAGTACACCTACAAGAGGATCTGGAGGCAAAATCCTTTGAACTCTTTCTTCTCAGAGCACAGGGGTAAAAATAAAAGGGGAAAGGCTTTCTTTGCAGGCTAAGACTTAGTTAAGGCCAGTGGTCAAGCTACAGTGTGTACCCTACTTCCCCTACCCTCTGAAGAGATGGGGCAGCCCTACTTTGGGTGACGTGGAAGTGACAGAAATCAAAAGTCTGGGTGAAGAAGGGACTGGGGGTCAGAGTCTGGTCCTGTGTCTTGTTACTCCTACTACTAATTGTAATTAGTTTCTTCAATTTTATATCATCTGTGAAAGAGATCATTTTAACCCACTGGCAAGAGGTGATATAACATTTTTGTAGCATCCACTAATCATGTAGGATAAAATATTCCTGAAACTCAAAAGAAAATTCATGTTTGGGAGATGCCTAGTGCTGCTGCTAAGATTTATTTTCTTTTTAAAATGTCAGTGTCTGCTGCCTTTCCTGCAGGTAGCCCTCCTGCCTTCTTGTCGCCTGAGTCCTTCAGTGTCTTAGGTTGGGCTGCATCTGTTCCCGCAGAGCTTTCCCTTCCTCCAGCAGAAAGCTGGTTTGTTTGGCTGACAGATGGGGTTCCCGCTTTGGCCTAGATGCGCCTAGTTAAAGGGTTTCTGTTTGAAGCCCGCAGGTGAAGGCCAACTCCACACAGACCCCTGCTTACAAAGTTCCCTTCATGGTCACATAAAGCAGTAAGGAAGTTTTTAATTGACATTGTCTACTGTTAAGAGGGCATAGTGTGGACATCTTTTGAGAGGGTTTACTTTGTCTTTCTATGAAGTGTCAAGCTATTAATTCATTGGATAATGCAGTGGGTTTGGAAGAGAGGTACATATTACTGTGGCTTATCTTTTAGAAACTCGGCACATCAAAATCCCCTCAGAAACAACAGTCCCACAAACCTATGTTGCAATCTAACGCAAAGCTTAAACTGTTTGAGTGATAGGTATGGTTAAAATAACAGTATTTAATGCCCAAAGCACATTAAATTTGGGTGAAGAGGATGCATTCTGCATAATACCTAGAGATGTCTCGTTACGGTGCGGTTACCTAGCAACAAGTGGAAACTGTATGAAAATGAGGTGCTTATCTGTTGTTGAAGTGGGTGCAATGAAACTTATTACGCTAGCCTGTTTGGCTTGGCATGTTATTAAAATCACAGCTAATGTGGAAAGAACTGGAGCCTGTTCTCATTTGATACAGAAGCAGTGTTAAATGCTGCTGCTGTAAAATGCCAATACTTTGGTTAGGAATAGAAACTTGCAGCGTCCTTAAGCACCCAACATTGAGATGTTAGAGTTTGATTTATATTATCAAAGACTTATTAATAAAAGAGCAGACAGAATCTGTAGTGGTGACTTAAGAAGCAGCCAGTTATTTAGATTTTTAAAAACATTCAGGGAACCATTTATAGTTTCATCTATTATAATAGCTTAGTACGGCCCTGTTTCTTGTAGCCAAATTGTCTTTATCTGCTGAGCTTATTGAATTCTAACCACTGTCTTAAGTTTGTTTAATTTGCTGAACCGGGGTGCATTGTCATGATCTTTAAAGGTTCTCTTTTTGTCTAGTCACGTTAAAACTAGCTGCACATCTTTTATACTATATACTGATATTTATTTTGATGGGAATAGAAAGTCTTCTTATCCTTACTGGATCATGGGTTTTGTTGTTGTTGTTTGTATGTTAGAAAAGTGTGTTTTCTGGCTGGGCGTGGTGGCTCACGCCTGAAATCCCAGCATTTTGGGAGGCCGAGGCGGGCGGATCATTTGAGGTCAGGAGTTCAAAACCAGCCCAGCCAATATGTTAAAACTCCCTCTCTACTAAAAATACAAAAACTAGCCAGGCATGGTGGTGCACGTCTGTAATCCCAGACACTTGGGAGGCTGAGGCTGGAAAATCGTTGAACCTGGGAGGCAGAGGTTGCAGTGAACAGAGATCCTGCCACTGCACTCCAGCCTGGGAGACAGTGTGAGACTCCATCTCAAAAAAACCCAAAAAACAAAACAATTAAAAAAAAAGTGTGTTTTCCTACAGGTTTGTCTTACTACTTTTTTTATGTATAGAGTATGTAGCTTCATATGGAAGTCTAATTTCACTACATTAAAAACAAGGTCAAACTGAGAATTCTACCAAAATATTCTCTCTGGGTGGCCTGTGATCCTAACATGATATAGCACCCATTATCCTAGAGATGAAGAAAAGTTTAAGTACTCTCTGTGCTTGTCAGAGACCTGTGATGACACACAGAAATCTGGCATACAGGACCCAACTCTGTGAGCTGTATTCTGACATTACTTCTGGGGCTTTGGAATGTGTTTATGTGTAGCAGATGGAGCTATTAGTTAGCTGTGCTATCTTGAAGAATTGCTTTCCCAGGTAATCAGCTCTGCTCATTTAGGATGTCGTTTCCCCACCTCGATATGTCAGCTCAAGAAGCAGGAATGATTAATTGCTGCAACTGGACAGTACACTAGAATAACTCTAAGGGGAACCATCCCCTGGTGCTCCCATTCAACAGGGAGTTTGAAGTGCTATGAGGCAGAGCGAACAAGATGGAAACGATGACCAGGATGCTTCCTGAAGCTTACCTGTCAGTATATAGAGTTGCTGTGGCAACCTGAAGATTTGCAATTCATAGGAAGAGTAGAGCGAGACAAAACCTTAAGTCATGGCTGTCATTACAGTGGAATGGGTGCCACCAACACCTGGCAACCTCTATTACTTCAACTTGTTTCTTTTCACGCTTGGAGAAATAAAATGCATAAAAGATTAATATGCATAGTAAACCTTTTGGTAAAACATGTATGTGTTCTGCGTTTCAGATGAGTAAAAACTTCAAGAGTTCCTGTCTACTTAAATCAATATTAGCTAATAAGGTTCGAAGTGAGGTTACCATTAGACTCTTGATAAAATAAGAACTATGATGCAAGGATAAAGAAAGCATATTCTTTTTCAAATTTAAAAAAAGGGGGGGGATATATTACAGTGTATTTTTAAAATTGTTGCCCCTCCTGGAAATGCTCATAATGTATTAATGTAAATTATGTGCCCTCTTCTTTGCAGCCTTGTCTGTCACCATGCATAGTAAGGAGAAAGTTAGTTCTGGATTTTGTTAGGTCTAAATCGTTCTTTTCCATTTCTCCTTGTTAAGTAATGGGTGTTTTAAGTTTATCTAGGTGCAAGTACAATCCATAGAGATGAATGTTAAAAGCACACAGTTGAGGATTATCTTTCTGGAGGGGGGAAACTCCAATAAAATCACTGTGGTTTGTAAATATGGTCACATCATGTAGGCATGTTCTGTGATTTTGTCACTTAATGGAAATGTAGGATTTCCGGCATCAAACTAACATTACAATTGTCCTCCTTAGGTGTTCACCTGAACGTTGAAGGTTGATGGGTACGTAAATCAAAACTCATTTAAATTTTATCCAGTTGGCACTAAGGCCTAGACTTTTGTCTTTGTTCTATTAAAAATATACAAACATTTAAAAAAACAGACCGTAGCATTTTCTAGGTTTATATTTTACTGTATTTAGTAACTTTGTTTTCATTTTTTGTTGTAGGAGAAAGTGTTTTCCAGGTATATATTTTAAAAACAGTTAAACTGAACTTTGCTTGGGGTTTTCTGGCAAACAGAATCTTGAAAATCTTCCGTTTCCGAGTGTCAGAAAAATGTACAGTTTCAATAAAATCATAGCAGTCAGCTTCCTGACAGGTGCATTAAGTCTAGAATGAAATCTAAAGGACTGATGTGTTAAAAACACATTAAGTATTTAATGTTAAAGATCAGCTTATAGTTTTTCTCTTACCTTTTCAAAGGGCACAGCGAACTCTCTGTGCTGTTCCAAACAGTTGCACTTGTAAAAGGGTCTATTTAATTTAGACCAGGATCCAGAAATGTAGGTTATGGCTAAGAGGATGAGAAAACAAATAGATGTGTTCAGCTTCTCCAAGTGACTTGATAGTTTAGTGGCCACGTTGTCCCTGTTGGGATGGGAAAGCTTTCTGATTGGTATGTTACAGCTCACCGCTGCATCAGGCATTTCTTCAAACCAGCGTAGTGTTGTAATTGGAGATCATCTTCTTGAAGATGGAGCCTTTTATTTTTGTGGCTTTCTGGGGAGTTATAATGCCTGCCTGTTTTTCCTTTTAATCAGATGTTTGAGAGCTGCAGCTTCGGGTCAAACGAACATATTCACACCTGATTTTTACAGTATTTTTTCAGCAACTTGAGTATTATGTTTAAATGGAAAACTATCCTGAATAGTCCCCTTTTAGGAAATAGTCTGTCTGAGAGCGGCGTTTTCCAGCATTTGGTGGATGTGAGAGAAGGCACTGACACCTGTAATTTGTAATCCAGTTAAAATCGTGTATCTTGCCTGGACACACCTGCGGACAAGAAGAAAGCTGCTGATTTTAAGTTCGGCCGCGTAATTTTACTTGTTTGCTCAGATGTCCTTTAATTTATTTTCTGGGGACCTAATAACAGTAGCAAGATTTTAAAGTTAATTGCCAGATTCAAGGGCAAGTCCCATGAATGGGCTGGAAGCATACCCTTAGGGCATAAGCCTGTGTGTGGATCTGTGACAAAGCCCTGATTTGGAGTTTATGTAATCATTGTACCGAAATATTTAAGACGGGAATCTATCAAGTCTTATCTGTTGAGACGTGATCCCTTTTATATCTGGCAGGCCTCATGCAACAAATTTCCCTTCTTTTAAGTGATCTCCAAAGCTGTCAAGTTCATTTGAGTGAACTGTGCTTGAGAGAAACATGTACAATTTTCTCTGGCAATGGCATGGCTGCTGATGACATATTTTTAGAATTAGCTTTTTCTCTCCCCCACCCTTCTAGAAACTGAACTTTTATTTAAGCTCCCTGCTGTTAACATTGGAAAGAAAGTTTCCTGTGCCAATGTTTGCCCAAATGGAAGAAAATGTTTGCATTTTGTATGCAGTGTTCATAAACTTGATGAGTCTAACAGTTTGGCACCGCTGGTGAGCGCGTCTGCTTTGAGTTCTGAAGGGCAGGCAGAAATAGTGTAGTGAAGCACTGCAGCTACTGTGAAAAGGTGTGGCTGAGCTGCTCGGTTGAGATGCGACAGGTCGAGAATTCAGAATTCATTTTTCCTAGCGCTTTGAAGGTCAGTACTTAGGAGCGAGATCTCCCACTTGTCAAGTAGTTGTAAGCAAAAGAATCACTTCCTCCCTCATTCATTTGGTTAAGGTTAGCTGAAACACTGGATTGCTTTGATTTCTCCAGGCAAGATTGTTTTAGCAAGGCTGTTTGACACCCTGTTTCTGTGCTTTTGGTTTTAGTTGCAAAGATCCTGCCAAACTTTGCCAGGGCAAATTCTGGTCTTCAAACCCTTTGCTCTGGAAGCTGGTGCCACCAAATTGAATAATTTGCAACATGTTATAGACCCACTGTAGAAAATCATTGCAATTTGTTTAACATTAAGTTAAATTTTTTCTGTATGCAATGCAAAGGTCAAGGAAAAAGGCATTAAAAAAAAAAAAACCCTGCACAAGTGAGTCATTTGCATAGAAAATGCTCCACTGGATGACAGAGTATGAAAGCAGTAGGGAATTAACTGATAAGTGTATGGCAAATGACCTAGCCAAGGATCCAAGCAAGAATGATTTGTTCCAAGAACCAGTGTAAGACGATTTAGGAAGATGCATTTTTCTTTGGCCCCCATCCTACAGCAACATTGAATCAGGTGAACGAAACAGCCTTGGCTTTGTTCATCATCAGTAAGCCAAGAAGAACACGGCATGGGTCATTAAGATTTACAGCTCAAATGTAAATAATTCAGGACCCACAAACAATAATTAAAAAACCAACTGCGGCACTGCATGTAGTCAGGTCCTCTGGGCCTCTTTGAGCAGGAACCTCTCTCATTTTGGCTGGAGACCTGTCCATCTGGGTACAGATGGTTGTAAGAGCTTTTTAATGACCTTTTCTAATGCTGGTGAATGTGTCTTTGGACACCGTCGTAACCAATGGATGAGGAGGGTGGAAACAGCAGGATGGTGGCAGCTGAGGAATTAAATGTCCTGAATTTGTTAGACATCTGCAGAAACATGCAATTTGTTGGGCAGAAAATTGTAAACAAAACAGACTGAGTCAATTATCAATACACCTGTGACACCCCGGGATGCCAGCTTCAGTAGTATAATGGCAACTTTCGAAGTCCATACCCCTTGGAGCAACCTGTTGCATACTGCAGAAGAGTGCCAGGGCTATTGGATGTGTCCTTTGCCCATGGGGCCAGAGCTTGGCTGACAGCTTTTCACCAGCTGAGGAGCAGGAGGAAGTTCATAGTCATCAGGAGCAAGTCAGTTCCAAGTTTTCTGCTATAACCTGTCCCCTTGCTTGTGTGGTGATATCCTGTGTGGCCACGTCTTTCCTTGTAACACTATACACATTTTTCTAAATTCTAAGTCATTGGTTCTTCGCCAGTGGTATGTTTCAGAGCTTAAGGAGAAAAGGAGCTTAAGAAATATGCCTGCTTTTAGGGGCTTTTGCCTGGAGAGTCTAATTCGGTAGTTGTGGGACCCTGGGCATGTGCATATTTTAAAAAGCACCCCAGGTAATTTTGATATACACACCTGGTTGAGAAATAATCTCACATGTGTCTCAAGTTAACAGTGGAGGAGAGCATGAGGTTCTGGACCAGGTCATGAGAAGGCTCGACCTGAATTTATTGATCAAGAAATCAACTCATTATGCAGATAAACATCATTCAGAGCTTGGGCACAGTCAAGATGAAAGTAGCTAAGGACAAAAATGTGTCCCCTTGATTAATCTCTGTAGAAAGGCCACTGACTCTGGGTTTGGATATCAGCCACTTCCTGATTTCAGCATCTGTTCCCAACTCTGGATTTTCCCATTTAAGGTCCGTTCTGTCATTGTGTTCACCCAGTTTAACTAATCAGATTATTAAGTCTCAGGGGCTCATTTTCAGGTTCATGGTCAAAGATTTCTTAATTCTCTAGAGGATTCAGTTAATTTCCTACTTTAAAAGACCAGATGGGGTACTGGCTTTATGAACCTGAAAACATGGCTTTCACTAACTGGGACACTTTTGCAAACTGGAAATCTCTGATGATTGTAATTGTAATAATTGTTAAATGTAGTTTGAACTTAAAGATTCAAAAGGAGTATGTATTTATGGTGTGTTTCTTAAAGGCAGGGGAGGGGCATCAAAAGGAGTCGCCAACAAACTTTTTGGATTTTTAAAAACATCTTCTGCTGGGATTGAAAAATAGGGGAAAAGGAAGAAATGTTTTCGAAAGTTACTTGTGTACTTCAGAGTATGATGGATTGAACACTGTTGTGAGAAGGGAATGTGGAGAGGTGACCCAAACAGAGGGGCAGTCTATCAGAAGCAAATGGTTAGAAGTTATTAGGTCATTATGCACATGTACCCTAGAACTTAAAGTATAATAATAATAATAATAATAATAATAATAATAAAAGAAGTTATTAGGAACCAGAGAAAAGCAAAATTTGTGTAATTGTGAACAGCATAAAGATGGGTTGAAAGAGGAAGGAAATTCTAAGTATAAAAACTTTTGAGTGGTCTTTCTGGGAAGTAGCATATGCTTCTGTAGCAGACCATAGCAAAATTAGAGACCCATTTTAGTTTTTGTGAATACATTTACATTTTCACCCCTTCTTGATCATCACCTGTCTTCAAAAAAACCTTCAGTGTGCATTCATTTATGGGACCCAACTAACAGTTCAGACTCCTTTTCCTTTCTTCTGTAATATTTGTATTCTAAGTTATGATTCAATGGGCTCCTGAATCTTTTATCTTTAGTAGACTATGATGTTATATAGTTTATGTAAATATTTGTCTTGAGGTGCTTTAAGTACTCGCTCTTGTAAAGTCTCACCTTTGAATTGTTGTATTGCAGTCATTCTGTTTAAATTAAACCCTAATCTCTTCAATTCGATTGTCAAGGCCTCACTCTTGGCTTGGGTGTAATGGAGATAGAATTTGGTTGGTCCTGTAATGTGGTATATTTAATTTAACTTTTCAGGTAGTGACAAACATTGGGGTTTGGGCTATAGGCTCTTTGACATTAATATGTATAAACTATGATCTCAAATATGGAAACTTTTAAAGTGTTACACTGAATGCAATTTGCAGCAGGAATTTTTTTTTAAGTGTATAATATGAAATAGTATTTCTGGTTCAGATTCTGCTGTAGAGCTTAGCTGAAGCAAACCCCCAATGGCTTATGCTTTCCTGAGGCTAATAGAATTTTTTTGGAAGCCTGTAAGGGTAGTAGTTTGATATTTATCTCTCAGTTCTCATGTACTATAGGATTTTTCTAAATATAGCCATCTTGACTCTAAATAGATTACATGAAGCAATAGACTAGTAGACTGTCCGTTCTTGTTAAGTGTAATAATCTTAACCACTTGCGTATTCCACTCCCCTTATACCCTCGGGCTATACTATTAAAGAAGTTTCATTTTCTTTTTTGGATTATCAGAATATACAGAGCATAACCACTGAGCCACAAGTGACTTTTGCATTCCAGGATGGGTAAGGCAAATGTTCTCTCTCTTAGTGTGTTTGTAAGATCATACTTTGTTGAAGAAAGACTTCTTTTAATGTGCGAAAGGTAAAAGAGGAAGGAGAACAACATTTTTCTTCATGTCAAGTTGAATTATTTTGTTATTCATTAACATTGCTTCTTATCTGCATCTGAATTAGATATTATACAGTCAGACCCAAACCATAATGTGAGGTAATCAGATCCACACTATAATATCATAAGGATAAATACAGCATCTTCACTACCCACTACCGGTGCCCTTTGCTTTAGGACGACTTGTATGTTAAAATCTGAATTAAATCTATCAGGCATGATCCGCACTAGTCCCCCTTACCCATGGTTTCACTTTTGTTGGTTTCAGTTATCTGTGGTAAACATGGTCCAAAAAGATTAAATAGAAAATTCCAGAAATAAACAATTTATAAATTTTAAATGGCTTGCTGTTCTCAGAAGCATAATGAAATCTCAAGCCATCCCACTCTGTCCTGCTGGGTTGTGAATCATCCTCTTGTCCAGCATCTCCACACCGTGTATGCCACCTGCCTGGTGGTTTCTTACTAGCCGTCTTGGTTATGAAGTTGACTGTGAGGTATTGTAGTGCTTGTGCTCAAGTCACCTTCATTTTACTTATTCTATTTTATTATTAGTTATTGTTGTCAGTCTATTATTGTGCCTCATTTGTAAGTTAAGCTTTATCTTAGGTATGATGTATAGGAAAAGACATAGAATTTATAGGGTTTGGTATATCCGGGGTTTCAGGCATCCAATGGGGGTCTTGGAAGTTATCCCCTGAGGATAAGGGGGACTACTGTAGTTAGTTACTTTAGCATAGTCATGAATTAGTTTGTAAAGATTCACCCCAAGTTTCCCATAAACGATGAGCTCCCTTAGTCATGTAATGCATGATTCAATTAAAAATGTTTTGATTTGCATTTAACTTTGCAGGAATTGACTGTCAAGGTGATATAACAATTTAATGAGCTACTGTGGGAAAATGTGTAGTCCCAAGCCAGACAGTTTTCAAGTGAGTTGAAATCTATTTTCCCTTGGACGGTTAAAGAAAGGTATCTATTGGACCACATTTCTTCCTAAATGCCTCCTCCTCTCCTGTGTTTCTTAAACACACCTACACTTCCATATTGAATCATTGTAAAATCTCTGTTTACATTTAATAATCTCAAAAGCCCCTCAACTTACTGAAAATGCTTTTACTGTATTGTTTTAGAAACTTTTCCCTCTGTTTAATCTCTACTGTTAATTAAATTCAGTGCCCTGTGGCTGATTCGATTCAGTCTAAACAATAATTATATCAATAGTTTGAAGAAGTCAAAATATTATTTAGAGCATTTTCTAATTTTCCTTTTTCACTAGCCGACCACATCTTGTTGCATGCCTGAGTTTTTATACTGTGAGTACAAAATCTATCTGTGTGTGTTTGTGTGTGTGTGTGTGTGTGTGTGTGTGTAATCCTTACAACTAATCAGCATAAAGGGGGTTTGTGGCTACAGTCTTTGATGGTAAACTCAACAAGTTAGTGCTGTGACTGTATGCTGAGTCTGAAAATAAGCCATCTAGGTTTGTGTAGGACAGAATACTAGGATGCCAGATGAATTTAAATGGTGTAGTGTGCTTTATCTGTGGTTGTTGGTTCTAACTGTCTGTACTGCTTAAATACTGATAAGGAGAGTCTACAAGAATACTAGATGTGATTTGTGCTACTTGAGTTTACTGTTACCCAGCAGATTTATTCATTCCATGTTTACAATCTGAACAGTTCGCTTCATATCAGGGTTTAGTGATTCTGATGGGCAAAAATAGAAATATATTGTTTCATATTTTTTTTCACTCTGGAGATTTAATATAAGAAAGCGGCGGACAATTGGCCAAAGATGCACAGCTTTGAATATGATTCCTGCTTTTCACAAAAGTGTGTCTTTGATTATCTCTTCATAAATGCATGACCTGGAGCTAAAATTTTCTGTCAGTGTCTTCTGTGGAGTTGTATATTAATGGTTTGACTTGGCATTATCAGCAGAAGAGCTATGCCACTACAGTATTTAAACTGCGTGCCAGACATGGCAGCCGGTACTGTAGATAATAATGAATTGAAGTTTTCACAAGCCTCGTGGTGTTTTCTCACCATTGTTTGTTTTCGGGGCTCCTTTTGTGTGAACACAAAAGGAGTAGGATGCACCAACTATAGTGAGGCAGATATGAGGTCTTTCCACCCTAAGATCACCTTGGTCTTTTCTTTCATGCAGCTTCTTCCAGGAAGGCTACTCTGATTATCCCAGTTAGAATCAAACTTTAAATTTTTTTTTTTTTTTTTTTTTTTTTTGAGACAGAGTCTCACTCTGTTGCCTGAGCTGGAGTGCAGCGGAGCAATCTCAACTCTGCCTCCCAGGTTCAAGCTATTCTCCTGCCTCAACCACTTGAGTAGCTGGAACTACAGGTACACATCACCAAGCCTGGCTAAATGTTGTATTTTTAGTAGAGACAAGGTTTTGCCATGTTGGCCAGGCTGGTTTCGAACTCTTGACCTCAGGTGATCCACGTGCCTTGGCCTCCCAAAGTGTTGGGATTACAGATGTGAACCACTGGGCTCGGCCAGAATCAAAGCCTTTTTAAAAATTTTAATCATTCCTTGTCTTTATAACTCTTCTGTCATATTCCTCATTTGCTTTGCATATGTCTTCTCTTTTGTAAACTTGTAACTCAAGCAGACTCTTTAAAGCATTTTTTTTTTTTTTTAGGTTTTGGCTACCTGCCATAGGATCTAACAGGTGCAACAAATAATCAGTATATAACATATGAGTGATGACCACTTGGTGAAATTAACTATCAATTTATAGAGAAAGGATGATGAATTTAAGAATAGCCAACATTTCTGTAATCCCAGCACTTTGGGAGGCCAAGACGGGCGGATCACGAGGTCACAAGATCAAGACCATCCTGACTAACACGGTGAAACCCTGTCTCTACTGAAAAATACAAAAAACTAGCCGGGTGAGGTGGCGGGCGCCTGTAGTCCCAGCTACTTGGGAGGCTGAGGCAGGAGAATGGCGTGAACCCAGGAGGCGGAGCTTGCAGTGAGCTGAGATCCGGCCACTGCACTCCAGCCTGGGCAACAGAGCGAGACTCCGTCTCAAAACAAAACAAAACAAACAAACAAACAAACAAACAAAAGAATAGCCAACATTTGAGTAGCCATTTATAGATGAGAAATTGCTCTTGTATGTGTTACCTCATTTGCTCTCATGTGTGTTATCTCATAATAGTAGTATGAGGTAGGAAATAGTTCACTTTCCAGGTATGAAAACTGTCAGAGGTTAAGAGATTTTCCAAGTCACTGCAACCACTCCATGATTTAACTGGGATTTGAAACCAATTTTTCAAGCTCAAAACTCTTCCCTCATTAGACCATTCTGCTAGAAGATATGCTAGTTCTTCCTCATCCAAGTCTAAAGTTGTAGATCCTTTTAAAATGCTGCTAGTGTACAGGAGATCCTCCTTATTAGGGGATAATTGATGCCTAGAAAAGGTCACCTAAGTGAATCTACTTAAATCAGGCACCAGAATTTCACAGTAAATACAGAGAAAGAGATTTGATTGAACTTTATTGTGGAAGTGAAACTAATAATGAGGAATACTATTTTATATTTAACAACATTTAAACTATAATTGCATCTATGCTAATTCTTAGAATGAGCAAAGAATGAAGTGATTGTTTTCCAGGGCAATTTTTCCAACAAAATTGGATGACAAAATGCCACAATGTCCTTATCTTTATGTAAGTGTTTAGCCTGAATTCATTCTTGTGACTTTTCCCTTCTAGTGGTTCTTTGGTCTAACTTTACTAGAAACTCATTGGCTCATGATTTTGCTTGTTATTCAAGCTGTCTTATTGTGACTTTCATTGATTTTACCAAATTCTGTTCCTTTGATGAGATTTACAAATTTATTATTTATTATTTTTATTTTTTTGAGAGTTACACTTTTATATTGCAGTCTGTTTTCTTTGTATATGCAGTATAGAATCTTCCAGAGACCTACAAAGAATATGATTCTGTGGACAGAGATAGACTGTTGTGTTAATTTGGGTGGGGATTAATTTTATAAGTGGTTTCTGTGTTACTTATATATTATGATGACTTTGGCCTTCTGACTAACTATGGGGGCTTGAATGATGAATATTAAGATAACTAGGACTCCCCAAACTAATAAAAATATCATAATCATGTTCTTTACATAGTTGAAGTGTTGGGTGTTTTTTTTCTACTCCCCAATTATCTCCTTTCATGAAAATAAAAGTCCATTGGGCTAAATATAATTGACGTAACAAAAAATAAGCAAATGGTTCTAGAAGAGGGCTTCATTTTAAGGCAGCATTTGCATTACTTAACAGATTAACAATTATATGCTTTGTGTGTATGTGTATATACTTATTTAAGCAGTATTTGCATAAGGAATTCACTGTAAGTGTGATATCATGAGACTGATGGTGGAAATCAGCTGGAGATTAATTTTAGTATAATGGTTAAGAACTGAACTGGAGCCGGGTGTGGTGGCTCACGCCTGTAATCCCAGCATTTTGGGAGGCCAAGGTGGGCGGATCACGAGGTCAGGAGTTTGAGAGCAGCCTGGCCAACATGGTGAAACCCCATCTCTACTAAAAATACAAATATTAGCTGGGCATGGTGGCATGCACCTATAATCCCAGCTACTCCACAGGCTGAGGCAGGAGAATCGCCTAAACCCAGGAAGCAGAGATTGCAGTGAGCCGTGATTGCACCACTGCACTCCAGCCGGGGCGACAGAGCAAGACTCTGTCTCAGGAAAAAAAAAAAAAAGAACTGAACTGCAACCACACTCCCTGGGATTCTGTTCTGTCTTCACCCTTTACTAACTGTGTGATCATGTTCAAATTTTGTAATCTCTCCATGCCAGAATTTTCTTGTGTTGATAATGGAGACAGTTATATCTTTCTCATAGAGTTGTTTCAAGATTTGAATGTACAAAGTGTCTAGAACAGTGCCAGACACATAGTAAGCACTCAGTAAATGTTCAGAGTTATTGTGATTTGATTTTTGTTTAAGATTATTATGAATATTATAGGGTTTTTGCAGAAGAAGGCGATCTGAAGAAAACTGCTTTAAGTTGGCATGAGAATGTTAGGTCTTTTGTTGTTGGCAACAAAGTAATAATCTCAGAAATATTTGTTGAAGGAAAAAACCTAAGTTTGCTGTTGAATGATATATAAAAAACTCATGTTTTTGAGCAAGTATGTTTAGGTCTTCTAACCATTTAAGTGTGTTAAATGCTCCTTATGCACACCTTCTCTTCCCTCCTATGTCTCTTTATTCCAAGCCCCACTCCTGTGGGTAAATAAACCAGATATTTCTTTAGGTTTTTACAAAGAAATCTGAAAGTGACTAATTTAATGGCTGAATGAAATGGTATTTTAAATGTCTTTTCTCAAGTGTAAATACAGTGAAATTGCAGTGAGAATTTATCTTTCAGTTGATTACTTGCTTCAGGTTTTAGGAGTGATGGTGACAGATGAACAGTAATTGAGGTGTGAATAAAATTTTGGAAAAGATAAATGATATCATTTCTTGTGGAAAATATTGCATTCTTCCATTATAGTGCACGGTTGTTTATTAGCTATCTTTAGTGGGGGAAGGACCCTTGATGCTTGTAAAACACCTGTGGTTTTAAATTGGCTTAGGATAGATTAATGGTAAATGATTAGAGACCTCACTGGATTGACAACCACATTGCATTTGTAACTCCAGTGAGGTAGTTGGCACATAAGTGGAGCAGCCCTCCTGTGGGTTATTATCTCTCAGGGCAAGAGAGAAGTACAGTCTTACTGCTAAAATTTGTCTTATACTAAGTTCTTTATTTTAGAATTGGTTGGAAGATTGCATTGTTTTCTTTCATATAGACAGGTAATTTTGAATCACTTTAAAAAAGCAGTTTCAGGGGCTGGGCACAGTGGCTCACGCCTGTAATTCCAACACTTTGGGAGGTTGAGAGTTTCACTTGAGCCCAAGAGTTCAAGGCTAGCCTGTGCAACATAGCAAGATCCTATCTCTAAAAAATTTTTAAAAATTAGCTGGGCACGGTGGTGCTTGCCTCTAGTCCCAGCCTACTTGGGAGGTTGAGGTGGGAGGATCACCTGAGACCAGGGAGGTAGAGGCTGCAGTGAGCCATGATTGTGCCACTGCACTCCGACCTGGGCAACAGAGTGAAATTCTGTTCTCAAAGAAAAGCAGATTCAAAATAATTTTTTAAAAAGCTTAAGTTTGCTTCATAAAGCTGTTTGTAAAAGCAGATTCAGGATTCATTTTTTAATTGCTTAAGTTCGCATTATAAAGCTGTTTCTATGCTTTCTCACATCAACTTAATTTAGTTTTGAGAATAAAAAGCATATATTGCTAAAAGTGAACTAGCATATTTTCAAGCTTTATGTGTAAAAAAAAATCTTGAAGTCTGTTATTAGTGGTTTTGTAAAAATTTCTGTTTTTAGTCTTGTCAAGAGGTGCTTCATAAAAACCAGGCAATTAGAATGAAGAGAATTTCAGTCCTAAGTTATTTGAATTCAAAGCCTTTCCTGTGTTTTAATTTACTTTGTATTTGTTTTTATCAAACTCCGGTCCTATTTGGAGAAATAAAACCATTGACTTAGGGAGTTCCAGCTCACCAGTGAGGGTATTTGAAATTAGAGACCCCAAATCATTGATAACTTTCTCTTGTGAAACTGTTTTAAAATAGAATTTCCAGCTGGGCGCGGTGGCTCACACCTGTAATTCCATCACTTTGGGAGGCCTAGATGAGCGGATCACCTGAGGTCAGGAGTTCGAGACCAGCCTGGCCAACATGGGGAAACCCCGTCTCTACTGAAAATATGAAAATTAGCTGGGTGTGGTGGCAGGCGCCCGTAATCCCAGCTACTTGGTAGGCTGAGGCAGGAGAATTGCTTGAACCTGGGAGGCAGAGGTTGCAGTGAGGCGAGATCGTGCCATTGCACTCCAGCCTGGGCAACAAGAGCGAAACTCCATCTCAAAAATAAAAATAAATAAATAAATAAATAAATAAGAGAATTTCCACTTTCTTTGGCCACTAAGAATTGTACTTTTTTCTTAGTTGTTTATTTTAAGGGTGAAATTCAGTCAGAGACTTTATGGGGTCCCTACTGGGTAGGGCTTCTTTTGCTGTTTAGATTTCACATGGCAGATTGTAGTAAGGCTCTCCTAATTCTTAACATATTTCCAGTTTTTATTAAGTTTAAAAATTTAAGCCTTTCCTATCATTCCATAACTAAATATAGTAATGAAATTTTATCTGAAGTCAGGAACATTATCCAAATCTGATTTGATGTGTGTAGGGTACTGCACATTCATTGAGTGGTACAGATTGTGTTAAATGGGCCTGAAATAATGTTCAGGAAAGAGAATCACTTTGTGTTCTTCTTGACACAAACAGTTTGTCACAGATATGCATTCATCTCCCTATCTTGTTAGTGTAGTCGTTATATTTTTCATTACAAGTTTTATGCAAATCCTGTAGTTTTCCTTGATTAGGTTTACATGAATACATTGCAATTATAAACTGGGTGTTATTAATATATGTGATTAAACATGTAATTAATATGTGTAATGACATAGAGTCATGGCAGAGCTGGGCTCTATGCTGATTTACTGTATAGGTGCTGCATGCACAAAGACACAGTTAGGATTTTATGCTGAACATCTTCTCACACTGTAAATCTACAGTGTTTTGTCGCCAGGGTATATATGCTTTTTCATTTAAGTTCAGGAGAATCCTTTTTATGGTCATGACAGCAACTGGATTATGATTGTTTTTTACTGTGACCGTATCAAATACTCCACCCAGAGAACCCATAGAAGAAAAGTTTGGTGTGATGTCATGGTTCCGTGTGTGCAAGCAACACTGTGCTCTCTGCCAACCACACCCTGGAATGCACAGATTTTACTTATTTGTTTGTTTGTTTATTACATGCGTTAAGCTCCATGTTAAACTCATCTGTTAAATAACCTTTCTCTCTTCTGTCTCTTATGTGTCTGGTTACTTTCCTTCTTAGCTAAATTTCCCTTTTTTTAAACATTGAAGAGCACCTTTCTGCTTTTTTTTTTTTTTGTGATCATCTGTATGTTATATCCTTGTCCATCTCATCATTTCACATTTTTTAAAGCTCT
The DNA here is from genome assembly GCF_043159975.1 of Macaca nemestrina. Lineage (NCBI taxonomy): Eukaryota > Metazoa > Chordata > Mammalia > Primates > Cercopithecidae > Macaca > Macaca nemestrina. The sequence continues at coordinate 115,259,101 of NC_092136.1, read as the reverse complement.
GTAAACAGACATAATGCACCCTCTGCTTCCTTTTTGGCATTTATTCTGTTGCTCTTCCCCCTACCCTCCCATTCTGCCTCTAGACTTTGTTTCTTTTCCTTAGAAAGGAATTCTAAATTAAACTATGGCAAGAAAATGAAAATGGCAAGGGTACAACACTGTAAAGGACTAAAGGGGAATAGAAGTAAGTTAGGTTATTGAAATCTCGATGTGAGGGAATAATGAGGATAACCCAGGTTAATTTTCAGATGTGTCCTTTACCTAAATAATTGTCTGAGACATAGACGTTATCAGAGAGAAGCTAAGAAGCACAATTTGTAAGAGTCTTAAAAGGGTAATGGAAGACACACTTAGGCTTAGCATCGTTAATGGGCAGAGAGGTTCAGGTCATAGTTGATTTGAGTCTGCTTAAAACGTTGTGCAGCATGTTGTATTCAGTGTTTTGCTTAGGATGCTAGGGATGGCCCAAGGGCCCAATAGCTACCAGTGTATAATTTTGATTTGAGTGCTTAAGTAGGTATGTTTTCCTGAAAAAACATGAGCAGTAAAGGTTGACTTGGATTCGTATGCGGCATGTTTCCAAGGGGGACCTGGGAACAGATGTGTTGTCTGTTCTGAATGCATTGGGATCCATCCATGTTTTGCATACAGACCCCCTTCTGTCTGGTGCACTCTGCCCTCTAAAAGCTTCCTGAATTGCTTTGTAAACAAGGCAGCTACTCCAGCTGCAACTGTTGGGTTTGGACTTTTGCCAGCTGGAAATTTATCCCTGCCCTAATGTTATATATCTGGGAGCAGGCAGTGGATTTTTTTTTTTTTTTTTTTTTCTGTAAGCTTTTGGATGCATTTGCTGAGGAAGATCGTCTTGAGTGTTGAGGAACCCAAATTCCTTAAAACTGCATGCATTCTCTGTGGATTATTTTAACCACCAGGTCAGATTTCAGCACCTTTCCTATACTTTTCTCCAGTTACTTAGTTGGGTTATTGCTTCATTAAAAACCCACAATTCCTATGTCTTTTATCTTGGTGAGCCACTTGGATTCAAGAGGACTAGATTCAGCCCCTTGAGTGAATGAATGAAGATTGTTTCTCAAGATTCCTTTCTTCGGTATGCTAATATTTAACAATGAAAGAAAAGAAAGACAAAACAAAAAACCGAAAAACAAAAAAAGGGATAAAGTGAAGAACGGCATTTCTTAAGAAATCTCCTTTGAGGATTAGCATTACCTGGCAGTTGCTAAAGTGACTCTGCGCTGCATGGATTTTACATTGTCTGTATGTTATGTAGAGAGGTGTTGTGATGTCTTCTTTGAGTACCTGAAACGCCGATGTTCTTGTAGAAACTGGAGTTTTGCTTTATTATATTCTTGACTTGTTGATGAGTTTTCCATTTAAGCCTCTTTCTTCCTTCTTTCTTATCTGGCTTTTGAAGTCTGCACAGGTGGATTCCTTTATGCCTTCTCACTAGATCAGGATTTTAAAAATGTTCATTGTTCATCTCTTCATATACGTTATAGCTGCCTGGGCTCCCTTTTTGACCTCCTTGGGCTGATGATGTGTGACACTGTGCAACTAGAGTTGGTATTTGCCAATCTGTATGCCTTTGGTTTATTTCATATTACCGGATTAAAACGAAAATCTGTTTCATTCCAGTAGCAGCAGAAAGCACAAAATCTTGAGGTTCCTGCCAATATTCTCTTTTTGGAACACTATCAAAAATGTAACTTTTCTGTTGGAATAAGTATTTTCTGGCCAACATCTCCCCGCCCGCCCCTGGCTTCTGTGTGATGAAATAACATTGGCTTCTTTTAGCTCAAGATTTGGACTATTTAGGAGCCCTTTCATATAAGAAATGGATGTCTTAACTAATTTTCTTGGACTAGAGTTGATTATGAATAAGTGCTAGGAGGAGGGGCTATGTAGAACCTTTGTGATGTAATATGGCATAGTAAAAGCAGGACTAAAGGAGATTTCTCAGGATTGGGATGGGGGCATATCCTTCCTATGTCATATGATTTTAGGTCAGTAACCAACACAGTTGGGAACTTCCCCACAGCTTTTGGCCGCTCCTCATCTTTGAAGAGTGCTGGCCTGCATAGTGGGATAGAAATCCAGGCCTTCATTGATTTATTCCTTTTGGTTTCAGTCCCAGATCTTGAACTGTGCAGGGATTTAAACTGATCAGGGACTAGCTGTAGTATAAAGAAATGAGCTGTTGTGCTTGGGGGAAAAAATTGTTGTTTGAAGAACTGAAATCGACACATTTCCTTTAGGCAGAGGAAAGTTAATACATTGGAGTGTTACTATTTTTTAAGGGGGCCATCATTCCATTCTCATTTCCAGTGTTCCACATGTAAAAATAAGAAACAGTGGGGCTTTTGTTTTAGCTGTTGCCAATACCAACATTTACTACCTCCTTTAGAGTTTTTTTTTAAAAGGGCTCTGTTTGACTGAAAATTTGCTTAGGGCTGAAACTTGTCATTTAGTTTCTGAGCCTACAGGCAAATTGCTACCACCCCCCAACACCCAGCCCTTTTAGAACAAGAACACTTTTTAGGAATTTGATAATTAAGGAGCTTTTTTGGCATTTAAAATTGCTTACCTTTCTTCAATACACAAAAACTAAACTCAACTCTGCCTCTTTTTTTTTTTTTTTTTTTAGACAGAGTCTTGCTTTCCTTCCGTCACCCAGGCTGGAGTGTGATGGTATGGCTCACTGCAGCCTCGAAACCCCCAGGCTCAGGTGACCCTCCTGCCTTGGCTTCCCAAGTTGCTGGGACCAAAGGGCACACACCACCCTGCCCAGCTAATTTTTAAATTATCTCTAGAGACAGGGTCTCACTATGTTGCCCAGGCAATCTTCGTGCCTCTGGGTCCCAAAGTGTTGGGATTACAGGCATAAGCCACTGTTCCTGGCCAACTCTGCCTTTACATGATAGCTCACCCTTTCAAAGTTAAATTTGAAATAAAAGTGGTCCTCTTGGCTGGATTTTTGAAACCTTCCTAATGTGGAATATCAGATTGTTGGGTGCATATCTAGGCATTTCAGCAGCACGTAATGAAAACAAGTGCTCCAGCCTTTCTATACCAAGATGCTGCTGACCCACATGCCATACCTGTGCTTTGGTGCTTTTTCCTTATGGTCATGGTAGATTTGCATTGAACTCATCCAGTGGTTCAGCTTGAAAGACCATAAGCCAAGGTTAGGGAACCATAGAACTACATATTTTGCCTTGTGAAATTAATATTTGAGAGAAATGGATTCAGGTCCCTGGCTTCATTGTTAACATTATCAACCAATAGCACCTGCAGTCTTGGAAAAGTTCAGCGAAGAGGTGAATGGGTTCTTTTTTAGCCTTCACTCAAACCTCTGTAGCACATCTAAGGCTAGAGTATGTTGATCTTTCAGGTAGTGAATCATTACGGTTTCTCCTGGTGAAATTCAGCAGCAATCGCACTTCATACTTTAGTGTGATGTGGGAAAGTGCCTCTCTTGTACATATACCTGACACTAGATGATTACATTTTACCGTGCTTCAACTGTGGGGGCATTTTATCACTATATATCACTTCTTTTTTTTTTTTTTTGACAGAGTTTCACTCTTGTTGCCCAGCCTGGAGTGCAATGGCACGATCTCGGCTCACTGCAACCTCCGCCTCCCAGGTTCAAGTGATTGTCCTGCCTCAGCCTCCCGAAGTAGCTGGGATTACAGGCGCCTGCCACCACGCCCAGCTAATTTTTTTGTATTTTTAGTTGGGACGGGGTTTCACCATGTTGGCTAGGCTGGTCTGGAACTCCTGACCTCAGGAGATCCACCCGCCTCGGCCTCCCAAAGTGCTGGGATTACAGGCGTGAGCCACAGTGCCCGGCCATATCACTTCTTAACATACAAATTGCTTAGTAATATATAACCTAATCTTTATTCTTTATAAATATTTTATTATTTATTATAATGATGTATATAATATATAATTATAATATATAAATATATAATAATTATAAGTATTTTATAATGCAGATGCTTTTTACAGGTGTATATTTCACATGTATTTATTCTTTATATTATGGAAAATAGGATTTTGTTAGTTTAATCTTCAGTAAAGGCATCTTAAATGATCTGGATTTTTAAAAATTGTTTTGTTTTAAAAATCAAACCTCTTTAAAACATCTTAACATCTTTTATGTATTCCGGGGTCTAGCATTAAAACATCTTAACATCTTTTATATATTCTGGGGTCTAACGTACTCCAGAGGGATTTGGTTAAAATTTTTCTGAATAGAAATCCTTAAGGAAGCAAGTGAATATATGAATAATGAGGGAGGAAGTATTTGGATATTTTTAAGGAAACAAAAAGGCAGCCCTAATTTTAGCATATGGGGTCTAAAGATACCATTTACATTTTTATACCAATATAAAATCAAGGAGAAAAGAAATATCCCCATGAGAAAACTGAAAAAACCAGTCAAAATTAAGCAAAATCTAATTGAAGAGTCATTTAAGAGTAAAGGCCTATATTTTATGACGCAGATGCTTTTTAAAGTTGTATATTTCACATGTATAGAAAAGTTTATAGAACCACACCTAGCTTTGTCACATCTTAACACTGTGCCATGTTTGGGTGTCCTCTCTTGTGTCTGCCCCCTCCCTCACCTCATTCCTTATCCTTCCTCCTAGGATTAAACTAAAATCCTGAATTTACTGTTTATCAATCCCATGTCCATTTCGGTCATGTTCCTACAAACATGTTTGTCTATGTATAGGGTGTAGTATTTTTGCATGTTTTAGATAAAATATTAAACATAATGATATAAATACTGTTATGCTGTTGTATTCTGAAATTTGCTTTTTACCTTCATATTCATTTGTGAGATTCATCTTGATGCATGTGGCTCTGGTATACTTATTTTCGCTGCTATATATATTTTATGTTTTGTGAATACCACTGTTTATTTATTCTCCTATTGATGAACTCTTGCTTGTTTCCAGTAGACTGTTACTTCCAGTGAAAGGATGACCATTCTTATGCATGTCTTTCTGTGTGCCTTCTACTTTTGAATGTGAGTAGGAATTTCTCTAGGGTAACACCTGGAAGTGGAGTTGCTTTGGACATCTTTGGCTTTCTTGGATAAAGCTGTCCCTCTCCCACGTGTTTGTGCTCATGACTGGTAGCATAGGTGCTGTGAGAGAACTCCCATAGCTTCGTATCTTCTTCAGTTCCAATACTGGTATTGCCAGGGAATAAGATTTTCATTGATTTGATGGTAGTGAAAACATATCTTCTTGTTTTAATCTGCATTTCTGCTGGACACACTGGCTTGCACCTGTAATCCCAGCTACTTAGGAAGCCGAGGTAGGAGGATGGCTTGAGGCCAGGAGTTTGAGACCCACTTGGGCAACATAGCAAGACCCCATCTTTAAAAAAATGAAAATAAATTAGCCAGGATTGCATGCCTATAGTCCAAGCTACTTGAGAGACTGAGGTGAGAGGATTGCTTGAGCCTAGGAGTTCGAGACCAACCTGGGCAACATAGTGAGACACTGACTCTTTAACAACAACAGCAAAAATCTGCGTTTCACTGACTTGTAAGGTGGAGTATCATTTCACATTTATTGGCCTGTTGAGTTTTCTCTTTGTCAGTTTCCTAATGCTCAGTCCTTTGCCTGTTTTTCTATTGGATTATTTTGTTTTGTCTTTTTTTTTTTTTTTTTTTCTGATCAGGGTCTTGTTCTGTGGCCCAGGCTAGAGTGTCTCACTGCAGTCTTGACCTCCTGGGCTCAAGTGATCCCCCTGCCTCAGCCTCCCAAATAACTGAGACCACAGGCGTGCACCACAGTGTCTGGCCTTTCTTCTTGATAATGTGGAAATGTGGAAATTCTTTATGTTCTGAATATTAATCCTTGTCGGTTATATGCATTTAAGTATGTGGCTTGTTTTTTATTTTTATTTTTATTTTTGTTTTATAAAACTTTTAAATTAATTTTAATGCAGACAAACTCAGTCTTTTCCTTTATGGTTTTGCTTTTTGCTTATTTAAAAAGCCTTTCCTACTTCTGAGGTCATAACAAGGTACTTTCTCTCCCTTTCTCTTTTGTTCTTCTAAAAGTTTCAGAGTTTTGCATTTTACTTTTGTTCACCTATCTGGAATTTTTGTGTATGATATGCAACAAGGGCCTAATTTTTTTTTTTTTTTTTTTTCTGATACAGAGTCTTGCTCTGTCGCCCAGGCAGGAGTGTAGTGGCATGATCATGGCTCACTGCAACCTCCACCTCCCGGGTTCAAGCAATTCTCCTGCCTCAGCCTCCCAAGTATCTGGGAGTACAAGTGTGCACCACCACGCCCAGCTAATTTTTGTATTTTTCATAGAGACGGGGTTTCACCATGTTGGCCAGGCTGGTCTCGAACCCCTGATCTCAAGTGATCTGCCCGCCTCAGCCTCCCAGGGTGTTGGGATTACAGGCGTGAGCAACCGTGCCCAGCCTAATTTTATTTTTTTCTATGAGGGTATCTGGTTGTTTCCGTGCTGCTTTGAAACACACACACACACAAAAAATATATATATATTTTTTCCCCTAAGAACTGACTTTTGTTTTTGGAATTTTAAAACCAATTTGAACTTTAAAAAACTAATTTCAGGCCAGGCACGATGTCTCATGTCTGTAATCCTAGCACTATGGGAGGCTGTGGAGGGCAGATCACTTGAGGTCAGGAGTTCGAGACCAGCCTGGCCAACATGGTGAAACCCTGTCTCTACTAAATACAAAAATTAGCCAGGTGTGGTGGCGCACACCTGTAGTCCTAGCTACTTGGGAGGCTGAGGCAGGAGAATTGCTTGAACCCGGGAGGCGGAGGTTACAGTGAGCTGAGATAGTGCCACTGAACTCCAGCCTGTATGACAGAGGGAGACTTCGTCTCAAAAACAAACAAACAAAAATAAATAAATAAAAAACTATTTTCAGACTTACCAAAAAAAAAAAAAATTGCAAAAACAATGCCAAAAATTCCTATAGATGTTTCATCTAGATTCTCCAAATGTTAACATCTTACATAACCACCGTAGACCCATCAAGATCAGAAAGTTGGCAGTGGTTCAATACTATTATCTAATCTCCAGACTTCATTCAGATTTTCCTGGTTGTTCTCACTAACAACCTTTTACTGCTCCAGGATTCGATTCAGGATTACACATTGCATTGACTTGTGATGTTTCTTTAATTAATCTGTGACTGTTTTTTTCAGTCCACCTTTGTATTTTCTGACCTTGACAGTTTTGAAGAGTACTGGCCAGATATTTTGAAGAATGTCCCGCAGTTTGGATTTTTATGATATTTTCTTCATGGTTGAATTTGGTATGCATTTGTTTGCAAGAATGCGATTTGTGTCCTCAGTGTAACATATGAGGAAGTCTATAATGCCCATTTATCCTGTTATTGGCAACGTTAACTTCGATCATTTGGCTAAGGTGGTGTCTGCCACGTTTCTCCACAGTGAAGTTACTGTTTTTCCCTTTGTAATTTTAGCATGCATTCTTTCCTGTGGTGTTTGCTAAATGATTTTCTATTTCCATCATCCTTTCCACATTTGTTAGTTGCAGTTCTATCAGTACCATTTATTGAAGAGTCCATCGTTTCTCTAGTGAGTTACATGTTTACCTCTGTACTGATTTATAAATCTACTTCCACATCTCTGCTAGCACCTGCTGACTCCCTACCTTTAGGGTTTTATACCCTTTTGCCTTCTCACCAGCAGCATACAAAGGTACTATTTCCCCTCAGCCTTATAAACGGAGTATACAGGCAAACTTGGAGTTTTGCCAGTCTGATCAGTGAAAAACAAATGTATGTCTCTTATTATTAATAAAGTTGAGCATTGGTTCATATGTTTTGGGCCATTTTTGCTTATTCTTCTGTATACTCCCTGTTTATGTCCTTTGCCTATTTTTCTATGGGAATGCTGGTATTTTTCTTTTAGATTTCTTAGAACCTTTTTTTTTTCTTTTGTGTGACAGTCTCACTCTATCGCCCAGGCTGGAGGGCAGTGGCATGATCTCAGCTCACTGCAACCTCTGCCTCCTGGGTTCAAGCTATTCTTCTGCCTCAGCCTCCTGAGTAGCTGCAACTACAGGCATACACCACCACGCGCAGCTAAGTTTTGTATTTGCAGTACAGACAGGGTTTCACCATATTGGCTAGGCTGGTCTTGAACTCCAGACCTCATGATCTGCCCACCTCGGCCTCCCAAAGTGCTGGTATTACAGGTGTGAGCCACCACACCTGGCCTTAGGAGCTTCTTATGTGAGGCATTATAATTCCCTTGTCTGTGATAGGTTGCAAACATTGTTTTTCCAAGTATATCGTTTGTCTTTTGGCTGATGGCATTTTGTTTTGTTTTGTTTTGTTTTGCTATGCACAAGGTTTTTTTTTTTTTAATACATTTTTATGTACACAAAGTTATTTTTTATTATTTCTGGATTTGCCTTTTCTCTATCTTTATAACAGACTTCATGCAAGTTTTCTTTCAAAAGTTACGTGGGATTTTTTTGTGGGGGTGTTGGGCTTTTTTTAAAAAAAGACTTAATTTTTTCGTAGCAGTTTTAAATTCACAGCAGAATTAAAAAGAAGGTACAGAGATTTCCTTGTCCCCACACATGCATAGCCTTTCCCGTTATCAACATCCCCTACCAGCGTGGTATGTTCGTTACAGTTGATGAACCTACACTGACACACCGTCACCACCCAACGTCCATGGATTACGTTAGGGTTCACACTTGGTGTTGTCCATTCTGTGGGTTTCAATAAATGTATAATGACACATATTCATCATTATACAGTATTTTCACTGCCCTAAACATCCTCTGCCTTCTGCCAGTTCATTCCTTCCTCCCTTATATCCCTGGCAACCCTGATCTTTTTTTTTTGGAGATGGAGTCTTGCTCTGTCACCCAGGCTACAGTGGCACAATCTCGGCTCACTGTAACCTCTGCCTCCCGGGTTCAAGCGATTCTTCTGCCTCAGCCTCTTGAGTGGCTGGGACTACAGCCATGCGCCACCATGCCTGGCTAAATTTTTGTATTTTTAGTAGAGGTGGGGTTTCACCATGTTGGCCAGGCTGGTCTCAAACTTCTGACCTCATGATCCATCCGCCTCGGCCTCCCAAAGTGCTGGGATTACAGGTGTGAACCACCGCACCTGGCCCACCCCTAATCTTTTTACTGTCTCCATAGTTTTGTATTTTCCAGGATGTTATATAGCTAGAATCATACAACATGGTTGCTTTTTCAGTTTGGCTTCTTCATTTATTAATATGAATTTAAGGTTCCTCTATGTCTTTTCATGGCTTGATAGCTCATTTCTTTTTAGCACTGAATACCATTCCATTGTCTGTATATACCACAGTTTGTTTATTGATTCACCTAGTGGAGGACGTTTTTATTGCCTACAAGTTTTGGCAATTATGAATAAAGCTGTTATAAACATCTGCGTGCGGGTTTTCGTGTGGACATAAGTTTTCAACTCTTGGGTAAATACCAAGGAGCATGATTGCTGAATTGTATGGTAAGAGTATGTTTATTTTTGTAAGAAACTGCCAAACTGTTGTCAAAAGTGGCTGTACCATTTTGCCTTCCTGCCAGTAATAACTGAGCGTTCCTGCTGCTCCACACCCTCCCCAGCATTTGGTGTTGTCGGTTTTCTGGATTTTGGCCATTCTAATAGGTGTATAGTGATACGTCATTGTTGTTTAATTTGCATTTCCCTGATGAAATATGATGTGGAGCATCTTTTTGTATGCTTATATATATCACCAGCAAATAAGCATATATATATATAAAAGATATATATGATACATATAAGATATATATGATAGGCTGGGCACGGTGGCTCACACCTGTAATCCCAGCACTTTGGGAGGCCAAGGCAGGCGGATCACGAGGTCAGGAGATCGAGACCATCCTGGCTAACACGGTGAGACCCTGTGTCTACTGAAAATACAAAAACTTAGCTAGGCGTGGTGGCATCGGCGCCTGTAGTCCCAGCTACTCGGGAGGCTGAGGCAGGAGAATGGCGTGAACCCGGGAGGCGGAGCTTGCAGTGAGCCGAGATTGCGCCACTGCACTCCAGCCTAGGGGACAGAGTGAGATTCCATCTCAAAAAAAAAAAGATATATATGATATATATGTAAGATATACATGATATATATATATAAGATATATATATATCGCCAGCATATATATATGTAGGTCTGATTTTGAGAGTATTCTGATATATAATGTGAAGTATGAATGCAATTTAATTTTTTTCCATTGGCTGTCCACTTGTCCAAACATCATTTATTAAAAAGGCCATCTTTTCCCACATTGATCGGAGGTGTGATCTCTCATCATATACAATTTTCTATGTGTACTTTTTTTCACTTTCTGAGCTTTTTGTTCTATTGTTCTGTTTCTTCATGCAGCAAAACCACACTCTTCCACTTGTAGAAGCTTTATAATATTTTAAAATATCTGGTAGTGCCTGCCTCTTCCCTATCCCGATGTAGAACACAGACACACACATACACTGTTTTTCTTTTTTATGTTTTCTTGGTAATTATTTGGTTGGTTTGTTTTTAATTTATATAAGTTTTTATAGCCAACAGACCTAGTTGGCATCTAAGTAGCTGGCATTTCTCTGCTATTTCTAGAGACTTTCTTTGCCACCTAGTATTGACCAATTCTTTGTTGATAGGACATTTATTCTGAAAAAGAATGAGCATTTTATATAGGCTGGGTGCAGAATTTTGTACATATATCATATGTTTCTGGAAATTTAAAGTTTTTGTGGGCTTCTGAAGCAAATTATGAAGTATGTGTAAGATTCAGGGATATCCTACAGCCTGCTCTCATATGATGTTCATCATATAGGTCAGTGGGTAGACCGCAGGTGGACTGTGAACTGGCTAACGCTATATAAAAGAGGTTTCTATATGTGATTTTTCTGGAGAGAAGATACATCAATCTTTTAAAGATGTTTTATCATCACAAAAAGTTAGACTGTTCCAGGTAAAGGTGAGAAAAAGACTGGAATTAAATACTCTGTAAAAAGATAATGAGGATGGCTTTGAAAAACTGAAAGATGAAAAAACAGCTCTTTTTATATTATTGTGCTCAGGATACACTGACTATAAAATTAAAGTATATTTTAATATATTAGTAGGTAAAGTTTCTAAGAGGTAAATGTCTACGTTTACAATAATGGTGTTTTCTCTCATATTTCTTTTAGGTAAGTGACAATCTTATGCTCGGATACATCAGCTTCAAAATGGATGGATTTTGAGGGTTTCCTTCCTCTTCTCTGATGCTGTAGTAGTAAGTCATACTTCTCGCGTGTGCTCTGGTCTGGTCTGAGCCAGGGGATTGGCTTGACAAAAGAAACTAGATAATTTCTTGTAAACACTTTGCCTTTTTTACTTGATATACATGTTTTGTTAAGAACTCTTTGTATGTGTAGTCTCTGAGATTACACAGAAGAATGAAAGGACCAGCTTCCAACTTTCAAGAAGACTGGATTTTAATAAGAATACAACAGAAAGAACTTGGGTTTTGGAGTTGTATTAGGTTTGAATTTCACTTTTTCATTACTGTGTGATAACTCAGTTGGATATCTTTTTCTTCTTCTACTTCCTCATTTACTCAGTAGGTATAATAATAACTACCTATCAGATTGTTGGGAAGATTAAATCAGGGAATATCTATCCTTATCACAGTGCTCCAATATATAGATTTTGTTGCTCATTTCTTCTTTCCAGCTCTATCCCATGGCTCAGAAAGAAACAACAACGTCTAGAATGTAGAAAAATAGAGACTAACTCTCCTCTCCTGTTATCTGAAGGGTCTTTGGCTGAGATTCAGGAAATCTTGGAGACCAGTCACCAAAGGATTTTGTAAAGGAATCTGTAGTGGGTCTAAGTAGGCACTTTTCAAAGCCTGAGCCATCTTCTTGAATGTCACAGTCACATTAAAAGAGCCTAGTTAAATGTGGCTTAGATATTGTTTCACAAGTGGCCTTAGTGGAATCCCTGTAAATAAATATGTTAGAATATTAAGTTGGGAAAATCTTCTTTTGTTTAATCTAAAATGGAATTTATACAAATGACTAAAGAATGTAAGCTGAGATTGTTTGATCTCATGTGATTCTTTAAATAATTGTCACATTGTTGTGTTTAGAATTATCTAGCTATCTGGCCTAGTAAACAGATGAGCAATATTCACTGAGAAGGAAAAGTATATACAATTTGGTTTGGAAAGTGGAAGAGAACCATGCCTAAGTTGGAGAGACACAAGTGAGAAAAGTCAGGGGGAAATTCAGGCATGGGCATTTTAGTTCATATGGCTCAAATACCTCTTATCCAGTGGCATAAGGCCTGACTAGAAATGTTCCTCTCTAAGGAGATGCTGGGGCCAAGGGAGACTACAGTTCATTGCACATTCAGAGATTAAAATATCTCCAAATTAGTTCCAGTGAATCATTTTAAATTATTTTAAAAGCCCTTTATATTTTAATCAAAGCCTATTCACGACCAGTTAATTTGGATGGCACGTTCTAAAATTACTTTCTCCCAATGATGTGTTGTACCATTGCCATTGAATGCAGAAACCTCATGGAAGAGGGGATTAAGGAAATTTGAAAGTACCGAGGAGCTGTTGATCTTAGTTGAGTGTTTACTGATTTATGAGTAGATTAAGATTTCATTCTTGACATCTGATTTGGATGGGATAATGAGTAATGATACTCTTGTAGAGAGGGTGAGTGATTCCACAGGATGCCAAAAGTGTAGCAATGTGCCCATTTCCCCAAATATTCAGGGAAGACTTGATGCTGTGGCATTGCTGTAGTACTTTCTTCAATATTTGGATGTAGTCTTTGGGTTTAGGAGGTATTGTTCTAACCATCTTTGGTATTCTCAAAATTTTTATCTACCATTTTGTTCATCTGTTCTACAATTAGCAAAGGGGTGCATGCCTTGTTAAGAGTTCTAACTGTATGGCACACTTCCTTAGTCATTAAGGTAAACGTGATAGAGTACAATGTCTCTTATTGTCACTTGAGAATTAAAAAAATGAGCTATACAGATCATGTGTTGGTTCAAGTTTGACTTTTATGCTCTGTTATTCTCACTTCAAAGTTGATGAAACTGAAACTCAAAGAAAGAAGACCTGCCTTGGGTTACATATCAATTTATTGATAGAACTCTAGGCCAGTGCTTTTATTGATAATGATCTTCATTCTGCTTCTGTTTGATTGGGGAGGAGCCTTGTGCTTAGCTGTACTATTCTACATCTTGATACATAGACTTTTCATTTTGTGGGAGATCAGCAGCAGCTCCTTGGAAGTTGTTCATTTTACAGTTAGCTAAGGTAGAGGGGCTGGTAATGTTCAGTTTCTCTGTGCCGTTCTCCTGATATGTTGGCTCAAGATACCAGAATCTATCTTGGAATGTTGTGTATTACCCATTAGTTACCAATCTTCTGCAGGGAAAGAATATAAATAGGAGAAAAAAGAGATGGACAGGATGAATTTTTAAATTATAGCACTGAGTAACAACTGCTAGTCATGAAGTTTTTGGCAGTTTGTTAGAATCCCATTTTAAAGCAATAACACACTCAGAGTTGTATTCAAACACTGAGATAAATGCATCAACCTAAATTCATGGTTTTGTTTTTTTCCATGTAGCTGCTAATTATTGAACATAACGAGGCTTATTCATAATTTCTTTTCTCCTGCTTGATAGCCATAATCCTGTATTTGTGCTGCTGTCATTCCCATGGTAACAGACTAATGTCTGAAGCATAAGATTATTAAATACAGAACAGTACATTAAAATAATGCTAAGGTTCTGACTTACAGAGAGACTTTCACACTGGGGCAAACTTCAAAAAAAGAGAACACTTATACAGAAAGCAATTTACTTGGCCAGTAATGTTTAGTATTCCCATAGCTATTATGGAAGAGATTTGTTTGAATTATAGCCTCTTCCTTCCCAGCCCATCATCTCCTTTGGCTTTGCAGCCAACTCTTAATCTGATGTTTATGATGTCAGCCTGTTGCCATGGGAGTTATTCTGTCACAGATGTATTGTGACTTCACTGCAGGACAGAAGCAGTGGAAAATTTAGGATGATATAGAACAACTCTAAAGTTAATCTCCTGCATATCTGTTTTGGAAAAGAAGTATTCCCTTCATCTTTATGTGCTCCTAAAAAAAAAAATAAATAAATAAAGTTAGTTAAGTGGTGACTTGTTGAAGGTTGGCCAACGAATATTGTTGAAATGACCAAAATGCCAAAAGCCACCACTAAGGAAAACATGTTACGTAGCTCAACCCTAGCTCTCTGAAGAGTGGTCAAGATTTATGTTTTTAATCCTATGCTACAGTAATGAAGCACAACCATGTCTGTAGCACATAAATTGATACACCATTTTTTCTGTTTTCCTTGTAAAGGACTTTCTTCTATCTTAAATCTAATGTGGTCACATTCACAAGGACATGCACCCTTTGCTTCCACCGCCAGTGACAACCACATCTTTATTATTCACAGGACATATGTGGAGGCCCTGCCAAACAGAGAGGCATCTCTGGAGTCAAATTGTATAGTGCTCATAGCACGTTAGCATTATGGTCCCTCAGGGGCCCCTTCGTCATCTGGTATCTGGGACAGTCCCCCATTTGGATGGCATAAAAATAATCTAGGTTCTTTCCTAGGGATGAGAGATTTCCACAGAGTTAAGCTAAGTACACAGGTGATCCTGTGTGCATGATGAAGTCTTTGAATGTCATGAACCAATAGTACAAATGGAATGCATGTACCTTAAATGATTTCTTTAAAAAAGAAATATGGGATAGAAGGAGAATAAAATGCTACGTAACAAATAAAATCTTTTGGGCTATTTTTAAATAATATATAAAATTAGAAAATTAGCTACAGTGAGTCTTTTTTAAAAAAAGTTGGAATTACAGGGTTTAGGATTTTTTTCTTGTCCTCTTCTTCCGTGTTTGAACTTAATAGACAGTTTTAATATCCTTCCCCTTATTAAAATAAACCATTAAAGTAGGCAAGGTTAAGCAAGTTCACATTTCAAACATCTCTGATTGCTGGCGATTTGCCACTAGAAAGCTGTGGTAGTCACCTTGGAATCTGCGTACCTTTTTTTGTGTTTATGAGAATAATCTCTCTTCTGCTCTCTCACCCAAATCAGCATCCTTCTTAAAAGACTGGGGCTGTGCCGTAGAAACTCATGTCAGCATAATATGCCATGTACCTCTATCATGATTTTTTTTCAGCATTTTGTTGAGCCAGCTTCAGAAACAGCAGTGAGTATGTGTGTAAATGATCTGCTTTAAAAAGCAGATGTAGATTAATGCACTGGTTTAGTATTTTTCCCAACTTTTTCCTTTTCCTTTTCTTTATCTCTTTTCCCCCTTCAATTCTCTGGGATAATCCCGATGATAAATCTCAAAGAAGGCAGAAGAATTTGTTTGTTTTCTGTACTTTATGTCAATGATTCCCAAACTTGGAGAGCATCAAGAAATCCTGAATGCCTGCTATCACCCCCAAAGATTGTGATCTAATTGTTTGGGGGTATGGTTAAAAATATCTTTAAGTGATTCTGATATACAGACAAGTTTGCTTTCTGCTTGCTATATATGAATAGCTGAAAATTGATCAAAGGCAAGTCTAAATATCACACATGTACTTAATTTTTATAAATCTGTTGCGTCCCTTCCTACTTTATGCAAACTCTCATTTCCTCTGTTATAAGAACATACTATACAAGTAATCAATCTCTGACCATGAATTTTTCCCTTTCTTTTGGAATGAATAATGGATGAACATTAATTATCTCTAGTGTTTTGTTTTTTATTTTCTACTTTTAAAAAAAATTGGCTTCAAAATTTTAGGAAATTTTGCATCAAGACTATAAAACAAAAATCATGTGGCTCATAGGGAAATCAACAGGGCTCCCGTTTTAGAAACTTGATTAGCACTGGAAATTGAACTTTAGTTTTTGACGTTGGGTTGCACGCTATGCACCATCTCTGTAGTGTGCTCAGTCTGCATGCAAATTGTTTTCCTTAAGCTCTTTATAAATGATGAGATGACATTAAAAGAATGGTTTAATCATGTTTTTGTTTTTCAATATGTAATGCTAGAGAAGACGAGAAGTAGATTTCTTCATCTCATAAAACAAAGTACCTTTGCAATAAAGTTCTGACTAAAACCTAACCCGGCATTTTTTTTTTTTTTTTCATTTATCTTGGTTATTGCTTTTCACATGTCTCGTGGTTCTTGTAAACATGATTTCCCCTCTGGAGCTAGATAGAAAGCTAAAGTCATAAAGGAAAGTGTTGATATCCAAGCATCTTGCTTCTGATGTTTAGCCTTAAGAAATATATTTGAGCTTAAAAGAAAAGTAATAGGTTTGCTTGAATTTTCTTACTTTCCCTTCACATTCTCTTTTACTGCATGTATGGATAGCCCTAATACTTGCTTTAGATAGAGATCTGATGTAATTTTATGAAGCAGTGCTGTCAGATGACTGCAAAGGATGTTAATGTTTCTGTTGACACTGCTTTTGTAGACTTCCAAAGAGCATGTGCGGATGTTAAGTCTGTAGATCTAGATCTGTAAGCACAACCATTGTCTTTGTTTTAAATGTTTGAATTTGTTTTAGATAGTCAAAATGATTACTCTACCTGTACGTATTATGAAAAAGGGCTTCCCTAAGAGCTTGGGTAGTTTTTTCTTCTGATCATCCAGAAAGATTTTTTTCTTCTTTTTCTTTTTCTTTTTTTTCTTCAATAAATTCAGCCTTTTCCTAGCAGATGATTTATTACTGTGGTCAGTGACTCTGTATTTGGCTGATTTATTGAAAAGTTCATTTATTATCAATAAATTTAGTTTATATTCATGTTAAGAACAGTGCTAATGCCATAATGCTTTGTATTTTCTCATTTTTTTTCAGGTTTGTTCCTCTTTCATAGCTATGTGGATTAGGAACTAAAACTGAAAAGATCCCCTTTCAAATTTCAGATTGAATTTTAAGATACAAATTTTAATGAGATAATTTTGGAATGAGTGGACCTTATAAGGTTATTCAGAGCTGTGGATTTTTTTTTTTTAATATGGGAATAAGAATGCATTCTATTTTTTTAAAATGCAACCTCTATGTTTTTTTTTTGTCAGATACTGTTAACATTTGGTCGTTTTTTCTAATACTTTATTTCCTAAGACTTTATTCTTCTATTTGCTTAATGACAACCCTTAAAAGTATATTTTATCCCAACTTTTCTATTAAATCTTTCTTTCCTTCAGTCTTCTATGAAATCTGTTTCATTTAAAATTTTTTTCTAATTCTAAAGGTAGAATCTTTATGTTGATGGAAAAAGAGAATCCATAAAAGTATAGTTTAGAGGACAAAATTCAGCTATAATCCTACCAGAGAAAAATATTCTTGATATTAATATTTTTCACTTTCCATGCATATTACCATGCCTAGTTCAGATTAGACTCTTCTTGTTTTTATTTATTTACTATTATTTGTAGTCTTTTGTCTTTATAAATATTCTTCAAGCATACATTTTAAAGACTATATAATAATTAATTTTGTGGATGTATCATAATTGAATGGGCTATTTCTCCTTTTTTTTTTTTTTTGAAAGAGATGGGGTCTCACTGTGTTGCCCAGGCTGGTTTGTAGTGGCTATTCACAGGTGCAAGCATAGCATACTATAGCCCTGAGCTCCTGGCCCAAGAGATCCTCCCTGGGCCCAGGAGCCTCAGCCTCCTGAGCAGATGGGATTACAGGTGTACTACTGTGCCTGGCTTGTTTCACCACTTTTAATCCTCTAGATTTTTCTACTGTAAATACTGCTTTTATGAACATCTTTGTATTTGGTCTTTGCCTACATTTTATAGTGTTTCTTTGCAGGTTTCACAATTGAAATTTCTGGGTCAGATAATGGTTGTTTTGATTTCATTCCTCCTGGCTGGAGATGACCATCTTACTGCAGGGTCATTTGTGTTTGGGAATGTGAATGTTAAGTTTTTAAAGTATTTGATACATTATGTAGAAGAAAAATATAATTCTGTTTTAATTTGTGTTTATTTGCTGTCAGTGAGGTTGTTTTCCTCCAAAATTTTATTAACCATTTGCTTTTCTTTTCAGTAGCGTTTTAGGTTCTTTAGCCCATTTCTGAATCAGTGTTTAATGTGTATGTATATGTGTGTCTGTGTGGTATTTAATCAATGTAAATAGGCTTTTTAGAGTAGAGATAATAAACCCTTGTATGTCCTATTATAACTCTTTGAAAATTCTCTGCCTAATTTTTGCCTTTTCTGCTTGAATAAGAAAAGCTTTAAGAAATCATTGAACTTAATGAATGACTCATTTATTTAACAGACACTTATTGAGTATCTATTATGTGCCAGGTACTGGAGTAAATAGACAAATACCTCCCCCTGTATGGAACATATATTGGAGTGGGGAGTAAGAAATAAACAATTAACACAATAAATGAACAAATTGTGTAGTATTTTAAGAATGACAGCAACTGTGGAAAAAAATAAGCAGGATAAGAAGGAGTAGGAGTACTAGGGAAAGGGTTACAATTTTAAATAGAATGGTTGGGACTGGCCATAATGAGAATATGACATATGAACAAAATTGACTTGTTGTTTTTCTTGTATAGAAATATTTGTTCTTTGTGATGATATTGTTAGTGTGGGCCTGCTATTTTGTTTTTTAATAACACGATTTAATTCTGTGCTCTGTGGGTGATCTCCTTTTTAGGATAGCTAAAATGAATCACCTTGGTCCAGAGCCCTGCTATACACTGTTGAAGGGGTTTGTAAGTTGATCTTCCTGTTCACATGTATGGGCAGGAACTCTGCCTTTAATCAAACTTCACCTGCTGCAACACCAGAGCACTGAGTTTGTGGCTGCTGTATGTCAGAATGTGCATAGCTGTAAGAGAAGTTTTGTCAATGTGAATTTGAGGGCGGAGTGAGATTTCTTCACCGCCTGGTGAGAAATAATTTAATCTATCTTACAGTAAGTGCTAGTGTTATGTTTTGTTTCAGGGGAAAAAGGAAGAAACAATTTTCATGACGCAGGTGTTGAAATTTCTGGATCCCTCTCTGCCTCCCCCATCCTCCTCCTCTTTTGCCTTTTCCTCCTTCTTTTATTTCTACTTCTTTTTCTTGCTTAATTTTAGAATTTGATTCTGTTGCTGGGTGTTATTTATTCTCTGGCATAACCATTGCAGTTCATTTTTGGAGCTGTGCTCCAAAGCCATTCATATTTTAGAATGGAACTGTGTTGTTTTGTCATTCATCACTCAAGTCTGAAAGACCATTGTAATCGTTTTGCTGATAAAGAACATGAATGTGAAGAAGAAATAGTGGTAAACCAGACAGCCCTGAGAGTGTGTTGTCTTGAAAAGGAGCATGGGATCACAGAGAAGTTCTTTATTTTTGTTCATTTAAATTGATGAATTCTTTAAATTGTATGTCTAATTGTACTCTTTTTTTTTATAGTTTAATGCAGACAGGTTATAAGATTCTAGACGCTAATTCACACTGATTTCTTTGACAAGTTAGGAGACAATTGTTGATTCATAAAACATGAGAGGAACTTTGGGTAATTGTCGATTGTATGACTATTCTTTTATGCATTCCTATTGCTTTGCTATCGGCAGTCATTAAATGGATTCAATTTGAAATCTGAATGAGAAATTAGTGTATTCTTATGAATGTGCCTCACATAAATTTTAAATGAAGTGTTTGACTTTTTCATACACATCAACTTGGCAAAAGAATTTTAATTATTTCATTGGCTGAGTTTATGAGATTCATAGTTCAAGATTACTCAAATCAGGGTACATTAAGAAATAAATATAATTAAATGCTCACAAATGTGATGGTCTTAAACAGGAACTGAGCTGTAATAATTGTTTAACGTAGAAACTTCCTCTTTTGTTTTGTCATACACTATTCTCTTAATACTCCCAACCACTCCCCCAACCTTTTTTTTTTTTTTTTTTTTTTTTTTAAAGAGTAGCCTAACCTTTTGCTGGTGACTCCGGGAACCTATTAGAAAATGAATGGCGGTGCTGTTTCAATTTTCCTTTCAGCGTTTCAGTTAACTAAACATTTACATCTGATCATTGTCACCTAGTTTTTCAAAGCACAGGTGTTTTTTCTTACCCTTTCTCTGCCTCAGTCTCTGCCCCGCTTTTCTCCTTTTTCTCTCCCTCTGTCCCGTACTTCTCTCCTTCCTTTATTTCTCTACACTTTCTCTCTCCTCTCTCTCACCTCCCTTCCTCCCTCTCCTTCCTGTCCCCCAACCCTTTCCCCCTCTCCCTCTCTCTCAGTGAATATCACCATTTCCCAATATAATTGGGCTTGTCCAGTTCTACTTGTAGAATATTGGAGAATTTCATCTTGAACGTATACTCTGAGCAGGAGTAGTAAGAAATGTGACTGTTTAGCTAAAAAATTAATAGCTCGAAATCAGTGAAGCCACTGTCACATGCTCCATCTTTGTAAGCACCACTGCTTTTCCTTCTTTCTCCTGTGAGATGGGGGGAGGTGGGATGAGAGGGTAGACAGTAATCCCACAATCCTCTGATGGCTCAGAATAAGGAGAAAAGAGGCATCACTGGCTCCTGAATGTGTGGATGCACAACTAAAGTACTGCTTGTCATACTAGTCATCCCTAGTATGATTATCTCTTCCTAGTATGACTGTCTCCTAGTATGACTTCCCTGTTTCATTTCCCATCTTTGAGACTACAAGTAACTCAGATTCCATTTTGATAGTCACACATCCACAGTATCATTTACTTACATAACAGGTGTTCCCAAAGAACTTACGTAAATGTAACTTATTCCTATTAACTTTTATTAAATTATTTAAAGAATAAAGCTTCTCTTGTGTTATATAATTATTAGCCTATATATCTAATTAATTATTAGTAGAAAGGAAAAACATCATCCATGAACCATCTCCTAGGAACAGATGACCAATGTTGACAGTTTCTTGGATTTCTTTCTAGGCATTTTTGTCTAAGGTTTTTCCTTTTATCTGCCTGTTTTACTTAGTTGTGATCGTGCTGTATGTATCATCTTTAGTCCTGTTGTTTGCACTTAATATCATGTCATGTGTTTCCAATTGTTATAAACTTTTGTAAACATTTAAATACTGCATAGTGTTCTTTGGAATTTGCATAGCATAATTTAATTAACCATTCTCAGTTTTTGAAAACTACATGTGGTATTTTCAAGTTGTTTGTTTTTATAAACAATGCATTGACAAATATCTTTGCACATATGACTTTTTCCACATTGAGGTGATATTTCCAGAAATAAAGTTATGAGATTAAGAACACCGTGTATGTTATTTTAAATTCACAAGGCTGTGTGAGTGAAGACATTGTTTTGTTTGTTGTTGTTTACATTTTTTATTTGGAAATCGTTTCAAACTTACTGAAAAGTTGCAAAAATAGTACAAAGTACACCGTATTCATTTTACATGGATTCACCTCTTATTGACATTTTATTCCAATTGCTTTATCATTTGTGTCTGTGAACACTCCGTCTTTTTCACTCCTTCCTTCTTTTTCTTTTTCCCTTCCATTTTTCTCTGTGCATTTTTTTCTGCACCATTCTAGGGTAAGTTGCATACACCATGTCCTTTTGCCTCAAAATACATCAGAATATATTTCCAAAGAATAAGATTTTCTTATGTAACTATGGTATAATTATTAGCTTCAGGAAATTTAACATTGACATAATACTTTTATCTAATCTTCTGTCAGTGTTCTCCATATTTCAGTTTGGTCAATTGATCTAATGATATCCTTTATAGCAGTTTTCCTCCCTACAGTGCAAGATCCAGTCCAGGATTACATATTGAATCTAGCTATTATGTCTCTTCAATCTCCTTTAATGGGGAACAGTTCTTCAGGCTTTGTCTTTTGTGACATTGACATTAAAAAATATACAGAAGTCCCCCACCTCTTTTATTTTTTAAGTAAAAAAGTTTTTATTTGAGTTTGTCTGATGTTTTGTCATGAGGAGATTAAGGCTCTGTATTCCCAACCAGAATAATATTGAAGTAACATGTCCTTCAGTGTTATTCTGGAGATTACACTATTACATCCAGAGATATCCAATGTAATACCCAATGTCCTTCTATCCTTTGTTGGTGATAGTAATTTTGGTTATCTGATAAGGGCATTGCCTGTTTTTCTACTGTATAGTTACTATATTAACCCTTACAACTAATAAGCAATCCGTGGGAAGGCACTTTAAGAGCATGCAAATATCTTGTTCCTCTTCAAAACTCGCCCCTTAGATTTAACATCTATTGATGATCCTTGCTTGAACCAGTCTTTTCTATGGTGATTTTCCAACTATAACACTTCATCAACTTTTACCAGTCAGTAGTTAGCATTCTCCTATAAATAATTTTTCTATCCATCCATCCATCCATCCATCCATCCATCCATCCATCCACCCACTTTTCATTATCTATCTATCTATCTATCTATCTATCTATCTATCTATCTATCTATCTATCTATCTATCTATCTGTCTGTCTGTCTGTCTGTCTGTCTGTCTATCTTCTCTGTCTGTCTGCCTATCAGTCTTATTGACTTATAGACTCCCCTTTTTAATGGTATATATAGTTCATTACTTTCCTTATTTCAGTGCTCAAATTATCCTAGATTTAATTGGTGGGGACCCCTTTAGATTGTATCTTGTGTTCTTCTAATATACTCCTATCATTTTCTCAGCACTAACTTTTTCTGGTGTGAGATGTGCTAGCCTTATCTTGTCCTTTCTCTGCCCTAGCCCTGTAATCAACCATTTCTCTGATGACTTCTGTTTTTGTTTTTTGTTTTTGTTTGTTTGTTTGTTTTTAGAGGAGAAAGGTATTAGAAACCAATATTGGGGTACTAGGTATGCTACTTACTAACAGCGTAGATTTGATTCTAGGCCTTTTTTAGGAGACAGGAAAAATAATATACACACACATGCATGTATGCATACACAAGCACATATTTTAGGAATTATGAGTTCACAGTAAGACTTCCAAATTCAAACCATTTTCACAGAGAATGCTTATCTCCATTCTATAAGGTATTATTCTTCCACAGTGAAAACCCTGCCTCCAAACACATTTGTTCATTTACTCAGTCCTCTAATACATCTAAAAATAGATTCAAATTATGTCACCCATACTAGTACAGAAAAAGACCTACTAACAAAGTTCAGGACATGTTTTCCCTCCACACTTTCTTAGAATAGGGTAGATAGTAAAATTTTGAGATCATAACTTATATTATTCTTTTTCTCACCTCTCATCATAGTGGTTATGTTTTTAATTTGAAGTACATCCATTTCCCTTTGCTTCATTTTGCTTTCAATTTTAGGTTTTTATCTTTCCCATCTTTGTTTATTAATTTTATTTTTTGAATATGTGGAACACTAATGTGCTTTCCAAATTCAAAACTCTGTATAAAGGTATACTGAGACATGTATTACTGCTAGAAGTTGGTCATTTATTTATAGCAAATGGCGCTCCAGAATAACACTGAAGGACATAAATCTGCTATAAATAAATCTCCATTTATTTATAGCAAATGGAGATTTATAGCAAATCTCTTCGAGTTTAAAATGATCACCTTTATTCTTTTAAATTATTTTATTTTTTAATCAAGCATACTTATTAGACATTCAAAAGGAACAAAAGCAACCCTTGGTTCTTGTGACCAGCCTTAGCTTTTTGTATAGTAGAAAATAAGAAATGTTTAGTTCACAGATAAGGCAAGTGACAGGCACTTCATGACGAAGGCTTGCTTAGCCCCTTTGTCTTTGTGCTATAGGTTATGTTCCCTGCTTCCATACACTGTTGCTACCTGGTTGTTGTTGCTGTTTTTAAATTTTACCTTTTTGATGCTAGCTTACTGGTGATAAATTTCATTAGTTCCCACTCTTCTAGTTTAACTTTGAAAACATCTTTGAATGGTGGATATATCAAGTATGTACATTTTTCAAGGGTTAAACTCTTGATTACATGTTGCTTTGGTTGGATGTTTGTCTCCTCCAAAACTCACGTTGAAATTTAGTTCCCAGTATGGCAGTATTGAGAGGTAGAGCCTTTAAGAGGTGACTGCCCCCATGAATGGATTAATCTATTCATGGGTTAATGGATTAACGAGTTATAGATTAATGGGTTATAGAAGTGTAGAACTGGTGGCTTTATTTATTTATTTATTTTTGAGACAGTTTTTGCTCTGTCGCCCAGGCTGGAGTGCAGTGGCGCGATCTCGGCTCACTGCAAGCTCCACCTCCCGGGTTCACGCCATTCTCCTGCCTCAGCCTCCCAAGTAGCGGGGACTACAGGCGCCTGCCACCACGCCCGGATAATTTTTTGTATTTTTAGTAGAGACGGGGTTTCACCGTGTTAGCCAGGATGGTCTCGATCTCCTGACCTCGTGATCCACCCCCTTCAGCCTCCTGAAAGTGCTGGGATTACAGGCGTGAGCCACCTCGCCCGGCCAGACTGGTGGCTTTATGAGAAGCGGAAGAGAGATCTGAGCTAGCAGACTCAGCCCCTTCACCATGTGATGCCCTGTGCCAGCCTGAGACTCTGCAGAGAGTTCCTTCAAACAAGAAGGCTCTCACCAGATGTGGCTCCTTGACCCTGTACTTTTCAGCCTCAATAACCATAAGAAATTAATTTCTTTTCTTTATAAATTACCCCGTTTCTGGTATTCTGTTATAAACAACAGAAAATAGACTAAGACTTGTCTTTTTTTTAAACAATAAGATTTAAAAATACATTTAATATAAAGACTGACATATATACCAGCTCTGCATAGGATATAAGTGTTCCTCCCACTTAGGGTTGTGGTCAGATATATAGGCTTTCTTTTTTAATATTTGCCCATGCAATAGTCTCATGTCCTTTTCTTGTTCAAAATTACAACTGGAGTTTGTGGAATGGTGGACTCACAACAGTTAATCCTGAGTGACTTAATGAACTGCCAGACAGGTTAAGGTGAAATGGTGTTCCAGGACAGATCTTGATTTGTAGAATTAAGGCTGGCAACAAACTTCAAAATTGCTCCTTTCATTCCAGCAGGTAATTTTGTTGGAGGTAACTCATGTAATCTTAATATCTGAATGTGTTCAGTTTTATCCTGTTCTTGTATAGGAAATCCCAGTGCAGGGAAGAAATAAAGTAGCTTGAACACCAAAGATACTAGAAAGGTAGAGTCTAGGGAGCTGTCAGCAAGCTTTGCTTGTATTTTTGATACTGGTCAGTTGTGACTTTTGTGAAGTCAAGGAACTTAGAAATGGAGATGAAGGGAGACTGCCTTTGTGCAGTCAATTAGCTGGTCTGGGCAGTCAATTTGAGTGGTGAAATTAAGGCTTTATCTACTTATATTTGGGAGGGATTTTCTGGCAGATTGCAAAATCTTGATTAAGTTAGCTCCAGTTTAATATGTACCTGAGGTGGGCTCTTTTTTTGTTTTCTTTAATCCTTTACATTTTCTTGCTATAAACAATTACGAATTGGTCCACTTCTTATTAGATAGACTTTGTATACATTCCAAGGCAAACATAAAGTAAAAATCATATTTTCAAATATATAATAGAATAATTGAGATGATTCTCAGATGCATGTCCCTTAGTAGAGTCACAGTAAAGGCATTTGCTGGCTGGCTGGCTGGAGGCATTGTTTTATTGCCTGTTTCAACTCTGAGAGAAGTGAACAGATGGAGACCTGTATTAGAAGTACTCACACATAGGAAAAGCTTTGGAATATCTTTAGCATTTTACTCAGGAGCAGCAAATCCTATTTCCACAATTTTGTAATTGTTAACATGTTATGTTGTTAAGCCTTTTTTCCCATCTGCATTTAATGGGTCAGTTGTTTCTAACTTGTTCTTTTGAAATTTTTAATTGAAAATCTGTTTTTTTTTTTGTTTGTTTTGAAAGCACATTTTAAAAATAAATATATGATGTTCAGCTAGGTGGCTAGGTGGTAAAAAACTAAAATGAGTATGAATGTATGTTTTCTGTAAGGGTTCTGAAAGCAATAATAGGATCTCTTTAAGCTCTACTGTATAGGGAGGCGAGTGATCCATCAAAAGCACAGTCTTAGATTTGAGTCTTCTATTTAGATTAGGAACGTTAAGAAAGATGGATGGTAAATGTCTTTTAGCTGCATTGTCTCCAAAACATGAAATGGAATCTAAAGACTCTCAAAGAAGGTTTCAATTACACTAGCAAATGACTTGAACAAGGATTGGGTAAGGGGAGGTCACGGGCCAATGGAATGCCAGTTGTGGATTTATATTGTTTAAAATGAAAACATTATTTCCATTAACCCCTTTCCACTAACACCTCCACCAGAGTTATTTTCAGACTGTACGTTTTTAGGTGTTAGTCATACTTGATAGAAATTCCTTATCACAAGTGTGAATTGCACAGCCTTTCCATGAGTATATATTTTTTCCCTGTCCAATACACAATCCAGGGTTTCATTTGGCTAATCCTCTAGAGAGGTACTGGCATCCCTATGTTCTTCAGACTTGATTTTAAAATGTAGCAGTAAGCTACCCAGTTGCAAAGAAGCATTTGTAAATGTTTTAATTAAAAAAAAGAATAAATGGATTCTGTGTTGTGGTTTTCTGTGATAACAGCCAATCGACTGCCAAATCACACTGTGTACTTGAGTTTTGGGAGGGAAAAGTCTAGGTTTAAGGGTGACTCTCAATGGATTTGCCCTTGACTGTCAATGTGGGTTTGAGTGTGGTTTTTGCCCTCTCACTGCAAATGGAGAAAAGAGTTGGTAAGCAGAGGATGAAGCATCCTTTTAATGAGTCGGCTATAGTGTGCACTCAGGGCAGACACTTTAAAAGAGCACCATTAATTTGAATAAAACAGGAGAAGGTAGGTACTTTGTACATCCATAAAGCACTGAAGGGGATAAATCCAATTATCTGTTCAATATTTAATGGCCATAAAGTTAAAAATTTTAAAGGCAGTACCTCGGAGACTGCTTAGTCAATTCTGTCCATATTATTTTTGACATTCAAAAGTCAAGGTAGAATAGCCATATTGATGGCAGTGCTCATCACATTGGTCTGCCGATTTAGTGGCAGTGACCCTGGGATTTGTGTTTCTCTACACAGATGAAGATTAGTTGCAATTTTTTTTTTTTCCAGGAGCTCTTAGGGAAACCTTGGGATCTACTGAGCTTCCAACCTGTTTCTTTCAGTCCTTTGCTATTGGCTCTTGCTATGAAAGGTAATTAAGGGTGATTAACTTAAAAATTCAGGTGCAAAAGAACCAGAATAAGGATCAGCTGTTTGGGTTAATATTGCTTTTTAAAGAAAACAGGGGATTTTAATAAAATCTATATTTCAAAAATTCCTAAGAAACTCTGTTAGAGACTCTAAAATTCCAACCCAATTTTTATAAACTTTTTGCACTGTGTATATTTTCTAAGCAAGTCATGGGGGAAAAAGGTAATTTTTAAAGTCGGCCACGTCTGTCTGTTCTACAGCTGTACTTAGCCGCTGATGGCAGGTGGGCATCACTCTGTGGTTCAAAGGCAGCTGAATCATAAAGCTTCTAAGAAAATCGATGCTGTAGCGACACTTGGAATGAATGTCAGTATGACAGAGTGATTTTCGTGATATGGTCTTGAAGCTTTATTCTTCTTGTCTATTAGCTAATACAGGAGCCTAATTAGTCATTAACATGCTCTCACCTTGTATGGTCCAAACTATAGAAGCATATCTTACTGTACTTCAGAGAATGTAACTGCTGGTTACCTTTTCACTTATTCTGTTTTATATATTTCCTTTCGCATTGAATATTCTCCTTTTGTACATTTCTGAAATAGAGCTGTATGCTCCCTGGGCATGGATAGCATTGGATCCCTTTCAACATAGCTTCAGTTGCCTGTAGCTATCTACATGTTTATTTATCTAAACTAATACTAGGTACAGATAAATTTTGACACGATGCAGGTATACTGTTAAAATGTTATAGAGGAATCATGCAGGAAGACAACTTTAAAATAGATTAAAGAAGCAAAAGTTAATACATTGCATAAATTAGGAGATGATAATAAGACTTTTGTTTTAAGATATGACAGAGTTTTTAAAAGGGCCAGCCTATTGTGAGAGCTTTTAAAGAGTCTGTGATTTTCCTTGGGAATACATGTAAAGTCCTTTTCTTTTTCTTCTCTATTTTGCTACCATTTCCCTTTAAAGGGAGACTTGGTTTGTTTTACTCTATTTTCAAATGCAAATTAAGCTTATTCTTGTCACATGTACCATCTCTAAGGATGATGCTTGCTGAAGTCTAAAACTATTTAGCGTTCCTGGATCTTACAGTTTTAAGTAGATTGTTCCTTGTTTTGCTTCAAGTGTCTTGAGTGATTTGGCTATTAAACCAGCAGAAACCTTTGTTTTCTTAGTTTCCTATAAAGGAAATAAAGGTGAGAAAATAATGATTTCCTGGATAATTCAAAGAGAAGATTTAACATACAAATCCCTAACATGCCACTATACAAGGACTTGCAAATCAGCTTATGTTACAACTCAGCATGACAATTGGTAAACTCATTTATTTTTAAAGAGCTTTTATATGTGATACATGTTAAAAGAGCCAAGAAGAGCAGGACTTTTAGCACTGTTCTTCTTGAATATAACATATATGTTTCTGAACTCTTACTTGGGGTATTTCATTTGTTTGCTCATTCTTGATCTGCACAGCCCTTAAGCTGTAAGCTTTTTGAGGACAGGAAACCTCTCGTGCATTTTATATTCCTAGAATGTATTGTTTTTTTTCTTGTATGACTTCCCCCCGTATCTTTATATTAACAGTATTATTATTTACATAATATTTCTCTTTAAATTGGTTTACCTTTTTACCCAACCTCATCCAAATCAGTATTAGCCATGAAATTACAGGTCTGTTGGGCTGTATCTTCTTTTAATACATATTAATATTTACATTAAAATCCTAATTATTGCCACACGCGACCGCCTGTAATCGTAGCACTCTGGGAGGCTGAGGCGAGTGGATCACTTGATCGGGCTACTGCACTCAAACATAGGTGACACAGCGAGACTTCTGTCTCAAAAAAAAAAAAAGAAAAAAGAAAAGAAAAAAAATCCTATTATTAGAACTTATAAATTTTTATTTGTGTACCACTTAAAGTCATCTCATGCATCACACTTGAGGAACGGTGCCCTAGCGTAGCCTTGCACATTCTCACATTTAGTCACTATTTGTTTAATTGTGGAGGGGAGGGAATAAGATTAATGTATTTAGTGTGTCAAATATTGCTTTCAATAGTGTACCTGTGGTTTCTCTTTTAATCCCTATAACAACGAAATGAGAAGATGTCTCCATTTTATACACAAGGAAAGCGAGGCTCAGAAAGGCTAAATGACTTTCCCAAGGTCAAATAGTGTAGTAAAAATTAGAGCTGAGCTATGAGTCTAGGTTTATCTGATTTCAAAGCTTGTACTGTTTTTGCTATATGTTGTGGACTCCCAGTAATTAGTGGGTTAACATTATGCATTACTGTCTGCTTTCCTGTTGTTACTCCTCTGTGGTTAGAATAGAGTTGACACTGAATGGTATTTACAGTTTGTCATTTTCTTCTGGAATTGCATTTTGCATGGTCTTGAAAGTTGTCGTTACCACCTTCTTTTTTTTTTTTTTTTTTTTTGAGATGGAGTCTCACTCTGTCGCCCAGGCTAGAGTGCAGTGGCACGATCTCAGCTCACTGCAACCTCCACCCCCAAGGTTCAAGGGATTCCCCTGCCTCAGCCTCCCGAGCTGGGATTACAGGTGGCCGCCACCATGCCCAGCTAATTTTTTTGTATTTTTAGTAGAGATGGGGTTTCACCATCTTGGCCAAGTTGGTCTCAAACTCCTGACCTTGTGATCCACCCGCCTCGGAATCCCAAAGTGGGATTCAGGCGTGAGCCACCTTGCCTGGCCTGTTATCACCTTCTTTTTAAGGTTTGTATGAAAGGGAGCCTCTTCGCACTACTGAGAGGAATATGTTTGTTTTGGATTTTTAAAAAGTATCGCTAATTAAGAGTTTAGACAAATATTAAGCTTCTTATTTAAGTTAGAGGTAGCTTCTCTCTCTGCAGTTGTTTTTCACTTTATGTAGCCTAAATCATCAGAGATAAAACCTGGAGATGATTTGATTCTCATCCAAAATGAGTGCCTGAGTTTCATTTGCAGCATACACATATGATCATCTAACTGTTGCTTGATTACCTCTACTTATGGTGTTCTCACTGTCTCCTCTTTTAACTATTACTAAAAAATGAAAGAGGGCATCGACAACCATAGTCTTTTAATACTAATATCCTAGTATTTAAAAGTTGAAAAGGGGCCTAATGTTTGCTTAATCAATTTATTTATTTTGGTGGTAGAGAATAGAAAAAGTTGTAAAAATATTGTTTGCCTTTTGATAAATTCAGAAAACATTTTCTATTTCCCCTTAAATCACTTGGTTTCCATCTCAGATAATCATTAGGGTTTCATTTTCATTCAGCTGGATAGCGTACCCAGAGATTGTTTAATGGGATCACTTACACTGATGGATGGTTTAATATTTTGAAGATAGCACACAGTAGCACTTTTAAGAGAATAATCAGGACTGGCATGTGAGGGCTGAGAATTGCTTGAGTTCAAAATCAGAGCTAGTGTAAGTACAGTTTTGTGTAACTTCTCTTTGGCTGCCAACTGACCATTTTATACTTCTTTTCTTTCCCCGATTATATTTTTCTTGGTTTCCTGTTTGACTTATATTCCAAATTCACTTTACATCTTTGAAATTATGAAAATAAGGAAATAGAGGAACTGTATTTCTTCCTTTCTGAGTGTAACATCTGGACGCTCTGGTTTTAAATGCGAAGGGGCTGTAAACCCTAGGAATACAATGTCTTTTGAGGACCGGAACTAGTACGTTTTCAGAACTGACTTCAAATAGTTTATTTCACTCCATTGATCTGACCTATATCTGTTGATTTTTATTATATAGTCTATACTGAAGGGGGAGGAAGAGGCTGCAGTTTTACTATTACCTCATAAAATTAATTGGTAGCTAAAACAAATATTATTAAAGATACTGTATTTTATAATGTACCTAGGTGATTGACACAGTTTCTGTAGGGAGTTTTTGTTTTTCTGTGTTTATGTCAATAAACTCATAAAATCTGCAGAATGAAATAAGTCATAATTTCATTTTTACTATCAAAAAACGAAGTTGACCAGAAGCATGACCACGTAGTTCCTCCCAATGACTCAAACAAGTAAACAATTTAACATGTCTTCATAACACAGGGTTTTGCTCGTATCAAGAAACACGGTCACCACCCCTTGGCTGTTCAGTGTAAGGGGCTTAGCTTTATTGAAGTTGAAAAATCTAGTGCAGTGCTTTGTCAGCTAGTGAATATTTTGAGCTTCTTTATTTTCCCCGTTGCTTTTTTACACAAATGTGTAAAATATTGGTATCACAAGAAAATCAGACTATATTTGGTCTTCTAAAATGTAACTCCATTGTCCCCATGCTGGACTGGATTTCTTTTTAATGTGCTGTTTTCCTCAACCCAACCTTTCTATGGGGAAGAGTAATAAGTTTATGGTCAGTATTGTGGATATTTTAATTGAAGATAAATGAGTTTTCTTTTTAAATGTCTTCACTATTACATATCTTCAGTTTTATTATCCTAACTTTAGTAGATTGGCAAAGCCAGATAATCTTAACAGCCCTAACCTGATTCAGCATTCATTACTGCTGCTAAATTAAATAAGACCTGGCTAATAGAAACATGGCTGGTGCAGCCATTCTTCAATTTAATTAGAATATTATACATTGCATTGCACTTATATGTGTATACCAGAGACAAAACTTTATAATCAGTTTGTAAGCACTCATGCTACATCCTCTAGCTATAGACATTTATCATTTATTGTGAAATCTCCTATTATGGGAAACTCTTTAAATTATTAAATATCAGGATTGCTTGAAGGGGTGAAGACGGGGCTAGCTCACTTAACGTGACATCAAAGGTTAGGAATTTAGGTCTCATTCTACTATAGCAGAGATTGGCAAAGTTTTTCTGTAAAGGGCAAGGTAGTAAATATGTTAGGTTTTGTGGGCCATACGGTCTCTTTCACAACTACTCAGTTCTGCTGTTGTAGTGTGAAAGCTGCTGTAGACAATATGTAAACGAATGAGCATGGCTGTGTTCCAATAAAACTTTATTTATGGACACTAAAATTTGAATTTTATGTATTTTTCGGGTGTTGTGATATATTCTTAAGAATTTTTTCAACCATTGGCAAATACTATTCCTAGCTTCCAGTCTTTACAAAAGCACATGGTGAACTGGATTTTGATCACAGGCCTTAGTTTGCTGACCCTTATTCTGAAAGAAAGTTTCCTTTCTTACTGTATTTTAGTTTTCTTATTTATTTATTTATTTATGTACTTATTTACTTACACTTCTTTGATGGTTTGCTCTGTATCCGTGCGGTTTTCCATAGTGCAGGAAATGTGGACGGAATGAATTTTCCTGTCATTCTTTTATCTGTCAGTCTCTGCTTGATGTGGCAAAGGAGAATCAGGTGTTCAACCTCCAATGAGAGTAATTTCTGATATCAGTTGGTAGTTGCTGTTTAATTCTCAAGGTGCAGACAAGGCGGTGGAATTGACTTATCTCATTTTCACATTCTGGGAGATGATCTGTTCATCCTGAGGATGCTGTCAGTTTTCTGGTATTACTCTCCCTGCGTGGTCATTAACAACAGCAGAGTCCATAAATTGATCCCAGGTTTGAATTGTAAGTTGTTGGCCCTGAAAACTTGGTGAACAAACTTGCTGTCAGTGTTTGTATTGATGGAAATAGTCTGAGGTCAGCTTCATTACTGCACCCTAACTGTCTCATACATTGTCCGTTGATTTTTAGGTTGTGTTGCAAGAGGGTTCTTGTTTCAGACACTTGCTGCCAGACATAATCACCTCAAATATTTACAGTACAATGAATCATTCAAACTTAAGGTTGGCAGTGTCTTTTCGAAATGGTGTTCGTGAAGGACTGGGTTAATTTATCAGATACAGATTTTGAGAAATTCTTTTCTCTTAAAGCAAAGGTTCAATTTGCTAATAAATCAGTGGCAACTCTGTCTTCTGACACTATGGATACTTGTCTGTTCCACACTGAAGCTTGCCACTGGCATCTTTTGCAAGAGCGGACATATTCTTATCTATAAAGTGTTTTCTAGATTTATTCAGAAAAAAAATAAAGTGGGAATACTAGTTTCTTTCTTGAATAATGGAACTTAAAGATAGATCGAGGTGTATGAGTTATTACTGTTGCCCATTTTCAATGGCTACCGAGCTTTGGCGATTATTATCAGCTTATTTCTAGAATTATTTATTAAGCAGGGAATTTTATTCATGGTCAGATTTGTAATTTTAGCTAAGCTCTGATCAGATCACCTTGTGGTTTCTTGCAAACATTTTTAGTCCTTGTTTTGCGTCATCATGAAAGAAAATTTAACAAAAAAGATGTGTACTTGTCTAACTCCTGGGCATTTTTATTTATTCATTTATTTTTGGCCCTGTGGTTTCTCTCTCTGAGGTGATTGGAACACACCAGACCTCTCAGAAGTGTTCCGCTGTTTCCTTCCTCCCAGTAAGCAAATTATTTGCAAGTGACTTGAGAATAATTTCAAGTATTGGAGAGCTTTCTTCTCAACCACCCTTGCCAATGTTTTAGGTGATACACAAAGTTCTGTAGGTCAGCTTGAAATCATAATGCTTGCAAGGAAAAAAAAAATTAAAATTGACTTCAAAGGACAACTCTGACACGGTCAATTAATAATTAAAACAGTTTTTTAATGAGCTATGCAATTACCTGTATGTCCCTGGAGATGATGGTTTATGGTATTATTGCGGTGCCCTTTCTTTAGTCATGGCGCATGACATTTGTAATTTAAAGCCGGCTAGACATTAAAGTGACAGAACTTTCATTAACCTTGTCTAAAGTTTGCTGATGACAAATGACTTATAAAACATGCTGTTGTCAAAATATACCACATATTTAAGTACCTTAAAAGTCCTGTGGGCTCTGAGAAGCTATGGAGACTCAGAGAGAGACCAAGGCCACCAGTGTCCTGTGGAATTACTCGACAGAATCCCCGGTGTCTGGCACTATTTCTTTGTACTCAGGTAAGTGGTACCTGCTTCAGAGAAGAGCTTAATGTACTTTTCATGGATCTCTGGTTCAGGTAGGTTTCCCATGGGTTTTTGTACCACATGACATGATTCTGTCAACCAGTGCTTTATGACTATTGAATAATTTCTTCTAAACCTGCTTTGATATGTAAACTTTCAAGTCTTTAGAAGCAGTTTTATTTTTTCAACTTGAAACCAATTAGCAATTATGTTTTGATTTTAGCTTTTTTTGTATCTTGGCTTTCTAAATTCTTAGCCCTCTGTTTGTGCTATGCCGTACCTCTCTCTATTTTTATTTGTTTTCTCCCTGTATTTGAAATTTTCATTTGTTGTAGAAACTATATAGAAACATCCTCTAATTTTAAAAAATTTTCTCATCATACTTCTTTTAGAGGAATATCTTGAAATGCTACCAAGGGAGATATTGCAGGTGACTATCCTTTTATATTATAAAAATAATAAATATATAGTAATTAACATTAATGTGCAGATATTTTTTGCCAGGCATTAAGCTAAGAGTTCCATCTCATTTAATTCTCTTGGTAGCCAGCGCTTATAGCACTATTTTCCCATTTACAAATTTGAAACCTGAAGCACAAAAAGATTAAGTACTTGCTTACTGTCTCATAGCTTGTAGATGAACCAGGATTCACATCCTGACTGACACCAGAGATATTATTAGTAACCACCAAGCAACATGGCTTCTCAACTCACTTTTGTTTTTGTTTTTTCAAAATAAATTATAAGTTTGCTATCTGGAAAGATAAAGTATAGCAAACTTACAATTTATTTATTATTTAATAATTATAACAACCACCTTTAATAATTAAATAGAAAGAATTGTTATTTCATGTTTGTGCTATTCAGTATACCAATAAATATATGCTGGACAGCATACCAGCAAATATGAATTTAATATTGTAAGCCAAAGTTGAGTATTTACAGCTTATTCAAGAGACTTGTTAAGAGAAATTATAACCACCTTTTAACTCAAGTGGCATATGATAGGTACTTCATAAGTATTTGCTATTATTATTATTATTATTATTATTAACATACTCCCTACGTGTAATATATCTTGATTCTGTCATGGGTCTGTGTTTGAGGATTGGTTCCAATATAATTAGAGACTACAACTTTAACAACACATTGTTTTATTCCGTTTGGTTAATGTCCATACATTTCTTAAACACTATGTAAGTATTATACATTAAAAAGTATTAAATACTGTCATCCTATCAAATGCATCTTTTTGTTCATATTGCTGAATAGTAGTCTACTCTTAACTATTTTTTAGTTGAAGTATAACACCAGGGAGGTACACATAGTGTAAATGTACAGCTCAGTAAATTGTCACAAAATGAACACCCGAGTAACCATTACTGAGGTCAAGAACTTTGCCAGCAGCACACCCCGGAAGTCTTCCTCATGGCTTCTCAAAATTACTACTCTTCCTTCCTCCCCAGTGATAACCAAGATTTGAACTTTAATGCCATAGTTTTGCATTTTTTGTTTGCTTTTGCTTTTGACATTTTAAAAACTTCTTATTGTTGAAAATGTCAAACATACAAAAGCAGAGGGCATAGTGTATTGAATATCATGTTCTTATCACTCAACTTCAACAATTATTAACTCATGACCAATGTTATTTCACCTGCAATCTCACCTACTGTCCCTACCATGCATCATTTTAAAGGAAATTATAGACATTGTATTATCTTTCCATAAAGATTTTGGTATATATCTCTAAAAGACAGGGATTCTTTTTAAAAAAGATAACCACAATATTTTCTTACCTAAATACTTTCATACCAACAATATCCAGTCAGTATTAAAATTCTGTAATTGCCTTGTATTATTATTACTTTGAAAAAAAAATTTTTATTTGTTGAGTCAAGAGTCAAATAAAGTCCATGAGTTATAACTACTTGATTAGCATGCCAAGTTTTTTTTAACCTATAGCTTCTTCACCCTTTTTTCTGCCTTGAAGTTTCAGAAACTGGACTGCTTGTCCCATAATTGCCCACAGTCTGATTTTGCTTACTATGTCTTCCTGATGTTGTTTAACATGCTTTTTAAAAATTTTTTGATTTCTTGTTAGTCAAATAAGTCTATCAGATTCAAGCTTACTTTCCTTTTTTGGGGGGATGGGAGAGTATAAAGGGCAAGAATACTTCATAGGTAGGTACATAATGTCTGTACCTTTTTGTATGCATGTGGTGTCAGTAACCATTTGAAGATCATTGTGTAGATTTATTCTTTCAGTGAGGGCCGCAAAATGGTGAGGATCTTATTCTGCCATTCCTTCATAAGGAGAAACTTCCCCTTATCATTTAACTTAAGGTGAAGTATATAGAGAATGGCAAGACAGATGACTGATTCTTTATCTTTATTTACTGATTTTCACAATAGTTAGTTGGTTCTCAGCACCCTTCAAAGATAATTATGAAAGTTTTTTTTTTGCTTTAGTATTATTTTGAATATATAGGATTAAACATACTTATGCTTCAATCCATTCAATTATTATTCTTATTGATATTCAAATTATCCTGCTTTTGGCCAGTGGAAGACTCTTTTAATTTTGACCCCAGAACCTTTGCTAATATCCTTTTCTGATTGTGATAAGATATTCGAGGCTGATCTTAGAAAGTTTTTTATTTTGTTTTGTTCTTGCCTCAGACCTGGAATCAGCTATTTCTCCTAGAAGCTCATTTCTTTTAGTGGGAAGTGTTATTTAGAAACTGTACTCTGGTCCCTGGGGTATGCTTATTCCTACTGGGTAGGTCACATTTTTAGATCTTTTTAGCATACAGAACTAGGAAATGTATTGTTATTGTCTTAAAGATAAAATGTATAAGGACTCCATTTTGACTCTTCCAATTCAAATTCAAGACTACATAGCTTTCACTTAAAATCATGCATTTGCGTTTTCATTCATGCATGTGAAAAATCCTGACACCAACACTGGAGATTCTGAAATTGGGATACATCATACACACAGTAATGTGGTTTCTGGGAGGTAAAGCTTGGCATCTGCATTTTTAACAAGTTCCACAGGTGATTCTGATACTCACCAAAGGATGAGAACCACTGATCTATTTTTTATGAACTATTTTATGTTATAGATACTTAAATGGAACCTCCCATTTTCTTCTTAGAATCCCTGTTTTCTTTGTTCATTGTCCATTCTTTTTTCTTTTTTTTTTTTCTTCTCTTTCTTTCTTTCTTTCTTTTTTTTTTTTTTGAGGCAGTGTCTTCCTGTGTCACCCAGGCTGGAGTGCAGTGGCATGATCTCAGTCACTGCAACCTCTGCCTCCCAGGTTCATGCAATTCTCATGCCTCAGTCTCCTGAGTAGCTGAGACTACAGGGGTGCACCACCACATCTCGCTAATTTTTTTATTTTTAGAAGAGATGGTGTTTCGCCATGTTGGCCAGGCTGGTCTAGAGCTCCTGACCTCAAGTAATCCACCTGCCTCAGCCTCCCAAAGTGCTGGGATTACAGGCATGAGCCACTGCGCCTGGCCAAGATTGACGATATTCTTGATGAGCCACCTGTGTACAACCTGAATTCTTTTCTTGTTTAACTCATTGCTCTGTGCATCTGATAGAAAAGACTAGTTATTTCACTTCTGTGAAAGCCAGTCTGCAGTTAACTTTGACCACTTGGAATGCTAAAATACAGGTGAACCTCGCAACTAAGGCTCTGCCTGAGGCCAGAGAGAGAACCCCCCCTCATTGCTTTGAGCAGAATGCCTGGTACTGGAGTAGATTTGCTTAAGGGCAACTCTGCATTTGATAAAATATCAGAGCAATTGATGTCCTTGTACCCTTGTTCCTTTTCTTTCCTCTTATGCAGAAATGTTAATTGACAATCAAAGGAGTAACAAGTGCATACCTGAATTCACAAGCCTTTGGGGCCCATCTTTAATACTTCTGCAGATCCAGGCCTGGTTTAGGTTCTGCCTTCTTTCATCCATGCTCACCTGAGAGTTCCAGTGTTTTCCTTGTTCTTGTTTCTGCAATCAGAGTTCTAAAATTTGACTCTAGCTGGTCATTTTATCGCTTCTCTCTGTTAGAATAGACTATAGATCTATATCAGAACATTTAACTTTTAATTGATTTGTATTGATAATAGGTGAAAAAGAAGTTAATTAGCCTGGAAATGACTATATCGTAAGATCAGACTTTGGTTAAAAATTTAACCACACTAATTTTGATAATCTTCTACATTCATTTAATATTAGCTTTGTTTTGTGTTAAATTTGCAAACTTTCACATTTTTATCAATGTTCTTGAGGGGGAGGCTAAGATACTCTCAATTTATGGTGCAAAATGGAACTTTAGGTCAATAATTTGACCTCTGTGATTTAGGTCACACATCTTATAAGTGGAGGAGCGACTACTCAATCTGATTCCTGGTATTTTTTCTGTTATAAAGCACACTCTTAAAAAGAAAGAATTCAAAGTTGCTTCCAAAAGTGCAATGTAAGAAAAATAATTTTAGGAAAGGTCAAAAATGATTAGAAGAAAGAAGTGAGAATTCTGTTAATTTAGTCTGGCTTTGAGATTTCTGTTTGTTAGCCAAGACATAAAGGGAAAACTTTGGCTCATAGAATACTTATCTGATTAAAGAAAGCACATGAATTTGCATGGAATGCAGACTTTTTTTGGCATTGAATTCTCTGAAGAATATATTATATGATCCTACTAGGGGATATTTGTAGCAATGAATTATACCTTCACTGCTGATTTTGTGAAAGATGTAAAAGTAAACTTCAAATGAGCATTTTTCATACTCTTCTTAACCATTATCACATGAACTTATTGCCAAGGTTTTAGGTATGATGCTGTCAGATGAAAAAGGTACAAGATATATGCTTAAGTGAAGCATTTACACTAGGTTTTAGTGTTGATGCAATGTATCTTTTCTCATTATTTTACTTTTAACCTGTTAGTCTTTATGTTTAAAGTGATTTTCTTATTGTAAGTATGTAGTTGGGTCTTAAAAAAATCCATTGGCCGGGCGTGGTGGTGGGCACCTGTAGTCCCAGTTACTTGGGAGGCTAAGGAAGGAGAATGACTTGAACCCAAGAGGCAGAGCTTACAGTGAGCCCAGATCATACCACTGCACTCCAGCCTGGGCGACAGGGAGACTCCGTCTCAAAAAATATAAATAAAAAATAAATCCAATCTGACAATCTCTGCCTTTTAATTGGGTGTTTAGATCATTTACTTTTAATGTTCTTACTGCTGTGATTAATTTTTAAATTATCTTACTATTTCTTTTTTATTTGTATCATCTGCTCTTTGTTCTCCTTTCCTTCTTCTTCTTTCTTATTTTGTGTTGATTATTGTTTATTATTCCAGTTTATCTCCTCTGTTGGTTTATCAGCTGTAATTCTTTGTTTTAATGGTTATTTTAGAGCTTATTGTATGTATCTATAACTTATCAAAGTCTATGCAAATGATGTTATACCCCTTTATATGTAGTCTAAGAGCCTTAAGACTGTGTACTTCTATTTTCCTCTCAGCCTTTCTGCTACTTTTGTCAAACATTTTACTTTTATGCATATGCTATAAACCCCACAATACATTATTATTGTTTATTCAATTTATCTTTTAAAAATTAAAAATAATTTAAAATATCTTTTAAATAATAACAGAAAAGTCTTATATATTTTCTATATATAAAGTGCATTTTTTGGGTGCACTTTATTCCTCCCTGTCAACCTATATTTCTATTATTTTCCTTCTGCCTAATAACTTTCTTTAACATTGCTTGAAATATGGGTCTACTGGCGATGAAGTATTGCTTCTTTTATTTTACACCCCTCTCTCCTTTTTTATAATTGTTATTGTTCAGGCAGGACAGTAAATGTTGTCCCTGTTAACTTCATTTTGGTGAGAAATAGAAGGCTTCTTTAGTTTTAAATGTAGGTTAAATTGTCGGTAGTTAATGCTGAATTCTTTAATAGCTGAGTTGTAGTGACATTAAGTATTCACTGTGGGTGTGGGTGCCTGTGACCTCCTTCAGAGGTCGATATATAGGGATCAGGGTGGATAGCTATAAAACCCAGGTTGTATTCCTCTGTCCAGATAGTGCAGCTGTATTAGTCTGCTTGGGCTGCCATATCAAAATACCATACTGTGGGTGGCTTAAACAATGGAACTGTATTTCTCAAAGTCTGGAGGCTGGAACATCCAAGATGAAGGCATTGGAAAGATTGGTTTGATTCTGAGACTCTTCTCTTGGCTCATAGACAGCCAGCATCTCTCTGTGTGTTTGCATAACCTCTTCTTTGGATATGCACATGTGAAAGGGGAAGACACAGCAAACTCTCTGATGGCTCTTTTTTTAAGGGCACTAATGCCATCATGAGGGCCTCACCCTTATGACCTCATCTAACCCCAATTTCCTGCAAAGGGCCTGACTCCAAATACCCCCTCGTCAGGGCTTAGGACTTCAACGTGAATTTTGGGCGGATACAAACATTTGGTGTATATCAGCAGCCACAAGTTGTAGTGTTCTGTGAACCTGAAGCTTTCTCCTTATAACTTGTGCTGTTTGTGGTTAAGGACCAGAGCTATACCTCTGCTCTGATCTCTTTCTTACCCCTCTAGGCAGCTCCATGGTAATATAAGGAACACTTTACCCATCAATAGATTAGAACCTTACCTGTACTTGTCTGGAGAGAGAATTTTTCTTCTCGTAATTCTTTTTGAAGTGTCAAGAACTTATTTAGTTTCACTGGATTAAAGAGAGCAAAATTATCAGCTTGAATCAGGAGCAACTTGAAGGAAGAGATCAGGGCTATGAAGCCTGTTGGGAGATCTGCATTTATAAGGAGATGGCTTCAGCAAGGATAAGTCATATCTTAACATCTTAGTCTTAAAGGACAGATTTGTTGCAAAGAAAATGGAAATGAAAGGAAAAAGTGCTAAGTCTTTTTTTCCGTGGCAGCATTTCAGAATTATGTATTGGAGCTCAATTTTTGCTTTTGCCTCTCCCTTCCGTTAATATTAGAGTCAGAAGCCTGATCAGACACGGTGCTGTTTTTTCTGCCTAACCAAAGCTGTGGACAGGTGAAACCTGTAAAGATATTAATGAATCAAGAAATTTCATATGAGTGAGGTGGTTGAATTTTATTTCTGTTGTTAATGTTAGGTGACGTTGTTAATGCTACGTATTTTGTTACAGAGATTCCAGGATGCCAATATGCCTTTAAATTTGTTCAGAATTTTATGTGGGATTATACTTTTATATTTTAATTTACTTTATAACTTGTTAGCTATTCTTTCTCTAAACATCTGAGAGATAGTTTTCTTCCCGGCTTTAAAATTTAATTGAAAAATAAAACTGTAACTATGTTTTGTTAAGTTAAACAATACTCTCTGCCAGGCTTCTTAAGGCAAATAGGATTATAAAATCTTACATGCCCAGTTCATATTACTCGCTCTGAACAACCGATTAACCACTCCCATATAATCCTAGGAGAGTTTAAAAATAAAATTACAGCTTTCTTAATGTTTCTCACATTTGCCCAAAGGTTTCAAAGAAGGTGCCATAAGAAATATATGAAGGTGCCCTTGGAAATAAATGCAAAGAAGGTGCTGTGGAAATTAACTTTCTTTTGGTGGCATCTTTGCAGTGAGATTGGGCTATTAGGGGCATTTTAGTTTTCCTGTACCTAGGACAATCTGCTGCTTTTAGTTTTCCTGTATCTAGAACAATCTGCTGCTTACAGTGATTCCCTGATGCCTTTATTAAGGGAAAGAGACTTCCCTTTTTAGGATTCATCTAACAAAGTGTTATTGCTTACCTATGCTTACCTATTTTTTTTTTTAAGATTTTTTTTCACTCTGCTAGGCACTGGGGAACTGTAAGGACTAAGAGGACCTCTTCCCCTCTAGA
Organism: Macaca nemestrina; assembly: GCF_043159975.1. NCBI lineage: Eukaryota > Metazoa > Chordata > Mammalia > Primates > Cercopithecidae > Macaca > Macaca nemestrina. The sequence continues at coordinate 115,216,849 of NC_092136.1, read as the reverse complement.
ACCACACTACAATTTAGTAGGGTAGCCACTAGCCACCTTGGCTATTTCAATGTAAAGTTAATTAAAAATTCAGTTCCTTAGTAGTACAAGACACATTACAAGTGCTCAATAGCCATATGTGGCTAGTGGCTATCATATTGGACAGCATAGATATAGAGCATTCCTGACATTGCAGAAACTTCTGTTGGACAGTACTGTACTAGAAGTTATTATTCAGATTTGTTTACCCACATATATAGTTGTTGTAGTAGTGTTTTTAGTCTTAGAGTCATGTTAACCAAGGGATGGATAGGAAAAAAAATACGCTAGAGGGAAAATTATTATGGGCTATTCAGGTGTTCTTGTTACTGTATGTGCCCCTAATATTAGGATTTTCTTCACAGAACATTATCATTCAAAAAAGAAGTCATTATATATATTCAGGTTCTTACAAAGGCTCTCATATTACTGACTAATCTTTCAATTACAGTACTTTATTTTGAACATCAAAATGGCTTTCATGAATGTTTGCTTATGGTGCTTGAAGAAGTTAGTGGTAAAATCAGATTTAAAAAGAAGAAAGAAATTTAACACAAATTTAGTAATCTGGGCATGACCTCACAACTACAAGTGTTGCACATTATTGTAAACAACCCTTTTTAAGAACAGATAAAGCAACACCACAAGTGTCATTGCTATGGAGATCACAATTATACCCCTGCAGGATCTATGACAAACTGTCCTGCTATTTAGCAAATTGGTACTTGTGGTAACTGTGCCATACATGAATTTTAAAAAGTGCTATACCTCAAACAATCTGGAAGGGAAGACGATTTGCTCAGGGAAGTAAAAAAAAAAAAAAAAAAAAAAAGAATCTGGTGATAATAAAGACATTTTTGTGCCTGGGGAGTTCTTAATGGAATGTGAGAGGAAAGAAAACAAGGAGCTTTTCTAAATTAAATATGCTCTATAATATGCCATGTGATTTTGAATGTGCATACGACTAAATGAAGGAAATACTATACCTAGACATTTAACCATTTCAATCTCAGTCTTAAAAGTTAATGTAAATAAGTTGTTAAAAAAAAAAAAACCACCTTATTTTTTGAGGAAATCATCTCATATGGAAAATGAGAGATCATCTTATATTCAGGATTCACTTAAACTTGAATTTGGATATATAAAGTATCTACTTCTGGAGATAACCTTACTGTTTTTTTTTTTTCTAAGAAATTCTAAGCATTTCCAGAGAATTGATTAAAATTTATTAAACTACAGAAAGTGAAATCAGAAGACTACTGAATAATTTCTTAAAATCATGTTAAAATATATAAAATTTATATGCATGTAAGTATGCTAAAAGTATACAGAAAAGAAAAATGTGGAAGAAATGCAACAAAATGCTAACAGTGGTTGACTGGGCAGTGGGATTCGTGTTCTCGTTACTCCTTTATTATTTTCTGTTTCATTTTCTATAATGAATATGCATTATTTTAATAATTAGAATAAAAAGAAAATGTAAATGAACACTTAAAAAGCACATGTTAAAGAGAACTCTTGATTTGATGTATAGGTTCATCCTTCATAGGTTAAGCAAATGGAAAGAAACTTCTTTGTACAAAGACTAATTCCATGTCGGCATTGGGTACCTTTCTCAGAGAAAATGGGTTGTCTAACCAGCACGCCTTGTTTGTTTTTTAATCTCTAACAACATTTAGGATATCATACAAAATAGAAGTCTTGGAAATTCTTACATATATGATGATTATTTTTAGAGATGGGGCCTTGCTATGTGGCCCAGGCTGAAGTGTGGTGGCTATTCACAGGCACAGTCACAGCTCACGGCAGCCTCGAACTCCTGGGCTCATGCTGTCCTCCTGCCTCAGCCTCCGGAGTAGCAGAACTGCTGGCGCATGGCCACTGCGCCCGGCTTTACAAAAGCTATTAAGACTTTTGTTTTGTTCAGCATGTCTGGGTAACATTGCATGGCCTATCCCAAAGTCTGAAATATTTTAAATTGCAACTGACAAGATGTTAGGATACTCAAAGGAAGAATTGACCACACATAAAATTGTTTAAATGTGCTCAGCACTTTTTAGACTATTTCACATTAATTCCTAGTGAAATAATGTAGAAAGATTACTTTAGGGGTAAAGGTAATTTAGGCCTTTTTTGTTCTTTTTTGGTGTTGACTTACTCTGACTTTGACTAACTCAAGTCATATACATCAAATTTCCTCTGTATTACTCAAGTTTTTGGTTTTGTTTTTGTAAATTGCCTTGACCTATTTGGAGGAAATACATGTTCTAAGAAATTTGAACACAAATGTATCCTTGGGATGCTATTTCTCTTCCTTTCTTTCTCTAGTGCCATTTTTTACATCACACAGATTTGGAAACAAAATGACGTATTTCTTTGCAAGTTGTGTGACGAGTAGAAGAAAGGAAAATATTAGCAACTCTCTGCATATACAAAGAGACTTTTCAGGCTCTCCGAGGGGATATGAACTCCCAGGTACCAGAAGACTAACCCTCTTTACAACCTTACAAAATCCTGTACAGATGACCTATGTGTAAAATGCACTGCCTGTTGCTTTGGATATCACTTGACACTAAAAAGCTATGCATTTTGTATTTTTGCATGTCAGAATCTTAGCCAGAGGAATTAAAAATAAATATTTAAGTAGGTTCCTGACTTTTCCTATCAAGGAGGCACTGAGACAGGCAATTTGCTTAGCAAGTCTTTTTGTTCACCTGTTTTTGTGCTGCGGAGAAATGTGATGTTTGCTTCTGATGATTCCAAATGTGCATGCATTACATGGTCAGAGCAGAGTATAGTAAATGCCAGTGCTATCGGTGGAAGGCTGGATGATAACATGTGACCCGAGTGACAGAAATAAATGTGTCCTGGCAAAAAGGAGCCATTAATCTGAATGAAAATATTACCACACAGTGGGCAGATTAATCTTGGCAGTTTATGGCAGTGGCCCTCATATATAAAACCTATTCTGTGTTCCCACAAATGCCCAATCAGTAGACAACTGCTTGTGACTGTGTGGGACGCTCGGGTAAAATCTTCCGATGTTAATGATCCCGAATTTCTAAATGCTCTTATCCTAAAAATTGATTCTTAGTTTAAGCAAGATTAGCAATGTGGGCCATTCAACTTTTTTGTTTGTTTGATTTTCTGAAAATATTTATATATTTGGGGTTTAAACAAAGAATTTTTTTTTTTTTAATTTTTTGCCGCACTCAGAACACCTTAGCTAATATATGAGGTGATTAAAAAGCTATTGTAGAAGTCTTCTTGTCTGGTTTATTGATGCTAGTAGTTGATTAATCAAAAAAAGTCATAACAAATTATAAATACACACCTTCTACTTTTCGTGTTAGTATTAAATCTATATACAGGTATTTTTCTTTTTTTATTTGCCAACATTTGATATCAGGTCAAGGCCTAGTTGAAATTCCCTGACATCTTCCTTGTATAGACAATACCCACAATGCTAATCTCTATGATTTTCAATCTCTGTCTCTCTAAATTGGCATGGTAAGTTAAAGATACTGGGAAACAATCTAAATACGGAATCCTCCTAGATTTTCACTAAATTTCCCCACAACTTCTCAGTTATCTAACCTACATCAGCTTTAGTATTTTTTAATGACTCATCTTGATGAAGTCCATTCAAACATTCTGCTTAATTTTGATAGAAACAGTGAATCACTTTCTGTTTACACTCGTATTTCATGGATTTATATGGAATAATCTGTTCACATCCTATTTGATTAACACAGTTGGAGTAAAGAGGCTTGGGACCAAACCCAGTCCACCTGTGGTGAATGTGTGACTCAGCTGGTGGGACTAGCCATGCATGGGGGTACACTAGAGAAGTCCACCAGGATGACTCTGCAGAGTGCCCTTCACATCAGGGCATGTTCTACAGAGGGAATGGATATCATCATTGCTTCATTAAGCCTGTCACGTTTTCTATAAACATCTACAAATAGCTATAGGTAAAAATGGATAAAGAATATAATTTTTAATATTATGTTCTCTTTATCAAATGAAAAGCCAGATATAGCTAAGTAAATGCTAATGCAACTGTTTTTAAATGAGGTACATACCAACACTAATAAGTTCTGAATTGTTCATTTTACTACTTTTACATTTATTATGTATGTGGTATATTAATTGATTGCTTTGTGAAGCTGTTTAAAATTTTTCGAGAGTAGAGAGTGATAATGTGCCAAATGTGAAATAAAATTGGAGAGGTGAAGCTGCCAACAGCTTAAGTGTTAGTACTGACTGACAGTGACAGGATTCAAGAAGTATCATCGATACCAATACACTATGTCCCAACTATAATATGACCAGAGTGAGTATGGTCCTTGCTAAACAAGTTAAACACAAGCGTTTTTTGTTTTTGTTTTTTTTCTTCCTAGTGCTTTATAGTTTCCCCCACTATAGAAAATGCATGAAGACTTTTTAAATGGTGATATTTATGGCCATGATAGACGTGTGCGTCTACAAGACCAAGTCCAGGTGTTTCCATTGCGAATACAGGGAAGGAGTTGATGTAAGCAAGTGATTACTTAAAAGGAAAAACAAAAAAAATGGAAAAAGGATAGGAGAGAATGTTAATTGGGAGGGTTTCAACTATAAAGGAGACTCAAGGATGGGCATAAATGTAAATGTTAGGAACACATTTGAAAGAACTTGGCCTTAGAAAAGAGATTTATAGAAGCAAATAATTCAAGAACTGTAGGTTTTGAAACTGAGACACACTCATTGCCAGACAGAATAAGAATGAACATACCTGAAATTTCACTGAGAAAGATCACAGATATACAGTCACGTGTTGCTTAACGATGGGGATATGTTCTGAGAAATGCGTTGTTAGGCAATTTCATCATAATGCAAAAATCATAGAGTGGATTTACACAAACCTGAATGGTATAGCCTATGACACACCTAGGCTGTATGCTACAGCTCATTGCTCTTAGGCTACAGACCTGTACAGCATGTAACTGTAATGAATAGAGTAAGCAATTGTAACACAGTGGTATTTGTGATCTAAACATATCTAAACAGAAAATGTCCAGTAAAAATATGGCATTATAATCTTAGGGGATCACTATTGTATAAGCTGTACATTGTTGACTGAAAGTTGTTATGTGGTGTATGACTGTATTTAAAATTATAAGAACATACGATCCCAAGGTCATTTGATTCAGGCCCCAATAAAGAACTAAAATAGTCCAAGAATCTTACCCTTTCCCATTAGTGAATGAGGGCATTCTTCAGCCTTCCTAGTTGAACTGATGCAATGATCAGTGGACCTTGAATCTAAGGAAACAAATTTCTGTTTATCTTAAGCCTTCTCAATTGTGCTTTTGTATGCGTTCATCTTATTCTTTCTATTATTCTTAACTTAGTCATCCAGATTGCTGCTTAAAATGGAAAATTAGCCTAAAATGGAGTGGGCAAACAAACAAATCTATCACTGTCCAGAGTTTCTAAATCCTTAACCCATTTCTTACAAGAAGAGAGGGAATTCTTTTCTTTAATATTGAAAAGACGTTACCTGGAGCACCCCTAATGAACCTTGTTCCACACGTTGAATGATGCAGTAGAATTTGGAGGATTCTGACATTCAGAGAACAGCAGCCAACTGTCAAAAAAACGGTAGGAGATGGTAATAATGACCTCGATTTAAGGTCACTGGTGCTTGAATGCTTGCGGTATTTTGGCACTAGCTATGCCACGTCCTGCTGATCATGGAACTGGTGCCAGGTTCACTCAGTGGGGCCAAAGGAACTTTGAGTATAGTGACAAGAGGCTAAAGAGCCTGAGCCGCTTGGCTTATAAGATTGATTCTTAATGGAAGATTGATCTGGATTGGGCGAATCTGTGATTTTTCTGTTGATAGGGACTTGAAATTGGTGAATGAGATAAACATGAAGTTCAGATTCCTTAGCAGATGACAACAGCTTTGCTCTGTATTCCTGTCACCTAGCACCTAGTAGGTGCTTGACTATTGAATGAAGAAACAACTGAACACATTTTCTAGGTAGACTTCTAATAGTATTAATATCTACATTGGATTTGTAAAAGTAATGATGTTACCGGTACACATTTAATTAGTGAGGAGTACTTCCTTTGGGGTTATAAGCATAAAAATACTCAATAACCTCATTGCTTTATTGATGTTTGTTTGTGAAGAAGGATTAAATAGTATCTTGCCTTTTTTCCTTTGCTTTTAATCATTCATTGTTAAATAGAGGCTTAGGCCATCTGTCTCTGCCAAGATCTGCCTCGATATGGAAGACTGTATAATAGAGATACTAAAAAAAACCTCTCTAATAATCTGTTTATACTATTATTCTCCAGGCTTTTCCCTAAAACAGTTTTAAGTAAATTTCTTACCTTGAACTGCAAACTTATCTATTAATTAAAACTAGTTTTGTTGACTAGGTCGCAATGCTCTTGAGGCCTGTGGAAATTGTCCTTAGCTGCCTTTTCTCTTGAAGATAAGACAGAAAACAGGATGCCTTGCCGGGTTTAAAAAGTAAAATACAAACTGTCAGTTTTCTGATACCAAGGAACATTTTTTTGAGAATCAACATTCCAATGGCTAATCTAGTTAACTCTCAGTGGTATAAGATAGGAAAAAGGAAATTGACTGTGTTTTGGTATTTGGTTTTATTTTATTTTATTTTATGCTAAGTGCTTCTTAGGCAATTCTGCCTCATCAATATTCCGTAGATGTAGGCATCATTAACCTCGGTGAAAAGTTTATCACAAGCCACTGTTAGGACTTGTTTTTGAATAATATGACTCCAGTATTTAAATGAAACAAACTACCTATACCCAAACTCAATCAACAGAGTTTAAAATTATTCAGAATATGGAAAAATAAGGTTTAGGGCCTGGGTGCTGTGGCTCTCACCTGTAATCCCAGCACTTTGAGAGGCCAAGGCGGGAGGATCACTTGAGCCCAGGAGTTTGAGATCAGCCTGGGCAACAGAAAGAGACTCCATCTCTACCAAAAATAAAAAAAAATACCCGGGTGTGGTGGTGCACACCTGTGTCCCAGCTACTCGGGCAGGTGAGTTGGGAGAATCACTTGTGCCCAGGAGGTCGAGGCTGCGGTGAGGCATGATTGTGCTGCTGCACTCCAGCCTGGGGTACAGAGTAAGACCCTGTCTCCAAAAAAAAAAAACAAAAACGATACGGTTTGGGTGTGTGATTTGGGGCAGTGTTTTTGGCATGCACGGGTGTATTGGGGGTGTGCATATGCCCAGACATATGCGCAATCTGAAGACGTAGTATGAATTTTCCTTGAAATAAATTTGGCTCTTAGAAGTGCTTTCTTCTCAGTCACATGCAAAATATGGTGAAGAATCGTAAGCAGTCATAAATAGTGGCTTGTATACACCATTCAGGGTCAACTTCAACAAAATACAGGTCACTCAATTTTATCCAGCAGTCACAGTGCTGGATCTACTGTGGGACTCTTAAAATGTTTCAAGTGAGAGCTGGATAGTCATAGCTAGAATCTGAGTTATACATTCTGATTTCCTTTATGGACTGTAGATTAACTGCAACTCCGATAATACTTCATTATAATCCTACTGATTTCTTTCTGGCAAGAGAATTGCCAGGTACCCAGCTCTGCACGTCCTGAATCCTGTCAGTAGCTCTAGTTTATAAAGGATGATTTGCTAATGAGATTTCGCAGACAAGCACTAGATATTGATGGTGATTCAATGTTGTTTGTTGTCTGAGTGGTTGTTTTGCTTCAGGGTAGTTTTTGTTTTCCATTTCTTTAGCAACCTCTTTCTCTACCCCGCTCTTGCAGAATTTGAGATCAAGAAATAGGCCATTATTAATTACATATAGACATTATAGAATGTTTTGGGGGTTCTTAGTCAAAATGTAAATGATAGTTTAAAACACAGTTTGAATACCCTGAGTATCTTTGTAGTCAGTAAATAGTGATTGCCATGAGGACCACGAGTGTATCAAGACAGTTTCATTGTAGTATTCAATGAAAATCTTAAAAAACATAAAATAAAATTCTTGCTGTATTTTATGAGTAGGCTACAAGAACCTAGTAAGATTTTAAGGTAGAAGAACCTTTAGAAGGGGCTGAAGGTCACAGTTGTCACTCCTTGTGTGAAAACATGTGAATTGCCTTCCAGACACTTTTATTTTGCCTTAAGACTGCAACTGTTTTCTGTCTAGGGGTTCTGCTGACAGCACGACCGCACGAGTACAGTTTCCTTTCTGTGCATCAGCACAATCGGAGATTGCAATGCTGCTTGTGGCCGTTAGGATTTAGTCATGGAATGTAAGGAATTTTCAACAGGAAATGTATCTGGCTTTGATATATTTTCATCTGCCGCAGTCGCTTAACCTGCATGCCTTTTGGGTGTCAGCATTTAATTCTAGGATTTCATTGGAACATGTGTGTATATAGTTTTCTCCGTCACTGTCTCCAGTAACCCATTTGATGCTGTTCATGTACAGGCCCTGTTTTCATTAATAATCACGTAAGCAGCATTAGCAGGTTTTGGCAAATGCTCCATCATCTATGCCGAGGAACATAAAACGCTTATCGGCAGTATAATTTAATTTCACTGTGCATTTTTGGTTAGGATGCAGCCAACAAAGTCAGCAGAAGTGCAAGTTGTTTTTAGGTGGCTCAGTTGTATTGTAGTTGTACTTACTGTACCTCACTGCTCTTAAGTGTCTTCCATAACAAATATGGTGTCAGCGCCAGCTTTTGGATATGTGACTTATACAAATGTCAAAGTAGCAGGTGTATTACTTTATTTCCAAAGAAAGGCTTCTTTATCGTCTCCACTACATGATTAATGCTCTTAGCCAGTTGGCTGCAGAATTTAACCTGGCAGGGCCCCAGCACATAGTAGGTGGACAATGAATGGATATAACCATTGTTGTGGTTTTTATTCAAGGCTCTCAACATATGATTGAATGAAGATACCTAGAAACTGAAATATCAAGGCAGTTGTGAGGATAACTGAGGAACACTGGGTGAAGCTTATGTAATGTCATGATTTAGCACATGCCTTATTATTTTCATAGCTCTCAAACTTAGTCCTACTAGGAGAGAAACTGTATTTGGAACAGTACAGAGCAAATATGTGAGTGTTTTCATGTGCCGTTCTCTTACATTTAAACTAAATAAATTTAAAACATTCAACAAAGATTGAGTCAGGAGGATTTTATCTTATTCATCCTTAAAAAAAGCCTTCTTTGGTGCCAGGCATGTAGTAGACACTCAGTAAATATTTGTTGGCACACTAGCTTGGTGCTGAATATAAGACATGTTCAGTTTTGTTGAATGACCAATTGAGAATGTAGGAGTCACTGTAATCATGGTGGGACCCATTTCTCTAAGGACGTTTCTAATATGACTGTGTCATTTCTTTGTCTTGGACTGGTCTTTTATCAAGGTTGTTACTGACATGGCTATGCTTTATTGGGGTATCTACTATATGCCAACCATTATACTTGGTTCTCTAGCAATATCATCTCATCTTGATACATTGTACTAGTGAGAATTACAAGAAATTTCATATTCAAATGAAAGAGAATTTTTAATTTAATTTTTATATCCCCAGATTACTTAATAATCTGCTAAAGGGAATAGTTCTCCTTTCCCTCTACATGGATTCCCCATCAGAAGCTCATGCCTTTGAGCGGTATACTTGGCCACTGAACTGGAAAATTGTCAGTCTTCATAACAACGTTTTAGATCCTAGAACCTCAATGGAACAGTTTCTCAAAAATTTCTACCATCTTATGAGAAGCCACACAGATGTGCCTTCATATTGTAGTATATTAACAAGATGGTAATGCATGTATGTATACAAATCTATCCTGAGAGTCTCCTTTGAGGGTTGATTCAAAACTCACTCCTCATCTTGGTTTTGGTTGCTTGATATGGGAAGAACAAAACATTTATCTTTATGTTCTGACAATAGAAATAGTAGTTGGTATGAAATACTCAGTGGGCGAAGCAGTGAATGATAAGGGAAATAGTATTTAGCATGTTGCATTTGCAAAGGAAACTCTTAGAAAAGTGGCTAACTTTAGATTTACTTATACTCCTTAGAGTTCATAGGGATGAATTTAGGTGAAGCGATGATATTTGAAGGAAAAGGTACAGGTCTACTTACAGTAGACTAGATTAGGTGAACTTATTATGCAATATGTTTTAAAATTACTGATGTGACATACATTAATCTCAAAATAATTATGCTGTGTGAAATAAGCTGGATAAAAAGAGTATAATAGTTGATATGGTTCAGCTGTGTCCACACCCAACTCTCATCTTGAATTGTAGCTCCCATAATTCCCACATGTCATGGGAGGGACCTGGTGGGAGGTAATTGAATCATGGGGGCAGGTCTTTGCTGTGCTATTCTCATGATAGTGAATAAGTCTCACAAGATCTGATGGTTTTATAAAGGGGAGTTTCCCTGCACAAGTTCTGTTATTCTCTCTTGTCTGCTGCCATGTAAGATGTGCCTTTCACCTGCCATGATTGTAAGGCCTCCTCAGCTATGTGGAAGTGTGAGTCCATTAAACCTCTTTTTCTTTATAATTTACCCAGTCTCCAGTATGTCTTTATCAGCAGTGTGAAAATAGGCTAATAAATACTTTATGATTCTTTGAGAAGGAGGATCAATGACTGCTTGAGAGGTGGTGGATGGTGCTGGCATAGGAAGGAAGGATGACAGATGGGTACCGGGAATTTTTAGAAGTGATGACTATGTTTCTTCTCTTGATTGTGGTGATGTTTTGCAGCTGTGTACAGCTGTGCCAGAACTTATTAAACTGTACACTTCATATATGTGGACTTTATTATACATTTATTAAACCTTAATCAAGCTATTAGAAAAAAATGTAATTTTATGGCAATTACCACATTATAATCAACTAATTATCTAGTGCCTGTCTGTTGTACTAGACTGTAAGCTCCCAAGAGACAGGCTTTTTCTGTTTTTATCTATGTTCTCAGTGTCTAACCTGTGAGATGTTCCTATTAAGTAGTCATTAAATAAGTCGAGTAAGTAAATAGATATGTTATTTAGCTAAAGCACAGACAGCTATTATTGGCTGACCACTTGCCATATGCTGGGTGCTATGCTAAAAATACATTATGTTATGAATCGTCACAAACAATATTTTTGAGAAAGGCAATTTTGTTATCCCTGTTTTACAGAAAAGGAAACAGAGCTTAGAACAGTTAAGTAACATGCCCTAGACCACTGGCTAATAAGTGGACAAGGCTGAGTGATTTTAAGTCTGTGGTGGTAACCTCTCCACTTTGGACCCTTTTGGCATCTCCTTATGGCCTGTGTAGATTTTTAAAGCTGTGACGGGGAAATTTGCAAGGATGTAAGACTCACTTCCTAGCCCCACACTTTCATCACAATGGGAACTTCAGTGAACATTTAAAACTGAATGAATGAACCCAGTGCTGAAAGTCTGGGAAAATCTTTTTCCTTTTGTTTACTTTCCCGGTATTAATAGAGCAACGTTGTCTTACTACACGTGGCTCTGTTTATACTGGCAGAAACCTGAATGGGAAGCAGGCTGGGGTACAGCAGGAGCGAATGCCTTTGGGGGAGCCTGGGCTTCTGCCAGCACGTGTAGCTGGGGTTCCTGAAAGGCCCGAAGGACATTGCTTCTCCATCCTCACATTGGAGATTTTGTTCCAGGAGGGGGATGAAGAGAGCATATATTTAAATTTTCTTCACAGTGGTATTATTTGTTAGATTCCTCTAAGAGACAGTTGATTTTTGTAGGCCAGTATTAAAATTCCAAAAAGGGATTACAAAAATGTTTGCATTGTAATGTTATAACACAGCTGGAATACACTTTATTCTTCCCTTTTGGTTATAATGCTATCTTGTAAGAATTGTAGAATACAAAGAATGGTTACATTTCTGAAAATAATATATATATTTTTCAGGCAATTGGTGTTTTTGTGTTCTTAAAAAAGCCATTATAACATCAGTTTATCTCGTGTCTGTGTATATTTTATAGGAGTACATTAAACACAAACACTGATGAAAGTTTTTTAGTTTAGCTTAAAAGCAGTAGTTCCCGAAAGGTTATTTCTCATATACTATTAGGTAGAGGTCACACTGGGATTTACATGGACTGCTGTTTTCCCTGTTGAAAGGGCTACTTTAAAAAAAAATACTTGGAATGTTGTATAGCCACATTAAAAAAAATCCCTTATAGGGATATGGAAGATATGGAATATACCACTGATTTCATTAGACCCATCATTCACTGGCATGCCCCTATTTGTTTATTAATTCATTCAAAAAATATTTATCAAGGCCACTCTACGTGCCATGGTCTGTGTCAGGTGCTGGAGGGCCAATGAAAAATGTTCATAAATGACATCTGCTTTACTGCAGGGTACTTGCCCTTTCCTCCTATAGTTTTGCTTTTGGAGACATTAGATGTATCAAAATTGTTAATACTTTTATATTTGCTTGTCGGTTCTTCCAAAATCGCAGGTTATTTAGATCAACTTATTTGACCTTACTGTCCTCATTAGATTTGTATAAAATGTATGGGAAATACTTAGAAAATAAATATAGAATATTAATTTCATAAAATGTGTTAGTAACTTCTTATCCTATGTGAGTTATATTATAAATAATGTACCTCAGCCGGGCACGGTTGGCTCACGCCTGTAATCCCGGCACTTTAGGAGGCCGAGGTGGGCACATCACAAGGTCAGAAGTTCGAGACCAGCCTGGCCAATATGGTGAAACCCCGTCTCTATTAAAAATACAAAAATTAGCTGGGCATGTTGGTGTTTGCCTGTAATCCCAGCTACTCAGGAAGCTGAGGCAGGAGAATCACTTGGACCTGGGAGGCGAAGGTTGCAGTGAGCCAAGATTATGCCACTTGTACTCTAGTTGGGCTACAGGGCAAGACTCGGTCTCGGAAAAAAAACCCAAAAAAACCAAAACCTACCTCAGGAAAAGAGTAATAAAATGCATAAAATATAAGAGAACTATTCAGTAAAATCAGCTTGCTTTCTGAATTCGTGCCAGTGTGTGTGTATATGTGTGTGTATGTGTGTGTGTGTGTTAGTGATTTAACCTTGAGCTAAATCTGTTTAGTTTTTGATTTGTGGGTAGTTTGCCTATAGCTTGATCTGGCTCTCTTTTTTTAATACCTTTTTTTTTAGGGTCAGAGGTACATATGCAGGTTTGTAATACAGTTAAACTTATGCCACAGCGATTTGTTGTAAATATTATTGCATCACCCAGGTACTAAGCCTAGTACCCAATAATTATTTTTTCTGATCCTCGGCCTCCTCCCAGCCTCTACCCTCAAGTAGGCCCCAGTGTCTGTTGTTTTCTTCTTTGCGTTGCATCCATGTGTTCTCGTCACTTTGCTCCCACTCATAAGTGAGAACAATTAGTATTTGTTTTTTCTGTTCCCGTGTTAGTTTGCTAAGGATAATGACCTCCAGCTCCATTCTTGTTCCTGCCAAGGATATGATCCATTCTTTTTTATAGTTGCATAGTATTTTACAATGTATATATACCACATTTTCTTTATCCAATCTGCCATTAATGCGTATTTAGATTGATTCCATGTCTTTGCTATTATTGTAAATAATGCTGCAGTGAACATATGTGTGCATGTGAACTTGATTTCTCTTGAGATGACTTTTGAATGGTTTCCTTATCTTTGTGTTCTGGATTGAAAATGCTAAAGGCTTTTAGAGTGATAATTTATATTAATCTCGTTCTAGCAAATTAAGCTTCTACAAGATGTAGAGGAGTGTTTTTGTTCTAGAAGAAGGGAGATGATTACAGACAGGATTTCTTTTAACTGGCATGAGTGGGCACATTAGAGATGTTTAGGGAAATTCTCTCTATAATGTATTGGTGATGAATGAAATGAATGCATAATATCTTATAATTAAGTTAATGATTACTAATTTGTTGAGAGTCCTTTTTTAATGATATGGAGAAACACTCCAGAGACAGTTATCTGGAATCACTCTGAAGGTGGTTATCTTGAATCTCAGTGTTATTTGAAAACTTCTAGTTACTATAGTCCTATAGTTTTCAGAGATACATGTGATATACATAAACTTGCTTTTTCCCATGGCCTCCCTGTTGCTCTTTAGGGCTTAGGTCACTTTATATTGTAATTATTGGGCCACCTGTAAATCCCTTCAAGGAAAGGACTGTGTCCTATTGAAGTTTGTGTCTCCAATGCTCCCATCAGGGCTTTAAGCAGTTGTTGGCTGCCCTATTAGAAGGGTCCATCATCAAGGCTCAGCAACTTCCTACTATTTCTTGATCCTTCTTCCTTGCCCTGCCTTGTCCAGTTTATTTCCAGGTCGTAAGAATATCAGGGTTATGTGTGTGGAAAGAACTTGCTTCATCCTCTACTGCAGACAGATCTAGACTTGCATATTCACTTGGTCTCTTATCAACTCTGTGACCTTCGGAACATTACATATTCTTTGTGCCTTAGTTACTCAATTTGAAAGCATGAATGATCATGCTTAATTTATAGAATCATGAGAACTAATTAAAATAATGACTAGCATGATTGTCACATAGTAGGTCCTTAGTAAATGATAGATTCCCATATCTTTTAATCAGTTCACCTTCTTCAGTAATTTTAGAAACTCTTTCACCACGTTAGATTCTTGTTAACTGTTTTCTCTATTTTTTAGTCTCTTCTGCTTTCAGATCAGCAGAGATATTGCTGCCAGATTAAATATTTATTAATTTTGTACTGTATGCTAGACACTAGGTTTTTTCTGTCCTGTGTATGATTTTAAACAAACAAAAACAGCCCGTCACTGCTTTGGTTGACAGTCCCGTCTGGCCATAACCTATTTTTAGCCTTATCTTGTGCCATTCCTTTCACATACGTAACAATCCTTACAAATTGAATACTCGTAGTTCTTAGTTGTTAGGAATTGGGATGAGATGATATCCAGGGACTCAGGCAGGCTCAAATCCCATCCTGCCAATCACGTCTACCCACTCACCACCCTTCTTTCCTGAAGCAAGGAGGAGCAGAATGAGAATCTGAATACCACTCCCTGAACTCCAGGTCAGAGCTCTGATAAAAGCTGGATTGGATTATGGATTGAGGTACGAACTCAAGTTATACCTTCAACTTCTCTGCCTATTCCATCTCAGTCTTGGAATCTTACTAGTTTCTGGCCAACTGCACTAAAGATTGAAGTTGACATGAGAGAAGGAGCTTGCTAAGAGTTTATTTCAAAGAGTAGCATATATAACAGGTCTTGCATTCCATTAACTGAACCAAAAGAAAGCTTTAACAAAATGTTATAGAATTAATTAAACGTAAGTTTAAATAGCAACATGCGGCTATTTAGATTTAATTAAGTAAAATTAAAACTTTACTTCCGCAGTTGCACTTGCTACATTGCAATTCTCAATCGCTGCCTGTGGCTGGTGGTGTGTGTTTTGGATAGTGCAGATGTAAAATATTCCCCTCACAGGAAGTTATGTTGGACAGTGCTGTTATAAACACAGTAACGTGGGTCATTCATCACCAATACATTACAGAGAAGATTTCCCTAAACATCTCTAATATGTCCACTCATGCCAGTTACGAGAAATCTTGTCTGTACCCGTTTCCCTTTTTCTTGAACATAAACACTCCTCTACATCTTGTAGAAGCTTATTTTGCTAGAATGACATAAATAGAAATTATCAAACTTGAAAAGCCTTCAGCATTTTCAATCCAGAACACAAAGATAAGGAAATAATTCAAAAGTTACCTCAAGAGAAATCAAGTTTGCATGCATGCATATGTTCACTGCAGCACTATTCGCAATAGCAAAGACATGGAATCAGCCTAAATGCCCATCAGTGGCAGATTGGATGAAGAAAATATGGTACATATACACTGTGGAATACTATGGAGCTGTACTGCCTGGCCTTGAAATCTGGCTGTGCCAGCAGTAGCTGAATGAAACTTATCTCTATCTTACCTCAACTGCAAGATGGGGATAATAATAATATCTATTTCATATGGCAGTGGTGAGGATTAAGCTAATTAGTGTGAAATACACAAAAATACTAAAAACAGTGCCCACCACTGTGCAATGCTATGTTTTTTCTGTCTTCTCTTGCTCCTCCTCCTCCTCCTCTTCTTCCTAAGTCTTCTCTGTTTTTTTTTTTTTTTTTTAAACTAAGAAACACGTATTCTTTGAATATGGAAGAGAAAGGAATTTACTTTGCTCATCCTGTAATTTTTTTTCCTGGAGATGAGCTCTTAGCTGGCTTCTGGGAAAAGAAAATATTTCCTCTCTTTTATCCAGCACTCTGCATAGCCTGTGACAGTTACATGAAAATGTCAGTTTAGATGTGTTAGAGATTGTTTTAGAAGACTATTCCATGTAAACCGTGCATTGGTTCATTCATTCATTCTTGCACAAGTGTGTGAGGATTACTTCTTAAATGCAGGGCGCTGTATTTACATCAGATGGGGACTTAGAATCATCATTCCATGCTGACAAGCCCTCTGCCAAAGGGATCAGTACTCCACTTTTGTATAGAACTGGGACAGGCTTTCCGTCACAATTTTGTTATGAAACTGTCAGGTGAGATGTTGCACTGAATTCCCTTTAGTTGATTTATACAATTTCAGAGATTTTGTTATGGTAACTTGGGGGCTTTTAATTTGATTTTATTGCATTCTTTTTTTAGACTCTTAAGGCAGTGGTGTTTTCATCACTACCTCTGCCCAATTTGTTATTGGCATTATTGGGAATTGCTGATGTAAAGCAGTCTATGACTTTTGGGAATATTAATAAACTCCTAAAGTACTTGTTCAATTAGCTTCTCTGACCTGCTGTTCAGAGGTTGAGCTGTCATTAACTGAGGAAGCTTCCTATGGTTTAAGTGGTGCTGAGGAAAACCATTGTCTTTCTTTCTCCTCATCTTTGTCTTGCCACCTTCATTCACTACTTTCTTGGGAGCAGTGCAGGAACAGGCCATCCAATCCCAGAGCTGCAGAGGGACTCCTGTGCCCTAGAGAATGAGAAAAAACATGCTGGTTAGGTTTTATATCAATACTGTGCCTATTTTTGATTAAGAAAATGTTTGCTGTGTGTCCAGAGGTTTGAAAGATTAATAGTTTATTTTACATATCTGGAGAATTGCTTCTCTCTGCCTCAAGCATTAGGGCCAGAGTTCCGTATTTTGTTTGCATGCAGCTTGAAGTGTTTTCTCTAGGTCTTATAGGGGAGAATCTGAAGACTTCATTGCTTGCTGGTTTCACTCTTACTAATGTTGGGCCCTTAGATCAGCTTGCTAGAATACAAGAATTATTCTTTCATCGTGACACCAAATTCTGTACTCTGGGACTCCAAGTGGCCATGGAAAGACTTGGATTTAATGTTAGTGCCTCATGCTATCAACTGCCTATCTGTTGTGAAATTCTTTTGTTGTCAGATTTGTCGTTTCCTTTTTAGATAGGAGATCATCTGATTTAGAGCATGAAGGTACATCTTCCTAAGTTTCTATGACAGAAAGATATTGAAGAAGAGGGAGAAAAGCCAAATACCAGAGACCAGACAAGCTGGCAGGAAATTGCAAACATGGTGGAATTTCCAGTCTTTTCCATTCTTTGAAGTCACGGATAATTTAAAAACTACTCGCTTTTACTTTTGTTTGTTTCCTTGCTTGCAACCACGTCTATCTGCCAACCTTTCTAAAATGTCATGATGTAATTATTTTAACAGGCACTGTATGCTCCTTTATTTGGGGGATATTAACCTTTCTAAACAAAAGGAATGTTAATATACACTGGAGACACAACTAATGGGATTTCATTTTTCTTGTTAGGCAAGAAGCTTGATTTTTTTTTTTTTTTTTAACTTCTCGTAAAAGAATGCAGCAAGTGAAATAATTGCCTTAAGCTAATCCATGATAGCGATTTTAAACGTGACTTTCCAGATCACTTTTATATGGCTTAGAAAGAATAATGTGATTTTCTTGTTTTTGTTTGCTTTAGCTAAACAGTGTTAAAGGATGATATAAATTCAATGAATTCAAAACAAAGAAAATGCTAATTGCTAATGCACTAAGTTCTTTTAAGGCATGAAATATAGTGTTTAATTCATAAGCATTGTTTTGTTTTATATAGATTTAATTTTTTTTTAGTTAGTATAGGACAAACTCAGAATAAATTAGCCAGCTAGCCATTTTCTTAATTATTATGTATTCCTATTTGATGTTTAAATATATATGACCTGAATATGTTGTGGTTTTTATTTTTAAAAAAGGAAAAAAAAAAAAAAGAATGGTCATAGGCTCTCAGATAGTGAGGCAAAGCACTTTTAGGATTTCTACAGGGCACCTCCTCTATCCCTGGCTTTCCGCCTCTCCCCTTCCCTACCTTCTTCCCTCCTTCCCTTTAATGAGTATCCACTGAACCTTTTTCACATACTTCCTCAATCACCCTTTTGACCAATAGCATGCATTTGCCATGGCATGGCTAGGCTATACATCTTTAGTGTTAAAGATGGTAAGGCTGGCCGGGCGTGGTGGCTCACGCCTCTAATCCCAGAACTTTGGGAGGCCGAGGCGGGTGCATCACCTGAGATTTGGAGTTTGAGACCAGCCTGACCAACATGGAGAACCCCATCTCTACTAAAAATACAAAATTAGCCGGTTGTGGTGGCACATGCCTGTAATCCCAGCTACTCGGGTGGCTGAAGTAGGAGAATCACTTGAACCCAGGAGGCGGAGGTTGCAGTAAGCCCAGTAAGCCAAGATCGTGTCACTGCATTCTAGCCTGGACCACAAGAGCGACACTCCAGCTCAAAAAAAAAAAGATGGTAAGGCTATGAAACAAATGAAGACTAATTGGTCCATGTGGTGTAAAGCCCATGACTTTGGCCTTTTTATTATGAACTACCTCCCCCACAGTTCCATAGACATGTGTACCCTGAACAAAATATGAGTCATTAATCCCTCTGATGGAGGGACCTAGAACAATGAAGTAGGGAGGAGAGGAAGGAGAATGCTGCTGATTTGAACTGGGATCTTCTCATCTGTCAAGCCCTTGAACAGCTTTCCCTTTAAGCAACAAAGCTGACAAGTTTTCGCTATTTTGGATTAGCGAGAGAGTATGAAATGGCTTCCCTTTCCTTCCAGGCAAAAATACCAACAGAATCTGACTGCGGAATGAAAGTGCTAATTTCATTGGGTGGCTTTCAGATTTGAAATATGGGCTTGAACAGGCATTGTGCATTAGTCAGCTGAGGCAGTGGAGGTTATTTTTACAATGCTAATTATTATTTCATGACAGTGATTTACTTTATGTTGTCTGCTGTTTACACCCCCAAACTAGCCATTGTTTTGGGAACAGAATTGGTTGGGTTGTCTTTTCAAAGACAAATCTTACTATTTTATGCATAGAAATACTTTCCTGTAATAAAGAAGAAAGCTTTATTGAAGAGAATCTTGCATATGAAATGTAATCTGGCTAAATATTCAAAACTAATAGGTTTGTATTTTAGTATTGATTTTTAAAGTATCTTTTTCTGACATCCTAACCACCTTGCTTTATCTGCATTAAAGTTAAATCTGTTTTACTGGGATGCAGCTAAATTTTTGTTACTCACATTGAACTTAGAAAGGAGCGACACATATAGTTAACAAATAAATACAAAATGAAATCGAGTATAACCCCTTGAATGCGTAAAGGAAGATAAGTGGAAGACAGAGTTGATTGCATGTCTGGAAGCATATCTGCCTGATTTATGCTCTAATTTTAGTGCTGAGTTTCCTTTGTAATAGTAAAATGTCACATTAGCATGTCCCTTTTAATAATCTAATATGCTACCAGTGACAATAAATACATGCACTGAGTCTAGCTCAGGGTTTCTCAAACTTCAGAGGCCCATGACCCTTCCCGATGTAGTTAAATTGCCCAGATGACCCTCCTGTCATATATTTTTAATTGTAAAGCACTTGAAATTAATCATGTTTTATTTCTTTTTAAATAAGCACCTCAAGAGCAGTGGTGAGCAGTTTTGCTCACGGCACTTATCCACTCTTAAAGAAAATTAAAGATTGGAAAGGGCCTTGCGTCTCAGTGGCAGCAGAACCATCTACATGGGGGAAAACATAGCAGACGAGAGCTGCATTTGATACTCCTCTACACAGTCTCTTGCCTGTGCACTTAGTGAAAATTGGCACCGGTGAATATAACAAAGTAAAAGCATTTTGAATTATTACCACAAGCCTTCAAGTGGTCATAAGCCAAGATTTCAAGTACCTCAGCGAAGGGTAAGGTTCTCTACAATTCGTATGGTAACCGAGTGCCTTTAATTTAAACTACACGGAGCTAATCTTTAGGAGAATTGGAATCTGCCTCTGAACTAATTATGATTTACAGAAATTGATAATTTGTCTTCTGCATGTGTCTGCAGGAAGAAATTACTATTAAATTTGATTAACAAATGACAGATTTCAGCCTAGTAATTTACCATCTTTATTAGCAAACTTAGAAAACTTCTTATAGTAATCTTTTCACTCATGTCAACTCTATTCTGATAGTTGAAGTTTATCTAGAAGTAACCCCTGCGTGTGGCTTTAGTAAGAACCTACCTTA
Organism: Macaca nemestrina; assembly: GCF_043159975.1. Classification (NCBI taxonomy): domain Eukaryota; kingdom Metazoa; phylum Chordata; class Mammalia; order Primates; family Cercopithecidae; genus Macaca; species Macaca nemestrina. The sequence continues at coordinate 115,196,176 of NC_092136.1, read as the reverse complement.
CCTTTAACAAAGAAATCTTGGTGTGGTGTCTCTCTTCAGTAGGCAAGCACTACCCAAGTGCTCACACTGATTTCCCATGGTACTTAGAACTTAATAATAGGTCATTAACTTCCAAAAATGAATAATCTGTTCTTTTGAATGCCTTCCTGCACTTCCTCAAAATATATAAAATTGTGTAAAAGGGAGCAGAGCATTATATCATATATTCACCTTATTTTTCATGCACCACTTCGTCAAATGTTTTTCTTTCTCTTCAAACAGATTGTAATTGTGTAATGGAGGATACTATTGGCTAAAGCGGTGCCATAATATATGATTGACATTGTGAATGATTCTGAATCCTACTTTGGATGAAATAACTGGGATGTAAAACTATTGTAGCATGACAGTGTAGTGAGGGCATTAAACTTTTCCTTACATGAGTAACATGGTGTAGTTTTCAAAAGTATGTTAATGTACATGTTTTTATATAGTCGAAAAAATATTCCATTGTACTAAGCAGCCTAGCAGAATTGTCACAGTGGTTACAAATGCCCTTTTATATTTTCATGTCAGGAGAATCTTATCTTCTTGCATGTCAAAAAGGGAAGTTGAACTATTAGCCTTTAAAGACCCAGAGGTAAAGTTTAATTTTATAATGACATAAAATAAATGTTCTATTATCTAAGTAATAGTTCACCAGAAAAGTCTGAAATGGCCTCCTTTCTCAAGGATGCAGCTTGTATGTGATGCTAATATTAAAATGGACCTGCCAAATTGAGTGATGGGAGGTGCTAATAACTCCAAGTGGGGAGATGAAAACAACATATTGCGCACACCTGCCGTCAGCTTTCTGTCAGTCTCTTAAGTTATTGAATGGGTGAGTACAATGGTGAAGGAGGGGAGTCAGACGTATGCCAAGAAGCAGCTGGGGGGGCTAGTACCCCACAACATCATGAGTAAACGGATTGTCCTGGGCTCAGGAAGCCTGCTTGTCCCTGTGGTTCATCCGTGACCTTTGACCTGAGGATGCAAAAGAAGTTTAGATTCTTTATAGCAGTCTGTCCTGGGGAGTTGAATTGACAATTAAGATTGTTTTATTCGCTTGTACCCGCATCTTAGTTTCTTGGTGTCGCATTGAGAGTATGTGCTTATATGCTTATTTTGTTTAGGTACTCTAAATTTCGTTCTGTCTCTTTCACCTTTATGATGAATCAGTAGGTTTTTTTTTTTTTTTTCTTCTGACAATGTTTGGTGTTATTATTCTTTGGTAAGTAGGGCTATACATAGTCTGATCTGGGTAGAAGAAGGTCATTCAGGCAGTTTGCGAACACTTGTTGCTAGTAATGGTCACTCCTCTAAACTAGAACAATTTAACAAGAAACAAAACAAAAACTTAGGAACTGAATTGTGGGAAGCCCACATAAGGTGTGATGGATTCTGGGGGACTCCAGAGGTTAGCCGGTGACCCTTTGGCTTGATCCGGGCCTCTCTCTGACAGCTTTCATTCATTTTAAAGAAGCCTGGGAATAGTTGATATCCAAAAAGTACTCGTTAGCTGTACATTATTCACCCCAACAGAAAAGAAGTTTCATGAAATGTCTTTCAACAACAGAAAAAAATAAGAAAAAACAAAACAATAAGCAGGCAGGGTGTGGTGGCTCAAGCTTGTATTCCCAGCACTTTGAGAGGCTGAGGTGGGGAGGATAGCTTAAGGCCAGGAATTCAAGATCAGCCCGGGCAACATAGCAAGACCCTATCTCTATAGAAACAAACCAACAAAAACCAAAAACCCACAATGGCTTCCTGAAGTTATTTAGAGTTGATTTTGTAATGTTTTATGAAATTTTACCTCGTAGGTTAATCCAATTCTGTTTTGCTTATTCTGACTTTGACGTTCACTTGCAGTCCTTAATCACGTATCTTTTGAATACAAGCCAACCCATGCAGTGGGTGGCAAGGTAAGTCAATTTGGGATTAAAAGGCTGTCAGGGATAATGCTGAAACACATGTGGATATTTGAGAGGTGGCTGCACCCACTTTGCTCCCTGTCCAGCTTGTAAACTGAAAGTCTCTGGAAAAAGTAGCTTCTTAAAGTAATAGGATTCACATGAGCAGAAGAGCCCATCAGAGGTTGTCTGGTTTCAGTAGAGATGATCAACAGATAATGTGCTGAATTGGTAGGCATAGTGAGGATACAAAGACAAGACATCCTGGAAGCCTAATGAAGACTTCACTTTATTATTTTTTCAGATAATTGCTTGGATGCATGTACATTTTCCTTTTAAATTTAGAGTTAATAAAATCAAGTTGAAACACAAACATAATTTGAGTGAAGAAATGCTTGAGCATCTGGGAGGTAAAGCAATAGGGTCCTTGGAAGGGTGTGGAGCAGCACAGTGAGGCTGTGACAAATGTCCCCCTAGCCACTGGCCTCTATCAACCCAAAGTGCTTCTCGGAAAACGAGTAATAAAATAAGCAGGATGTAAACATCAGCAACTTAAGTACTTGCCAGCTCAGTTGTTGGGAGTAGGTAAAGCTAAAGATTAAAGACAGCTTGACAAAATCCTACACACTCTCCAGCTGAGTTTTACACATTGTGAGATGTGGTAGGACAGAATGAGGGTGTTTAAAAAAATTATTGCTATTATGCAGCTGGAGGGCAATGGGCTGAGTTGGGAATATGCCAGGAGAACTTGTGCTGCTTGTGTAGATAAACTTACAGGACTTCAGCTTTCAACCCCATCCAATTCTTTCTGTCAGATTCTCTTAACCTTGTCCTGTCCCTTGCTGAGCACTGACATTTTCAGAGCAGAGGAAAATCATGTTAAATTTATGTATGAGGAGGGGTACGTCTGTGTGTATTGCTGTACTCTGGTTTTAAGTGTTTGGGCTCTTTTGATTAGTTCTGCCCTTGGTTTATTTTGTAGTCTCAGAAGTGCTTATAAACCAGTGCTGGTTAAGAGTCTAATTTAGCTTCTCCTCATGTTCTTTGGTCAGCGTGGTGGCAGTCCTTTGTGGCTGTGCAGAAGAGCCTCAGCCCCTGCTGTGGGACAAAGAGGACCGAATTGTTTGCTGCCCCTGGACAGCCTAGGCCTGTTGCAGCCCAGATGGTGCTTTTTGTCGGTTTAATTTATTGGGATTCTGCCGAAGATTTTGTTTGATGTGTGAGTTTTAACACTGAAGAATGCATGTAAACCTATGTGATGTTGGAGAATTGTGAGAGATGGGCCTGGAAAGGAAGACTGAAGCCAAATTGTAGAGTACCTTGAAACCTGACAAAGGGGAATATATTTTTATTTTATCTGTAAATACGTAATGGGGAAACACTGAGGATGACTGAGCTGGAGAGAGACAATGTGAAGGATGGACTGAGTGGAGACGTGTATCAAAGAGTCTGGGTATCAGAGACTTGTATTAGAGAGGGTTGTTGCAGTAATCTAGTCAGGCTATGAGGAATGGTTTGTATTAGAGTGTCAGGAGTAGTCATGGCAAAAATGTATAGATCAGGGATGAGGGATGGGTCTCATCTCACACCCTCACTCCAGTCAGTGGCAGTGGTGGCTCCCTGGAGTACACTATGATAGGAAGGATTTTATAAAGTTTTGTCTGGCCTCAGTGCAGGATGAGGTAGGGGAGGAGTTCTATGAACAGTTAGTGATGTCTGCCATGGTTGAAACAATGGAGAATGGGGACAGCTTTTCTGTGCAGGTGTTGTTTCTGGTAGGTAGAATCCACATTGTAATGGGAGAAGTATTAGGAATCGTAACAAACTGAATGTGGAGAATCAGTAAATTATGAAAGGTGTAAAAGACTACTGATATTTAAGCCTGGTGGACCGGACTTAGAGAAATGACAATTAAAGGAGAAATATCCAGCAAAAAAGATATGATATGGAAGTTCGGGACTGAGATTAGTACCAGAGATTTGGATCGAAGATGATTTGTATAGAACAGATAGTTGATTTTACTCTTGCAATTTGGATTGAGGGTGGGAAACCAGAGAGGGCTGGGGGTAAATTAGTAGAGGTCAACTTGAATTCATGTGTTCATATCAATGCTGAACTGATTGTGAACATTTTTACAGCTTGAGTCACATTGTAAGGAGACCAAGAAGTGAAGTGAGCATAGTAAGCATTTGGAAGTAGGTGAGTGTTTGGGGTTCTCTATCTACAACTTTTAAGTTTTAACAAAACTCCACGATACTCTATTTAAACTCTTAAATATTACCTTGTTTATTAATTACCAAATTTTAGTATTAACTTGAGCAACAGGTCTCTCCTCTGCTATATTTTGAGATTATATAGAGTATTGACACTAAGAAGAAACTCAATCGTAGCTCCTTCTGTTAGAGAAGAAAAAGAACTCAGAAGGGTTAAAATTTTGCCCAACATCACAGAGGTAATAGGTAGCGTGGTTGGGCCTGAGACTCAGGTCTTGCAATTTTCCTTCTAAGTGCTTTTTCTGTATTTGATGCTATTTTTTTTTTTTAAGAATCTATATGATACAGATTTGAACATTATTTATAGAAATAAAGGATAAATGATGTGCATAATCTGACAGAATAATTTTGAGAAATGCAGATATTGATAGTCCCCCGCTTTTTGCCCTTTTATTGTGCTGCTTCATTTATATATTCATAAATATATTTAAACCAGTCTCTGAATATTTAGGTCAGTGCTAGTCATTTGCTTTTATAAATGGGAAAAGACTGTAAGTTAACCAGACTGTCTAGGTTTAAATCTGAGCTCTTCCATTTCTTACCTATGAGATCTTTGATAAGCTTCTTACCTTTGTGTTCCAGTTCTCTTATTTGTAAGATGGGGATGATAATGGTGCTTACCCCATTGGGTTACTGTGAAGGTTAAATGAGGGTGGATATGTAAAGTACTTAGAACAGTCTTTGGCACATGGCAAGCTCTATGTATGTAAGATCATAGCCTTGAGAGTTGACCTTTTGGATTCAAATTCTAACTCCATCTTTTACTAGTTGTTTGACCTTGAACAATTACCTTAATTTTTCTAAGCTTAGATAATAGTATCTACCTTATAGGGCTGCTCTGAGAACTCAGTGAGATAATGCAGATAAAGTACATTCTCAATGCTTGACTTAAAATAAGGACACAATACAAGATAATCATTTTCATTATTACCATCATAATCTTTATAATTAAGAATAATATGATAATGAACATCCATGCACATAACCCCTTATATGTCTTCATGAATGTTTCCTTAGGGTAAGTTCTTAGAAGTGAAATTGCTGTCTTCCTCTTGACTTTCTACAAGGTCTTTAATCTTTAAAAAGTTTTGTATATTGAAAAAGACACGCTTTTGTTGAACACATAGTAGGTACAATTCACCAACGTAGGCATAGTAGGTTAAATAAGGTTGAACATTTCTTTGTCTATATTGACTTTGTAATCTAGTGTGAGAGTAAAGAAATGAAACTAACTGTGGTAAAATATGCAACGTGAGATATATCTTTGAAAAGGGACAAAGTACTATGGAAACATCAATTGAAGAGAGAAATTTCGGCAGAGAGAAATCAGGAAAGACTTCATGCAAGAGAGGAAAAAATTAGATATCTATGATGCATAGTGTTTTGATAGATGAAGATAGGTAAGCATATTCTTGGCATAGCAAGGTTTGTCATATGGTCATTTCTGTCACTGGAGCCTTAGGGTTTAAGTGCATATACTAGCCCTTGGCTTTGGAGACTTAGAGACTGGTAAGGAGCTTATCTTCTTTTCTCCGCTCACTGTGTTCCTCCATCTAGAATCTCTTTATCTTCCTTCCATCTCCTTCAGGACACAGGCAATGTTTGGATTTCCCAGTTTCTCTCAGCAACATGATAGTACATCCTGTATTACTTAAGACAGATTCAGGCCAGAGTACACATACAACTCTTGAGTTGGTCAAATTGGAATTCAGTTGCTGGGTTCTCCATGATTACTTTAATCTGATTTCTCTGAAGAAAAGTTAATCTGTTGGTATGATCCGATGGCAAGGCTTTACAAGTATACGTGTTTTAATGTAGTCGCAATTTTTAAGGTAAGTTTAAAGCCTTTCCAATTGTTACTTATTTTTCAGTGACAGTTATGACAAATGGCTGGCATAATTTATTTTTGCTTTGTAGATGGGCATAACTAGAGATCTTATATTTTGAGTATGCATTTTTTATGAATTTATAGAATTTTAGCCTAAGACATTAGATTAGATGTTAAAGCATTTATGTTGACAAGCGAGAAGTAAATTGTATTCTGATCCAGTTTGTATAATAATGTGTGACCAACCCAATTCACTAAGTTTGTATTGGTAATTTTGCATTGCTATGGGACTTAAGTTACATATATAAGAGTTGACAGTTATTTCAGCATGTGTTAGTCTTGAACTCCAGAAGGTAAAGGGGAAGTTCTGCTATTTATTTTCTGTTCAAAAACAGAGAAAAAAAAATAATCTTTATATTATTCTCTGTCACACACCGGTAAATACATAGTCTTCCCAAATCCACCATTAACCAATGCTGTGAGCTGCTTAGTTTGCTTGTTTCCCTAAAGCTTTCATGTGACAAATTTATAATTTTATATGTTATTTCTAGGTCAACAGTTAGATTAATGTTTCATCTCCTGAGCAAAAACACAGTGCTTCTTTGTAAACTTTGTTATCTTACTGAAACTGAAAATTGCAAAACAAAGAATTTTCCAGTTCTCACATTCCCCGATGGAGAACAGTGTTTATATAGAGGTTATCTTGTGGTTTATTTTATATTCTACTTAACTTTAAACTTTCTGCAGGTGGAATAAATATCCTACTTAAAGCTTTCAAATCTTATTAATTAAAGGTAGTTAGTTGTCATTACTGATGGTTTACTAACTTTTATTTATTTTTGCTTCATTGTAGCTCAGGAGGAGGCCACCTAAATTGATCAGAATATAAGCTTATCCTACTCCCTGAAATATACTTAGTGCCAGCAACAGAAATACACTCAAGAAATACTTGTTAAGTGAATAAACTGATAATGACCTAGGAGGATGCAAGTCTTACAAAGTAGTTCAGAATATGCAGATTTTACCATCAGTCTGAGAGTTGGTAACTTCGAACATTTTCTGTTTGAGCTAGTATGAATTTAATTTTTTACAATGCGATATGTCATCAGTTCTTAAGTAGGCCTGGGAACTCATTCTTTTTGAAATCTATTACATTGTAAAGACCTTATAACAACATTGTCTTCCATGTGCGTGTATTTAAAGTTTTTTATGTTCTGGCTGGTCACAGTGGCTCATGCCTGTAATCCTAGCACTTTGGGAGGCTGGGATCACTTGAGGTCAGGAGTTTGAGACCAGCCTAGCCAACACTGAGAAATCTCCGTCTCTACTAAAAGTACAAAAATTAGCTGGGCATGGTGGCACATACTTGTAATCCCAGTTACTGGGGAGGTTGAGGCACCAGAATATCTTGAACCTGGGAGGTGGAGCTTGCAGTGAGCCGAAATCATGCCACTACGCTCCAGCCTAGGCGACAGAGCGAGACAAAAAAAAAAAAAAAAAAAAAAAGGAAAGAAAACATATTATATTGTGTGACTCCATTCTCAGACCAGGGGAAATTTGATTTTAAATATATCCCATTATTTGATGTATATTATGACCTTTTTTTTTTCTTTCCACAACCCCACCCCAAAACACTTAATACATTTCAGTAAGTGAGTCAGCTTCATTATTAAAAACTCTTAGCATAGCCAGTTCTAGTTATTTTTCAGAGTGTTCCTAGAAAGACACATCCTAAAGGAGATTGTCATGAAAGATTTTGTATTTCCTCAAAGGAACAATAGAGCTTGCATTTGTGATCAAAGATGGAACAGAGATAATCATAGAAGTGACCCAAATGCCATAAAAGCAAAAATACAGCCATAAACCTACATATTATTTTATCTTTATTTCTATTTAATAAACATTTTGGGCATGTACAGATATGAATCTTAGGTAGTCATTATGCTCAAACAAATTTTTCAGGCATTGAGGGAACACATGATTGGAGTGGACTCCAGATGAACCATGTAGTCAGCCAGCGTTCAGGATACATACGGGAACACTAGCTTTATGGCAGCTGGATAATTTGGAATCTCATCCTTATAACTTGGATGCCTGGTCTGGCATGGTAGAGTAGACCTGATGAGCAGACTGACTTGAAATCTGATCTGAGGTACCTTAGTGATCTTATTGGAAACACAGAATAACTTATAATACCTGGAGGGATCAAATTTTTTTTTTCTATCTCTTTTAAACTAAAATACTGTAAATCTCAGTTGGGCATGAGAGGTAGTGAATTGAAGAGGGTTTGTGTCTGAGCTCTCTGGTCAAAGCTTTGATGTACTTATTCTGTGCTATAAATTAAAAGGGAATTCGTTCTCTTAATTGGTGATTCTGAAGAGACTTGCTGAAAGTTGCCCAGTTTGTAATTAAGCTTTGGATCTAATGTTCTTTTCTTCATTTTCTATACTTTGATATTAGATAGCTGCTTGTATGACTATACATTATTAAATAATTGGATACATGTTAAAAATGAAAACTAAACTCTGCATTAAGTAAAATTAGTGAAGAGGCAAAAGGTAGGGGTGGCCTCTATGAAGCAGGTATGAGAAAAGCTCCATGAAGATATAATTACATTTGTTTGATTTTTTTTAAATTACAACATGTTTAGATGGATATTTATAAGAAGGTGGAATAGACCTCTTTAAAATAGAAAGTACAGGAGCTTACAAATCATATAGCACTTGCAATCTCCTCTCCTCCTCTCCTCCTCCCCATTATCACTTTTATGCTGGGAAGGATTAAGAAATCTGAATATTTGGAGACAAAGCAGTGTGAGATGTAATTGCCCAATACTGAAGGAGAGTTGAGCCATAGCACACACCAGAGTAGGGATGCTATAACCAGTTATGCAGGCGGAGGCACAGTGTGGTTCCTATGTGTGAGTATCTGCTGTTGGTCAGTGGCGGCCTTCCAAAGGCTTAAGTGATTATGATGCTTGAAAACATGTTGGGTTCAAGGATTTATAATCTATTTTAAAGACAGTAAATTCAAGGTTAAATAGAGTGCACTGCTGTGTACCTTAGATATTAGTTCTTTAAATCTTTCTCCAAATGGTAGTTTCTCTAGAATTTGAGACATGAACACTAGGTAATTTAGTATTAGGCAAATATTTAAACAGTTTAAATGAGTTTATTGCATCCCGGCTCTATTACTTACTAGCTGTGTAAGTAACCTTAGGCAAATTATTTGAATTTTTTGCGACTTAATTTTCTCGTCTATAAAAGACATTTAACAATGGTTTCTACCTCTTAGGGTTTTTGTGAATATTAAATGAGGTAACATATGTGAAGTACTTAGAATCGTTTCTAGCATATAGTAACACTATATACGTGTTAGCTGTTATGACAGTGATAATGATGTTCTCCTCCTCCTCCTCTTTCTCCTTTTCCTCCTGCTAACATTTGTAGAAGTGTGAACTATCTCTCAATTCATCTACTCGCTTCATCTGAGAAGAGCCAGTCTTCCTGACCAGTATTTTACAACCCAAGATACCCACTTAGGGCCAACCAATATGCTACCAGCTTTGTGCTTAGGTTATTTCCAACCAATCACTTAAAAGCAGGACTCAAAATTCAACTTCAGTTCAGTAATGGTCATTGTTTTTCTCTGGTCATCCCTAAGGTTTATTTATTACTAGACGCATCAGTATGACCCTCTCATAACATTTTTGTTTCCTGAGAAATGGATTTTTAATAAACCATTATCACAACAGCATTATTATCACTATCCATGGTGTATTAATTCAACCACGTCTGTGGCCCTCTAGTTTATTTATAGTATTGTGATAGAAGTCATGGGGAATACAAAGAGGGCAAAAAGGAAAAAATATATATAACTTAGTTGGGAAGACATAACAAATGTGTATCAAACGTTAAACAGCATTAAGAAAAAACACTAGTAAAGAGCCAAGGGAGGTTAGAGTAAGGAAACAGAATGCCTGCCCCAAGTTTTGGGGCAGAAATAGAAATATAGAAGGCAGGATCTCAATACACAGAAAGGAACAGTGCAGGCCGAATGGTGGAGGAAGAATATCTGTGGTGCCTTCAGAGAAACCATGAGCAAGCTGGTTTCACTGGAAAAGAGAGGTGCTGTTGAGAACTAATAGGAGAGCAAGTTGGTAAGTTTGGAAGATAGACAATTACGTGGAAAGAAAAAAAATTCTGTTAACTGCAACAACTAATGTCTACAACCTATCAAATTAATACATGTATTAAGCACTGATAATACCAGCTAAATCTCAGTCAGAAGCTAACGAACTGGAGAACATCAAGGACCTAGTTGCAGAAGCATATCAGAGCTGCTGGCCCTGAAAAACCCTGAAAGAGCCGGAAATTAAGAATTTCATCTTTGGACTCAGCCAAACTTAGACAGACTTGGTTTTAAACTCGGTTTAGCTGCTTACTAGTTGTATTAGTGGAAACATTAATTAATTCTCTGTACCTCAATTTCCTCATCTGTGAAGTGGTGATACGATTAATTTGAAGATGGCACCTTTGAAATGTGTAAGGATTGAATGAAATGGGTAATATATGTGAAGGTCTTACAAATTAAAACATATAGTGAGTACTTACTTAATGGTCACTAATATTAACAGCAACAGAGTATGTTTCAATGAGACAGAATAAGTTCAATTAAAATTTTTTTCATATTGAGATGCCATGTAAAATGTTAACTAATGTTCCACTTCTTTAAGAAAAAGTTGGAAACACATTCATGCTTATTTTTAACCTTACTACTGTGAAATGACAGTGCTTCTAATTCTGGCTGTGAAAACTAGTAATCCTTTTAAAAGGATTAAATTGTGAACAAACACATCAGGAAAGAACTTAAATCTAGTGTTTCCTGACTTCTTGTTTTGGTTCTGATTAATTAAATTTTTTTTCAGAAAGGGTAGAAACCAAGAGTAGGTACAATTGAAGAGTTAATCAGAAAATTAAATAAGGGTACTCATTAACCATGTGTTTTAGTAATAGAGGTTTTACTGTATCGGGAGTTCCCACTTGTTCATTTTCTGCAAATGTGACACTCAGTTTTATTTTTAAATGCTGACATAAATTGAAAGTCTTTTATAACCTCTGAAGCCTGGTTCTCAAAGTGCAGTCCATGGATCCTTGGAGGCTCCCAAGGTCCTTTTGGGGGATCGATGAGATCAAAACTATTCTCATAATACTAAGATGTAATTGCCTTTTTTGGGTGTGTTGACACTTGCTCTGATGGTGCAGAAGCAATGGTGGGGAAAGCTGTGGGAGCCTTAGCTTGAATTGAGTTAGTGGCACTCAACTGTCCTAGAAGTCATTGTATCCTTCACCTCCACATACAGTAAAAAAGAATATCCCTGATGAAGCAGTAAAAATTACTAATTTTATGAAAGCTTGACCTTGAGTTACATGTTTTTAAAAATAGTCTGTGTGAAGGGGAATTACAAATAAAGCATTTTTGCTACATACGATTACTTGTCTCAAGGAAGAGGACTGGGGAGATTGAGTTAAACTATAGTTATTTAGACTTGGGTATTTGGCAGACATTTTCTGGAAAGCAATGAGCCTGTCATTTTAAGAGAAACAACGCACAGTGATAAAATTAAAGATTTCAAGTGAAAATATGAATTTTTTAAAAACTTGCATCTTCCTCTGTGAACTTGACAAATTCCTAATGAACCATTGACGACTCTTATGATATTGGTGGTGATACTAATGAATGTGACTTTTTTGAAACTGAATAATGAAATGTGTCAGCATTTGGAAAAGCACTGCATAACTCAGTGAACTCATATTTTCCAAATGTCCATTGCATGATTTTAAAAAAACATGAGTGTCTAAAAGATCCATTCAAAGTGCAGGATTGGCTAATGAGTTTTAATGTAACAGAGTGTGAGAAGTTCCTTGATATGGTTTCAGATTCCACAATCCAATTTAACCATTAAGAAACCACCACTTGTTGAGTTTTGGTCTAGTATCAAAGGAGAATAACCATAATTATCTGAAAAGACTATTAAAATACTTTTCCTTTTACAACAATATATCTACATGAGGCTATTTTATTTCCCATATACTTCAACACAAACAATGGATCACAACATGAATGAAGCAGCAAATGTGAGAAGCCAGTTGTTGTCTATTTAGCCAAACTTTAGATTTGCAAAATTCTTTTCAAAATTTTTTGCTGTGGAAAATGTAGTTATTTTCACAAAAATATGTTATGTTAACATGTGATGGATTTATTAAGTGAATTCATAAGATTCTTTAAAAAATATTATCAGTTTTATTTTTAAGAGTTTCAAGTGGTTCTGACATTATGAACTTTGAGAACCACACCTCTGATGTGGTACAATTAAATTTTCCTATGAATTTGTATGGTTTACCAATGCATGAGATTGCCATCTCGTGACAAAATAGGGAAATGCAGGTATTTTTGAAAAGCTCAGCTTTAAGGACTTGGAGCGATTTCTAATGACTACTTTTTGGAAATTTATCAAGAGAAAGATGTAAGTTCAGATTTCCAAGGGCTATGTCTTAAAATATTATGTGCCAAAAATATTAATTTTCAGAAAGCAAGCAAAAAACAGTTAATTAAATGGGTATTTTTAAAGGGCTGACATTGGATTGGGGCCAGTCTTCTGTTAAGAACACGTTTAGTTTTTATGTTCAGTATGTATATTTCCTATTACACAGAGCCCCTTTGTATGTGATGTTATATACTGCTCGAATGTGTATTTACTGTTCAAAACACTGATAAATGTTTGTGGTGATATTCTGGTGGCATACAGTAGTCCCCCTTTATCCTCAGGGAATGTATTCCAAGATCCCCAGTGGATGTCTGATTCTGAGAATAGTATGGAACCCTATACAGACTGTTTTCCCTATACATATATACCTACGATAAAGCTTAACTTATAAATTAGGCACAATAAGAGATTAACAGCAACAATAAAACAGTTATATCAATATGCTATAATAAAAGGTGAATGTGGCTTCTCTCTCCAAATATCTTATTGTACTGTACTCACCAATTTTCAGACCCCCATTGGCCTAGGGTCACTGAAACCGTAGAAAGTGAAACTGCAGATAAGGAGGGGATTAGTGTAACATCACTAATGATTGACTTAAGGTTTAGTCATTGGTTGGTACCACAAACTTGGCTGATAATATTCTTTCTAAAGGGAAATGTGATCAATTCTTTATGATGTAGAGTTTAAGTCCACACTCCAGTAAAGAGTTTGAATTTGCTGCCCTTAAATACTACATCACTGTAGTTCTGTGTGATGTGTCCTGTACAAACATGCAGAGTAAACATCGTTCCTTGCCTTCTGCTTTCTTGAGCACTAAAATACACAGTGTCAATATGCACAAACATGTGGAAGGACATACAGACAAATACAGCCTTAGCCAAGTCATGAGAGATGCAGCTGCAAGAAACAGGCTCATGCATAATGAACATTTATGCTATGGCATAGCTTGTGTTTTTGCATCGATGAGCTGTGTGAAAAGGAAGGAACCTCACTTCATTTTCATTCAGTTAGAATGAAGGCCCACTGGTCAGTTTTTTGACTCAATTCAGCTGATTGTTTTCAGAATAATCTGTTCTTTTCTAACAGTTGTGTGTAGGGACAGCCGCACTCTGATGAAATGACTGTGAGCCTATATGCTAACTACTGTACGAATTTTCTGCCTATATTCACTACGTGCCCAGTGACCCTGCCGATGAATATTTTAGACATCTTCATGAATAATGTGACTGCCCACAGGAGAGCTGCTTGCGTGTTTGTAAGGCTGGAAATGCTATCAAGATGATACCGACTCCAATTCTATGTACCAGTGTGAAGATAATAAAATACCTAAGTAAGGTTGTTGGTCAAGATTGTCTTTGAGGAATCGTGGATGCTCTGAAATTGGATGCCAAATTTTACATGTAGGTGGATGTATGTGTTTTTTGAGAAAACACCACAGCTTTTATCAGACTCTCCAAAGGGATATGACCTCATAAAGACTAAGAACCACTAGATAAGCTTTACAGTTTTGAAAGTGCTTCTCCATACATTTTTATTTGATCCTCCCAATGATTTTGAGGGAGGCATGTTGGGCATTCTCTCTCTTTCTCTCTGTCTCTCAACAGAAGAGCATGACTCAGAGCTTAAGTGGTTTTGTGCTTCATCCTGTAAGCACTAGGAGCCTTTGAGGGTTTTAAGTGAGGAAGTGATCTGATCAGATTGTCCTTTAGAGAGATTGCTCTGGTGGTAGCGTAGAGGATGTTTTAGGGGAGTAGGAGGCTAGTTAGGACATCATTGGGAAAATCAGGTAAGAAAAGATGGTTGGCCCTAAGTTTGTTGCAGTCAGATTGGAAAAGAGGGGAGGAATTTGCTAAACAGCTTTGATTTTGAAGAACTGATGGAACCTCAGGGAGAAAAGGCCAGTAAGCAATTGGAAGTTCTAGTCTGGGACTGGTGAGGTGAGGAGGACCTCACGCAGGGTGTATAGAGTGAGAAGTGAAGAGTTTCTGGGGAGAAAATGTCAACTAGGTGTTTGGCTGGAGTTATGGTCTTAGGGAAGTTCCGAGAGATCCAGGAGTGGCCAAGGAACATCACTTTTTTCACTCCATTCTCTCTATTCCTGGGTTGGCAAGTAGGGATTAAATATATTTTTTAACCTTGTTCATTTACTATCAGATTATTTCCATTTTTATTTCTCAAGGACTTTAAATTTATGAAATTTACATAAATCAGTCATACCACTCTAATCTACCTTCTACTCAGTGGAGGCATCAAGCAAAGGATGGGTTAAGGGTACTCCCCTATAACCAGTATGATCTTCTCCATTCTTAGGTGTGGAAATTGACACATTATCAAGTATATGTAAGTACCATACCATTCCAACTTTACATACCTCTCACCACCCCTACCGCACCTCACCTCCCTAATAACACTTTTGGGACCATGGCTGCTTCAAGATCAGCTAACTTTTTCTTCAGTGATTCAATGCAGAATCCTCAGTAAGTAGAGCATTCCATTTGATGGCTTTACTAATACCCAGATCTCGTAGTTCTTTAAATCCCTCAACTAAAATGACCTTCATCTTCCTTTCACTTTGGCTGTGCACACACATGCCACACCTAATAGATCTGCTCCACTTTGAATATTTCAAACTCTATTAGTCTTCGCTTTGAAATAGCCTTCTAACTTCTACCTGCCCCATCCATGTTTCTCCTCAACCTGTCTTCTCTTCTCCTGTTCCATTTCTTGTTCTGTCCTTGTTTTCCAGTGTGGGAAGATAGGGAAGGGAAGAGGCTGGCAACTCTCTTCAAATCCCTGCTTCTGTACTCAGCCCACAACTAATCAGATGGTTCAGTAATGATTGTGCTTACCCTGCAGACTTCCTCACACAGTATTCTTTGAGAATTTCCAACTCAGGTTCTTTTCCTGTTTCCCCCCTATGCCCCCTTATGTTCAGGCACCTGGGCATTGTTAGTAAATTTCATAAAAACTGGGACAATTGGATCAATAAATGTATGTAGAATAAAGAAATCTATCAAATCTTTCGCCATCCAGGGGAGGGGAACCTTAGGGCTGTGTTGAACTCAAAAAAAAAAAAAAAGGTCTATATTTCATTTTAGTTACATCTCAACTAGCTCTGCCTATGTGAATATTTGTATGTGTGTCACCTGATAGTGGTCAGAAATTTGGGTCCTTCATACCTTTATTTCTATTAGAAAATCAGCCTTTGTACCCATTTTTTTTCCTTACTGGTATAGACTTGGTAAAATCTTGATAAAATTTTTCTGCACATATTTACTCTGTTTGAGTTAGGAACTGAACTGTGTGAATGCTTTTTCTTCTAAGCCATGAGTGATATTTATTTATTTTATTTTTGTCAGTTGTTTCCATGGTTCATGAATTCTTTATTAAAGTAGGAGTCATCAGTTGGATGGAGAATCATTGAAATTGTAAGTTTAGGACATTAGTTGGAATAACCTGAACAATGTGCTTACCTTTTGGGCCCTTAATTTAATTTAAAATTAAATGAGTCTTATGATGGCAAGCTTCACAGATCTGCCTGCAGGGCTTTCAGAATGGAAATGTGCCTCTCTGTGTGTGGGAGGCTCTTTTGTTTAGTTGGAAAGACTAGGAAATCTTTGCCTAAAAACCCTCATTGTTTGGAGAGCATAAATAACTGAACATAATGTTAGTGAGAAGTTTCGTTTGAGATTGAACCACTGACTTCCAAGAATATAGCAGTGAGTGGAAGTGCTATGAACAATGTCTTCCTTATTTCCTTTAAAATACCCAGGAAATTGTCTAAAAAAAACCCCAAATCCCCAGAAGTAACTACGATGAGTGTCAGGCATTGAGCCCATTCTAGTTTCTGGAAGGAATTTTACATTCTTTCCTGTAGTTGAAATCAGATGGAGTTGCCGCTTCTTCACCAGGACCCCCCACCTGCAACCTGATGCCTCCTCCTCACTTCCCTATTTCAGCCACTAGTCATGGAATCCTGCTCCACACATATGGCTTGTTTCCCTTTTGTTCATGTCCAGTGCTGCTCAGTGTTAGTTGATTCGGTAACAGCTGCTAACATGCTCCTCCTTTGACTTACGCAGCTTCTGGATGGGGTGGAGGTGGTCCTCATTGAACTGACTCCTGGTTCCCACTCAGGTTCTGGGCTGGTCTGTGACGTTAGGTGCTTGAAAGTCAAGAACCAGGATTTACACCTGCTTCCAACCATCCTTTGGCTCCACTTTGAACACAAAGGCATCTGCAAAGACCTCTATGTTCAGTCACTAGTGTGGGATTTTCTTATCTCCTCCATTAGACTGAGCCCCATGAGGGTGGGGAAGGAAAAGATGGGGGTGGGAGTAGCTTCCTTCTCATTGAATCCGAAACACCCAGAATAGTACTTAGCACGTGTTGGGTACTGAAGACACGTGTCAAACTCATTAATGTAACTCAATCATTGGGAAGGACTTAAAAGCAGTCCTCAAGCATGGTAAGCACTAAAGGCCAAGGTCAAACCAAGCCCAAGGATGTAAAAAAGAAATGAAATCACATATTATAGATGAGTAATTAAAACAAAATTCTACAGCTCCAAAGCAAAGAAGTTATAGAGATCTATAGCAATATCTTTCTGAAACAATTTTGCTTTATGAAACAGTTGTAAAAGCTCTGCTTTGTAAACTCAGTAAGATACCTGAAGAGTTTACATCTAGTAAATGAGAATTTTAAAAAGAATAAAATGAAATGAAAATTATAGTAGATAAAATAAATCTTCATTGTAATAAAAAGCTGACTGTACTTAGAAAATTCATCCAGTTGATATGGACAGGAGGCAGGGAAATACTGGGTAAAAGAGGGTGGTTCCCTGGCAAAGGCCCCACTCTCAAGCCCAGAAACCCATGGCCCTAAATGGGAACAGGCATTCCTGTTTTCACACCCAAATGTTCTCTTTTGGCTGCACCCCTCTATCCTGTACCTATATAAACCCCAGATCCTAGGCTCCACAAGTAGAAGAGAAGAGGAGTAGTAGAGCAGCAGAAGGACACGGCAGAGAAGGAGAGAAGAGAAGGAACATCTCAACACTGAGAAGAGTTCAGCTAGGGATGGCTGGAGAGGAGATGGGCCATGGGATGGTCATGTTCCCGCTCCATCTCCTTTCCAGCTCCCCATCCATTCTGCTGAGAGCCATCTCCATCCAGCAATAAAATCCTCCGCATTTACCATCCTTCATTTTGTCTGTGTGACCTGATTCTTCCTGGACACAGGACAAAATCTCAGGTACCAAGAGGGCACTGAGCTGGTTAACACTTAAACCGTCTGTGGACAGCAGAGCTAAAAGAACACTGTAGCACACCCACTGGGGCTTTGGGAGTCACAGGCACCCAGCCCTAGATGCTACTGGGGTACCAGCTCCCAAAAGTGCTCTGCCCGGCTCCTGCACCTGCCCATCTGTGTGCTCGCCCTCCCGTAAGGTGTTCGAGCATGCAGCAGCCCAACAGACGAGCCACACTCCTGTTTCATGTCTTGTGCAGGGGTTCAGGGAACTCTTTTGTTTCATACTGATCGAAGATAGACTTCAAAAAATTGCCCAGACTGCAACAAAGAAGCCCGGAAAGACACAGATCCAACCTAGAACTGATGGGGATTACTGTGGAAGACACAACAAAATCCACTGTGATAACTGTTGGAGGGACATTTTTCAGTTCTAAAAGACCTGATCTTGGGTACTGATATACCATACCACATTCCAGGTACACTTTCTCATTATAAATCAACACTGAAAAATATTCAGATTTTTTTTTAACTAGAAAACTTGCAGGTAGAGTAAGGAAGTATAAAAGTGCTAAATTATTTGTCCTTCATTTAAAAGAGACTAAAGTGATCTTTTGGGATTATGTTGAGAGTAGTTAAATAGCAGTTGAAAGTTTATTAAAATTTATTTATTTAAATTTAATAGTTCATTAAAATTTATTGAAAGTTTATTAAAGTTATAAAAATAACTATTAGAAGTAAAAAACAGGATGCCTATAAAAGTTAATACAGAAAACAGAATCAAATAAAACACCATAATCTCATCGGGCTACAGAGAAACGGAATCGTTCTACTTTCTTTCTTTGTCTCTCATTTACATCTCCTTAGCACGTCCCAAAAGATATACTGATAACTTTCATAGGGACTTTTTTAGCCCACTAAAAGTTCTTTTGTCCCCCCAGAAGAGATAGGGTTTTAAATATATATATATAGTGTGTGTGTATATATATATTTATATTTAGATAGTATATCATTAATTTGACTCATAAAAATTATAACATTCCTTTCAAACAACTGTGTGATATAGGTAGACGAGAATTTAGCACATAAGATATTGCCGTATCTTTTTGCAAAAGTATGTAATTCACCTGTCATGGTGCATGGTAGGCACTAAAGAAATACTGTTGAAGGAATGAAGACATATATAACTTAACTAGCTGTATACTTGGGAAAATGTAATTTCATCTACAAACAATAACTTTATAAATAATTGAACTGTTTCTCGCCCATTAAATTTACTGTGAAATCTGGACAAACATCTGTCATGATGTAAGCCATGGAAGAAATGTTGAGATTAGCATGCAGTAATGAACATGGTAGTAAATGCTGGGGAAGGCAGAAATCAGAAGAGACTTAAATAAGTCCTAATTTTTAGGTTCTCAAAAGGTTAATTCGGATTGTTGTTCTGAATGTCTTCATATCAGAGAGACTTGGCCAATCTTTAAAAAAAAAAAAAAAATCAGAGGTCAACAGAAGTGATTAAGCAGCTAGGAAAATCAACTCAGAAAGAAGATCTTAGTATATAATTTGGAAAAAGAATTTGAATCTCTCAAAACCCAGAGAAACAGAAGGATAATTTAGAATGCTTTGTAGAGCTGTGGAGCTGATGGCATAAAATTAAGTAGAAAAAAATACTTACTGAGTGTAAGACAGTTCTTAATAGACAGACAAATTAAAGAACCATATAGCATTCCAAAGAAAGGAGTAAAGTTGTTTTGATAGAATCTGACACCCCAAAGACAGACAAGTGCTAACATTTATTGAGTACTTACAATGTATCTGGTACTCTGTATGCATAATTTAATTTAATCTTGCAGTAATCTGTGACGTAGGTACTAATACAATCTTCACTTTACAGATGAGGACATTGAGGCTTGGTCACATGAGTCTGGTAGGAGATAGTGCCGTATTTTGAACTCTTGTTCTGGAGTTCAGCCTGCATCACTATACTCTCCTGTCTTCTAATAATGAAGTTGGGTCTCAGTAGGTGTGTTGTGCAGAGGTTTGACAGAATAACCGATCTGGTTTTCCAAATGCTGAATAGGTGATCCTAACAAGCCATTTTAATTAAGTTAAAAACATAATCTCTTATGTATTCCAATCAAAAGTGTACTTTTGTTCAGTCTTCTGGATGAATGAGTCCTTGCAGAAAAAAGATTTGTATATGAAAAGGCATTCTTAATGCAGATTTAAAATAAACAGGTATTAGTCTCCTGGACCCAATAGAGTGAGCAGCATCCAGCAAGTGCCAGCCTTGCAGGAGGTTTGATCCGCTGGAATGTTGGCTGCATGGTACTGTATAGGGGATTGGAGAGAGAGGCTTGGGTTGAAATATTCCCGATCTGCCCTTCCTTTGCTTATTACCTCAAATAAGTCACCTAACCCCTCTGAAAATAACAACACTACTTATCTCATGGAGTAGAGAATCTGATATGATATGTAAAGATAGCCTGCACATATGCAAACTAGGTAGTATGCATGTAAAGATGGCAAGTAGATAAGATAGCATGTATATAAAAATAGTATGTATGTCTTTATATGTAAAATGCTTAGCTCAGAGCCTGACACATAATGCATATTTGATTAATAGTAGCTGGCATTATTATTATTTATTATCCAGATACAATCTTCAAGTAAGTACCTTAGAAAGCATAGCCCAGTGGTACCCTAAGGTAGTAAGTTTTAAAAAAGATTTTAATTTTATGCAGTCCTCTCAGATAACATATTTAATAGTAAAATTTCACCCTCCGTGTACCCTTTTCACAATTTGGGAATTTACCGAATGCTTTGGTGTTTTAAAGGCAGTCGTTTGTTCACTGAAAATGCAGCTTATGACAAATTCAATGGTTGCCAAGCTCTAATATGTTAGCAGGCAAAAGCATGCTTTTAATATTCATCATCTTTAAGTGCTACCAACTGACATTCAGTACTAAATGTGCAGATATGGGTGCTGAGCAAAACAGAGCTAGGAAGAGGACTCGCTATTTTGTATTCTAGATGGAAATCTTAAATTAGTTTCCAAGATTTTTAAATGGATTTTTAAATGCTGGGCACATAGGAGATTGAGTTCATATTAATATTTATAAGGTTTGAGAAGATATTTAGTGAAATATTTGTATAATTTAATTTTGGTCATAATCAAGTAGGAAACCATAACAAGAAGGATATTGTACTTTAGTCTGGTGGCTGCTTTGTGACTTACAGTTAGGAATATCCTTCTGGAAAAGCCCTGAATGATACACACATGTACGTACATGCTTCAAAAGTTCTTCTTTATTAGAACCCAGAAACCAGAGGTTATTTGTGTATAAATACCTTGGGTTGGATTGTTTTGTGTTAATTTTAAGTTAATTAATTTAGAAATCAGTGTTGATAATGATTTCTTTAAAAGCATTTATTGACAGTTCGGCAGAACTCTATAATCTAGCTGCTTTTATATTCTTTATTATACAGAACAGCTCTGTTGGTTCATAGAAAACCTGTTTCCTGTAGTTTTGCTTAGGGCTAATTGAGTTTAATGTAGTTTTGTGTGCAGAAGGTATTGACTTGTGCATAGTATTTAATTTGTGTAAATATGTGTGTATGTAATGTTTTGCCCCTCTGAGTTTTATTTTAAATGTAACCCTTGAAACTGGGATAATAGAAATTCTTAGCCTAGGCCTGCTAGCAATTGCAGGTGCCAACGGTTTAAACTGCTGTAGAAATACAATTATGAGCAGCCAAGAGCAAATCTTGTTTTAAGGTCCATGTGTAATGAATACCTGTTAGTATCATAGAATACAATTAAAAAGAGGTTTACCTCTCCTAAGCTGTGATTGGTTCTTTCTGATGGAAGTGTAGAGTCCCATGAGTAGAATGTGTATTCAGCTCTTGGTGATTTAGACTCCAGTGAGTCTGGCATTCTGCAGGCTTGGATAAATTCAGGGCAGTTATAGTCAGGCAGAGATGGGAAAAGACTGAAAGATTAATGAGGGAGCTTAAAACAAAGCTTCAAAAATGAGAGCAACACACTGCTTGGTCTTATGTAATTGTGCCGAGTAGAAGTCAGTCCTGGCTGCTGCTGTTTAAAAATTTTAGGAGGTTGGCAGAAAATATTTGTTATAAAAATTGGATCTTGAGAATAATAGTGAAAATTTAGGACATAAGATCTAATTCTTGCTTGCTTGTGTATGCCCTCCAAGACACACCCTTCATCCTGCTTTTATTCCAGTTTGACCAAGGCCCTTGCTTCCCCGCTGCCCCCCACCACTTCTTTTCAGCAAGGACCCTTATTGATGACTGATGTCCAAGCCCTGGCTGCCTCCAGGAGATGCACGTCTGGGACGTTCTCCTAGAGGTCACGTTGATGCTCTCTCACTACAAGGCCTGAAAGATCGGGAGCATACAGAGGTGTGAGAACCCTCTGGGGAGAGAATCCAAGGGATTGTTGGTGACCTATGGCCATTTCTGGTTGATGGTTTTAAATAGCAGTGGGTTAACATTTTTTTCTATAGAACTTAACTTAAGGTATGCTAATGGCTTTAAAATGCTATTTTGCCTTTGAAAATCCTTTTAATAGATGCTCTAACGAACTTCTATTTACGTGATAGGCACGGTTGAGCTCTGCAGTGAAGCTGGTCGTACTGTTAATGTGAAGCTGGGTGCTTAAAGGGGAAAAAGCAGCTCATAAATAACGTGGCGCAGGTGAATCACTTCTGAAATCTAGAGCTTGCCAATACCAGTGAAGAAGAGCTGCCTTGGAGGAGAAATTGCCAACTCACACAAGCAAATTCTTTAGCGCTTCAATCTAGACACACACCAGCCTTTTAACTTTGCTTTCTGTTTCCTCTTCAAGGAGTTTGTCGCCACCTACAGGAAACAGGAAGCACAATAACCCAGTCAGTCTCTGAGTGACACCTGGTTTCTTCCATTGGTCATTCCTCCTCGCAGTTTTTATATTTTATCACTTGTTCATCATATAGTATTTATCAAGCTTTTTTCTTGGCTATGGAATGAGGCTAAACTCTATGGAAGAAAAGATTCCATCTGCACTAGCTGTTTGGCAGGAGATTCCTCACCCTTAATTGTTTTTTAAGGTCTCTGTCTGTTTCTGCTGTCATGTACCTTTTCCACAAACACACCAACAAGAGAGAACAGACTTATCGATTGGGGCTCGGTAGTATAGCATGTAAAAGTACTAGTGCTGACTTATTCACAATTTTGCCCTCTTTTGTTTGTTGGAGAGAGCGTGGCACCAAAATCATCATTTTTATTGTTGATGTTGTTTATTTGTTTTCTTTTGCCTTATTTGGAGAAAAATGTTAGGTAGTTAAAAACCTACATAGCAGAGAAAGTTCAAGATGCATGATGCAGTTCAGAGAAGTCTAAAGGAAGACATGTGATTACTTTTATGGGTGCATTAAGGATGTTGAAGAGATAATTAGGATCAATTCTTTTCATTCATTAGCATCTCATAACTATATCACTGAGTTAAGTTATTCCCCATTGTGTGAAACAAGAGTGAGTTGGCTTGAAAGGAGTTAAGAAGAATGCAGGGTTTTTCTCCTTGATATATGAATGACTGTGGCTCTTTCTTTTCCCACAGCATCTTTAACCCACGCCCTCTCCTGAACTCCTTCTGGGTTCTTTGTATGGCTATCTGCTTCTCTCTCCTGCAACAGCAACTTACATATCCTAGACCAGGTTCATTGTGGCACAAATTAGATTAATCCCACTTTTTTTTTTCCTTTTTCATATCTCTTCTCTTAAAAGAGCAACAGAAACCGCTGCCACATAATGAATCCTCCTTCAGAATATTTATGTTTTGTTTTGTTCTCCTTTTCCTCCTCCCTCTTCCTTTGGGCAAGTGATACTATAATCATCCACTGTCCTAGGAACTAATTCTTACTTATCTTTCTCAGTTCAACATCTGTCTACTACTAAGTCCAAATAAGTTGCTTTACCTTTGTAACATTTCATGAATTTCCATGACCTGAAACTGAATCTGTTGCTTTATTCTTATTGCCATTTCATCATCTTAAATGTTCTGTACCTCAGCCTCTTCTGCATCAAATTCTTACTAGTTGACTTTTAGTAGATTTGGGAAATGGGCTGTTGGCTAGAAAAAGCTATCTAATCAAGTGAAATTTCACCCACCTACTTCCCCGCCCCATGCTTCCATGTTTATGCTGTGGAATTTCAAGACTGGTTTTAGGTATTATCTTAGAGTTTTTATTTAAACATCAAAAGTAACTTAGGGTAAGAAAATACATTAGTGGCTTGTTGGGAAATGTTACATAGTGCTGGAAGATTATAGATACAATATTTTATATATTTCTAACAAATAGTTGATTAAAAGTTGCTCAAAATACGTAGTACATTTGTCCAAAGAAGATATACACGTCACCAATAAGCATGCAAAGATGTTCAATGCCATTAGTCACTGGAGAAATGCAAATCAAAACCACAGTGAGGTACCACTTCAGACCCACTAGGACAGCTAGAATTGCACAAGAAGACAATAATAAGTGTTGACAAGGATATGGAGTAACTGGAGCTCTTATATATTGCTAGGGGTAATGTAATATGGTACAGCCAGTTTGGAAACAGCTTGACAGTTCTTCAAAATGTCAAACATAGAGTTACCAATATGACACAACAATTACACTCCTAGTTATATACCCAGGAGAATTAAAACATGTGCCTGTGCAAAACATGTACATGAATATTATATTATTATTTATAACATATTGCATTATATTATTAAGCAGCATGATTCATAATAACCAAAAAATGGAAACAATATCCAATATCCATTTATGATGAACAAACAATATGTGGTATAGCCAAACAACGGAGTATTACACAACCATTAAACAGAATGAAGTACAGATACATTCTATGACATGGATAAGCCTTGAAAACATTATGCTAAGTGAAAGAACCCCAAAGGCCACATATTATATGATTTCATTTATGTGAAATCTCCAGAAAAGTCAAAAGCTGTAGACACAAAAAGTAGATTAGTGGTTGCCATGGGTTGGGATAAGAGATGAGCCAGAAGTGACTATCAGTGGATATAAAGTTTCTTTTTGGGATGAAGACAATGTTCTGAAATTAGATAGTGGTAATAGTTGCACAACTCTATGAATATATTCAAAGCCATTGAACTGTACACTATAAACAGGTGAGTTCTGTGATATATGAATTAAAACCAATAAAAGTGTTATATATATTTGACATAAGACTGTATCTTATGAAGTCATTGGCAGCTGTATATACTTAACAGCCTGCATCGGATTCATTTTTGTGTCTTCCAAAATACTAAACACAATGCGTCGCATATGTAAGCCTTTGATAAATGGTTGAAGAATGAATGAGTGGATGATTCAATAAACATTCACGAGTGGTCTTGTTATAGTGTGTGGAAGAATTTTTTTTGGCAAGTGCTACCAGAGAGAGGTAAAGAACAATGGCCACGAATTAAAGCTTCTGTCCTCCTGTTCACTTAGGCTGACAGTTCAGCTGTCCTGTCATTGATCTGATGTCAGTCTGATAGAATCATTCTATGCTTTGACGCCAACTAGATGGTGTATTTCTTTTTTCTTTTGAGTGATAGGTTGGCAAAATGTACTTTAGCGACTGTATGTTATGTGGATGATGCATGATGCCAGTGCTCTGTTGTGACCTTTATTTTTATGAGCTGTGAGAATTAAGAACCTACCAGTTTTAGTTTAATTAAGCAGTAAGACACAGCAGATGGTGCATTTGTGGGTGATGATTGCATTCCACTGGTTCCCTCAAGCAGCACTCTAACCCTATGGAATGCTTTGCCTGGAGTATCACGCCACTGTTGCAAAATTACCAGGAAGACAAACACATTGTAATAATGTAGTCAGAAAATCTTGGAGGACAGTTTACAAAAGGACCTGAACACCACAGGAGTTTTAGTAGTTAGCAGCTACTGGAACTAGGATATTAAGGAGAGGAATTCATGACATAATGGTTGTAGCGGTTTACCACCTATCTTTACTTTTCAGTATTTGCAAATAAAGTATATGGAGATTTTTATTACCCTAGTTTTCTTTTGTGTAATCTGGGTCAAACATTAAAAATGCATTGGAATATGATTTGCATGTGTTAAAGTGCTCAGAGAAGTTTCGGTAAATGGAGAAATACTGAATTGATGTCAGGTTGTTTTATTATGTTTGCTTTTAGTCACTACAGAGAGCCTAGAGTGTCCTACAAAATGCATTTTTTCCCAAGAACTGTGTTCTTACCGCTAGCATATTTACTCCATAGAATGTTGAAAACATACCTAAGCAGAGAGAATATAGAATTAATCCAGTACTTCTTACCAATCTTGCAACTCTTTAGGAAGCAAACCAAATTGGTAAGTAGAATTGCTTTCATTGTCAAGGGAGAGACTGCCTCGGTCAGAGTCTTTTCCCTTCACTATCTTTGAAAAAACTGAATTACTTGAAGGCTGGCATAAAACTTACAATTGCACAATATTTTAGATCCTAAGATAATATGCCTCAATTTTTCTCATTAATGCAATATATGAAGTCATCAAAATGAAATACATTCACTTACTGGCTGTAATGTTGTTAAAAGTATGAACTATGTGGATTTTAAAAAATATAGCAATGGTTGCTTTAGATAGAATAATCATTTGTCTCATGTCTTTGCTACAAAGGAAGACTAGATTTGAAATTCTAGTAAAATAATGAAATTCAAAACTAATATTTTAATAAGAGAATATAAATTCTCTTTGGAAAAGCCCACATTTTATATTGAATTTTCCTCTGTATTACATACAGAATTTCTTTCCTTCGATTTTTAGGGGAATTTTCATCACAAAACACGTGACTACATCATCCTTCTGCTTGGAGACCTGACTTATATTTAATTAAAGGAAACATTTTTTTTTTTTCTGGATTCCCACCAACTTCAGGATACTCAAGCATTGAAGATAAAACTGAAGGTCTAAACACTAATTTTGCAATTCTTCTTGTAGGAATAAAATATTATTAACCTTTTAGTTAATACTAGTTTATAATATGGTATAGGGAAATACCATAACACCTACCTGCACAGGAAATTCAAAATAATAACTGATTTTATCCTATACATTATTCAAGATTCTGGCACAAGAAATTACATATTATATTTATATGGAAACATGCTTTACTGCAAAATCATTGGTATTTCATTTCTTTACAGAACTAGATTTTCATCTAATTAAAATTTAGAAAAGCACTCATCATGGTAGCTCACATCTGTAATCCCAGCACTTTGGGATGCCAAGATGGGAGGATTGCTTGAGCCCAGGAGCTCCAGACCAGCCTGGGCAACATAGAGAGACCTTGTCTCTACAAAAAATAATTTTAAAGAAATTAGTCAGTCATGGTGGCATGTACTGGCAGTCCCAGCTACTCGGGAGCCTGAGGTGAGAGGATCGCCTGAGGCCAGGATTTTCGGCTGCAATAAGCTATGATCGCACTACTGCACTCCAGCCTGGGTGACAGAGCAAGATACTGTCTCTAAAAAATACATGAATGAATGAATGAATAAATAAATACAATTTGGAAAAGATGGAACTAGATTGTTTCCTATTTACTGAGTATATAGGTAACTTGCCAATTTTTTAGTAGCTCTGTTTAATAAAAATACACTACAGGATTCCCAAATAAGGCCCCAGCAGGGAGATAAAATTATGCTTGATAATTTTAGGGTTGTTAGGATTATTTATTTTAGTTCTCTAAAATTGGTAAGATGTTAATTCTTCATCATCTACATGGTTTATCTAATGATAATACCTTCCTTTTCGAATGATGATGCATATTTTGCATTATTTTTGTATTAGAGGAAGTAACAAAATCGGTCAGGATGTACCTAAA
Organism: Macaca nemestrina; assembly: GCF_043159975.1. NCBI lineage: Eukaryota > Metazoa > Chordata > Mammalia > Primates > Cercopithecidae > Macaca > Macaca nemestrina. Next base: position 115,168,430 of record NC_092136.1, on the reverse strand, counting down.
CCAATAATTGACAATCTGCACCTGTAACCTCAATTGCTCCCTTGAGCAGTCGGGCCCTTTTTGTTGAGATCATAGAATTTAGAATCAAAGAATTGCCTTCCGTTTCTGACTATGCTACTTATTAGCTGTGTGACTGTTTATTTTAGGAGTACTTTTTGGCTCCCAAAGAATTGGCAGGGTACCTATATAATGAGTAAATGGGAATATAATTCTACCTGCAAAATCACCAAAATAGTGATTTAAATAATGTTTTTTTAAAAACATTATTTAAAGTAGAAAGAAGTAGAGAGATAGGCAATCCAGGGCAGGTATGGTGCTTCCGCAAAAATCTTGAAGAATTCAGCCTTCTTTTTTTCTGCTTCACCATCCTCAGTTGGTGACTTTTTTCCTGATGGTCATCTCATGGTCTAAGATGGAGTTTTTGCCAGTGCTGCTGCCTGTTAGGCATCAGGAAAGACAAAGAAGAGCTTCTTTTGGCAGAACCAGTTTCTTTTCCAACCCACGCAACACTTCCACTTAAAGCTCATGACCTAGATGTGAGGGAGGTAGGAAATGTTATCTTTGCCAGGCACAGCTTAAAAAGAGGGGTTTTGTTACCAAGGACAGAGAGAAGAATGGATGTTTGTGAGGCAACTAGCATTCTCTGCCCTAGTGACCTTGGATCCTTTCATCTCATTGAGCCTCAGCATTCTTGTCTATAAAAAATGGTTGTAAAAACAGGATCTAATTCAAGATCCTATTGTTTTGAGTAGCAAGTGAGTTAATGCATCTAATGCATTAAGCACGGTGTCTGGCATATAAGTAAGCAATAAATGTTAATTATTATTCTTGCTACTTCCTTAATATCTCTAGATTAATGTCCTATAGATACTTAAAATGCTTATGTGTATTACAGATTCTTACTGCATTACCTAGCTCACCACCTACCTATTCCAACAGGCTGGAAATCTCAGAGCAGTCTTTAAATATGTCTTTATTGCTGTCTGTACCTAAAAGTCATCAAGTGTAATTCTGCCTGCAAAATTCTTCATGGATTTCTCAAATCTGTCCCTCCATTTCCATTCCAGTATCTGAATTCAAGCCGTCATCTTTCCTTGCCTTCTACACGTCTTCACTATCTACAAGATCACATCCAAACTCCTTAGAATAGTATTCATGTCTTCATATAGTCTGATTGCAGTATTAAAAGCTTAATCTTGATTTCACCACATCTCCCTAGTCTCCAGATCACACATTTCTTGTACTCTTAACTTCACTGAAAATTCACTATTCCCCAAATAGGACATTATGATTCTAGTTTCATCTTCAGGGTAAATTTTTACGAATTTTCAAGTTGAAACTTGAGGAAACTAAGCATAGATGTGTTTCAGCCTATAATTTTGAACATTAGAATGTGATTTCTGGAAACTCCTTTGTGATTTTATTTATGAGGACAACAGACGGACAGGTATTCCAGTATTTCTTATCATAGCTGAGTATCTAAATGTACAAATGTGAAAGAATAAAGGGCTTTTAAGTGAAAGGAATGGATGGAAGGGAGTTGATGCATTTCTAATGGATGGATTAGTTTGTTCAGCAGTTCTGAAAGTATAGGTTTAGATCTAGAGACTCATTGTTTTTACTTTGCATTAGTTTAGGTACTTAATGTGAATGTTATATATGCATTTTGCTTTCAAATTTAAAAAATAAGTAGGGAAGTTTAGCTTTACTTTTATTGTGTGTGTGTGTGTGTGTGTGTAATGTGTAATGGGATGTATAATGTAATTTCAAAGCCCTCTGATGCAATATTTTGGAAATAAGTTGGTAGTACAATTAAAACATATCTTTGGTCATAGATTACTTGGCCTTATGCCATTTTCATAGGCAATGTCCTACTTAAATAGCCTGGATTGGCTGAGAAAAATAATTGCTGCTATGAAATAATTTTGCAATTACCACTGTAATTAAGGGCAGTTTGTTAATGAAAGTGCTTGGTGAATAATGACTGCAGGGCACTCCATCTTGCCGCTTCATGCCAGATGATTGGTTCATGTGGTGGAGGTAGTTAGGGAATTAGTGACACAGCTGTCATGGTTACAGGATGGATGTAAATATCCTTTGCAGTTGATGATGAAGAACAGTCATTAGCCTCCTGCCCCTTGGGAACTGGTCAGAGGAACAAAAATAAACTTAACACATGATGGTAAAAGCCATTCCTTATGTCTCCTTTTCTTCAGTATGAACAATTAACATTCTAATAGAAACTGCAGAGAGCATGTGGATGAACCTCTCCACTTTCCAGGCGTGTTAGTGTGATAAATGTTCTTTTGTGTGGGGCATTGGTTGTTCACAGTTTATAACCACTCTTATTAGCTTATAGGCCAGTTAAAAACTGCTCTTTAGAGACCCACAGGCCCTATTTAAATTTTTCGTGTTCATCTCCAGGTGTTATGCATTCAGTTTGACCCTTTGAAGACGGTCCCCGGATGGATTTTTGCATGCTGTCTGCAAGGCTGCAGGGGCAATTGAAGATCAGTTTTCTCTATCTGGGCTTACTTGCTTATGTAACATATATATTGTTATGAAGAAGACCTAAATGCTTCTCTGATCTTCCTTTATAGTTTGCAAAAGTCATTGAAGGTTAAGGAGCCTGTTTTTCCTCCTCCTTCTTAAAATAAACGTCCTAGGTGTTTAAGTATGCTTCGTATTTGTATTCATTCCACTTCCTTGGTGTTTTGATGTTGTTTTTCATTGTAAATTTGCTTAAGCAATCTTTTGTGGAGTAATTTCATAACATGCACACACTGTGGTTTTACATTGAGTTGCTCGTGATCTGCAATTCATTAACTTTTGCTGACTAGGAAGTCAGTATAGCACGTTGCATTTTCTCTGTTTATCTTGCTATATAGTCAGTTTCATTCCTTGTAAAAGATGTTAGTAGAACACTTCCTTAAGTATGGCTTCTCTTGCTGTCTGATATGCTGAATCTTTTCCTCAGGGCCTTAAGGAGAGATTGTTGGAGTTTGTATCATTGCCTCAGAGGTGACCAGATATCCTCACTAAAGGAACGTAACAGTTTTCTGGGTTTTAGCTCAAAATGACTATTCACGGTAACACTATATATTTTAAGGATGAATTTATTGCCACTTGTGTCCGGATACGATTCTCTGCATTTGCTGTTACTTTTGTGCCCGTGTCTCCTCTTGACTTTAACAAGAGGAGGTGCCAAATGGAAGGATCAGAATTCCACCTCAAAACTACCATACACTGTAGCCCGAACCTCTGCCTCTTCCTTTTCTCTTCTTTGGCCGTTGTGGAAAGAATGAATACTATCAACCAGCTGAGGTGAACAGAGCCTTGTTCAGATGTTTAAATGCTTCCTTTGCAACTGAGTCATTCACTCTCCCAAGATGAACTTCTTTTCTCATTAGCCATAGCTAACTCACTGTGGAGATGTTTCAAGCTGACTTGATTGTGATCAGACATGATAGGATACAAGGTAACTTGCTGACCCTAAATAGTAGGGGTGAGTCCCCCAAAGCCAAATAACTTGAAAAACTTTACATACTGAGCATTTTAAAAAATCTGTTTATCTTAGTCCAGTAAATGACAAAATCCTTTGGAAAATGGGCATTATTCTCAGGCATGTTCATGGCTGGCCAAATTATTTGGGTTTTGGTGTGATATGACTTTGGGGACTCTTCGCAGGATGCCTGGGTACAGGAGGAGCTGGAATGCTCCACATTAAACCAACGTTGGGAAGCAAGAGGAGAGAAGCATGCTAGAAAACACCCTCCCAGTTGAATGAAAATTGCACTGTATTATGATTTATTCTCTCTTTAGCAAAAGTAAGGGCTTTGTGGTAGGTCAAGATAACTAAATGGGAAAGAAAGAAACAATTGTGTTTTTAATTGGTGTTGCTTCAGGTACTGGGACTGAGAAACTTTTCTTCTTTTTCAGGAGAGTTATGACACGCTGTCGTATTTAGATACTCAGTTTGTGTTACCATTTTTGTTTTGTTTGGTGGTGTTTTGATTTTTTTTTTTTCCTATTTTGTTTGTTTGTTTGTTTTTGGCTAAACATATGCGATGCGTGTTTAATTGAATTTCCAAGGCAGCGATACAGGCACCCGTCAAAAACTATAAAGATTCACTGCAGGTTTTCGGGAGAGGTGGCCATGTGAATTTAACAATCTGCAATGAGAGGGGAAAAAAAGTTTCTGAGTTTGTGTAAGTAGTTGAGATTCCCAAGTAAAACAGCGTCTGTTCTCATGTAGCTTTCTGGGCTAGTTTGGACAGGAGCTGGCATCTCATTTTTATACATTAACAACTCTTGTCAGATTTCTCTAATTTCTTCAGGACAAGTCAAAACCCTTATAGTTCTCCACATGAAAATGTGTCGTGTCCCATCCTGTCCTTTTGCCATCTTTTCTATCAAAGAAACACTAATTATAAAAATTGAACATAAATTTGTGCTGTTTAATAGGTTTGGGTTTAATTTTGCCTCAGTGGGAAGACGTTTCCATTAAAAGAGTCCTTTTTTTTTTTTTCTCTTCCTCCCCCCTTTTTCTTTTGGTAGAACAGTTAGGAAAGGCGTAGGAAATTGATTTTAGTGTCACAAAGGACATTTCTGACAGGAATGTGCTTTGAAATGATTCAAGGCATCTGTTTCTCTTGCATATGCCTAGCACTGCTGAGAGCTGTACCTAGATGAAACTGTTTAACGTGTCAACTCCAAATCCGATCACAATTTACATCCCAGTTGCTTGGTTGGAATTTTTAACATTTCATGAACTTTCTCCCCTAATTTATGAAACAAGCTTCTGCTGAAAGTGACCATTTGTTCTAGATGCCAATATGTCATGGTCAAAATTGACTTAGCTTGAGAAGTTATTTGTTTTTGTATGGTCACTTTGCCTGTGAAACAAAATCATCTTTGCAGTTTTTATTCCTGCTGGCAGGGTTTGTGAACGAACACTTGGTGGGTGTTTTTGTTACCATTTGCCTTCCACTGGTGCTATGTCTATCATACAAGCTGGCTCAGAGAATTCCAGTTTTAAGAGTGTCTGAGCACAGAAATTATGGGCACTCTGTTTACTACTGTATCCATGACATCCAGCATGGTACCTTGGAAAGGCACCTAAAATAAATCTTTCATATACAAATGGGGAATGAGCACTTTCGACATAGTCATACTACATAGTCTTAGTCATAGACTCTTGATTCTGAGGGCTCACTCATCTACTCTGCTTATGTTTCTCAGAAATTAGTAAGGCTCAGTTGTATTACTTATAGTGAAGAATGTCCTTTGAAGTTAAAGGGCAGGGGCAATTATTTTGTGTGTGTGAACTTTTTATACTCATAGAAGAAATAATTTACTGGGGATGAGAAGAAAAAGCGACTGTGTTGATGCATAATAGGGACCTGAGCTCATTAACTTAATTGTTTAGTGGCTCCTGACTGTTCTTCTCTCCCGCAGTGTCCCCGCATGTGCCCTTGCACAGTATTTACCCATGAGTTTTGAGTGGAGAATCCTGAGAAGGGCTACTACTCTGGCCTTTCCCTCTGCTAATAAGTCTACAGCCAACTGAGCATAGTGGTGGTGTTTGTACAGGTGTATCCTGGGGGACTAGTTCCCCAGTGGACTCACTTGTTGACCTTGAAGATGCATGGTCACTCATGACTAGTCAGTTGAGAACATTATCCATAATATTGTTATCAATATCTTGCATCTCTATCAGCAGTTCTCTGGGATTGTGTTAGTGAGGACAGAGAGCTTCACATTTGCAATAGCTTGAATGTTTGGAAATTTTCTTTCCCTCACTTACTAGTCTAGGGTGGGTGGTCCAGGTCTGTGGATGGGTTGACTCCACCTAATTGTTCAGTACCTAGGTTAATGGCGGCTCTGCCACCTTTTGCATGTCACTTCTGGAGTCACTCTGGTCATACTGTTTCAGCTTCCCAAAAGGAGAAAGAAGAAAGTACAGGAGGAACAACCTCAGGCACTAGACTGGAAATGGCACACATCACTTCCACTCACATGGAAAAGAACTTAGTTGCCTGGCTGACCATGCTGCAGGCAAGGCCAGGAAATGCAGAGGAGCAGGCCAGCCTTGTGCCAGGCAGCATGGAAGAAGGGGAAAATGGATTTAGTGGACAGTTAGCAGTCTCTTGGACTTTAGGTTTTTCCCAGTCAGTTAGCTGTCCAGCAGCTTTATATTGTAAAGCTAGTTGATCTTAGACTTTAAATAATAGCTAGTACTGTCTATGATAATTATTCCCCCTTTAGGTTTCTCTGGGTCCAAGCTATTTATAAATTGTACTAACTGGCAGAGCACACAGCTTACCTTCTTCTGGTTAATGTCAAGGGCTCAGTAGTTTGCACAGATATATTTTTACCCTTTGAAGTGATAAATTAACATTTGAATGGTTGTTTCATTTCCTTCCACTTTTTTATGTCTGGGACACATGGTAGAATAGGGACATGTTTGTAGATTTGTGATTTCTTCTTCATTTGGGAATATATTATATGTATTATTGGTATGCTAGTCATTCATTGTATAGGAAAACCCAGAAGGGCATAATCACTATTGTCTGCAAATATTATTATATAGTATATGCAGATGGTCACTGCCTAATGTAAAATTAGGTTTCCCTTCAGGATCTTTGTTTAGAAGCAGTTCTTGAGGTGACATGAGAAATCGTAACCAGTATTATTGCTTTCTGCTTTTCTAGTTTTTTTTTCCTCCAAGGATCTAAAAAATCATCTACAGCATACTTTCCTCTGCTTTGATTAGATTTCAGAAACATTGTCTGATATTTCTGCTCACATTGTTTAGAGAAATTATACTCCCAACCATCTCTTGGCTGCTTTCGGGTGAAATACATCAACATCTTTGAGACATTTTAACCTGTGGTTAGACTGGCTTTAGTCTCTTCTGCTACTTTCCCACAAACAAAGAGTTGTCAGAGTTCTTGCTATGCAATAGATTCTATTTTTAAGGCAGGATTTAGATTATTAGTCATCTGATGTTTTAGGTGTTAGCACAACTAGACACTTAATTTTGGTTTTGTGCCAATGCACATCACCTGGAGTTTTATTTTTGGTAAGGTGGGGACAAGAAATAAATGAAGTGTGTTCTAAGCTGTTTATTTTATGTAGAATATAATTTTATTTTAAATATACTCTTCCTTGATCTATCTTGTTGCTCTAGTATTGATATGGCATGAAGTAGAAGTAGATGTTTTTCCTGAGTATGATTTACTGTAAGTCCTGTGACTTCAGCTATATTGAGGCTACTACTAATGGATTAGTACATTCCCGCAGTGTATTTATTTAGCATCCTACCCTCCAGTAATCAAAACATGAGATGCTTCAGTGTAGAACTGCTTGCTAGAGGTGATGGAGAGAAAACACACCTCTCTAGTGGTGATATTAATCTGTTTTCACTGTCTTGTGAATGTGCTTAATGTCTAGGGCATGTTAAATTGAGTTATCAAAAAATAGAATCCCTGAAATTTAAATAAAGCGGCATTGGAGCAAGAAACTAATCATTCTTTTTCTGATAGTTAACCAGTTGCCACCTTTCCCAGCTCACATTATAGCAGCTCCTATGGGTGTCACTACACTGTCACATTGTTCTGTAATACTCTGTTTACATTTCTGTCTTCTGTACCAGAGTGTGAGCTTCTTGCAGGAAGGGAATGTGTTGTATTCATGTTCACATGGAACTTCTAGTCACTAGCTGATGAACAAATTAAAAAAATGAAGAAACATTAAATACATTAAGTAGGAAAATCTTATGCTTGTGCTGATAGGTGAAAACTAATCTGATGACATTCCTTTAAAGTTTGTTCAAACAGGTTGGTATTTGTGATTTCTGGATATAGGGAATCTTTTTGTTGCCCATCACTGCTCATCTGATTAATCTTAGTTTTCTTAAAAAATCAAGAAAACATAAACACCATGTATATTGGTCTAAAACGATACAAATGATAACATGAAAAAGAGAGTTTTCCTCACTGAGGTGTGTCTGACTTCCTGCAAGCTCAGCCTGTTTTCCCATCTGTCAAACTGGGGGAATAACGGGACTTAGCTTTTTGGGACTGCTGGGAGGCCTGAATGAGATATATTTGACCCTTGAACAACATGTGTTTGAACTGCAAGGGTCCACTTATACGTGGATTTTTTCAATCAAACATGAATGGCAAAAATAGTATTTACGGGATGTGAAACCCACGGTCTACACTAAGGGCAGATTTCCCTATCCTCACATTCTGCAGGACCAATGGCAGTACTTGAATATGCGTGGGTTTTGGTATATGCAGAGGTCCTGGAACTGATCCCCAGAATACACTGAGGGATGATTATATTTTGTGGCGGGCTTAGCCCAGTGCCTCACACCATAGTAAGCTCCCAACAAATGTTAGTCATGACAATCATGAGAATTGTTGTAGTTTTTTTCATTTCCTGAGACGTCTTCCATGATTATTAAATCTTTTAAATTTTTATTACCTATTTTTTATACTTGATTTTTTTTTTATACTTGATTTTACTGTTAAATAGTTCATTTCGACAGCAATCATCAAATAGTGTCTTTCATTACCATGACTAGAACTCAGGGAAAGTTAGGATAGCTCTCTACAGTCATGGAAAACAGGAGATAATAAGATCATCTTTCTCTTTGTAGGGATGTCATATCATGAAGTAGCTGAACTATGTAAAGTGGTACTTGTTTGTTTATCCAGCATGTAATGCCTGTAACAACAAATAGAATCTCTTGGTATCAGATGGTTCTGAAAGCTTGCACAGAACACAGTGATATGATAAGATGCCACAGACTTTAATGTTACCCACAAATACTACTCTTCTTTTTCCTTCATTTTTAAGTGTATATTTCTGGGTCAGACACTGAAATGTATTTAAGCATTTCTCTGCTAACCTTTTATTGAAGCAGGTATTTATTTTCTATTCTTTCTAAGATCTAGTGATGAGGTGCAGTGCCACCTCACTTATCTGAAGGCCATGTATCAGATAACCTCAGCTATCTGGAACACAGCTGTGGCTTAGGAGTAAACCAGAAAGGCCTCGAGCTGCCATAGGTGTCACACAGTCTTTGCATTAAGGCCTATGCACACTAAAAGAAAAGAAAAGCCGCAGGGTTTCACCAACAGCAAATCTGTCTTAATTTTACAATCCTGTAGAACTTGTACAAAATCTTATCTGTTACTTATCTTTTCTCCACCCCCCCATACATACATGGGAACTAGAAAATTTGAGGTTTGAGAGGTACAGAGTTGGGGAGGTGCTGCTAGATACAAGTAGGCTCAAGTAGCATGAAGAATTCATTGATAACACTTAGCAGGATGCAAGTGTTGACCTGAATCAGCAATAAAGGTAAAATTCTTTTTTATTTTCACTCTGTTTAAGAAGGCAGGTACTCTATAAACTTCTGGAGTATTTTCGTCAATTATAATTTAATTAAAAACTGTCATGATGATTCCAGATAAATTGGAAATTTCCTTTTTCTCTGTTATTTCTGCCTACTTATGAAGTTTCATGGGCATAACCTTTTACTTATGAGTATGTTTCCTTTACTTGCCTTTCCCCATTGTGCATATATGATTCTTTCCTACTTTTATTTTTTTCCCATCGAAGGAATAAAAATAAACATTTAGGTAGTAGAGAAGCTTAAGATGTCTTGAATAGTACATTTGCCAAAGTTTGTATTTTTAGTTTTTAGCACGCCATTCTGCATTAACTACCCCATCCCAAATACCCAACAACAGCAAACCCAGCTGTGTCAGCCTCTGCTTTCCCTCCAGGACTGGATTTATAAGCATGAGGCTAGGGATTACTCTCAAGTATCAGTAGAATTTAGCACCATGCTATGCACATAGAAAGTGCTCAGTAATTCTCACAGCAACAGTTATTTGAGATAGATATTGTTGTTATCCCCATTTATAGGTGAGGATGTGGAGGTTCACAGAGATTGAGTGACTTGCCTCAAGTCACACCGCCAGAGGATAGAACCAGAAATCATATCTCGCCAGCTGGTCCTTTAGTCCATGTGTCTGATTGTCCTAGCTGCAAGGCTCACTGCTTAGCTTCAAGAAAAGCTTGGCATTTCTGGATTTCCCATTTCAGTTCTACATAACATAAAAACAGATTCGTGTTTCCTAACTGACAAAAAGTGAAAGAAAAACAAAGGACTGATTGAAATCCGTTATTAAACTTCTTTGAATGATTGAATTGGCATAAATGCCTAGCTCAAAGAAAATGAACTATTTTAAAAGCAGTAATATTTCATGATACTTTTTTTCCCCAATTCACCTATTCTTTTCATTTTTACTTTGACAGAATTCTTGGGTTATATATTAAAAAGCCTATGGGTTAAAGCTAATCTTATATGCTTAAAATTATACATTGACAATCTTTCTTTTGGTTTTCCTTTTCTAAACTTTTTTGGAGTGTTGACAACTTTAAAAGAAATGGCATGTTCCTTTAACCCTAAGAACATTTTATTTAAATTTAGTCACTGGTTTGGAGAAAGAATAAACAGAACTTTTCATTTAAATGTTCTCATATCTTGGTAGAATGAATGGGTAGTGATATGATTTATAGCTTGTATAAGAATAAAGAATATAAAAGAAAATTGAAACCCAAAATTATTGGTTTCAGCAGAGCATTTCTGATTTAATTCTAAATTGTGAATACCATTTACATCTTGCTTTTAAATGTTTCTTGCCAGTTTGTAGAAGCAAATCTCTACCTTTTGTGTGACACATAGTTTAACTGAATACTCATCGTCTATATAGATAATTTAAAATTAAGAGAGGTAAATCATCATTCATATCTAGCATAGTGCTTCAATAAATATTTGTTGATTGAATAAATGAATAAATCAAGGAAGGAAAGGGAGAGACGGAAGGAAGGAAGGAAAAGAAGGAAAGGAAAGGAAGAAAGGAAGGGAGGAAGGAGGGAGGGAGGGAGGGAAAGAAGGAAAGAAAAGGAAAGGAAAAAGGGAGGGAGGGAAGGAAGGAAGGAAGGAAAAAGTAAAAGATTGCTGTGTTACACAGTAACAGGAATAGCACCCACACTTTACAGAAAAGTTTTGGTACCATAGATATCTACACCTTTCTACGAGAAAACTAAAATGTGAAAAATAGAATAGGTTACTTTGCGGAAAAAAACACTAACACTACTGTTTTGCAGACGTACCATAGATCAGCTTTGCATAACATGGAAATTATCTTGCATTGTCTTCATTTAAATATTTTCTAGTATATTTATTGAATAAAAAGACAGATATAGAATTAACGGTGGTTACAATTTCTGTATATATGAAGCATCTACCACTGTCTTTGACTTAACCCTTCTTATGTCTGAGCTTCAATCATGAGTTTTTCAAAAAATTATTTCTAGAAAGCAGAATTGGGTTTCTTTAATTGACAGTGGAGTGTTTTGCTCCAGGATACTGAAATACTCCGTTGTGATATTGGAAACTTTCACCAATTAAGGACAAAAACCTTCTCATATATATATATAGTTTGTGTCTCTTACAGGAATCGTTTTAGAAGTTCATGTAGACTTATTTTATTGAGGCAGTTGAGCAATGTCTTTTTTCTACTTCTCCTTGTGAATTTTATTTGGATATTATTTGAATAGTCTCAGAGGTAGCAGATCTTTATTTTTTAGTATAATTTATTTGGAATCAGCCCAGAGTTATTTGGAATCATGCTGTTAAGGTGGACACTGAAGTTGTGGATTTAAAAAAAGAAAGCCCAGTTGTAGCTGTAAAACACTAGGGTGTAGGTATGACACATCAATTGTCATAGAAGGGAAGGATATAAGGAGTAGCTCAAAATATGCAGGACCAATGACAGTATTGTTCGAATAAGCATATGACCCTTCAAGGCAACTGTTGTGAAGAGTAATTCTCTCTTAAAATTTTAAATCTATAAATTCCAGTGGTTTTTCTTCAAAGTTTTAAAGTCTCACCTTACATAGACTCAAAAACTGATGTGCAACAGTAGGACAAGAAGAACCTGAATACTTAGGACCTAGTTAATCCTAAAGAGCTGAAGCTAAACATAAAGATCACTGTCAACCTTGGCATTAGCCTATTTTAGTAATTGGGCTCAGTGTGTGTGTGTGTGTGTGTATATATATACACACATATGTGTATATATATTTTTTCTGGCTTAACTAGTTGAAAATTCATTTAAAAATGTTCTTCTGATTTTTAAGTTTTGTATTTATATTTTTTGTCTTCTTGTCTCATTGGAAACAGGGTAACTGCATTTTTGGTGTTCTTGCTGAGAGAGGATAGGGCCCTTTGAGGAACATGTTTTCTGATTTGCAAGATCTGGATACCTGGGACATTAAAATTTTTCAAGTTACTTTTTGCAAAGGAAAATTGCTAAAAATTATTTAGCCTCTTGTAATCATAAATGCTGACTTCTGTGTAAAGTATTTTACCAAGAATGGCTAACAAATACTTTTAAATGGGTTAGAGGCATATCTATAACAAGTATCTCTGCAATGTGGAAAATTAAGCTTGCCCTCTAATATGGAAATTGAGATAAGTAGAAATGAAAGCATTTAAATATATGTTATAAATATCATGTACATTTCATTGGCCTGAAATACTGTAACTATTTGAATGCTATTCCATGATGCCAGCTCTCTCTTTGACATTCTGACCACATCACTCACTCACTCCATGCTACCCTGCATGGAATATTGATGGAAAACTTAAATCCTTCTCATTTTGAAAAGTGAAGCATGGGTAATTAAGCAATGCATCCATAAGTTGGACACTAGGTTTTTACTGAGGCCCAGTAATGAATAGAAAGTGCATTAACCAAATTAAAACTGTTGCATGTCTATATGTTTGGACATTGACATGTCTGTGAATTTCATTACTAGATAGTGAAGTCATGCTTATCAAAGCGCTTTCCAGAAATTTCCCTTGTATTAAAGCTTTGGTTAACTTCTAAGTTAGTCAGGGGAGATAATCCGGTGACACTTCATCTTGCTTACTAATTTAAGAGTAGTCCTAGATAATCCTACTTTGTCAATGACCCGGAAATCTAAGACAGAAAACAAGGCCTTTCTCTTATACCGTGTTCAGTACTAAATAAATGTTATCCCAGATTCTGTTCTGTACCAATGACTATGAAAATTTTTAGATACTTACCTGGCAGGGGTATGAAACCCCATCTCTACTAAAAATACAAAATTAGCCGGGCATGGTGGCACATGCCTGTAACCCCAGCTACTCGGGAGGCTGAGACAAGAGAATCGGTTGAACCCGGGAGGCAGAGGTTGTGGTGAGCCGAGATCGTGCCACTGCACTCCAACCTGGGCAACAGAGCAAGACTCTGTCTCAAAAAAAAAAGAAAAAAATTTTTGAGAAGAATTCTGTTATATCTATGTCTTTAATATAGAACTGCTAAAAGTGAGTAGATGACCATTAATCTTAGTAGGTGATGTACAGTCATGCATTGCTTAACAATGGGGATACAGTCTAAGAAATGTGTTGTTAGGCAATTTTGTCATTGTGTGAACATCACTGAGTCTACTTACATAAACATAGATGGTGTAGTCTACGGCACACCTAGGCTCTATGGTATGGCCTGTTGTTCCTAGGCTACAAACCTATACACATGTCCCTGCACTGAATACTGTAAACAATTGTAACACAATGGTAAGTAAGTGTTTGTGTATCTAAACATACCTAAACATAGTAAAGGTACAATAAAAATACAGGATTATAATCTTATGAGACCACTATCCTGTATGCAGTCCATCATTGACCAAAACATTGTTACATGGCACATGACGGTATGTGTGTGTGTGTGTCTGTGTATGTGTGTGTGTGTGTTATATGTCCTCTGCAAATATCCCTTAATTAAAATTTTGAAGTTAAGTAATGTTTATTGCTGAAATTAGTTTAATACATAGAAAAATGTGTAGGAATTCTATATAATCAAAATTATGTATTATACTGCCTGAAAGTTTACATTGCATATTCTTTTTACACTGTAGCAGAATTTGATCAGAACTAAATATCTTGAAATGAATGAATGGCTGGTCTGTTTCTAGCTCTAACATGAGTCACTAATAAAGTATTTTGGCGCTTCGTGTTTTTGAATGCCTTAGAATTGGGCTGTTGCCCATCCTAAAAAAAAAATCTAAAGTCAAGATGCTGGTTCCCTGTTAGCTACAGAAAACACAAAGGGGGAGGAGGGAGCTAGTGCTGGTAGAATAAACTCGATTTTAATAGAACTTTAAAGAATCCCTCTTTCATTGTGGCCAGCCAGTGCTCTATTTATCCCTTACCTCATTGTGCTGTGATTCTCCAAGCAAGAGGGGAGAGAAAAGATTGAGAATCAAGGTGCAGAGAATAAGCAGTAGAGACCAAAAGGACAAAAAAGCAAACACTGACTAGAGGAAGCAGAGGACTGAAAACACAGAAAAGCAGAGGAATTTCAAAGACAGAATTGGATAGATACATATCAAAACCAGTGAGAGAGGAAAGTTCTTCCTGATAATGCGAACTGGGTTGAGGCCTGTGTATATAATCAGAGACCTGTCTGAGCTGGGAGGCACCCATAGGCGGGAGTCCAGATAATCTTGTGACCTTCTGGGTGTTGCATGGCAGGTGAGGCTAGAATCTAATTGTTTTCTATCTCGACATCATCTGCATTAAGTACTTGTCAAGCTTTGACTTGACGGCTCCGGGTGATTTGGTTTTGGGTGTCTCTCTCAGAAGGTGGTTTCCTCACTTAGTTGAGTGAGTTCTCATTTCACCATCTGAGCTTCTGTGTCTCCTGTCTAGGTGTCGATTTCTTGCATGGTCTAGACAGTCTGCGCAGTCTTCAATTGTAGTTCTGACTAAGAGGAGTCATCATAATTTACCCTTCATTTCTGTCAGAGACGGACAGTTGATCGGTTTTTGCCGTTGTTTACATAATGATTCCATACAGCCAGAAGCACAAAGGCAGTGACCTCATATTACCTGGTAATTTACTCCCAAATCAAGGACAAAAACTGTCTGACAATAGGCACTTGATAAAAGTGAAGCTTGTCATTTGTTTCCTTTTTTAATTTGAGTTGTGAATTTAACATATTTGTTGTCATTTTATTAATATTTATAGGTGTATGTAGCAGAGTTTTATCTTACACCATTTTAATTCTTTGTATACCTGTTTGAGGTATGATATCCAATCAGATTATTTCTTTGATAATTCTAAGATGAAATGCATAGGTAGTAAATGTGTAATTTTTAGCACAATATCTCTATTTAAGTTTTCTTTGAAGTCAGGAAGTTTGGACATAGCTGTTTATTATGCCATAGTTCTATCTCTTCCTAAAGAAAACCTACCATTGAATTAACTTTTGCATAGTGTTTTTCTATCAAAGCATTTGATCCTTGTTTCTGCAAGATAATCCTAAGAACTTTTTATTTTGAGAATAGAAGACCATGATGGATTTAATTCATAACGGGGAGCTGCTGCAAGGAATGTAAATGTAAGCGCTTGATAAGGTAGGATTTCCTAGTTGCTATGGCAACCTTTGGGTCATGAGCCTGAGAAAATATAAAGTAAGTCCTGAAGCTGTGAAGATGTTTATAAAATTTAACTGTCATTCTTCATTTAGAGTTGATGGCAAACATTATTTACTTAAGTTTATCTCAAGGCAGGCGAAGATCCATTTTTTAAAATCTGAGACTCAGATCACAAATGAATCCATGTTGCACATGTCTAACATTATAAAGCACATGCAGCATTTATTATTCTAACCAGACTATTTGTACATAATATCCCTGTAGATTTGGTCACCCTCCTATGGAAGCCGACAGTTTTCATCTCTTGAATTCTTAATGAAAACTGTAGAATGCAGTTGTATACATTGAGTAATTTTGCAAAAATGTGTGTGCTTTCCATGCCAAAAAGAAGGCCTAGGGGATTGTATGGGAAGGAGGCCTTTGTGCCTTCTTTTCAGGTTTAAATATAAATGGCAAACTGTTTAGGGTGGACAAGCGCCAGGATATTAATACAGTTGTATATTCTCAAAATATATCACAACCTGGAGATTAAAGGGATAGGTTCGAACCTATTTCACTAATGCTTCCCATCTCCTGGTAGGACACAGCGTTGTGGGGAGGGGGAGTAAAATCTGCTTTTTCTCCGAGGAAAGAATAGATTTGGGGTGTCAAGTTCCTAAATTGAGATGTGACGTTTACCTGTACACTATGACAAAGTACCAGTTTTTCTTGCTTTATCTTTTACAGAATGCTGTTAGTTTGCACTAATGACCTATGAGACCCATTGCAAATTACCCAGTCTTGCAAATTAGTGAGTATGTGAACAAACACTATAAAACTATCAGATACAGGATCAAACAAATGTCGTTTACTGCAGGAAGAAAAATAGACTTGCATATGGAGAAGGAATGCATTTTCGCAACCAGATAAGTGCTTTCCTGTTGTCTGCTTGCCCACCGGGGAGCGTCAACACATGATATGGTCTGTGGCAGCCAATGGCTTACTGGCTCTTGGGCAAAAAACATCATTTTTTAAAATGCAGGCATAGAAAATCTCAGTGATTACATGCATACTGGAATCTGGTATTGAATTGTTTCCCTTATACTTTGCCTCCTTAAAAGTATTCCCCTTTCCAGCTTCATATGCTGAATGTTTACACTAGAAAGGAGAACAGGATTTAAGGCTATTAAGAATAGCATGCATACCTGGCCGGCTTTTTTGTACCACACCCATCTGAACCTGGGGGATTATTTGTTGCTCCCCTTTTGGGGGATGAGGTAGAATCCAGCCCACACACCCAGCAGCATACACTCTGCTCATCAAAGCACTTTTCTTAGTTGGTTTGTTTTCATGTCTAGCAGCAGAAATAGCCGCTCTTTTGCTTTCCTTTCTTCTTCTGGCATCTTGTAATTGCAACCGGTAATGTGGCTTCCTCCTAACCTGGAAGCAGCACAGAGACGGCAGCATTTCCCCACTCACACACAGCCTTGCTCCTGGCTGTCATCCAATGCTGCTACCGTTGGGTCACCAATGGTGACTCAGTGCATCACCATTTGTCTATCGCTCCATCTCCCTTCATTGAGAACTTTTCCTGGGCCAACCAGTTGCCTCCTTTATTTTTGTCACCCTGGCTACATATGTTCTATCAGGTTTGCTAATAGCAATAGCCCCAATAGCAAAAACTATATCAATAATGAACATTTTCTTTTTTTCTTTTTTTTTAGGTAAGAACATGAATATTTATTTAGAATGAGAAAATAAATAACAACAAAGTACAAACTTTAGAAAGCTAACATATACCATAAACTTCACAAAATCTAGAAAATATAATTGTTTGAATTGCCTGATATGACTCTATAATACCTTTCCCGCTGTATTTTTATAGGAAACATCTGGAAAACTCCCATCAGGTGTCTTTGATATATCAGTTTAAAAGATGCACTTGCTATTTGTAGGTTTCTTATAGGTTTGGGGTTACAAACATGGGAATCTGAGAAGTTCTATTTCACATAATTACTAGAAAAAACATTTCTCTTTTTTCTGAACTTTAGGTTCAGGAATACATGTGCAGGTTTGTTACACAGGAAGACTTGTGTCATGGGGGTTTGTTGTACAAACTATTTCATCACCCCGGTATTAAGCCTAATACTCATTAGTCATTTTTCCTGATCCTCTCCCTCCTTCTACCCTTCCCCCTCCGATAGACCCCAGTCTGTGTGGTTCCCCTCTATGTGTCTGTGTGTAGTAATGGACATTTTTAAATTACGTACTAGGCACTGTGGTAATGTGTGTGTGTGTGTGTTTACTGAATGTTTTACCTGATATAATTTTTATACATACATATATATTTCACTTCATTTTAAAAATTATAGAGTAACATTTTATTTTGTGTGTGTATAGTTCTAAAGTTTTAACAAATGTATATGTTCTCAAGACATAGAACAATTTTGTCACAACAAAAATCTTCCTCATGCTCTGTGATAAGCATTTTGAGTGACTGCTGTTTAATTCTTATAATGTTATGGGGTGTGTACTGTTATCTCTTTTTTACTGTTTTATTTTTAATTTTTGCTGAGGAAGGTGAGACTTAGAGAAATTGAATAACTAAGCCAAAGTCACACACTAAATGAACAGGGAAGCCTGGATTGGAACTTGGAACTAAGTTCTGTCTAAGCCTAGAATTCCAGCTTTTATGCATTATTTCACATTACTGCTAACAGAGCATGGCTTGGGAGCTATATGATCAGTACAAAGGTCTACATGTTAGTTTTATATGATGTAAATGTGATGTTGCACCTTGTAGATGATCACAAGATATTTTTATGTGATGCACTCTCAAAAGACTCTGAAAGACTAGGGTTATTTTTTGTTTGTCTGTTTTGTTTTGTTTTGACTTCAAGTAAGACTAGTAAGAGGCCTGAATTGAACATCTCAACTGGAAACCATTAGTACTCTGCTTTTTAAACTAAACTTCCCAACACCCAAGTCTCATTACTGTCATGCCTGTTTCCCTCCCGGGCTGTGTCATACACATAGAAAGTGAAGCTGGGCTTTTTCATTTGCCATGGCCAACTCACACTATCCTATCCCTCTTTTGAAAAAAAAAATAAAACCCTTTTCAGTAGCTGTGGGCTCCTCTGTGAGGGTGAGTCAGCTTTAGGAATAATAACCACAATCTTTCATCCACGCCTTCACTCTAATGTGCTGATGCTCAAATCATCCTAAATATCAATACAGAATTTTGCTTTAGACTAGTGATTCTCCTGCCATCACTCAGTATAAATCCCCTGAAGTGCAAAAGAAACTATGAGCAATAAAGGAGGTGCTAAAGTTCTATTTGAGCTGGGGGCGGAGGCAAAATGCTTTGCTCAGGGAAAGGCTAGTGCTTCCTAGATGGTTAGAGAAACTCCCTTCTCCTCAGAACTTTTGCAGTTTGGAGCCTAACCTTAAATTGAGCTTTACTAGGATAAATGTAGTTTTATGACCAGAGCCTACATGTATATCTCACAGTTTTAAACAGTGTATTCACCTCTTCTGGATGATCATAGTCAGTGATGATCATGGTGAAGCTATGAGGAAGCAGCCCTCCATGTGCTCGCTTTCTTCTTGTCTTTCCTTCTCATAGTTTTGCTTCTTAATTATAATGATGCTAGACGCAGGCTGTTAAGGTACATTGTAAACAAGGGATACAAGCATTCCCTTTGTATAGGTTGAGAAATATTACTCCAGCAAATTTTGTTTCAAGAGTTCTTCAGGACAGAATTTGGATAGCATGGGTTTTCTGTGATATATATGCTTAAGAAGTAATATTCACTGTATATTGGTATAAAAGAAAGAAAGGGAGCCCGATATCAACATAAAATTGTATTTTGGATTCTTTGATGCCTTAATTTTATCTTTCTCAAGGCAGCATCTTAGACCTTCACTCCTGTGATAAAACACGCTCCTGTCTAAAGACAGATGATGGGGTCCATTTTTAAAGTGAGGCTGTATTGAAAGCCTAAAAGCCAAGAAAAGAGTTTCTATCTTCTATTTGTGGTTACCATTCATGATGAAGAGGGTGGGAATCATTGCCATAATTTAGATGCAGGAGCCCCTTGAAAATTCTCGTCTTCAGGAGGTCTCTAGGAATGTTATTCACATCATCACCGAGTAGCTAATAGTACTGAGAGTTGTACATATCTATGTTTGTGTTTGTTTTAATGTTTTACTTCCCTTTTTGTAGCCTAATTTAGGCTGGATCAACTAAAAAAAGTCTGTTGCATTTGCTTTTTATAATACATTTAGAGTAGATAATCTGAAATCACAGTTTTCAATCAGAAAGGAATTTTGGAGGCTTTTATGGAAAGATTACTACAAACTAAGTTTTCTTTCCGTTTTTTCTGATTTAGATTCCTTGAATGCACTTTGTTAATGTCTGAACATTGAATCAAAGAGTGTATTTCTCCCATTTTTAAACATTGCAAATTCAAGGCAGGGGCCTCTGCTTCTGTCTTCAAATGAATGAGAATACCATTTTAAGAGAAAATGGCGGCTAAAGTGTCAGTGCTCTGTATCACCTCTATCAAAGAGACTGATTACAATGTTGATGGTGATTTTCAAGGCCATCTCCGTCTTGCTTCTGCTTCTTAAGAATGTATAATGGAGTCCAACCTTAAGACAAATAGGTCAAACTGCAGAACTCTGCAGGAATATAAGAATGGATTTCAAAATAATAAAGCCGTGCAACTTTGAGATTCTATATACTATATAAGTATCTCCTAATTTAGAGGACATACCTTTTAAACATCTTTCCATCAGGATGCATATTGGTGTCTGATCTTACCATTCTCATGCATTTTCAGCTATTCTAGAATTTATTGAGTTACTGATGTTTAATCTTGAATGAAGGTTGAAGAGGAGAAAAAGTACATACACTGTGTTCACCAATTCTCACTGCTGATAAACTGAAAACAAATTGTTCTCCCTGTGGGGCAGGAAAAAATATTTTTGAGAATATCCCATCTGCAGATAAAGTCAGTGGCCATTTGTGGTCCTGTCAAAGATAAAAATAAATGCCATGTTCAGCTGTATTAAATACTGTACTTGAGCATAAGGGAGAGTGTGCATTTGTCTTATTTCATTTGTCTTCCCAGTCTGCGCCCATTTAGTACTGCAGTAGCAGTGAACTTCACGCGCAGTCAGGCCCGCTCTTTCATGTTTCCTTCCAGTTCTAAATTGAAAATATTTTTTTGAAAAGAACTATGACAAAAGCAATTTGAGTTAGTGATATCTTGAAAGAGAACCCAATTTAAGATTACCTTTATGGTTGGTCATTGTTACCTACAGTAGGCAGATGTCATGGTGATCTTCTTGATATTAGTATTCCGAGAGAGTCTGACCTGACAGTGTTCAGGTAACATCACAGATTGGGCTATAATATTGAAATTTCAAGTGCTGGTGCAAAGGGCTGCTCGCGGAAAGCTAGTGCAGAGAGAACCACTGTAACTGAGGAGGGCAGCCAGCCATTCTCCTCATCCTTCTATAGTTAGTAAATACCACGTGACAGTGAGTGGCTAATTAAAATGTGTGGAGCGTGAGCTTTGTAACTGTAAACTGTAGAGAAGGAAATCGGAAAACAATGGTGTCTTCGCTGATTTTCCGACCTGTAACTTAAAATGTTGTATCTTTCCAACTCTTTCTCAAAAACTCACCACGCTGGTGAAATGTAATCATATCTTTCAGATTTATGTCATTACAACTGTAACAGGATCAATGATTCATGAACATACGGAGCTAAAGTCTCTTACAAGATGGAGTGGTGACTAGGAGGAGAAGTTGTTGTTAAAGAGGACCATCTGTCTTTGAAAGTGTGATTTACTGAGGCATTCACCTCTGCCCCAAGCCATGAAGACAGGATCTAGTGACTGGGTCTCATCGCCTTTGTCTTCCTGCCTTCTTCCCTTTCTTCTCCTCATTCTATCCTTAGAGCCAGAATCAGTCAGGAGATTCAGTAAGAAATGATGCTACTGTGAGTCACATAGCTTCTTAGAGCATCTTATTTACGTTCCTAAAATCCCTACCAGACAAATAACAAGTGTTACAATTGTTTCTGTGTTTCAGATGAGGAAGCCAAGACAAGGAGATGAATTGGCATGCCCAACACAGAAGGGTGTCAGTAGCATTGCTGAGACTTGTGTCTAAGTCTCTGCTTTGTGGATTATTCACAGCAACAATTATTCCCGTGAGAATCCCTAATTACCACCTACATCCCTGTCAGTTGGTGGTGAATCTGTAACAATTCACAAACTGCATGTTCTGCCTCTGTGTGATGAGGGAATCCACTCTAATTTTACACTATGCAGAAATGAAATGAGAGGCCAATGTTACTTCTAAGGGACCATGCAGTGCAGTCCAGAGGCAAATATGAATGACATCTAGCTCTGCCGTTTTGGCTGTTCCACATTAGTGCAGCTCTCCATTCATCTACATAACCAAGAGTTAGTTATTCTTAAACCCCAGTGTTCTGTCTACTCATGCACAATTTACCTGCATTTCTCAAATTCACCATCCCGTAGTGTGTTTGGCTTTCAAATCCATTTTGGTGCTTACAGTTTGTGTCATGTTTTTGGCCCTTAGGGATGCATTGGATCACATAGGATAATCTATTGAACATATATTAGTTTCTTGATCTCAGTAGAGTAATGGATGCTGAAATGTTTCAGCAAGATGTATTCTGCAACGATTCAGGAATTGCATACTCTGCCTGTGTCAGAAGCACAACATGTATGATTTTATTTGTGGCTTAATCAACAGGAAAAAATGCCAAGCAGCTTTGACTAGCTGGCAGTGGATCTGTTTGTGTTTGCCTTATTTTCTCTATAAGACACCTGCTGGAGATGAGAGCCGGCAGAAACACCGAGTAGGTATCCAGGGCTTCATTATAGCAGTATCTCTAATGATCAAAGAAGCCTTTTTTATACAATCTTGTTCCTGATCATGCAGCTGAACATCTGTCTACCTGTCTGTCCACCTTTTAATTGCATCATCCAGGTCTCTCTGATCCTAGACGGTCTGTCAATGCAGCTCTGCTTTCCACCATTTCTGATCATAGTTAACACAAAATTTCCCACAAAGCAAAACAGTAAAACTGAGAGCTTTCTAATAAACTTGAACTGAACCATTTTATGAGAAGTTGATTTTCTATTGCATATCCAGTGAAACCCTTGTGCTAATTTATTCTCCAAAGCCAAATAGTGTATAGCAAGGTGGGGAATGTACTATAGGAGTACTTGAAGCATTATATTTACTGGATACAAAAGGAGCTTGTTCTACACAGATGCTGCAATCTGCTAAACACTGATTTGTTTTAAAACATTGGCAGTAGAAAGTCAGGAATTTAATTCACTGATTTATTTAGGTATTCACTTGTCAAATACTTATTAAGACAAACCCATTATGTATAGGACTGTGTGTGATTCGAAAGTGAGATAGTGTCCACACTCTAAAGATGAGATTCATGTAGATTAATTGTAAGAAAAACATTATACATTGATTTCTATAAGAAAATACTCAAAAAGTGGTGTAGTGCTTGTCTCAGTCTGTTTTGTCTTGCTAAAACAGAGTACCCGAAGTGAGATAATTTATAAAGAAAAGGGATTTATGTAGTTCATGGTTCTGCAGGCTAGGAAGTTTAAGGGCATGTCCCTGACTTCTGGTGAGGGCTTTCATGCTCTGTCGTAACATGGTAGAGAAGATCAAAGGGGACGCAGACACATGCAAAGAGGAGGAAACCTGAAGAGTGTCCTGGCTTTATAACAACCCACTCTCTGGGGAAATAATCCATTTCCGCAAGAGCTAATCTAGCCTCACCAGAGTGAGAACTCACTACCGCGAGAACCAGCACCACGATGTTCATGAGGGACGGCCCCCATAGCCCGGACACCTCCTACTAGGCCTCACCTCCCAAGCCCACCACACTGGGAATCAGATTTCCACATGAGTTTTGGTGGAGACAAACTTAAAGCATAGCAGTACTCCAGTGGAGGGAGAACTCACTTCCAGTGGGGCTGATAGAAAATGGCTTTGTGGGCCAGGCACAGTTGCTCATGCCTGTAATCCCAGCATTTTGGGGGTCTGAGATGGGAGGATTGCTTGATTCCGGGAGTTTAAGACCAGCCTGGGCAATGTAGTGAGACCCTGTCTTACTAAGTTAAAAAAAATATTAGCTGGGCATGGTTGCACTCACCTGTAGTCCAAGCTACTTAGGAGGCTGAGGCAGGAGGATCACTTGTACCCAGGAGTTGCAGGTTATAATGAACTATGGTTGCACCACTGCACTCCAGCCGGAGTAACAGAGTGAGATCCTGTCTCTTAAAAATATATAAGAAAAGAAAGAAAATGCCTTTATAAAAGAAGGAGGCCTTAAGTTGAGCATTGACAAATGAGGAAGATTTGTAGCATTTTAAGAATATAGTATTAATAGTTGAAGGTATTCTGAATAGAAGGACCAGCATTAAAGCGTGGAAACAGGAAACCCCAAGTCATGGTGAGACAACAGTATGTTGTAGGCTAGTTTGATCAAAAACATGGAGAGAGTAATTCCACAAGAAATCATGCTGAAAAAGCAGGTGATAGTAGATCCTTCAGAGATTTGAATATTATGTTAGGAACTTTGGATCTTCTTCAGTAGAAAGCAGGAAGTAGAAGTAATTGAAGCCTTTAAGAAGGGAAATAGCAGGATTTATATATATATATATATATATATATATGTGTGTATGTGTGTATTATATTGATCAAAGCATGCAGTATGGATTGCAGAGGCAGAGAGTGGAGCCTGAGAGATCCTAATAGTCCAACAAGGAGTATTGAGTACTTTAACCAGGGCAGAAGCATTGGGAGACAGAGATGAAGACCAACCTCAAGGATGTAGAATGTACAAAGGCAGGGCAATTGATCACAAAGGAAGGAGTGAAAGTAACTTAGAGAGGGGCCAGTAGGCAGGGTAGGTGGATGTACTGATGTGATGGATTTTGCCATGGACTTGTTGAATGCTCATTGATACTAGTGAAAGTGCCCAGGACTCTGTTGTCAATATAGAGTTGGGAGTGGATGAAATGCGTCAGAGTGTAGAAACAATGCATAGTTGAACTGATAGCATCTGATAAAACGTCTCCAAGCAAACTAGATTAACTAATAAGCATTGCTGTCTCATTGAGCTGATATAATACTTTTTGTTGTTGTTGTTGTTGAGACGGAGTTTCACTATTGTTGCCCAGGCTGGAGTGCAGTGGCGTGATCTTGGCTCACTGCAACCTCCGCCTCCCAGGTTCAAGCGATTCTCCTGCCTCAGCCTCCTGAGTAGCTGGGATTGCAGGTGCGTGCCACCATGCCCAGCTAATTTTTGTATTTTTTTAGTAGAGACGGGGTTTCACCATGTTAGCCAGGCTGGTCTTGAACTCCTAATGTCAGATGATCCACCCACCTCCGCCTCCCAAAGTACTGGGATTACAGGCATGAGCCACTGCACCCAGCTGAGCTGACATAATTCTATGTATCAGTGGGGAGGCTTATCACAAGTACAATTTTTATTTAGGCTTTTTGAAATTTTTTTTTGAAAATTTTATAATCACCTGAGGCTTCCCTCTCTATTTTATTACCTTATAAGAACCCTCAGAAGAATAGCCACATAAGTGGGCAGGAAGAAAAGGAGTAATTGGAGGTGGGTGTGGTACAAAAAAAAATGAAAAAAGCCAGAGAAAGAAGGAAGGCCTTTCCTCCAGTCGAAGGGAGAGTGCTGAGGTGGGAGTGGGTCAGCACAGTATTAAATATTAGAAGAGGTGGAAGTAGATGAGAATGGGCTATTGAGTGTAATGTTTAAGAAGAAGTTGTTTCAAGAGAGTAGTTTCAGTAGTTTAGTTGCATTAAAATGGTAGGAGCTGAAGGAAGGAGGGTTTGGTGAGGAAGTGGAGGCAGTAGGTATATAAACACCACCACTGGAGAACAGGCTGTGTTTCTCAATGGTGCTAGCAGAGGCCTCCTCTGGCAAATACATGACTTGAGAAGGCAGCCCAGGTTCCTTGTGAAGAGTCTAGTGGGGTGTAGTAGGGGTCACCAGAGGCTACATCTGGAGAGGCAGACTCATCCTGATCATGTTTCCTGGCCAGTAGCCATCTGAGCATTATCCTGTTTATTACCTGTATTGCTGAGATACTTCTCCCCACCTGATACTCCATACTGAACAGTGGTGGGTATCAGGAAGCCATCATGAATTTCAATATCTTATTCTTGCTTGTGAAATAACTTAAGATATGTTGTTTTAACTTCCTTATTTAACCTCTCTAAATCATACCGTCTGAACCCTATGAGTTCAGACCTTAGAGTACCTTCAGATTCTAAATCATAGAGTCTGAAGATTATTTACATAGAATAACTGGCCTTATGACTGAGAAATAAAAAGTTTGCTTCTTATTCTGTTCCTGTACTTGAATTTGGGACTTAAATTACAGATGTTGATTACTAACAGAAGTCTGCTAAATCCTTGGCTTAGGCAGTATAATAACATAGCTAATCATAGCCAATAATAATAAATATTATTAAGCAATAATGAGACGAAAACTAGTGGTTGTCTCCTTCAATAATACTGGCTCCAGGGCATTTACAGTATAACATTTTGTATGTTTGCTTCAAATTTATGATTTTGGGTTAGATGAAACTGTAGGATAGAAACTTTAATTACAAGTTGAGTTTTTGGTTCATGTGCTGTGGAATAAGGGATAGAAACCTCAGAGATCTTTAAAAGAGTTTTTGGGGTCTCTTGAGGGTGGAGTAGTTATACTGGATCTTTTCGCTATAAAAAAGTCATTGGAAACTTTGGTTTTCTGCCTCTTCCCCTCTTTTAATGTCATTTCTTCACAGTAGTTTAAATCATGGCTAATTGTGCTGCAGCATTTGGTACACGTCATATATCTACTTTTCTAAAAGCAGTGAAGTAGTGTAAACATGTGGCATCTTTTTTCAAAAGATCTATCCAGTAATTATCCTGAAGGCTATTACAGTATGCAAATAGCAAGGGGCGTCCTTGTCTCCTAAATTAGAATATCAATATTGATTCAACATGTTCAAAAAGAAAACAATATTTCTAACAAATGTTAATCCTGCTTCAGGATAGTGGAAAAGACGCTGGATGTCAAGGTTTGATAGGATTTTTATAGGATTTGAGTTCTAGGTGCCCCACTGACAGATCTGCCTGTCATTTGAGCTACTGCCCCTAGTTTCATTTTTCTCATCTACAAAATGGGCATGCTAATGTCTGCCCTTCCTTGGAGGATTGACTGCGATAATGACTTGGTATACCATAACATGCTATACAAGTGTAGATTATTATTATTTCAGGAGAAACTGTCATCTCTGAATTATTATTACTAATTTAAAATGTTCTGAGCACCCGATTTGTTCTGGCTTCCACATGGAACTTAAATTGGCCTCAGATAAGGATGTGCTGTGCTTCTGCTCTTTCATGTTAGGGAAGTTGAGGTATGTAGATACGAAATTGATTGCTTTTTGTTTTCCATTGAAATCGCTTCTCCTTGCATATTATTAATGAGCTTACTATACTTGGTATAAATTAAATTCACATTGCCTGAAATTACTGCATGAAGCTACAAAAAATAATTTCTTCTGACAATGAAATGATACAGTCTTACAGGTACTTTCAGTTTTAATGTAAACATGACTGCCTCTGATCCATTTAATACTCCCATCTTGGTGTACTTGTATGTATTTGGAATCCCTTGACTTTAGACTTGAACAAGGTTGTCAGCAACTGTGCAGAAGTAAGTGTTTTTGCCATCACACCAGGTGGATGACCCCTCCAGCTGTTGTTTCAGTGGGTGGTAAGAAACAGAAGACAAGCCCCTAGTCTTCATTACTCTTAGGTGTGAAAAATTCTCCCAGTTGTGTTTTCCATAGGTTCCCAATATACCAATTACTTCCTAATGTCATGCAGACACCTATATTCTCAGAAATGCCAAAGAAAGGCTGCTCTGCAATCTCTCAGAATTATTTTCCCAGCTGAATTTGTCAGTCCAAATTTAAAAGAGCAACAGGCAATTAAATATTCATTTTTAATTTTTTTTTTAGTCACTCACTGCTGCAGGTCCCAGCTTTTATAAGATTTCTCTGACTGTGTAGAGTACCGTATACTAAACCCTGTTTTCATAGTATTAATTAATATTCCCTTGCAGGCCCAAGTGAGGGTGAGAGAGATTTGGCTGGGCATTTTGGCTAAGCAATGCTAATTTATAGGCCTGGGCGGTGGAATATTATGGAAGTGTGTAATGATAATATCAAAACTGCATTTAATTCCTGAAGAGGAAGGAAGGCTAGCACGTGAGAGACAGAATCTGCTGTTCCCTTTGTAAGTGAAAGGTCATGCTACTGAGCGCTGCGGGGTGGATCGGTGAGAAATGAGCTCCCGTTTGCTAGGAATTAGAATGAGTCTATCTGATTTTCCTTCACTTGTGACCTTTAAAGATGCAGCTTTTAGATTGATAAGCAGGTGGATGCTTTTAGTAACCCAATGCAGAATTTGTTTCATATAAAAAGACTATCTTTCAGACACTGAAGATATTGCTTCCACAAAGGGATTTTTTTCTACAAAGCCTCTGGAGAAAGAAATTCAATGATTATATCTTATCTGTCACACAAAGAGAAAATTCAGAATTACTGTATGTTCAATTAGAACATTTTTTTTTTCCCCTCAAAGCATTAATCATTTTCTGGAACACACATCCTCCAGTTAAGAATCTCTAGGAAGGCTTGACAGTGGGCACTCCTCGTTGCTCTCGCCTCTGGATTTCCTGCGCCACTCCACAGAGCCTCCTCCGTGCCGATAAAAGAGCTTCCTGTGTTGCTATAGTAATCCTTTCATGTTGGGCACTACGCTATCTTGAAGGCAATCAGATGGGAACAAGGAGTGGGGAGCAGTACAGAGTTAATGTCAGACAGCTGAAGGTGATCTGCGCTATTCTATTTGGAGATGTTTTGGTATGCTGAAGACGGGATGCCAGGCAGCGCAAGCCCTTAGCCCACTGTGGGCCCAATTTGATGTTTAGATATTTAAATATGGAGTTTTTTATGACACTTGTGAACTCTAAACGTGCCTTACTTTGGATTTAAACAGGTTGAAACAGCTTCCTTTCCACAGCCAACAAGCTCAGATTTCTCTTCCTCTCCACTTGTTTTCTGTTCGTAATTACATCATCCATCTTATTTGTTCTAATTTCCTCCTTTTATTTTCCTTATCTCCTCAGCCATCAACAGCTCAAGCCCATCAGTGTGTGTTTGATTTTGTCAAATGCTGGTGTTTTATTGGGGCTTCTGTGCTGTTTCTGTTTCTCATTTGATATTCCTACCTGATAAGAAATTCTTCATAAAGCACCCCTGATCAAATACATCAGGCCTTCGTTCTTTTCCTGTGTACAGGTTTTAATTTCCTATTCAAAAATCACAAATGAGGTTAAAAAAATGCCTTTCTCCCGCACAGTATGCCTGACTTTTTAAACGTTTAGGGAAAGCAGAGGAGTGAGCTGACTGACTTCATCCTATCAGACTTCCTGCCACTGTCTATGGCAAGAGTGATCCGCTCTGTAGAGCCAGCTTTCACATACCAGAAATTCCTCTCTAATTTAAAAATATTCTGCTTAAAAAAACTAACCCAGCAGCGTGTTGTACAGACCACGTAGATAAACATTCCCATCAGAAGTGTCCCAACACTGCAGAGCCCCTATGTATAGAAAATGCCAGCTTATCTGCAGGCAGAACCACCAGGCCTCCGCAAACGCTGCTCTCACCTTTCCGCCCTTCCCTCCATCCGTTTCATGTGCGTGTGTAGTTCCACATTCACTGAAGTCCTCCCAGGCACTGTTCCAGGCTCTGAGCATGACTGGCCCTGGCGCTCGTGGAACCTACATTCAAATCAATTTTGACCTATCTGAAAGAGAGGATACCTTTGTAGGAGGCAATAGACCCACACTGTGTGTCACAGAAAGCAGCCCATATGACTGTTGAATTTAAGTTAAGCAAAATTCAATACAATTAAAAATTCAGGGCCGGGCGCAGTGGCTCATGCCTGTAAATCCCAGCACTTTGGGAGGCCGAGGCGGGCGGATCACGAGGTCAGGAGATCGAGACCATCCTGGCTAATGTGGTGAAACCCCGTCTCTACTAAAAATACAAAAAATTAGCCAGGCGCGGTGGCGGGCGCCTGTAGTCCCAGCTACTCGAGAGGCTGAGGCATGAGAATGGCGTGAACCCGGGAGGCGGAGCTTGCAGTGAACCGAGATCGTGCCACTGCACTCCAGCCTGGGCGACAGAGCGAGACTCCGTCTAAAAAAAAAAAAAAAAGAAAAAAATCAGTTCCTTAGTCGCTGTAGCCACACTTCAAGTGCTCACATATGTTCAGTGACTACCATATTGGACAGTGCAGACACGGAACATTTTCATTATCACAGAAAGGTATACTAAACAGTGTCACTGTAGATCATCTGCCATTCTTAAAGGTAAACAATTATTACAGAGGAAAGTCTGTAAATAAATAACTTTATTTATTTATTTATTTATTTTTATTTATTTTTTGAGACGGAGTCTCACTCTGTCGCCCAGGCTGCAGTGCAGTGGTGCAATCTCTGCTCAATGCAACCTCCACCCGTGCAACCTCCACCGTGATTCTCCTGCCTCAGTCTCCCAAGTAGCTGGGATTACAGGCGCACGCCACCACGCCCGGCTAATTTTTGTATTTTTAGTAGAGACAGGTTTTCACCATGTTGGCCAGGCTGGTTTCAAACTCCTGACCTTAAGTGATCTGCCCACTTCGGCCTCTCAAAGTGCTGGGGTTACAGGCATGAGCCACTGAGCCCAGCAATAACTCTTATTTTTCATCTCCAGAAATGTTTAAGCTTTTTTGGCTTCTTCGGTTCTTCCTGAGAACATTCAGCTAAGCAAAATCAACATGTTCCTTATCCCAACCTGGGGGTAGTGTGAGGTTTACAGGAACAGGACATGGAGGGAGGAGGGCAGCTGAAATTGAGGCTCCCTCTGAGCCACCTGAGTCATCTGCCTCCAGTGTGGAGAAGGTCAAGATGGGAAGGTTAAAGAGGAAGGTCAAGGTGGAAAAGCTGAGTACCAATTCACTTTTTCATTCATTTTTTTCCAGAAAGTTTTCTTAGGTGTTGAGAGGCAATTGCAGTGAAGTAAATAAAATATTTTTATCTGTAGTGGAAGGAGACAAGGGTCAGTGACAGGGTAGCATAAGTGCCATGATACAGGAATGCATGAGAGACTGTGGAAACTTGGAAGACATGGTACCTGACTGCCCAGTGAAGTGAGGACGAGGGAGAGAAATAGGAGGAGGTACATCAGAGAAGGACCACAAGTTGTGTGGGAAGTGTAGTTTTAGTTTGCTTGTCTTGATGTAGCCCTCTTTAGCATAAACTAATTTGAAAGCCAAGTTATATAGAAATAGGGGTTGGTGATTTTTTTTTTCTTAATCCTAAATGTGATGGCATTTTTTTTTTAAATCCCGAAGGTGATTGTTGATTGCATAAAATCAGCAGTCATAAAATTCTGCAAGTAACAAAACCCTGCCGTTCCTTTGAAATATTTGCTGTACAATGTAATTTTTCTCCTGGTCTTCGGGAAGAAAAGTATTTTATTTGGAGTGAAGTGTGAGGTCCTACTAGAATTCTAGATGACCCATTCTCTCCCCAGCATCATCTCTTACTCCTGGTCATGCTGGCTTCCTTGCTGTTTCTGGAACACACCAAGCCCATTCTCCCTGTAGGGCCCTTGTTTTATTGCTCCATTTGCCTAGAATGAAACACACTTCCTCACAGATACTCACTTGGCTGTCTCCTTCGCATGCTCCAGATTCTGCTGGAATGTCATTTCATCACACAGAATGTCATTTCATGACAAGGCCTTGCTGACCACCCTGTATGAAATATCAGCCTCCCCACACGTGGCCCCCATTCTCCTGAAGTTTTCAAAGCACTGATCATCACCTGACATAATGATGTTATTGTCTATTTATGGCCTGACTCCCATCTTTAGGATACATGCTCCCTGAAGACAGGGACTTGGACGTGTATACCGTCATGTGCCCAACACCTAGAAGAGTCCCTGGCATGTAGTAGTTCTCAGTAAATAGATACTGAGCACATCCTTTCTATCTTGATTTATGTTATGGATCCCAAAAGAAATGGTTAGGTTAACCATTCTGATGATCTGTTTCACTATTCCTTTTGTAAAGATAATTGAGACTTGGTGTTTTGTGGCAATTCGTAATGCAAGAATTCTTAGTAACTTAATCTCAGAGGCTACGCTCATCTTCACCACACCAAAGAACTGTTAAGCAAAACTGATGCTCTGGTGCTGTTTGTCAGATGCCTGGTTGTCTCTAGTGTGGTAGTGTTCAAATACAATTCACTGTGTTTGAATGCTGCTTCCGGCAGATGACTAGAGTGCGCTGGAGAAGCAGCATAGTGTGCCTGTGAGGCCAGGAGCGTGGAGCTCTCAAAGGACCATCTTGTTTTTCTGATTTTAAACCAGGTAATCTGGGCTTGCCTTTTTTCCTGCCTCCCTCCCTCTGGCTCCCTTCCCTCACCCGCCATCCCTTTCTTCCTTACGTCCATCATACCTTTCAGTAGAATAACAGCAACTAGTAATGAAATCATCCCCATGGAGGCAGGTGTTAGAGGTCCATCCCCAAAACCTTGTTTTCAGTGCTGTAGAATATCAATGTATAAACTTCAGAAGAAAAACTTCAGTGCAATATATACAAGCTCCTTTTCTTGCATAGCATGTCATTCTTAATTGAGAGAATGCAGTGTGTTCCTGCTTTTCCTTGGATGCTTGGCCCTAAATCTAAACAGGAAAGAAAAGGAAAGGCAGTGTTTCCAACAGGCAATAGTTGGGAGAAGGGGTCGGGAGAAACTACTTCTCTTTTATTGATTTTGTGAAATTGTTTGAAGAATGATTCAGCATTTTGGGGTATAAAAATAACAGCTTCGAGTAGCTTTTCAATTAGGCGAATGTACTTTTGCTGAAAGGTTCTGTTGTTCTTGAAATGCACTTTCCTTCTGTTCTTTTGGAGCCTCTTTACTCAGTAGTGATGTGACAGGAGGTGCGGCAACCTCCCCGACACCCCTGCTTCTTCCTTTCCCTCTCTCTTTTGTGAGGCTGAGTTGCCAGGAAAACTGATTGGCAAAATTGTTCCTTAATTGGGGGGAGAGGTAGTTCTGCAAAGACAGGCACTATCCAGAACATAACAAATTGAACTACCAGAATGTATGTTTTACCCCAGTTGGGTTCTGTTTCAACTAGAAATCCTAAGCAACCATGGACTGGGTTTGAAGCAGGCACTTATTGTAAATTAAAATATTACTGAGGCTTACTTTTTCTTTTTTCTTTTTTTTTTTTTTGAGACGGAGTCTCATTCTGTCACCAAGCTGGAGTGCAGTGGCGCAATCTCGGCTCACTGCAACCTTTGCCGCCTGGGTTCAAGCGATTCTCCTGCCTCAGCCTCCCGAGTAGCTGGGATTACAGGCACGTGCCACCATGCCCAGCTAATTTTTGTATTTTTAGTAGAGACAGGGTTTCACCATATTGGTCAGGATGGTCTCGATCTCTTGACCTCGTGATCCGCCCACCTTGGCCTCCCAAATTGCTGGGATTACAGCGTGAGCCACTGTGCCCGGCCTACATTTTAAAAAATATTATTACTTAGAGCATGGTAATGAGAATTTTTGTTTCATTATTGTGTCCACTGTCAGGTCACTGCATTTAAACTCCTTTTAAAATGCGTATAGTAATCAGTTTTGTATATAAGCTGAATGCCCTGGGCTTTAACAGAATGGCTAATAGGTGTTTCCTGGCCTAAAGAAAATGAAATTTCCTTTGGTTCTCTTTGTGTATTTGTTCTGGAGTGTGAGTGTGGGTGTGGGTGTGTGAGTGTTGATCTGGGAGAGAAAAGATGATTATAATGTAGCATTATATTAGCCCTTGTTGAATATTTATGATAATGGGCCCTACAAATTTGCTGTAGTTGCAAAGTAAACTTCAGTGTGCATATAACGAGTAGCAATTTTGTTTGCTAATTTAAAAAGATTATATAAAAACATTTTTAAAATTTAATTTTATTTACACATATCTAAACTACCACCTTCTTTAGAAGAACTGAAGAACTAAGAGCTGATTATGTTTCTTGTTACTTATGCGCTTACGATTGACAGGTGTCCGTGGCCTTAGCGTATATGATGGCGCTTTCTGCTAAATTAGTTCCTTTTCCCCTCAAAACAACCATGTCTGTGATAATTTTATGGATGGAAAATATTGAGGCTCAGAAAAGTAAAGTAACATCACTCTGTAAAAGCTGATATTGAGTGCCAAGGTTTCAGGCTCTTGGCTGGGCACTGAGGATTCATGCTAAGATTCAAGCTCTGCCCAACAGGACCCACGTGATAAGAGAGCTACAGTGGCTCAGAGGGAGGGGTTCACCGAGAGCTCAGAAGCTCCAGGTGTAACCCCAGCTGCCTGTGTGCTCTTAGACACGTTAATTTCTCTTCTACCTCATCTGTCAAACTTAGGCTACTGAATACTCTGTTTGTATTTGTTTTCAGATTAAATGAAATATATGAAAACACATAGCAGTCACTCAGTGAGTGTTAAATTTTTCTTTATATTTCTAGCCCAGGTCTTTTCTTCTTTCCTTATACCAACGTGCATCATAGACACCACACTTGTAAAACTCTATCAGCGGTTCCAGACTTCTCTCCTTACTAGCCGGGTGACCTTGAACAAGTTAGTCGACTCTCTGTGCCTCAGCTTCCTCACTTAAAATGGGGATAAGACGACTACTTCATTGGGATTTTATTGAGGGTAAATGAGCTAATGTATCTAAAGTACTTAGAACAATTTGTAACACAGAATAGGTACACAATGAATGTTACATATTATGAGCTATAATATTAGTTTTTCTCCTTTAGATTATAAATTGTGTTCACAGTTGTTTTCAGTGTAAATTTGTCTATCAAAACATTTTAGTAAGTTCTAAATGTTTGATCTGATTTTAAGCCTGAAAGTGAAGTCATACTCTTCTGAGTCCTTCGACTGTATAAATCAGGGGGTTGGCAATTTGGTTTCTGATTCCTTGGCATTGACTGATCAACATTTGGTTCATTGGTGAGCATTTAAGAACCACCAGTGAGAGCATAAGAAATTAGCAATCCTTCATACTGTCAGGAAGCATTGAGATTGAGCTGTCAGAGGCTGAGGGTGAATGCTTCATTGGATTGAGCCACTGAACCAGCTGTATTTCTTTGTCTTCCATGGCATTCTTGGATAGAGTCCATTTAGCTAGGAAGTAAAGACTTTGGTCAGTTCATTTAATAAGAACGAACTTAGAAAATCCTGCATTGACCACTTAGACGTATTGAAAATAGGAGAACATTAGTTATTGAGCTAAACTCCTTTAAAAATAAATCAAAAATATTAGGGCATGAAATAGTACATAACCTTTAACGTTAATGCACAACCTAAATTGTAACTTTAAAGCAGTAGAAAATTTTTATTTTCTTTCTTTTTAAAAAAAATTAATCAGAGTGGCCATGTTTATTGGATGCTGGAGTGGTTGTAGTAGTGAAGAAAAAATAGAAAAGGAGAAACTAGACATTCCGAATTGTGTTTGGTCACAGTATCTAAACTTTCATGAATGTGCTTTATTCCTTTTTGAAAACTATCTTCCTCTATGTTTTTCCTTTCTGTTATTTTTTTAGACAAACCTTGTCTGACTATAACCTTTAAATAATTGGTAAACTAGAGCAGCGAAACTGACATGAAAATCTATTGAAAAGAAATGGAAGCTGGGAGCATTATTCTAGTAAAGGACTGGCCAGCCTATTGTCCCCTTCCCTTGTGCTGTGTGTGGGAATTATTTCTGCTGGCAACAGACAACATTGACAGTAGTAGTAGTAAAATAATTCACATCTATTTCTATTAGTAATAATGTAATACTGGATCATCTCTAGGCCACAAAATAATTGACCCATTTCTAGGGGCAGAAAGTCTTCAAACTACAAGTGCTTCTCTATCTGCCCACGTCTGCTTCACTTTCTCTTCCTCCTCACCCCACACACACACACACACACACACACACACACACAGTTGAGCTTGTAGGTCTTCACCCTGGTTCTTACAGGCCCCCCTGCGCTGGAACACCACTTTCAGCCTCAATAATTCTATCATTTTTTGGGAGCTAGTCTAAGACCCGATCCCTTAAGCTTTTCTTCACTTGTCCATTGCATTCAGTCCTATTCAAGAGACGTTTGCTGAGTGTAAAGCACTGGAGATACCACACTGAAGAAGGTGGGCAAGCCTCTGCGCTCAGAGACCTCCCAGTGAAGTGGGGGTTTGTAAGCAAGGCCAGGCGTTTACAGCAGTGTGGTAGACACGACGACAGGTGGGGCACAGGGCACTGTGGGAGCCTTGCCCAGACCTTACCTAGTCTTCTGCACCGATCCCACTTTGCCCTGAATATCTGGCCTGGCTTTAGTAGCTTCCAGGGAAGTTGGCACTTAATTTTATGCTGCCTCGCCTTGTCTTCTTTCTGTCTGTTATCTCTCTGGCTGGATGGTAACTACCTTGAGGATAATAGACTTCATTTTATTTTTATGCTGCCTTTTTAAACCCTAGAGGGTCTTACATAGCACTCAATGGATGGTAAATACTCAGTACACACTCACTGATTTGCTTAGACCCTCTTCCCTTCCCTCCACCTCTGTGGCTTCACACAGGGATGATTCCCCCTCACTGTATTCCTTCCGATACCTTCTATAATTTGCAAATGGCTGGCCTCTGAACCTTGTGTGCTTATGGGCAGTGAACTCCAGCAGATGGTAGTCATCGTCTTCTGACCCTGGGCTCTTGGGCAGCAACGTGTCTTCCTTCTACCAAACTATCCTTTCTTCCTCAGCTCCCATCAATTTCATTATACTTCAGGCTCTCCAGGCACAGATCTACCATCACCTCTTTTTGCATAGCCTCTAAAATGCTTTCCTCTTTCTGGGACTGTTTTCCTAATGAGGGCGGAATATAATTTAGAGGCTTAATTTTAGAAAACTATATGAAGCAGCAGACCCATAAAATGTTATGATTCACAACCACTTGTTTTGTTCTCATAATGCAACCTAAACTAAAAAGCCATTCATCAGAGCTATAAAAGCTGTTCATGGCTGTCTTTAGTATATCGTGTGGAGCATAATTCAGCCCACAGAGAGGCTACAGATGGATTCATGGGGCCATTTGCCTTGGTGTACGTTAAAGGCCAGTAATTTCTACGCTCTGTAGAACACTCTATTTTACTATAAACCCTGGATTTTTTCTTAACCCCACTTAGTTTTCCTTTCCATTTTAATATAAACGTGTCGCCATTTATAACCTCTTCCATCCCCTGTAAATAATTGCCAAGATTCTGACTGTTCCCTAATTCATAGTCCTTCTTGTCTCAGCTACTTTGACCATTTGAGGAGATTGGTGTATGAAGATGTGTTGACTAGAAGCCCAAAATGCAGCCTCCACGGAGAGTTGCCTTGGTCATCTGTCTCCTCTAACAACACCCTAGGAGAACCACTGGTCCTCCCGTCACAGCTCCCCAGAGAGCAAATTGCCAACACTTTCCTAGAAATGAATGAGGGAACAAAGCTGTGGGCATTCTGGGCTCTGTTTTTATAGTGTTATGATGAGAATGCACTGGTGATTGTGAACCCAAGTTGCTAACTATAGTGTCGTCAAAACTTAAGATACCTCTTACATTGTGTTCACATTTAAAGAATGAGGTCTGACCTTTACATTTACTCGCAGTCATGTATCTAGGTCATCACATCGTATTTTCAAAAGTACAAGATAATATCCTGGAAGTTAAAGGCTCCAGCCATAGGGTAGGTACACCTGGGTTTGCATCCTGGCTTGGGTACCAGTTTGGCTGTGCTTCCTTAAGTATGTTACATAACCGCTCAGTTTCTTCATCTGCAAAATAAGGTTTCTCACTGAACCTATCCCATAGGATTACGGTGACAATAGCAAAAGATAATCCATATAAGACCTCACCATAGTACTTGGTGCATGGTAATCAGTATGACATATTCAGTAATTCTTCTTTTTATTAAGAGTCTACCAAAGAAAAATAATAAAGCGCGGAACTGGAAGGATCTTATTAAATCTAGACAAACATTTTCAATAAAACTCTAAGATGGACGGCTTGTGTGTCTTTGATACATGTTTTACCTTCTAAAGCTAGTTTAAATTGTGTTGTAAACAGAAGGACATCTAACAAAAAATGAACCAGTTATTTATTTAACCCCATGATTAAATGTCAGTAACATGTTCTTTTTTCTTTCAGTTAGCTATTAAATATAGTATTATGATTTTTAACTTACCTTTTGCACATCAGTTGTTTAGCTGAAAAGTAAATTCTTTTTTTTTGTATTAGGAACTAAGCTTTTTTTCATTGAAAACTGCTGTAGTTATAGACAGCTCATGTATTTCCACTTAAAGTGTACCTTGTACTGCATATTTGCCCTGGATCTGAAGATCCATCTTTTTTTAGCAGACTCATTTTAAACTCTCACAGAACTAAATGATTTCCTTGAAGAACAAGTTTCATTATTTGGCAGATGAAACTGGCGGTGGCCATTCAGAATCTTAGTCTGGATCACACAATTTTTAAAAGCTCAACAACTTTGAAATAAATTCATGCATAATTTATAATAGAAAAATGGTTAAAAAATCGAGAATTGTTTTGAAAGTGGCTTTGCCCCCCTTTTAAAAATCTATTTTTCTGCAAGATGTAAAAATAGCATTTATCTTAGTGTTCTCTTTAAGCTTAAATCTTGAGGGGGACGATTCCCTAAAATTAAGCTCTTTTGGCTGAATTAGTACTCCCATTATTTATTATTTTTATTGGGAGTTCCTGGGCATTCCCTGTGCTACAAAAGAACCTGCCTCCTACGCTCTGGATAAGTTTGTTAGGTCTGTTCAGAACAGCTTGACGCAACTGTGGCCAGGCATCATCCATAGGACCCACAGCTTTAGGAATGCTCAGGCAAAATGATACAGTGTGGTTCTTTCTATAGCCCTTTTCCATAATGAAAGAAACAGAGTCTGTCTTGCAGTTGGGTGGATTTTCCCAATCTACTGGGAGTTCAATCCATTTATAGCTAACATTAGGTCAAGGCCAGAGGGGCCATGGCCCTCGCAGTTGTCATTAGTGAGCTCTTATTTCTATTCCATTGAGAAGCTGAAATTGACAAACTGTCTAGGGAGATGTGCAGTTTCTAGCTGCCCGTTTTTGAGCAGAACGCATTAAGGATAGGTCACTTGTCATGGTAGAATTCCTCATCATTAATCACTGAAAGACCAAATTCCTAGGTAAATAAGTAAACTCGTTGATAAAGCCACATCTTGATAGAAAATGTACCTTCTTGACATCCTCCTGTCTGCCAGCCTGGTCAGCAATGTTGCTGCCCCCTCGGAACAGACAGCCTTATTTAATTCTGATGATGGAGAATCACCATGGATCTGTGAAGACCTGAGTCGTAGCTGTTGCAGGAGGCCTGCTTTGATTTGTATACAATGTGAATAACTGTCTGTGCATTCGGAGTGCTGTAATTTTTTCTTCTTCTGTGCCTACAGGGACTGGATTGCCTTATCAGGGTAAAGTTCATTCGGTAGGACTAATAATTAATCTCCTGTTCTTTTTGTTTCCTGCTTTCTTATCTGATGGCTACATTGTATACAAATTCCAGCATTTTTCATCACTGTGCCAAATAAAGCAATTTGGAGATGCAAGCAATAAAAAGCTTATTTTTATAACCCCTCTAGAAAGAAAACTGCTCAGATTCCATTTGAGTGAAAAAGGCATTCCATTTTGTGGCCATGTTTACATCTACTACCTAAACCAAGTTCTGGGAGAACGGGATGACCCGCTGTGACTGATGAGTCTCTATTGTCCAATAGAGTCAAAGAAACGATGGTATATTTGTTAAAGATATTGCCACTATCCATGAGCTTCCTGTACACACCACACTGCCTGTTTTGTTTCTCTTGCTTTATAACTTTTGAAACACAGAAATAAGATAGTCTGTAGAGGTTATCAACTCAAGATTCACATCCTTAACTGGATAGCAAATGTCTTTCTAATTGAGGCGTGTATTTAACTGGATTAAATCCAGTGGCTTGATGTTAGCATGCAGTGCGGCCATGTCTGCTGTCCTTTTATGAGAAGGGGCTTAGCTTTCTATAACTGTGCAGTATGCGAGTCACGCACTCATCCTAGGGTACCGGCTTGCCGTAATTTCATTTGGGGACAGGGGAACATTGCAGTGTGATGAGCTGGGTAGGAGCTAAATATTTCACATGTAAGAAGGAATATTGTTCTAATTAAACTGAATTTGGTGCCCATGGCAAGATCTGTGCTTAATATATTTGGGTATGTGTGAAAAGTTACATGTATTTTTTATAAGTTGGTCCCCATCCCATCCTTGACAAAAGGCTTTTGTTTTGGATATCATTACGTAGAGGAATTTTGTTTTGAATATCATTACATAGAGGAATTATGTAGTTAAAGATATTTCATAGCACAATACAAATCTGAAGAGTTGTAACAGTTTCCCCGGCCCTTATTTAAGGGAAGAGTTCAGTTTTCACCTATAACTTGTAAAATGAAAGAGCAAAATTCTCTTTGCATTATCTAATACAGAATCTATTGTACAAATCCCTGAGGTTTTAACTGTTTTTCATTTGGAAAAGAAAAGCAATTATAGCATAAAGTAGATCTTGGATATTCAGGAGAAAATCGGGATGAGTACAGGATACTCCCCCTTTCTTAGCCTGAAACTTTGCTCTTAGGTGGTCTTTGTGAAATATTTGGTTGGGGAGGAGGTGGGTAAAAATGTTAAGTATCTGATTTCACTTGACAACCCATTGGCAGGCATTGACTATACCCCCAAATCCATGTTTGCAACCTTGAAATGTCTACTTAATATATTACAATTAGAAATAAGTGCTAGGCCGGGCGCGGTGGCTCAAGCCTGTAATCCCAGCACTTTGGGAGGCCGAGACGGGCGGATCACGAGGTCAGGAGATCAAGACCATCCTGGCTAACACAGTGAAACCCCGTCTCTACTAGAAAATACAAAAAACTAGCCGGGCGAGGTAGCGGGCGCCTGTAGTCCCAGCTACACGGGAGGCTGAGGCAGGAGAATGGCGTAAACCCGGGAGGCGGAGCTTGCAGTGAGCCAAGATCCAGCCACTGCACTCCAGCCTGGGCGACAGAGCGAGACTCCGTCTCAAAAAAAAAAAAAAAAAAAAAAAAAAAAGAAATAAGTGCTAGTGAGTCTAGTTTTCTGACTTGTGGGTTGTTAAAGGGTCTGTCCACAAAGGGCTAGTGGAATGTGGGATTGGAGAGGATGACATTCTTAGGGACAGGATCGTCTTACCAGTGGTCTCTGAAGGTCTGACTCAACTGTCATCTTGATTTGGGTGACTCCCAAATCTGCAGCTTCACCCTTGAGCTCACTTAGAAAATGTAGTTCTACACACCATCCAGCTGGTTGAATGCATTATCTGCTTTTCCCTGCCCACATCCTCCAGGCTTCCCGTCCTCATCAGTAAGTCCTAACTCTCCAGTCTCAATCTTGGCATTTTCCTTTATTCCCTCCATCCTCTCTCACCACCATTTTGTGATCAACCACACTGTATAAACTTCTTCCTTGTAATTCTAGGATTTGATCTTTCCTGTGGTGACTGCTGCTCCTCCCTCCCTGGTTCAGGCCAGCATTGACTTGCCTGGCAATGCTCCAATAACCTCTTCGCTAGTCTTTTAACTTTCGTGGTCCCTGCTTCCCACCCTATCACACACACAACATTCAGTCCTTCTTACAAACCTCTGTAGAATTGTTCTTCCTGGAATACAGTGTGGAACGTGATACCTCTCTACCCTGTTCTCTGTATACTCATCAACCTCTAACTACCTTCAGTCACTTTTCAACATGTATAGGATAAAGTCTCTATTTCTGGCTCTGGCATTCAGAACCGTCCACAGTAATGACAAAATAAGGTCCTTCTTCCTCTCTCTTAACTCCTACCAGTCCTTTCTGAAATATTCATATGATCTTTATTATGCCCTGCTCCTTATTCTAGTTATATGAAGACCTTTCTTATGTATCCTACTAAATCCTGAGTTGCTAGAAGTTCTATTTCTTTTACTTGCTTATATCCACTACATACAATTCTAAGAAACTGTGACCAATACTAATGATAGCTAACATTTATTGAACATTTACTATGTGCTAGTTACTGTTCTAAGTGTTTACATAATTTTTTTCTCATCTTAGTTCACTGGGCAGGTATTATTATCCTTTCCATTTATTACAGTGCACTTGGAATTTAAAGAGGCAGAAATGATCACTTCTGTGCAACATAATCAGGCAAGGTTTCATGGCAATCCACAGGATATAGTGGTGAGGGAATTGATTGTAGAGATGGGCATCTCTACAGGGGATGAAAATGTGATTGGGGAGAGGTGGGAATTACAGGATAGGTAGAGAGGGGCATGGTCATTGGAAGTATGATACCAGGAATGGAAGAAACTGAGGATGAGGATGAATTTTCTATTAAGTACATTGGCAAGCAGTAGAGAAAGGAGTTCTGCAGAGATTTGTGCCTAGACCGCTTGCTCAGTAGTTAGCACAAATGGCTTCATATTCTTCTTCTGGTCTATTCTGTCTGTACAGCTAGATCCTAAGGTCCTTGAGGAAGGGGAATGCAGTTTATTCTTTTTGGTAGTTTCAGCATTTAGTCTATAGTAATTGCCTGGTCAGTGTCATGTGATGATGAGTATGAGAGAAAAAAATAAAAATATTACAAAAGGCAGTCTCTACTCCATTAACAGAAGCCTTCTTCGTGTGAACCAAGCATGAGGATGGTATACAAAACCTATTTGGAGCAGGAACTTTATGAAGAATAGAAGAGCTTCTTTCCTCTCATCTTTCACAATTACTCGACCCTAGTAATCGTATTGTTTTAATCTCTGAATTCAGTGAAGGGATTTATAACTAGCATTTCTACTAGTTAAGATCTGCTTTAATTTTGACGTTTAGTGGAGTAGTCACCATAATTTCAGTGGACTGTAGATTATTGTTGTTATTATTAATGATAGTGTTCTGCACATTCTGTTGTTATAAAGAAGAAAGCATACCTTACTCGTTAGCATGCATTTCAGGGAGCTGTGAGCCCCGTGTATTTTGTCAGGCCATGGCTTTCATCAAGTCTCTGTAACAACATTAGAGCTTGGTGGTTGATGTGAGCTTTCAGGGTGTCCATGCTGCATAATAATACTAATAGGCAAAACAAAACAAAACAGAAACTTGCAGTAGCAAAAGATGTTGCTATGGCTTACTTTGTGGTGGGGCATTGTGTTGCTGGTCAGCAATATGTTCCTGTCTATTCAAGCTGGCTTTTGGCTACCCAACTGTGAGATGTTTCGTTGCTCACAAGCCTCCCCCATTCTGTATTTTGCCCTCGGGCTCGCAATTTAGTGGATGCAATCTTGTTGAGAAAATGTGGTCTTTATTAGTGTTCGGCACAGATCGACTTTTCTTTTTCTGCTTCTGCAGAGCTAGTGGGATGCTTGGTGCAGGGAAGAAACAGGGGACAGATGACAGTATGAGGGCAGGAAAATAAGGGTTTTCGGGTGCTGAGAACCAGAATGCTGGCTTCGTGTAGAGATGATTGGAGCATCTAGGGTAGAAACAGCTTATTTGTACCCACCGGGCTTTTGGCAGCATTCCAGTCAACAACTAATTGTCAAAGAAAGATATTTGTCAATAAAAATACTTGTAAGTTAGTTTTTAGGTACATGACAAATAAGGAAACTTAATTGTATAAGACAGTTCTTGCCCTCCAGAGGTTTATGATGTAATGAGAACACAAAAATAACGTCGATGCTCCCCAAGTCACCATGAATATGTATGGTTTTACATACAATATTTTATTTTTCACTGTGAGGATCTATGCATGTATTCTTGTGTATATTTTTCTATCTGTCTCCACACCGCTTTGTCTGTTGACTTGGCTCTGTTTCATTGATCTAATGTATTCTACAAAGAGATTTGTGAGTGGCATGCTGCAGCCTCTTTTCCTTCTCCCATATGCTGTCTCTTTAACAAATGCCCACACATGTGACTTTCCCCCTCCTCATCCTGATGGTGCCTATTGTTTTAAGCAGTTCCTCAATTTATAGGTGTTACTGGGTAGCTTTTTAAGCACAAATACAAATGCATTGCAAGTGGAAATTAAATGCCAGAGTATCTGTGAAAAATATAAATCATAGTCATTTAAAATAGTCATTCTATGAAGAATTGTAGAGATGTGAAATTAATAAATACTAGTATAAGCATTAAATATTCACTGCCTGCTACTTCTGAAATGGTACAACAGCATCATTTTTTAATGATGGGTAATGATAAAACACATCAATTTTAAATAACCTGTTTTCTCCTTTTCTCTTTCTGAAGCTATGAGTTGGCAAGCTTGAAATTAAATACAAGTAATGGTAATAACTAAACTTCTGTTAACCTTAGTCATGGAATAGACACATTTTTGTGTTTTCTGGATGTTCTGTGGCTATTTGAAAAGACCAGTAAATTGAAAATTGTAGCTAATGGGATCAGCTTGAATTTAAAGAAAAAAAATATGTCTCTGTTAGTGGAAAACAGGAAACGTGGAACCTTAAGTAGCAAGTGCACCATTATCCCCTAATGCATTCTTATTTGTCTCCTTATTAAAGCTCACTGGGTCCTCTTAGAGTAGTTGAAATGAACCTTTAACTAAGATACTTTTCTACTCCCTCCCCTCCAACCCCTCTAAAATCTCTCAAAAACACCTTTATTT
Source organism: Macaca nemestrina (assembly GCF_043159975.1). NCBI lineage: Eukaryota > Metazoa > Chordata > Mammalia > Primates > Cercopithecidae > Macaca > Macaca nemestrina. The sequence goes on along the minus strand of NC_092136.1, from coordinate 115,123,915 downwards.
TTAGTTATGCTTCACTTGTTCTTTAATAAATTACTTGCAAAATACAAGAGTAGAATTAAAGAGCCAACAGTTATACCTTGAATTCATATGTCCCTGTGCTATCAAAGAACTGTGTACACCTTTTATCTTCAATCTTATACACCATACAAATGGAATTGACAGAAATTGTTCTCTCTGTTTCATAGATGGGAAACACTAAAGCATCTGTCTCCTAAGGTCACGTTGTAAAGCATGTTACAAGCTTATGTGTCCTAAGATGGGGAAGGGCAGGATGTTGTGAGTCCCCAGCCTGTCTAGGGAGGTTGGAGTGAGGTAAGGCCTCCTGAAGGAAATAGCACCTGCACTGAGATCTGAAAAATGAGTTGGAATTGATTGGGCAGCCAAGGGGTGAGAAAGACGTGGGCGAGAGGAGGACATGGGTGGGAGGACGTAAGCGAGAGGAGGTAGGCATGTAGAAATGACTGTGTGTGGCTCCCACGGGGAGGGGCCGTGCCGTGATGTTATTGGGCCTGATTCTGGGCAGTGGCATAATGTGGGGAAGGATTTTTGTGAAATTGCAAGGAGTGGGTTTCCCCAAGGTTTTCCTTGCTCATTCTTTCTCTCGTGCTGGTTAAGAAAATGGCATGACCATTTAGAGTGGTGAAATGTAATCTTGATTGCAGACCTCAGTTACCTCAGCTGAAAATACCATGGCAGCAAGGGGCCTTGAGACAAATTCGTGGGAAGGGACTTCATAGAGGACCCAGAGCAAGAGTCAAGACCGGGCCAAAAGGAGAGCGCTTATGGTGAAAGCAGGACCGATCTGGGGGAAGACACAAGATCTGAACTTCTGATGTCATTGCGGGGTCACTGGGCTGCCACCCCACCCAAGAAATACCAGTATTTATAGATGTCTGAAGCATCTGGCCTGTAAAGAAAGATGTAATGAAGTTATTAATCCTATGAGGACTCTATAAAATCAAAATCTCATCCTGTGGTTCTACTCTTTACTGCACATTCTCCTGGTTTTTGTTATTGCTGTTGTCTTGTCTCCCCCAGTTTTTAGGCACTGTGCTGCAAAGGCCAGGAGTGGCTCTGACAGAAACATTGCCAATGGCATTATTACCCTGGACCATTGTCAAGATTTTGTATTAACAAGTTGTATGAAACTGAAATGCGGACAAGGGGGAAAGTAGACTTTTTTAAAGCCCAGCCATTTTGTTTTTCAAGGGACAAATCTCCCTGGGTGATAACTACCAGATTGATGGGGATAGTGAAATGGCACTCAGAAAGGAGAACTGTTAACACAGTGTGCTAGCAGAGCCTGGTGCTCGTGCTTAAGCACCTGTGCCATTCCGTGATTCAGAGCAAGAAATAGGAAACAAACCCCTGTTGTCTAAAAAGAACCTAGCAGGAATAGTCTCTGCGTTTCCATTTGAACAGAACTCCATTAAGAGATTACTAACTAAGAAGCACTAAGATTTATGGTTGAATAAGCAATTGAAATCAAACCCTAAAGCTTATCTAGATGAATTCACATGCTTCTTTACCTGCAGATGTTGGCTGGAATTATGCACACCTTATGTCAATATTGAAAAGCATGGGGTATGAAGTGTGATTTTCAGGGAGGAAAATAGATCTTGAAACCCACCAAAATGTACTGTGGTTGGGGGACTTTTCTGGAGAGAACAGAACTTCTATTTAATGGGTATGAAGACCAACACTCTAGTATGTAATGTCAGTGTGTGTTTACTGGGACACCCCTTTGTCATGTATCTTCAAAGATGGCATTGAATTTGTCATGAGCTATAGCCATCTCATTCTTTCTCCAGGCGATGTTTTGATAAATGTTGATGAGTTTATAACTGTAAAACCAAATGACATTTATAGTGTGATACACACTTTACCCATTGCATAATTATATCTAATGGCTTTGCATGCAGAAAGGCATTTACCATTTACTTTTGTATAATATGACAATCTAAACCCCCAGGCCTAATTTTTTTTTTTTTAACACAAAGATAAAGACTTAATTAAGAACCAAATACAATTTATTTTTGTAACTGACATTTAAGGTACCTAGTTCTTTGGTTAAATATGTGATAAAAATCATGATGCTTCTAGTAACAAAGATCAGTGGGTTTCATTTATTTCCCTCTGTCTTTGAAACATTGGTGAACTCATTTAATTATTGAACTGATATCCAGTATGACTTCTTGTTTCTCATTTCTAGTTAAAAGAGCTATTTTGAAAGGTAGCACAGAATTGAATAATGTGTTCAGTTAATGAGGAACATTTACGAGATGTTTCTGAATTTAATATGATGGGAAAATAATAAACCACCACTGTAGTATAGACATACTTTATCCAGACAGTGATGATGTCTCAGGCCTCTTGGTTGTGGTCAAGCAAGGTTTTATTTTTAGCCATTTAGACATTTTGGAATGTTTATCATCATACAGTAGGTCACTTCATAGATCAAAACAGTTTTGTTCTTTAGTCTTCATGTCAGAAATATAGCTTTTAGTATCTTGTTAGGATATGTACTGTGTTCACGCGTAGACAACTAAGTAGCTTTCTCAGAAACAAGTCTGCTGTAGCAGTAGGTTTATCTTTCTGACCCGGTATTGACCCTACCTGCCCTGACATTGACGGCCTCTGATCAGCCTACCAATGATCTGAAGTTAAAGTTGTTCTCTCTGTCTGCCTTTCCATGGTGAAAAACTTCACATCCTTGCTCTCTTTTTACAGGAAATAAAACTAGATCGAAATACGTAAATACGTCTCTTCTCAAGTGTTTAGTTATAGAAATAATCTTATTTTGAGTCTCCATACTTCTGAAAAATACTGAATTATTTGTGAATAACATGAAGTTTGTCCTCTTCAAATTGCTGATGTTAGATCCTATTGAGACTCTAAGCCTTATGGAATGGTGGAGAGTTAAAAGTTTGTTTTTGTTTGTTTGTTTGAGGTTAAACTCATAATAATCTAGCTGTATACTAGTTAGGTCTAACTGATTAAAATTTTTTTTCTTTTAAAATATGAAAACAGTTTTTATATATACCTGAATAAATATGGAACTCATTACTATTTGATAATTGGCAAAAAAAAAATCTGTTCATCTTAGTAAGCTCATAAATAAAGAGTAGGGTGTTCACTGATTTCTGAACTTGAATGCACAGTTTGGAGAAATGTTGCGGCTGAGTATAATCCTTTGGCTAGGAGGCGTAATAGAAACAAGAAATGCACTGACCACAATTAAAATGCAGAAGTAAGACTTTTGCTTGTGTCTGAGGTCAGGCTTTTAATAATGCATCTGTGGCCGGGCGCGGTGGCTCAAGCCTGTAATCCCAGCACTTTGGGAGGCCGAGACGGGCGGATCACGAGGTCAGGAGATCGAGACCATCCTGGCTAACACAGTGAAACCCCGTCTCTACTAAAAATACAAAAACTTAGCCGGGCGAGGTGGCAGGCGCCTGTAGTCCCAGCTACTCGGGAGGCTGAGGCAGGAGAATGGCGTGAACCCGGGAGGCGGAGCTTGCAGTGAGCTGAGATCCGGCCACTGCACTCCAGCCTGGGTGACAGAGCGAGACTCCGTCTCAAAAAAAAAAAAAAAAAAAAAAAAAAAAAAAAAAATGCATCTGTGAACTGCTTTCTTTTGCCTTTAACAAAATTGTAGAGCAATAGTCTTTGCAAGTTCCTAAAAAAAAAAAAAAATCTATAATGAACCAGAAAAAGTAATGTTAAACTAACATTTAAGACCTTCTAGAGAGGTTGTAGAATTTATTGGAAGAAGGAGCAGAGTAATTTTCTGTGTAAGAGTGATTAGGAAGAACCATTTTCATGCTTTTAGTCTGAGACAGGTGGTATAGATTAATGTTGAATACATACAAAATCTATTGAGACTAATTAAAGATGCATATCCACATGGAATACCACATCTCAGTGGATCTTTGGCAGCCAATCCAACAAGCACATGTAGTGTTTATACCAAGCGTTTTTCAAATTTAGCCAAGAGTGGTACCAGTGAAACTTCTGAAAACTGCCCTGAAAATCCTTAGTCTCTTTGTATTATAAAGTCTCTTGAGAATTTCTACCTCCAATAAATGCTTCTTGGAATAGAAAAGATTATAACCTGTGTTCATCTATAATGGGCACAAATATTATATAGCAATATAGAGTACTAGTTGACTGTACCGATCAAAATCCTATATACAGAGCTTCAATTTAAGTATTTGGCAATAGCTGTAAGAATGATCTTGACCCTTTACTTCCTGAGAGGGCATCCATTTCTAACCTGATACTTAGCCTGATAAAGATGAAGCTGTACTAAGGACCTATCTCAGGTGTTTAATCCAGGAGAGTGAATTAACACATCAGTCCCTAAGCCTCTGTCCCTCATCCAGGTTGGCTTAATACCCTTTGGTGACTTGATTACTTCTTACAAATGCTAATGAACAGTTCACTTTGACACTGTACACAAACACAATCTGGTGGTTGTGTTCAGATGTGTTTCATACTGCTAATGAATAAACTCCCAGTGGTTCACAGTTAGCTGAAATAAGCAATGACTTGAGGTATATCCCAAAAGTGATTTATTAACCATGTTGTAAACCAAGTGGACTGGATTTTAGAGAAAGTGGGAATGTTCTCTTGAATTCAAGGGCCAAAGTAAGCAGGATATTTTAAATAAAGGAACTTAATAATCTTAGATAGTATTCCGTACCAAGGTTTGTATTGGGAGTAGGGGTGAGAGTTGGGAATATGTACAGGGAGATAAAAATGCCTGTTTATCATTTAACAGAAGAGGTATCAACATTTGTCTGTAAAGCTTTCTTTTCAATAAACATTGAATTGGAGCTTTACTGGGCCATCAGCTATCCAGTCAGTAATGGGCTTCAAAGAAGCCACCCTTTCCTTCCTTTTAAGGTTTTCACCAATAAAGCAAATCCTGTAGTTGCAGCAAGAATAAGAAGGAAATGTTCTGGAAGAAGAGGGGAGGGGGTGCCCAGAACTTATGGGGAATAGATTAATATTTATAGACATCAGCAATGGTCTCTTACCAACATTTATAACTCCAACAGTAGCAGATTGAGGGCTGAATCAACATTTTTCCCCCTCTGTAAAATAATAAATATGGTAAAATAGCTCTCAGAACTGCCTTTATCATAGGGATAAATCAGGACAGTTTGTGTTGCAGGAGAGACTTAAAACTTATAAATATGTTGCCCTTTAGGCTACTATTCATCAAAGTGTCTGATATGAAATCTAGACTAAAGGCTTTTGTTATTGTGTGTCTGCGTATTCTCTTTTAGAAGTATAAATTGGAAAGAGCACTGTCATTTTGGTCATACTGGCCTGCTGTGCTACTTAAATGCATGTCCCTTTTGGGATGTATTTGAAGAGAAGGAAATAGTGGGAGTTGACGACTACACACTTTTACACAAATCCTCTTCGTTGCCTAAACCTTCCTTGCAGAAGGCATAATTTCCAGCAGGAAAAATACAGTAAATAACCGCTTGACAAATGATCTATTTTGGTGCAGTCAACTTTCTTCCTAAGACACTGGAGTAGAGAAGTTGTTCCTTAAAAGCCTCATCAAATCCAGAGGGACGTAGCTTTCCTTCTTGGTGCTCCAATTCAAATGTATACAAATGGGCATGGCTAAAGGTTCTTTCAGTTTGCAGAGGGAAAGCATATCAGGCTAGTGACAGATGCTTTACGTCACATGACTTGATGGGTATTATGGTATATGAAATCTCATATAACTTTGCAATCCTGATCTGAATGTCCTGGCTTCTGTGGTTGGGAGTCAGAGTTGAAGCTCCAACCCTGTCCTCTACTCCCCTTAGTGCCTTTCAATGTTGAATCACATATGGTGTATGGAATCACCTGCCGTTTGGAGGCCCCCACAGAGTATGTACTGAGCAGTTTTCCTTTTTTAATGTGTAGTACAGCTCCTAGTTTTCAAGAATAACTAATTGGGAGCATAAACCTCACTTTGTCCTTGAATGGTTTGCAATTTAGGAGTCCTGAATAACGGAAATGGAGGGCCTACAAAGAGGGCATCGAAGCGTGCTGCAGTTTGATAATTTGCCCGCTTGGCTTGGGTAAGCTGCTGGTGTGGAATTGCCCTGGGAAGAAACAGCAGACCCTCTCAGGTCGGTAGCTTGTCTCTGATGTTGGTTTGGGGGAATTTAGAGAGTCGGGGAACTCCGATGACACCTTGGGGCCTCTATCCTGCCATGCGTGTTTTCACAAGAGCAGAGTGTGGGCCACTGGGTTAGTTTGGATTTGCTTGAATGCCAGCATGTGGATAATACACTTAGATTGGAGCGGAGCGCTGAAGTTGTACCAGGCCACACTCATGTATAGAAACCATTATTCCTGGGAGTCCAGTCTAGAAGCTATGGCTGAGGAGAGAAATACTTTGAACTATGGAATCCAAAAAGCCTATTGGTCCCTATCTGACACCCAAGCATGTTTACTTCCTGCTTGGCCATGTAGCCAACCAGAAGGGCGCAATATGGTGATGTCAAGTTCCGCCTGTGTGTCAAACTGAAAAGACGGCAGCTCTGCAGGCCCCACTCATTCTGTTGAGGTGGTTGCAGTTTGACTTGCCAAGTCAAATTCCTTGTACTCTGTACAAGTCAGAATGCCCAACCTTATCACTGGTAACTGACTCTAAAGAGGGGCTCAGAACGGGAGAGCACAGGTTTTCTCTTTATCAGATGCCTTTAAAGCCGCTTCGCAGCACATCCCTGTGATTGCTAACACCATTATGAAGATTGACAGTTTCATCAAGAAAGCAAAGAAGAAAATCTGCAGACAATAAATGGAGGCAGTGCTGGGCCCTGCTCCGGTTACCCTCAATAGCACTTCCAGAGCGCTGAGCTGGGGCTGGGGTCCTTTCCCCCCCTTCAAGGACCTGTGGCTTTTTTTTTATTGAGCCCAGAGCCTGAGAACTTTTGTGGCCCTTTTCCTAGTACAAATTAGTGAGGAGAAGTCTGAAGAGTGTAGCTAGAGACTTGGTTGTGGTGGTGAGGATTGGTTTTTCCTTGCCTGAAAAGGATGGCCTGAAAACAAGCCTCTAGCATTGTCCAGCACCTTTTCCACCTCGCAGGCTGAAATGCGTATCCCAAAGTCTGCAAATATTTTAGTACAGTGGCCAAACCGTAGAAGCTCAAGTGTAAAAAAATCAAGAATGTTCTTCTAAGGATACCGAATATCTCTGAATTGTTAGCAGTTATCTATAGCTAATAATCCTGGGCACTCTCTTACCCCAAGCCAGCTGCCTCACAAATATGTGGGCTGTTGGCTGCAAGGCCAGTGGTGTGAATGATTCAATGCAAACCCGTCAACACTACTGGGAAAACAATTCTTCGTAAAGACTTACTGGAGATGATTCAGTGCCATCATCAGCAGAAGCGAGCAGCTGTGTGAAACCACCGCTTCTCTGAGCTTCGGATGTGCTAACGATATATTCTCAGAAGTAAATAATCCTTTTGCTAACAAGATGAACCCTATTTACTCACTTTCATTCCGTTGAGGTTTGAATTCAGCCCAGTGACCGTGTCATAAATATCATTCTGACCCCCAAGGGGGCTGTTCCTGAATCTTAGTTCTTTTGCAAGTGTCCTTCTCAGAGGTTAAGCTGTCCACCCAGCCATGTTGCCTTATATTCGTCGTATTTTTTAAAGGAACTGAAGGGGTTAATTGGTTTCTTCAGTAAAGAGACTTTTGCCGAAGAAAGCAATTTTAGGTTAGTTTGTGTAGTAGCCAGGGAAATGTACTCAAAGGGGTGAACCGTGTTTCTGTTGTGCAGATAACCTACATACTGCTTTAGAAATGTGTGATTTCCAGCGTGTGCTAAAATAAGAAGTGGTTGTTTGATTTATCTCCCACAATGGTATGGCATTCTCTTCCTAAGTGGCATTTCATTCGCAAGCCAGGCACTGTAAATTTGAACTGAATATGTAAGTAAATATCCCTCAAGGAGATAGCACACTGGCTGGCCTCGTCTGAGAATACGGCTGCTAAAAATGAAGCTCTTGGCTTTTGGAAAAGGCTCAGCACCTGAAATACATTAGCATCCAAAAGAGGGCATGGTGTGCTCGCCAGCCAAACAAACTGAAAGTTAGTCTGAGCTATAATTGTGGAGCATCACCTACAAACAAAGTGATATTTGGGTTGTACCTCCTACATTTGCCCTCAAGCACTCAAACTTACTTTCAACCCATTGGAATTTTGCTTTGAACTTTCATGTTTGGGTACATCACCTCAGTGCATGGCAACTTGGTACGTGATAGATTTTACTCTAGCATCTTTGCGTGGCAGGGACAAAGACAGTGACAGTGTTTTATGAAGCCCTAACAGGATTGCTGCTGTGCATAATTGTTAAAGGGCTGTCGATCTACTGATGTGGAACAGGCAAGAAGCTTAAAGAATGGAGAAAACCCATAATCGCAGAGTAACTTGTATTCTGATTTATTATTTATCACATCACGGTTAAAACAATTTCCTAGTTTTGTGTATTTTTAATATTGACATTGAATTTTCACCTAATGCAAAGGCAGGTTTCAGAAACTTTTTGAACATTTATATATGCAGGTAGTTAAGGGGGAAAATCCCTTTTTTATTAAGATACAGAATGCATGTTTATCAAAATTCATCTCAGATTGCATTTAGAAATATAGATACCTTGGGTTTGAAAGAACTTACTGGGCTACACGGAATGACAGATATTACTGACAGAACAGAGTTATGAATGGTCAAAGAACCCAGGAAATGCTTATACTCATGTGGCTATAAATTAAGTAGTAGAAGAAAGACTGCTATTTGTTGGCTGGCATAGAGCAAGCATTAAGTTAGTAAATGTGTAAGATAACACTCAGGGTACATCTTGGATTGCTTCATGGAGAAGTACTGAACCTCCTCTGTGGCTCAGTCCCACGTGGCTGATGGCCTATGAGCCCACCACTCCCACAGGGTTCTCACTGACATAATACAGACATGGCACTCCAGGAGGCCTCAGGCAGTAGCACAGGAGTCCTGCACAGAGATCGTAGCTGAAAAAGTCATAGAATTCTAGAAAAATTGAGCATTGTAAATGTTGGTTTGTGCTTCAAAATGTTACATTTCACTGCTATGAGCAACATCTGTTCAAAGTCACCTAATACTAAGACATGGCTGAGCAATATTACCTTTGTTTTAAGCACAATTAGCAGCTCTCTGGAATAACTGGTGCAGTCCAGCCCCTCTGGAAATCCTGCTGGCTGATGCCCACAGCACACTGAGTGCTGGCGGGTAAGGCTGCCTTTGCACACCTGTATAACTCATCTCTTACCACGATGGTTCTTAAACTTCAGGAGGCCTCAGAATCATCTGGAAGGCTTATTAAGACATTGTTGGACCCCACTTCTATAGTTACTGATGCATTCAATCTATAAAAGGACATCCAAGAATTTGCATTTCTAACAAGCTTCCTCATGATGTGAGGCTGTGGTCCAGGAATGACCATTTGGGGACTGCTGTCCTCTTAAGTGAGTTATATGGTTACCAATAATCAATTTCATTGGTTTACAAACCACCTCAAAGAAAAGACCTGAGAGGGGAGGGGTGGTGAGGAAAGACCTGGACTTTACACCAAAAGATTAAATGAATGTACAGCCATACATTTCAAATCAAAATGTTTATGGCATATATGTATCTTTTCTTATGATTTCCCACCATAAGTCATTCTTTTGGATGAACCCAGTGAACTACCGGTCCCAAATACAGATTAGACAACCTGTATTGTAGGAGTAGTGTTTGTGTTTACAACACAGGTAGGTGTATTCAGTGGTGGAGACCGGGAAACTTTTCCATGATTTTATGAGAGATGAGCACTGGAGCATGTAAAAATACAAGGAATACATACCAAAAGCATTTCCTGTGTGGATAGAGGCAGGGCTAAATGGCTGAGGAACGAAAAGCCAGAACATAAAGGAAATACAACAGCAAGAATGCACTGACCAGGGTTCCCAGATGTGGCATAGCCTGTGTCTTATAGACCAGAAGCCAGAGGCCCAGGAAGACTAGGGCCAGATACTGGTCTAGGCACTGGAGAAAGCACCATGAACAAAACACCCAGGTTCCTTCTGTCTTAGAGGTTAAAGTCACTTCTTTCCTTTCCTTGTGAGAAAAGAGGAAATTTCAGTATTGGTATTGAATTCCTAAAATAGGAAGATGTTATGATTCCTTTTGTTAAAAAATAGGCAAACAGAAAACTATTTCCTGATGTAAGTATGTATATTCAAGAAGGGGAGGGGCATGTGGTAGGTGGGAGGCAGTCTCGTAAACAGTAGTTCGAGAGCAAACGCAGTCTAATGAATGCCTTACATTTTTCTTAATGCTAACGGACTTTTCATTCCTAATATAATGGTTTGCCTGTGTGTGTGTCCCTCCAAAGAGATGGAGAAATACTGTGGTGTCGTTCACTTACCTTCATGGTACCCTTGTTTAGTAAATGGGGTCAGGCAATAGACTCTCCTTTCCCATTCCCACCCCATTCCAACTTGTTCTCATGTGTAGGTGTGGAAAGAAGGATGGTAAGAGAAATCATCATGACTGTCATATAACAGCTGCTGTTTATTGAATCCTTATAATGTCAGACAGCACGTTCATTGTCTCATTTCATCCTCGCATCAGTCACAATGGTTCTTAATATTTCCATTTTTATAGATGACAAAATGGAGGCTTAGGTTAAATAACTTACTCAAGGTCACAAAGCTTATACAAGTTGAAGCAGGATTTGAGCTCCATCTGATTCCACCATCAGAACTCTCATCATTATCACAAACCTTGTACAGGAGCTTTTGTTGTGTTCATGGAAAAACTAGGTCTCTGAAACCTTCATTTTGCAGAGAATGTTTTTCTGTGGTCTTGAGATAGGGTACGCCTGTCCTTGATTGCTACAATAGATGACAGAGATGGAAGTGACTATTTTAGAACTGAATGTGCCATCCATTAGCCCATAGAAAGGAAACATTTTTGAATGTTTGTTTTTTCTAATTGTGGGTGTTAAGTAAAGTGATTGGACAAACAGTTCTCTCCTGCTTGGTAATCTGTTATAAATCAACCTTCAGATGTTAATAAAACAAATCAAGACTGACAAAGGAAGTTCCATTTGTATTTTAAACTCCCAATTCATCAGGGTCTCCTCCTTTAGATCTTCTGTGAGAGTGTCCTTGGTCTTAATGTAGCTGGAAGATAAAATGCAGATAAAAGAGTCATTGTCTCAGAAGAGCATTAATAAAAAATGAATGTTGATCCTAATTGAGTAGTATTTAAACATACGGGGTGGAGGCAGCAGTCTGCAGGGAGCATCTGAGTATGTTAGAATTTGACTCTCGATCTCATCTTCCTCCTCTTATTACAGGGACCTCACCACCCAGCTGCCTTCTGTGAATGTAAACTGTCACAATGGAATCAGAAAAGATATATATAGACATAGTACTATAGCAGATTCTCAGCTCTTTTGCTATCGTTGTTCTTATTTTGAAACAACGTACTACTATTCCTCTATCTTTTCCTAAAAATCTGTTCATAGAATGTTCAATTAACTCATTTTCTGTTCTTCCCTTTTCATTGTTTGCTGTTTCCGTTTACAGTGGTTCCTGATAACTTAGTTTTAAGTTCTCCTTAATTCTGTTATGCTGGATATAGCAGAAAGAACTCGCGATGGTCAAAGGTGAAATAATTTGAACAAAATATTAATAATGATAGTATTGGATTATAAACCAGAGAACAAAATAAATATACATGAGTCCATACTGATATAATTAAATTACTGAATAAAGAAATGGGAGGAAAGAAAAATGTCTTCCTTACAGAAGAATTGCAATTTAAGGAGTGAAAGAAATAAAAATATTACCACTTGAACACTGAAGTAATTTCTACAGACAAGATCCACTAGTGGATGCTAAAATTAACAAGTGAAAGTTTAAGGAGAAACATGATAGTTTCACAGCCTCCAAGTATTTTCCCCCAAATATTTATTAATTCCTCTGGTGGTTTTAACATACACATATATCTACAAATTCTTTAATACTGCTCCCTCTTAGGAGATGGGGCTAAATTCCCCTCCTTGTGAGGATGGGCTGGATGTCAGTGACTCCAATTCCAATTAACTGACTCTGGAAAGGTAAAAGTCTTAATTTTTCAGTGGAAAAACCTGGCATACATCACCTTAACCGGTGGATCAAGGTTAATGTCACCAATAGTAAGACTTTGATGTCATGTACTTCATGATACGATGCAAGGAAGGGGCATGTCACCTCTGTGGCATTCTTCCCCAAATTCATAACCTCAATCTAATCATGTGAAAGCATGAAACAAACCCAGATTGAGGGACAGTCTACAAAATAGTTGACCAGTACTCTTCAAACTGTCAGAATCATGCAGTATTGTACCAACGTTCACCTCTTAGTTTTCATAACGGTACCACAGCTAAATAAGATGTTAACATTAGGAGAAGGTGGATGAAGAAGGCTTTATGATAACTTTCTGCATTATTTTTGCAACTTTTCTGTAAGTCTTTTAAGTATTTCAAAATAAAATGTTTAAAGAAAAAAAAAAAAAAACCCATCAAGGGCATAGAAAAGCTTAGGTGAAGAAACCCTAAAATGAATCCTCATTTATCGACTTATTCGTTTATTGATTCGTTTGTTCATGCACTCATTCATTTGTTCACTCAAGAAGTATTTGTTGCCAGACACAGTACCAACAAAGAAAATAGCAGCCACTATGGCTTTGCAGAGCTTGGTACGCAATGCCTGGTTCAGAGGAGATGTTTGTTCATCACTTGCTTTTACTGTATCACAGCCTGGGGTGGCATGTAGAGGTTTGAACAAGTGCTGAAGCAGGACAAGTGAGGTGCTTATGGAAGCACACAGGAGAGGCACTTAACCTAGTTGTGGGAGACCACAAAAGGCTCCCTGATCAGCCTTTGTAATATGAGTAAGCCTATTGTTTAGTCTTTCATTTAAAGTGTGTTCAGTGTTTTCTATGGGATGAACATACTTGTGACTTAAATTTTGAAGTTGATTTCATCCTTGTAGATTCTAAATGCCTTAGAAGTGAGTGCTTTAAAAGTAAGAATAGCGTAAGTTGTTTATATATATCCATCAAATCCTAGTTGGTAACACAGAGTTTTTATAAGGAGTAAAGGGGTCTCAAATCCCTTTGGGTTAGAATCATTTGTTACTTTGAGTTTTCCTTAGCAGCAAAAAAAAAAAAAAAAAAAAAAAGAAAAAGAAAAAAAAGAAAAGAAAAAGAAAAAAAAAGTGTGACACAAAATGTATACATGCTGCAAATATCTTCGGTGGCTCAGGCCTGTAATCCCAGCAATTTGGGAGGCCGAGGTGGGCAGATCACAAGGTCAGGAGACTGAGACCATCCTGGCTAACATGGTGAAACCCCATCTCTACTAAAACTACAAAAAATTAGCCAGGCGTGGTGGCACGTGTCTGTAATCCCAGCTACTCAAGAGGCTGAGGCAGGAGAATTGCTTGAACCTGGGAAGCAGAGGTTGCAGTGAGCTGAGATCGCACCACTGAACTCCAGCCTGGGTGACAGAGCGAGACTCCGTCTCAAAAAAATAAAAATACTTATTGGAGTGCATGAAATTGTGGATGTTAAAAAGATGTTTTCTAAATAGGCTGTAACCAGAAGAAATATTTTTACAACAGTATTTTCAGTGGAACATTTTCAGAAAAAGAAACTTAGAAACAATGTAAATATATAACAAAAAGGAGACACTGAAATCGTATTCCTATATGACGGACACATAAGACAGTGATTAAAATTATAGAATTTATGTAGATGTGCACATCACACACATACACCCCCTCAACATATGAAAATGAAAAAGGAATACACTAAAATATTAATAATACGTATCTCAGAGTTATGGGATTGTGGGATTTTGTTTATACTGCTTTGTTTTACTTTTTCTACCATGAGTATATAATTTTTATAATTAGAATGAAATTGTCTTGTGTTACTTTTTGAGAGAGGCATTAATTCTAAAAAGTAGTGGTACAGAGGTCCTGGGACTCTTAATGTATGGGTTCAGTAACAGATGTTCTAATTGAAATGAGAATCAGAGCTCAGGAAATCTAGTCTAAGTCCTCCTGTGTAGCTAAATAATAATTTCATATTAGTATTATTTTTGTGTACCGTTTCTCAATATGTTTTTAAATAACTTTTTGATGGTTTTATATAGGAAGAAATACTGTGCCCATCAATGGGTGTACCTTCATGAAATTTAGCCTACCTCATGGTTTCTCTCTTACAGCTTGTAAGTCTCAGGCATTGAGAAGCACTTGGCCTATGTAGCAAGTGGGTAGACTGCATTGCAAATTCCCAAGAAGGTACCTACCAATGGTCTCATTAAAAGCACTTGGAGGTAGGCCAGGCATGGTGGCTCAGGCCTGTAATCCCAGCACTTTGGGAGGCCGAGGCGGGCTGATCACAAGGTCAGAAGATCAAGACCATCCTGGCTAACACAATGAAACTCTGTCTCTACTAAAAGAACACAAAAAATTAGCTGGGGGTGGTGGCGGGCACCTGTAGTCCCAGCTACTCGGGAGGCTGAGGCAGGAGAATGGCATGAACCTGGGAGGCGGAGGTTGCAGTGAGCTGAGATCGTGCCACTGTACTCCAGCCTGGGCAACAGAGCAAGACCCCGTCTCAAAAAAATAAATAAGGCCGGGCGCGGTGGCTCAAGCCTGTAATCCCAGCACTTTGGGAGGCCGAGACGGGCGGATCACGAGGTCAGGAGATCGAGACCATCCTGGGTAACACAGTGAAACCCCGTCTCTACTAAAAATACAAAAACTTAGCCGGGCGAGGTGGCAGGCGCCTGTAGTCCCAGCTACTCGGGAGGCTGAGGCAGGAGAATGGCGTGAACCCGGGAGGCGGAGCTTGCAGTGAGCTGAGATCCGGCCACTGCACTCCAGCCTGGGTGACAGAGCGAGACTCCGTCTCAAAAAAAAAAATAAAAAAATAAAAAAATAAAAAAAAAAATAAAATAAAAAAGCACTTGGAAATCTTTTTCTAAAAATCTATTATGATTCAGTCAACAAGCACAGCCCCTCATCAATCAGTGTTGGTCATTCTCATGTAGCCGTTTGACCTAATGTCTTGTCAGCAACTATACCCCCTCATTATTCTGAAAACTGACCAGGCCTTGGCCATTCAGGCCATCAGGCACAAAGATAGAGGCTCACTGGCCACATATTACCTGATACAGTATGATACAACCATTGAGAGTTCTTTCTGTTACATCCAGCCTACAACCAATATGTATGATGCAACGTATTACCTGATACAAACCAGGGAAGGGAACCATTTTTAGAGTGTTGAGCTCTACCTGTCTTATTCTCTGCACATTGGATCATTAGAGACTGTCCTGAGACTAATCCAGAGAGGTCAATCTAAGCACATTAAAACAGAAGGGTGGCCAGGCATGGTGGCTCACGCCTGTAATCCCAACACTTCGGGAAGCCAAGCTGGGAGGATCTCCGGAGCCCAGGAGTTTGAGACCAGCCTGGGCAACAGAGAGACCCTGTCTCAAATTAAAAGAAAAAAAAATTAGGCATAGTGGCATGTGCCTATAGTCCCAGCTACTCAGGAGGCTGAGGCAGGAGGATTGCTTGAGCCCAGAGAGTTCAAGTCTCCAGTGAGCTATGATAGCAGCTCTGCACTTCAACTGAGGTGACACAGTGAGACGCTGTCAAAAAAAAAACAAAAAACACAAACAGAGTTAAGAGCCATCATCTCAGAGATGGAGACAGGACTGAGCAAAGGAGAGGCTAGAACTAAAGTGAAATGAGGCGGGAAGGGCATACGGCCAGGAGTGACAGAGGAAGGAAACGATGCTGAAGAGTTCAGGATGAGATCTTTAGGTGGCAGGATGTCTGCTTGGACAGTGTTTGGAGGAATACTCCTTCTTTAGCTTCTCTTGGGCTATACTGAACCTTAAGGAGGTAGACTCCTAACAGATAGGTAGAGTCCCTAGCTCTGCTTTGATCTATAGATAAAGCAACTCTTTCCTTTAAAAAATTAAAAAGTTGGCTGGACATGGTGGCTAACGCCTGTAATCCCAGCACTTCAGAAGGCCGAGGCAGGTGGATCACTTGAGCTCAGGAGTTCGGATTGCTTAAACCCGGGAGGCAGAGGTTGCAGTGAGCCAAGATGGCACCACTGCACTCCAGCCTGGGCAGTCGAGCAAGACTCCGTCTCAAAAAAAAAGGAAAAAAAAAAAGTTAAGACTGGGTGTGGTGGCTCACGCCTGTAATTCCAGCACTTTGGGAGGCTGAGGTGGGCAGATCTCTTGAGGCCAGGAGTTTGAGACCAGCCTGGCCAACATTGTGAAACTCTGTCTCCACTAAAACTACAAAAATTAGCTGGGCGTGGTGGCACGCTCATATAGTCCCAGCTACTTGGGAGGCTGAGGTAGGAGAATCGCTTTGAGCCTCGGGGACAGAGGTTGCAGTGAGCCGAGATCACGCCACTGTACTCCAGCGATGGTGACAGATCAAGACTCCATCTAAAAAAAAAAAAGTTGGAAAGTCAACATATTTCTTTTTTTTTTTCCATGTTCTTTAAAAAAAATTAAAAGCTTTCTAGGGCACCTGTGACTACCATTTGTTTTTCTTTATGCTTTGAGCGACAATCATCTAAAAAATAAAAGTGATTGTGCTTCTTATCTTCATTTTCCTCTAAAGTAAGACTCTTCCTATTTGAAAGATGGATGGAGGAAAGGAAAAGTATAGGTAAACTACTATGTCTCCTTAGATTTGAGAGACAGAGGGAGAAAAGGAAACCTTAGCTTTCTTTAGTACTTACCTCCAAAGAACTCAGTTATCTTATTGATCTTGGTAACACGTTATAATAAAAGTAGAGCTTTAGCTTGTTGGTTTTGGATGCCAGTGTCCACGACAAGATTCACCAAAGATGGTTTTGGACTCTGGGCCTGGCTCTAAGCTATAGGGCCCAAATCTTAGACAGTTGAGATCCAACAAAGCTGGGTTCTGGAGTAGGTCGGGAAACAGAGCTGGTGGCAGAGTGCATCTCGGAGTTCCCTCTTTGACCTGTTCACAGGCCTTTCATTGAGTCTTGTTTACCATGCTTTTCTTGTGGTTTGTGACAGATAAGAACCGTATTGATTCCTAGCATCTGCTAGCAGTAACCTTTGAAAGGGCAGGCGATGCATCACCACAGAATTTTATCTATCAATATCGGAGTAATAGAAAGACAGGGATGACATCTAATCACAACACAGCTGGCAGATCATAAATCTGAGCTGATACGGTGCTAGTAATGGGCAGTAGAAAAAAAGGGACATGGATTAACATTCGGATAAAGTCAGGGGGTCGTTTACATGGAAAGGACACAATCTGGCCATGAGAAAAGTCCTCATGGAAATGATCACCCTCAAGGGCCTGAGAAGTTCAGTAACCTGCCCAAGTTTATCCAGTTAGTCAGTGGAAGAGCCCTGCTGTAAGCCTCAGTTTCCTCATCTATAAAATGGGCAAATACTTTGATGGATGGTAGAGGATTCAGTTAGATTATGTATGCCAATTCTCAAAGCTTAGACCCTGGATCAGCAGCGTCAGCATCACCTGTGAGCTTTATTAGGCATGCAGACGCCTGGGCTCCACCTCACACCTGCTGAATTTGAAACCCTGGGAAGGGCCCAGCAGACAGGCCCTCCAGGTGATGCCGATGCATGTGACAACGTTTGAGAACGCAGATGTGTGCCAACCAACCAACAAACACCCTTAAAAGGGTGGCCTGGCATAGAACTAAGGTTCAAAGAAGCAGCATTTAACTACTGCTTTTATTACTATTAATATTACTTGGTCCTGTCATTTATACTAATACTTTACTCTGTGTACAAGCCCTCCATTCTTCATGCTTTTTTCATTCACTGGTGAATTAGTGATAAAAATAAACATTTTATGACAGGTAAACATTTTTGATATTTAAAAGATATCATAGAACTGGATACACAACTCCTATGCTCCTCTGGTTACAATGCTAGAGAATACCAGCATTCTAAAGGTTAAGGTTCTAATGTGTGCTTTGGACATATTTAGTGCTTTTGACATGTCAGGAAGCTTCCAGCCTGGACAGTGAATAGTGCTACAATTTAATAACATAAATGGAGTCTGTCTGATTCTGCAAAGAAACGGCCTTCCTTGGGGCCCAGAATATATAGTTCCTTCTGCAGTTCCACTCACAGTATTTTTAATCATTTCATGTTTTTATTATATCCCAAGTATAAGGTGCTACAAAGAGTCCCTGGTGCTGGCAGTCACTCAAAAATTGGCAAATCTAAAAAGTGAATAGAACAGCAAGTAGCCCATTAGGTTATTTTTTTCTTTATTAAAAAAAAAAAAAAAACTTTTTTAAAAAGAAAAACTACCATGTAACGTTGGAAGGGTTGATTTTGGCATCTTACACATGAAAAGTAGTCGTAATAAAGTTCCTCAATTGTTGGTGCTTGTTCTGCAGAAATTATGGCTGTGCACAACTGTGAGGGCTTAACTGGCTTTCCATGAAGTACGTAATTCACACTCTAAATGTGACAAGCATGACTGCCCATAAACCTAACGACTTTTTTAAGAGACCGAAATTCAGAACGTTGTTGTCTCTGAAGCTGCACTTCAGTAACCCAGCAGAAAACTGTTCAGAGATGTGCTCCCATTGCAGTGAAGGCATCTGGACATACCAGTGGTAAGAACAGCCGACAGCTTTCATGTAAGAACCAGTTTTTTAGAGGAAGGAGTAAGTGTGAACCTATTGCAACTGCCATATGTTAACACAAAGAATAGGAACTAGAACATGGCAGTGGCCATTTTGCTGCTCTCTCTCTCTCCCTGCCCACCTCCAACCAGGAAAAAAGTTTACTAGAAAACGGAAACAAACTGAAGTCCTAGGTATATAAATTTTCAGAGTGATAGGAAAGAACCTCCCCCACACTGAGCCTTTCACGCTGAGGTGAATTCTCTGGTTTCAAGGTAAGTGTTACTTCCTTCTGTGAGCCGCTGCTAACGATGCTGCTGTTAGCCTATGTCCGGATGGCACGAGGCACACTGACTCCAGTGACTGAGAACAGGGCCAGCAGTCCAGGCTGATCCATGGCTCTTCATTAAGAGGCTGTGTGAAATGAAACTGGTGTTTACTTTTTCTTCCCCTGAACATTCTATGAGGCTCATTCCAAGCCTGATTCTTTCTGCCTCAAGCTTAAGACTTTTGCTCTTTCTCTTAAACTTCTGTTTATGCGGTTACCTATATTTTTGCAGCAAATTCTATCTGCTAGCCAGAGTGAAAAGGCCTGTTGTAATGGGTAGGATAGCTTTTATTTTTTTCCTGCCTTCAAATCATATAGCTGAATTTCATCACTTTTATAACAAACCTCTGTAGCTGAAAAGATTCAGTTTTCATTTTGGAACACTTGCTTTCTTTCCCTATTTGCTGTTTTTGTCTTCACTGGCCTAACACTCACAAACACAAAACACACAGTAACAATAAAACCAAATAAGCAAAAATTTAACTAGGGTGCTACAGCTTGTGAACCGACAGACCCACTAAGTGTGAAAGCGCTGGCTAGAAGTAGTCATTTTTGCAACTAAGTGCAAAATAATCTATGCATTGGTCACAGTCAGCTAGCTGCTTTGGGAGAGGATTTTTCATTTGTGCATTGGTTGTTGTTATTTTTCATCTGTGTATAGCTTGTTGTTTGCAACTTAAGGGAGAATGATACATTCAGTTTCCTATTGACTTTATCCATGAGCCACACCAACTTATCTTCATGCAACCTTGAATTTTTAAAAATTTGTTTTTAAACATGTTTATTCCTGGAAACTGGCCTCATTCGGTGGCTAGGATTCGTGATCATCTTAATCCCATGACACACCAAGATTCACCAGTTTCCTCAAAACAAGTTATCTAGGAATATTTCTCTTTCTAGGATCTCCCTTGGTTAAGCTGTTAGTCTTGTGTGAGTGATTAGAATTAATATACTCCAGGCCAGCGCTCCTCAAATTAATATGCATAGGAATTATCTGAGCCTCTTGTTAAAATGCACTTTCTGACTTAGTAGGTCTGGTGTGAGTTTGAGATTCTGCATTTTTAGTAATCTCCCAGGGATTGTCAAAATTGCTGGTCAACAACACTGCATAGCAAAGCTCTGAGGGGACCGACCGGTGGGCAGGTGTCCTAATTATATTTTTGGTACAATTGAGTGCTACTGAAAACCCTCTTGAGTCAGACTGGAAAATGTATGTGTCCTTTGCCTTCTAACTTCTGAAATTAGCTCTTTGCTGGTCTTTCCTTAGAAGGCTGCTAGACATTAAGTGACGTTTATAGAGGCAAGTAATGCTCATTTCTTCCTTTAAAAGGGGAACACTGATGCCAAAGCCCGTGCAGCTGACCTCTGAAGTATTCTCCACTCCTGCTCACTCTCTTTTTCCTTCTCCTGAGTTCTGCTTCCTCCTCTCTATACTCTTTTCCCTGACTCTTATCAGCTCCTGAGCACTCTGTGGCAGTCTCTTCACTGATCCTCCTGACTCCAGCCCTTTTCCTCCTCAGCCTCCCATCCCTCTCTACATAGAAGTTATCTTTCAAAATACAGGTATAATCATTCCCTGGATTAAAATCACTTAATGGCTCCCTATTAATTACAAGATAAAGTGCAAATTCCCTAGCCTGGCATACAATGTCATTCAATATCTGGACCTAATGACCTTTCCAGAAAATGTTCCTTCTCGTCTCTATTCAGAGCACACTGTATTCTTCACATTGTTCCAAATATGCCATGATCCTCCTTTCAGATTTCTCCTCCTCTTTCCCCCTCTCTGGAAGCTGCACCCTCATCCCAACTGAGCTGGTCATCCTTTTCTATGGTACCATAGCGTATTAGTAACTTGTGACTTACAAGTATGTGTTCGTTGTCTCTGTGTGTGTGTGTGTTTGTCTCCCTTGCAGCATTGGGAGCTTCTTAAAGTAGGGCTGTTTTCTCTATTAGCACTCTAGGTCCACTACGAAGGCCCGTTTCTTTCCAAGAGCCTTGTGAAAATCCCCGAGACGTCGACAAGTATTGGCTTCAAAATAAAATATACAATTGGAAATAATTTTGAAAGCAAAAGCCCTTTGAAAATATTAATTCAAAATTATATTTAGTGTGGAATATGGATGCCACTTAATATGTCTTGATGTTATTTGGACAAGTTACTTCAACAAGTGGGAGCTCCTGGCACCTGTGAAGTCTTAAAACAGCCTGTCATTTAGTAACTTTATTCAACAAATATTTATTAACATTTGCCCTCTTAGCCAATACTGTATTATGCTTTCGAGATACAAAGATGATTAAGATAGTGTGACTGCTCTCAAGGAACTAAAAATAATTAAAATAATAATATATATTTTTTGGCACACAGCTTTTGTGTCAAGACAAGCTGTGCGAATATGTGGATTATCCCATTTGCTTCTCAAGATAACCTAGCAAGGGAGGTATTTCATACCCATTTTATGTGTGAGAAATCTGTTAAGAGAGTTTAACTTTGAGTTTACGTTTCCCAAGCTCTGCCTAATAACTGGCAGAGCTAGGATTGAACCCAGATCAAAATCAAATGAACGAAATAACCTTATAAACAAATAATCACAGAACTATCCATGTAATGAGCACTGAGACTGAGACACATATGATTTGTGTGTTAGACATCAAGAAACCTTGACTTGGCATCAGAGCTCTCTTCATGGAGAAAGCTGATGGCTTTGAGCTCAATCCTGCAGGACAAGTAGGAGTTCCTCCATGGTCAGTTTTCCTGCTTTGATGAGTAGATTAGTAATAGGTGGGTTTGATCAAGCAATAAATTAAGAAATTATGTCAGTAACTACTGTTAGTATCAGTTACATATTGATTTGCTTCCTACATTCAAGGGTATATTTTTACCTAAGAATATCTATTAGTGTCATTGTATAGTTATCAAACTGAACCAAATATTATTATTTAATTAAATTTTGTGCAACTTTTCTTTGTTCAGTGTCAAATGAAAGGGGAAAATTATGTCCCGTGATGCCATAGGAGCACACCACTTTAGTGAAGGTTAGGTTTCCAGAGACCCTGAACATCTTAGACACACCCAGGAACTCATTAGGAAGCAGGAAAGGTCTCAACACCCGATAGCTTTCTCAAAGCTCATGCACTTAGTCCTAAAGGCAGGAATTACCTGTGAGATGTGACAGCCAGCATTCGAGGAAAACAGCAGTGGACACGTGCAAGCCTAACAGGCTAAGACTGTTTAGAGCCAGCTTGTCCAACCCACAGCCCACAGGCCGTATACAGCCCAAGACAGCTTTGAATGTGGCCTAATACAAATTAGTAAAGTTTTTTAAAACGTTATGAGATATGTGTGTGTGTGTGTGTGTGTGTGTGTGTTTAACCTTATCAGAGGTCATTAGTGTTAGTGTATTTTATGTGTGACCCAAGAGAGTTCTTTTTCCAGTGTGGCCCAGGGAAGCCAAAAGATTGGACACCCCTGGTTTAGAGGAAGGCCAAGTATTCCCACATATTTCAGTAACTCATGACGTCCTCCCTGTGTAGAAGCATAGAACAGAGAAAATGGGAAGACAGCAAGCTTTTGTGCAATTTGTCATTTATTTCATTAGTCTTAGAGAGAGGTTTAGTTGTATGGAAAGCTGACTTTTGTGGAACACCATATTCCCTCAAGATGTTTGGTATCTGAAATACTGATTTTTTTTAAGGTTTTTCAGGGAGAAGGGTGTATTGCATTACCAGCCTAACACTAGGCACCCTTCACACCCTTTGAATATGGTGATTGCTCTCTGAACTACTTATGGGCTTATACAGAAAGGGAGGAAACCCAGATGATAAGTCGTGTTTTTAATGCTGTAGATTGCAATTCCAAATGTCTGGTCCTCTGCCCTCATCTGCTATTTACCTGATATGTTTCATGCTTGTGATTTTTAATTTACAATTCAATATCAGTGTTTGACAAAGATATTTTAATTTACTCTCTGCTTTTTAGTTAGCCTTAGAATTAAAACAATTATAGCTAAACCTCTGAAATAAAAAAAATTTTCAGCAGATTATGGAAGATCATAAGAAGGTCCTAATAAAATAGAGAGTGCATAGATGGTGATGATGCTGATGAAGAATATGGAAGAGAAGGTCATAGTTCTCTATTTAGCATTTTTGGAGCTTAAATACTTTCATAGGCATTGCTTCACTCAATTCTCATAATAATCCTTTTGGAGAGATAACATCCATTTTAAAATACAGAAACATTCAGAATTTGAGAGTTTTTCCTGTGTTCACCACCAGGAAGCTCAGAACTACAACAAAAATTCCTGTTTTCCAAGTGTGATAGTCTCATTTCTTCTTAGCTGCCCCCTATTAGTGAAAAATAAGTCACACATAATGTATTCTCACTTATCTCTAATTTCAGTGATGATTAATCAGCAACCCACACTTGGATGATACTAATCAAGTTATTGTTATAATGGCACCAGTTTGTATAGTTACTGTGATAATTGTCTGACATAGGCTTTGCACTGGGGAGTCAGCAGGCATAAGAGTAGAATCTGGAATCTCTTTGGTCCACTGACTTCTCTCCATATGCAATTCCTTCATCAAACTCTGGCTTAAAAGAGCTTTCTACCTCTAGTATACGTCTTCCCAGGTTGAAATGGGACCAGCAACTGAAGACAACCAGTTTTAAAAACTAATAATCAAACAAACAAAAAACCACTAGCACTTGCTTTATGATTGACAGATGATAGAGTGAATAACTCAGCAATACGGGCCTTAGTCATAGAGCCCAGTTTTCCAGCTAAGAAATTGTCATTTCATATAATAGTCCAAAGCTACTTGGCTTCCTGGTAGGAGATGTGGGTAAGGTGAATGTTGCAGCGTTATTCAGCATGATGATTATCATGGATTTACAGCTGTTTCTTGAACAAACCATATTACACCACTCACAGAATACACTCTAGAATAAGAATATAAAATAGCTCTCCCCTCCCACTTCCCCATTTTCTGTTTCTGTAATAATGTCAGTTGAAACTGACATTCACTCTGAGTCCATATCTGATGTGTTCCAACTGATATCCTTACTTGCTTGTCCTGTCGGCTCTAAGCTTCAAATTTGGAAGGTTTTCAATGACTCTTGTTGGCAGGAGAAATGAATGAGGAGATGTAGAGAGAGACTGCTATTACAGCCAAATTTCAGCCACATAGACTGTCAATACTAATGAATGCCCTTGAAGCAGGTACTGTAAATGCCGTTAAGTTGGAGTTGAGCTGCCTTTCGAGTTTGGGTCATTTGGCAGAACAGACATCTCCTCTCTAAATACTAAAGACCCTGTTATAGACCTTATTTTATCAGTATCACATATTGGAATGTGCTGGTTGCTGATAGATTGGCTGTTTGGCTTCAGATTCCTTTATATGCTGAGAATGTTACTTTAGTTTTGTTCCTAAGTTATAAAAATGAGATACTATAGATTCATTTCATTACTTCACCTTCCTTCTTTTAGCATCGTAAAGCTTAATGTCCTTTCAGCTACCTCATTAATATAGTGTAACTGTTAATAGCACTCAATCTAGAATTAAACAGACCGAGGTTCAAATATTGGTTCCATTCAGCATATGTAACTCTTAGTTTCCTTGTCTGTGTAATGGGGATGATAATGGGATATTGAACCATATAAGATTGTTGTGAGGTTTAAATGAGATAATATGAAGAAAGGAAAAAAAGAAGCATAGCACCTTGCATAGAAACATTTTAAAAATACATTAGCTATTGTTATCATGCAGATGATTAAAAGAATACCCTCCTCCAGATAGCAGTGAGAGTTTTCTTAATATTAGAAAAATTAATAATAAGTGCTGTGGAAATAAATAATTTGTTTTTCTTGCCTCTATACATATGGAGAATAGCAGCCGCTTTCCTTTTCTTCTCTTTATGTAATAATTATTGTTACCTGTTACAGTCTTATGATTTTAAAAATTTTACACTAGTTGTTAATCTTTTTAACACCCTGGAGGCAAATGTAAAGGGGGAAAAACCCAGCTTTTAGTGAGCTGAAATGAAAAGTGACCCAAGTTTAATTACAGTACCTCTTATCAAAGAGAAAATCATATTAAATTGGGTATTTAAAATTAGGGTATATAAACTAAGGGAAATACACGTTATCTCCATTGAGACTTGAGGATGGGGTTGTAAATAAATGTAATTTAAATAATTTTGTAGAGAATAAACTAGTAAGGCTGGGCACACTGGCTCATGCTTGTAATCCCAGCACTTTGGGAGGCCGAGGCAGGCGGATCACGAGGTCAGGAGATCGAGACCATCCTGGCTAACACGGTGAAACCCCATCTCTACTAAAAATACAAAAATGGGCCAGGTGTGGTGGTGGGCGCCTGTAGTCCCAGCTACTCGGGAGGCTGAGGCAGGAGAATGGCGTGAACCCGGGAGGCAGAGCTTGCAGTGAGCTGAGATCCTGCCACTGCACCCCGGCCTGGGTGACAGAGTGAGACTCTGTCTCAAAAAAAAAAAAGTGTAACTAGTAATGTCAAGTATTGTGAACGGCCTACATCTCTGATATACTTATGACTCAGGGGAATTGAGAAGGATCCATTAACGTAGAAGAGACCACAGTAGGGTCACCCATCCCCATAGCTTTGAAATCCTAAATTTTTCGTTAATTTGGTTAGGGAAAGCCAATGTTATATTTTCTTACAGAATAAAAGCTCACCAGAGGCTGCCGCAGTATATATAATAAGTATATATAATAAGTAGTTTGGCTACTAAGATCTCTTCTGGGGTAAAAGAGAAATCTAAGTTCCCTTAGATTTTATAGGAACAGTAGAACCTAATATTTGTATCTTCCTTTGTGGTTTTCAAATATGTGTTTTGAGTTGTAATCCACTAAACCTTTTGTTTTAGCTGTGAATAGCCTGTGGTTTGGGAAATGTAGATAGTTCTATATTGAATTAAATCAGTCGCTTCCTATTATCCCAGACTTCAGATAACTTTGGGGCCTGTGACCAACACACCAGATGAAGTGAGGGTTTGTGCTTCATCAGCTATCAGCTGCTATTTACACAGTTCATCCCCTTTAAAAGAACGTGAGTTTCCTTCTCAATAGTCCATGCTTGTCGACAGTGGAATTTTGTATGACTGGTTTTCACTCTAGAAAGCAGTCATTTAATATTTCCTCAAGTATAATATCATATTATAAGTTCATTAGCAAAGTGGTTGATACAGAAGATCAACAATTGACCTTCAGCACAACTCCATTTTGTCTAAAAGAAACTTCGTATGTTTTGAAATGCTGGAATACCACCCAGCTTTGAATTGCTACTAAAGCAGCTCAATCTAAAACTATTCTTCTTTTTTTTTTTTGCCATAAACGAGCATCACAGAATCAAATCCATTGAGAAGAAACTGCTTGCTTTGCCAACACAATTAGTTTTATAAGAAGCCTCTGCCTTCAGATTGTTCTTCTCCAAAGTCCACGTTTGTTGGATGGCTGCAGTTATTTTTTAATTAATATTTTTTTAAGAGCCCCCCCTTCTCCCAAGAGCCTCTAAGCAGATTTAGCAGGCTTAAAATGACTCTTCCACAAGGTGATTTCAATGCCGTCTCACAAACAAATGGAACAGTGGCTCTTCTACTTTGGGGGCTCTGTTTCTCTCTCTCTCTCTTTTAATTCTCATAAAACCTGTCCACTGGAGAGAATTTTTCTTCAGGGTTAGCCTATCTTCCCTCCAAAAAAGATGCTATCTTGCTTATGAACGAAAAGGCCATGCAACCTATCCAGCTATGAAAAAGAGTGACAGAAAAAAAAAAAAAAAGTCTCTGGTTTTCACCTTCCAGTGTGAAAAGCAAAAGGATTCAATGATTATTATTATCTTTTATGGTTTATTTTTATATTCCTGTTTCTTTTATTGCCGTTAGCTTCTTTGATAAGTGAATTTTAATGGAAAAGCGAATTCAGATCTTCAAGTTTAGCGGATGGGTGTCACTCCACATAAACATTCTCTAGAGGGAATTGCACCTCTCCTTTTATGGGATCAGACAGCTCAGACCTTAAGCGTCAGAATTGCTTGGCCCTTTTAGTGGTGTGGGCCCTGATTAAAAAGTCATATTGAGCTCAGTCTTTAAAGGAAAGGCAGCTAATGTGATGGTTGAAATTGAAATAGTACAGGCAGGGATGCTACAACTACTTTCTTTTGTCACAGCCTTCCTTGAAAAGAGTTTTCACCCATCTAATCAATGTTTTCTTTCAGAAGAGATACCCATCCTGTATGTAAATACAAGTTGGACTGTGCTTGACCTCCGTTCTTCAGCCTTAATGTCAAAAACCAATACACACAAAGGTAGAAATGGTTTGATGCATATTAGTCTTTAAAATCAAGACTCTGGTCGCCTTTGGTTCGGCATGGTATAAGATCATTCTCTTGGGACAGAAAAGCAAAAAGAACTCTTCTTGCAGCTGACGTTAAAGAATTTCATGGGGACAAAAGAAACTTTACATAATTCTTTCCAATAACTTTTTTCCTACTTTATATAATTCTTTCCAATAACTTTTTAAAATCCTGGCTACTTTCCAGTGTGTTAAGTTGAGGGTAGAATTGTTGAAAATCTATTCACTAGATAGGTTTTGTTGGCCTTACAGCTGTGGAAAACCCAGTCTGGGGACTCTGAAGGAGAAATCTTGCTGTACTGTTTCAGAGCTGCCTCTCCCCAAAGGAACTTCAGAATATAAGGGACACTAGGAGACATGAGGGTTGAGAAAATGGGTCTTTGTGTTATTTGGTGTGGTTGATGTTGAGTTAGACCCTGAGCGGAATGCATTGTGGTGAGCCACCACCCTAAGCATCAGTATTCTTGACCATTCTCCCTTCATGTGCATTTTGGACTTAAAGGTGAAATTCCGTCTTTAACCCCCTTGTGGTTGTCTGAACAATGATTAATGAACTAGATGTGATTCCCTGCAGACCTTTCAAAGGATGGATGAAGGATGGAATTTCAGCCTTTTTTTAAAACCAGGCCTTTTGCTTAATACTGCTTTTAAAATTAATGTCCTCTTTTGAATGCCAAGAAAACAAAAGGAATTTCTCACAAGTGTGTGCAGCTTGACACAATAGACCTTAATTGGTGTCAAGGAGATGTTAGGATGAATGGGAAAATGCCCGATAAGACTGAAAAGTGGAACCTTGTTATGAGCTGTCATTTCAACGTGTATTTAAACTATAGCAAAACTGAAACATATTTGCCATATAGATCATAATGACTCCAAAGAAGCCATTATACTCTATTATGTAATTACATAATCAAAGCATGCATAGTAATCAGCTTTTGAAATTCAATGCTAATCAAACATACCTATAGTATGTGTTTAAGCGAAAATAGAGAACGTTAATTTGCCATTAGTCAACTAAACAAGAATGTGTATACAGAATATTCCTGAATAGCTTAATGTTGTGTCAGACGATATTTTTTGTTTTGTATTCAGGGGAAATCAACAATTTTAATTGAAGAAAAAACCAGCACAGAGGAGGATTACTCTTTAACTTGCCATTCAAAAATTTGCCTCACCTTTTACTGATTACAAAAGGAGATTAAATTAAATAAAATATTTTTTCCTTTCATAAGCTCAAGTGACACAACAGTAATTATATAGCAGAAGATTCTTTTGAGATCCTGACCATCTCCATGCCATAGGATACAGTGTTCTAAATTCTACATAAAATAAAGCTTTCAAAACAACAACAACAACAACAGAAGCCTTTGAATATATATTGCTTTTGTAATTAGCAATAAATCGAAGGTGTTATCCAGAATGAATCAAGAATAGAAATATCTTGTTGACTTGGTCAGGAGGTCTGGCGTCTACTCGTGGCTGGGCCTCATGCTTGCCATATGATTTCAGGCCTATCTCCTCCCTGGATCTAAAGTGAGAGAGTTGATCTCCAAGTTTCTTTCTACTCAGTTCTATTGATTCCGGATTCCATAGGGTTCTATAAAAAACAAGGTGATACAGATGAAGTGTTTGGGTCAATGTCACATGTTCTTGTTCACTCCATTATTTGTTGAGTTGGTTTAGTTTATTTTTTCTCTAAGCCTGTGGACTGTATGGTTGGCATTCATAATTATTTTCACCATTAAGTAGACAGTCCTTGGAGCAGACAATCAACATATTTGACTTAACTGTTTGGTGTAACAAAACATGGAGAGGATCAAAAAGGTTAAGAGGGGCTTTGTAAACAGCAGACAGATTGATTGCTTTTGATTTTAGATAAATACTAAAGTATTCATGCCGGTTGAAATTTGCCTGTCTCAGAAATAAAGAATGGCATTTGTCTTGAAGAGGTCACATCCTTTACCTTAAATCTACAGTTGACGAGCCCCTTTCTTCGGACACTGGTTCTCACTGTCTCTTGTCTGCACATTGGATGCCTAAAAATGTTACTGTAATATTTAAATAGAACTAAATTCTTTCATCAAACGCTTTCGTGGCTTGAACTTCGAATAATTTATTTTCAAATTACTTTTACTGTAATTCTTATTAATTCAAATAGGTTTCTGATTTGATATAAAACTCTGTAAATGCAGGGAACAGTTTAATGAATTGAAAGATAGGATTGAGTCTTTTAAAGGAAATGTACAAAATATGCTGACAATAATTGCTTAGATAGAAATCAAATCTTAATGGCTTTGTTAATGATTTGTAGTGAACACTGTGTTTACGTTGACTTGGGGGAACATATGTAGTTAGAAAGATTTTTCCCTCTGGGTTTCAGCAGAATCTTAATTTTTTTCATTCTTTTCCTGAAACGTACTCAACTCTGTACTAGCTCTCAGAAACGTTAGCAGGAATTGCAAGTGCCTCTACTAGTGATGGTTTTTTTTTTGGGTAGGGATTAGAGGTTCTGCTTCCAAGTTGGGCACATCCTGAACAGGGTTGTAAAAATAGTAGCCAACAGAAATGAGCATAATTGACAAGGCATTTGAAGCTTAAAGTCAGCGAAGGCTCACACTTCTACAGAAAATAAGATTTCCAAAACGTGCTTCTTTGAAAATTTCAAACCTAGGAGGGTAGGAATTTATTAATAACCCAAGCCTTTCATTTGTGTAAAATTTCAAGAACTATAGTGGAGTTTTTAAAGTAATAACTTACTACATTGATCATCAGCAGGATTTTTTTTAACAATCTATAGTTTTGGTTTGACTCCTATTTAGACGACATGACTGTGCTGATTTAATGTTAGGTTCAGTCTTCCATAGAGCAGAAGGTTTTCCTAATATGATTAGTTTTCCTAATATGATTTTGCTACTAAAGGAGTAGGTCAAGGGACTTTATTTGCTCTTTCTCTGGGCAAACTGTCTTCCCTTTGAAGAGTTGCCGGTGCTCCTTCTCTATGTCAGTAACAGTTTACGTAGTTGCCATAGTATAAACTCAATTCTGTTTTAACTATGACTTGCCCTTTTGTTATAGTCTTGACTAGAGAGACTCCCCCGGTGTAAATGAAGTGCTTTATTTATGAACAGCCAGGCAGCGGGGGCGAGAGCTCGTGGTGCTGGCAAAAGGCCGCCATGCACTGGTAATAAAGGCTTTCTCTAGGGGCAGAGTGCCGAGCACTGAAAGAAGGAAGCAGTAGTAAACAAGGTGTTTTACATTCAGAACAGTTTCTCTCTCATCTTAAAGTGTGTAATTGTGTTCTGGATAAAATATGGAAATAAAAAAATCAGAAGTTGCTCATAGGCAAACAGCCCTCTTTAAAAACAAGTACACTTTCCAAGGCAGAGCCAGTGTGAACCTTGGCATCAAAGCCTGATGCTGGCTGGTAAAAAGTGCAAGCTGTATGGGCTGGAGAATCTGATAGAACCCGGTTCAAGAACCAGCTTGGCCACTTAGCTGAACGACATCAGGCAGCTTATTTAAATCTCTCTGTCTCAGGTTTTTCATCTCTAAAGCAGGGATACTGAAAACTCCAGGAGTTTGAGAGAGAAAAGTATGTAAAGCATCCTGCACAGTGCCCAGCCCTGGATAAACATTTGTTCCCTTCCCCATGTCTCGTTTAAGATTTACCCTGTCACCTCCCTACAGTGGCCATATTGCTGACTGAATAGATTCCAATCCAGGCAAGTGTTTTATGTAATGTCACTGAAATGGAGTTTATAACAAAACGAGGTTTTAGAAAGGAATCTGTAAATTAGGTTAATCGAAGATTGAATTAGTAGGGGATTTATGTGTCCGCTGCACCCCCACCCCAACAACTCTGCTGTCATGGTCATTACTAATCATAAAAATACATTTTATTTTTCTTTAGACGATAAGCTTTCTCTTCATTGTGAGGAACGCCCTAACAACTTGTAGTTTACTACAGGAGGCTTGCTTGTAAGCGAATGGGGCTCTCCAGTGCCATAGTTTTGTTTTTAGGAATTGTCTGGCAAATCAGGGAGTTATAGGGAATATAGTTGCTGATACAAATAAAAATCCAGTTTGATTTTGTCTTCTAAATCTCACCCATATACACCGATTAGCAGTCAAAAATGTCTATACATGCCAGATATTGTTCCACCCTTAAAATAAATTACCTTCCTGTTAACAGCCTTATTTAATGGCTACACTATATTGTACCTATTTGTTTTCTTTTGCCCAGAACATGTGCTGTTTCTGCCTTGACATTATATCTGCTAATTGAGTTGTAGAAAATCAGAAAGGTTTTAAAAATGGATTCTTGAAGAAGGGCACCAAAGTTGCTTATTTGTACCCTTCTGCTACACATCAAATTGTGTTTTGTAGCAACCTAATTGTCATGATATCTATTTCAAGGGGAAATTTATCAAGTCACAGTGCACCCTTCTGTTTGGAAGAAATATTTGAGGATGTGAGCAGAAATTATTTTTACATAAAGGCTTCAGGCAGTTAAGAGTACTGACATACATACCGTATTTTCGTCACTGTCATTCACTTCCTTTGCCTCAAATAAATAGGTCATTATTATTCCTTTGCAGCCATCTTATGGCACCTTAAAGCGTGGAGCTCTGTTTAACATAACTGCCGTCCGGCTGACCCATATAATTTATTGGTGATTTTTACAGAATGACATCCTTGGGCCACCACCATCAGCCAAGGCCCTTTGATCTCTTTCAGCAAAATATTTCATGATCACTTATAATTTTTTGGCATTAGTATTATAACCGTGTTAACATAGCTAGGAACTGGCATTTCCTGAGACACTGGATTTTAGGTTAGCCTCAGCGATTTTAGAAAATAATACAGTCATGATGATGATACCACCGTAGATTTGCAGAGCGCAGGATGTGCTGGAGCACAGCAAGGGCAAACGTTTGCAGATGGAAAAATTTTACCTGAATGATTCACTCAGTAGTGACACGTTAAAATGGTTTGGCCTTAGAGTACTTAATTATAAGTGATAATTAAGAATGTTTAAATTTTCCTAGAAAACAAACAAAACCTCACTCTGATTTATTGTTGTCATTGCTTAAAAGACAAAATCATGGACAACACGCCTCTTTTCCCATCCCCTTTATACATGTTTTGTAGCCTTAATGTGAATGTAGTATGCTACTCTCAGAATATACTAGCCTTAGGATTTCAATAAAGAGCTAAAATTAAAGCATACAGTTATTTCCACAGGAACTATTCTGTTAAAGCATAATTGAATTGCAACTTGCTTTAAGTCCCAGTGGCTGCAAGATAGTAGTCAGGATTTGTAAGGCCTTGGTTTATATTGAAGGGATTAATGTCTGTCACCAGGCTGTTCCACATGTACCTTTTGTAAACTGAAGATTATTTGTGTTGCTAATATACTTCCTTTGATAGAAGAAATCCCTCCCATAACCCAGTAAGACCCCGTTTGGTATTCTACTCTGCTCAAAGCAAGTCCTATGCCTTAAGACAGATACAGCACTTGAATCACACAATTAAATTTTTTCTTAATTTTAGTAGATTGCGTGTTACCTGAGGCTGTGAGAGTGGTGGCTTTTCTGTACACGCTTTTGTCAGGGCCAGCAAAACCACCTTGAAAAGCTTGCTTGATTGGTAGAAATTTTCTTCTCCTTGTTCTTTTCTCCAATCTGGAAATAAACTTTCTCTCTCCAGCTGGGTTCTGAATTCTGTGTTTGTCACAGTAATCCACCAAGGAAAAAAAAAACATCCGTTCATTTTTTTTCTGATCACCTTTTCTCTTTGTTGTTATTCTGTAACACTGTTCTGCGTGCTAAGCTTCCACTGCTGAATCAAGCTATGGGGAATTGACCCTCTCACTCACCACAAGCCCTGTGGGCCTGCGTTCTCACACCCGGGTTAATTCCCTGGATCATAGAGCTCGAGGTGGGGTTTCATTTTGGTCTGCTCCTCAAGCACCAGAAATTTTTGTTTATCTGTGGTTCTAATAATTTTTTTTCCTTATCCTTTTAGTTTCCTCTTTTCTAATCCTCTGCCAGGGGCTGGTCTATTTCTAGGTGGATTTGGCTTAGAGCCATCTTAGCCACCCCTCTCACACTTTCCCAGTGTGTCCTAGCAAAGAAAAAAAAAAAGGATCCTTCAACAGAAATATGATAGCAGGTGGAAACCTTCCATTGATTCTAATTGCATCTCTATTTATACTGTCTCAGATTTTCTTTAGATGAGTATTTATCTTTGACCTTTGTTTCGTTATGTGGGAACATTTTTTTAAAGGAGCAAATAATCTGCCCTGAGTTGGTTTAAAACAGCTACATAGGGAGGTCCTTGAGAGCAGGAGCCTTTATTCTTGGATCCACACCACTCCCAATACGTAATGGCTTAATAAATCTTTGTATTTGATGTCTAGAGAAATGATGATGATGATGATGATAGCAGCAGCTGCCATTTATTCAGTTTTATGAGAAACTAGACACAGTGCTAAATACTTTATATTTATTATCCGTTTTCATCCCCCTGTCAGCCCTGTGGGATAGCTTTTAATTACTATCCCCATTTTTCAGATGAGAAACTGGCTCAGGGAGTTTAATTAATTTTCCAGAGATCACACAGCTAAAAAGCAGTCTCTCTCCCCTTCCCAGTTGATCTTTACATCTAATGCCTATGCCACACTTTTTGTTCTGTAAGTAGGGATAAGGTATCGGTTTTCACCCACATTGCAGCTTCTTAAAGGCTAGGACAGCATATACTTCTGTATCTCCTACTATGCCAGGTGCGACATGGAACACTGGACAATTACTTCATCCTTTGGTTCTGAATTGAACTCACTTCTCCTCCTACCTGTGCTGTAGATCATTTAGGACATTTATGAGGTGGCCCGGCTGCTGTCACTAATCTCAGAAGCAACAAACTAGGGCAGATCTAGAGATAAGCCTTATATATCAGTGAATCTGAAAGCCTGGACTTTTTGACATGTTCTGAGGGAGATTTTCTAAATGGCTGGCAGGGGGTGGGGGGTGAGCTGCAGATAGGGGTGTCCATTCAGAGATGCCTGGGGCTTTGGGTGAGTCATGAAGGTGTGAGTTTCAGAGAACAGAGTAACAAACTCCGAACCCTAAGCCTTCCCAGGATTTTATTGAGATCCCAAAGAGTCAGTTAGGCCTCACTCAGGCACGATGAACTGCCTATACATTGGGACTGTCAACATCAACTAACAAGACGAGATTATTTATTGAACCCTCCTACCTACTTCTATTAAGTGGCTCCTTGAGTTTCTGTGAGGCTGACCAAATAGCTTAGCTCAAGGACGGGTAAGCTAAATTTGGCTGTATCTATCTTCCCTACTCCATTTGCGAGAGCTTCAGCATTCACAAAAGTCGGTACTCTGACCTTTCCAATACCTCCTCAGTATACTACTCAACTATACAAAGTACTAGAGGCTGAAACGTTTTGTATCACAGCTTTTGAGAGTATGGTGATTCCGGGCTTAGTATTTTGTCCCTAGGTCTGTCTTGGATTAATAGACTCGTCTTGTAGACTACAAAGAAAGGTATTAGAGCCATGCTAAATATTGCTACTTGTGTTCATTTTCTAATATGCCTAGTTCCCACTTTAGTAGATCCCATTGATCACATTTTAATTGATGGAAATTTTCCTCTGACCTTTTCTTCCCTTTTTTTAAGGTGATGGACAGAATCTGTTTACGAAAGACGTGACAGTGATCGAGGGAGAGGTTGCGACCATCAGCTGCCAAGTCAATAAGAGTGACGACTCTGTGATTCAGCTACTGAATCCCAACAGGCAGACCATTTATTTCAGGGACTTCAGGCGTAAGTTTCCATCCCTATAGTTGTAGACGGCAACTTTTTTTCCTACATGGAGTCTTGATAAAGAGATTGCTAAGGCCACCTTTTTTAAATTTAATGTTAGATGCTTAAAGTTTAGTCAATTCTTTAGAGGGAAGAAGAGACAGGCAATCATAATCTTTCTACTTAATAGAAACCTTGAATGGCCCCTTTTAAAAGTAAGGCAGTCTTACTTTGCAATAGAAATTGATTGTAGTAATTCAAGGTGAATTGCAATTGAGTCCCAAATACTTAGCTGACACAAACAACTCAAACAGGGTAAGGCAAGGAAAATACAGCATTATGAAAGGTAATCCCTTTGGTTTGAAGATTGAAGTTTCCAAGGCAATACATGCCTATAAGCATAAAACCAAGTCTTGTCTCATCATAGCCTTTGGCATATGGAAGTGTCCATATGCTGAAATCTTTCCAAATGTAATATCACAAAAACCAAAATTGCAACAAACTTGTGTAGAATACAAATGGTTCATATGAGTGTCAGGGCTTAGTAAGAGCAAGAATCAAATCTTTTGAAAAAAATTGTTATTGGAGAGCGTCGGTGCCTAACCAAAGTGAAGCATGTTCCTTCCCAGCTGCTTATCCCCTTCCTCCCCAATACCTCAGGGTCATTCATGACCTATGGAAAACGTTGATAAACCTAAGGAACATTTAAAGGGTTGAGAGAAGATAAAAGGAAATAAGCCAGCTTCTTTTCTTAAAGTGAATTTTCGTCATACACTAAGTTAGTCTTTGCCAAAATTAAAAAAGGATTTTGAAAGAGAACATTTGAAATAAATAAGAGGCCCACATGTATCAGTTTTGCAGTGATTTTGATTTCCTGCTTAATGCCTAATCAGTTTCATACTGTGAAGCCAAATGTACTTAGGAAACCGCAGGACCAGTTTAAGGCCTCCGTAGGCTCGAGGTCATCCATTTTTGGCAGCTCCACCTCAAATCACATCAAATATGTTAAGGTGAATCCAAGTTAATTAGGTTTATTTTGCTATTAGATTATAAGTTTTTAAAGTAGTTTTCCTTTTGCTTTTGTAATTAATATGAAGGCCTTTTTAGTTCTGTTTCATAATTTGAAATCCTTGTTTTTTGAAAGTCTTACTTATACTTTTTGAGGCATTTTAAAAGGCTGTAGGCCCTAGTCCCTGAACTTCCAGTGCCCAAAGGCTAGGGGGGCCTGACACTCCCTGCTTCAGAGGACTCATGACCTGCTTTTTCCTTTTGTTTTCTTTTTGTCTGTCTCTGGTAGAAAACTTGAAAACGTGTATGAATAAGTGCTGAAAACTGACAGCATTTGGAATTGTGCCAAGGTAGAAGAGTGCATATCTGGATGTGTGTGCATATATGTATTTTTTTATTTTTAAAATTCAGCAAGATGGGCAGTGATTCTATTCAAGAATCCAAATCAGCTGGATTTGGATTGTATATGTACACTCACACATGCACTCATATGCATAAGTTTCCTTTGGACAGGGTTATTTGTCTACATGAAGTTACTGCAGACACCCGAAATAGTCAAGAAGTACCAGATACAACAAGATTTAATACATGATTAAGGAAAACAGACCGTCCGTCCACCTTCTCACAATCACTAACTCTGTGTTTTGTTTCACAGCGTTGAAGGACAGCAGGTTTCAGTTGCTGAATTTTTCTAGCAGTGAACTCAAAGTGTCATTGACAAACGTCTCAATTTCTGATGAAGGAAGATACTTTTGCCAGCTCTACACCGACCCCCCACAGGAAAGTTACACCACCATCACAGTCCTGGGTAAGAAATGCATGTGGGGCTTACTCAGGGAAATGGAACGGGGATGGCCCTTACTACCAGACAGCTTACAGCAGCAAGGAAAAGGTTAATGGTGAATTCTCCTGTTCAAACTTGTTTCAGGAAGAATTGCCGCCCATCTTGCTGAATTTTAAAAATAGCCTATTTTACCAAATGCTCTAAGGAATGGCAATCAGCAGTCTTTATAGATTCCACCTGCTCTTGGGTTTCAACCCTCAAGTTTCAGAAGCAAAGATCAAGAGAATTTAGAGCCCTCAAATGAATCACTCACCACATGAAATGTTATTGCTTCTAACTACCGGGAGTTTTTTCTTCCTTCTGTGCAGGGGAAGGGGAGATGGGCTACCAAATCTATACCCCATGGCAGAACTCAGTTATGAAATCCACGTAATGATTTTTACTTCCGAGTTACATCCTCATTTTAATATTGTTGATCTCCTTTTCATTGGCTAGACTTATGGCCTTGTTTATTGCTTATACTCTAGATTATACTGTAAAAAAATCATACCCCATGAACATATACTTTGCCACAAATTGCCGTCATTGGACATAAAAGAGTTAAGAGCGCTTTTACTGATAATAAGCAAATAACTGTTGACAGGCTGCGAGGTGCACCTCCAGTGAGCTGAGTGTCTTCATTTATGATCACCAGATTGTGAGTTTCAGCAAAATCCCAGTAGCCAGGTTTCCATGTTTATATTTTAATATAGTCAGCAGATATTTCTATGTTGAAGGTGGTCTGAATTAGTCACCTTTAGACAAGCTTACTCTACTGCATAACACCAGCTGATTTGGAGTCTTGAAACTGAATTTTCAAGGACATACACTATAGCATGAGGCAAGATCTCTGATTTACACCTTCGGGAAGATGATGAATCAAAGTCTATTTGAGGCGGCAGACTGCAGCTTTTCAGTGTAATGATATGAAGATTAAAGAGGAAAGATAAATATGAAGGACATTTTTGCTTGGTATGTGTGCACATATATGTATTTATGGATGTACATATTGAGCTGCTGCCTCATTACTTTACTTCAACACAGCTGTAGAAGGGAAAATTTTTTTATTCATTAAGCTAAAACATAACCCTAATGCTCACATATATGTTTTTGACAAGAGGAGTATTGATTTTAGAAAGTTGTGTTTAAAACCTGTCCATGCAATTTCTAATCTGGTCTGTGTTTAATGATAGATGTTTTTGTTTCAGGTATTTGTATTTGCCACTATTGTGGTCTTAATCCAGATTAGACCTGTAGAAATAGTAAGCATGGGAGGTTTTGCTGCGATGACTATTTTGGTATTTTGCAGATGTACCAAATTCGCAAGCATCCATTTCAAGTGTTCTGTCTGTCTGCTTGTATCAGAGTATTTGAAAACGCTCTTTGCTTGTTGGAGTAAGTCATTAGTAACACAGACTTCAAATTGACCATCCACTCATCCACCCTTTGACTCATCATCGTTTATGGCATCTCCACAAATGTGACAGTCATAAAATAAAATCTATTTATGGCATTTTGAATTTTCAGAGTATTTTACTACATATACCTTTACGTATTTATATGTTGTTTTTCACAGAAGTAAAATGATAATAACAGACGTTAGACATCTTGCCCAGGTTACAAAGCACTCAGTAAGAACCAAGAATCTTAGAATTTGGAATAAACCTTACAATTCTGTTTTATAATTACAACATTGGTGTCTTCCAGTCTAGGTTGTTTTCAGTTAAATACCGAATGCTTTTGTTTTAAGATTTTTTTTTTCCCCCCAAAAGGCGCACATCTTCTGTTTTCAGGAGCATATCTAGCCATTGGCAAGCAGTTACTACTGCCTGTCATTTTCTGGTGCCTGATACATTTATTCTCAAAACCACTGCATGGATCAGTTTGGCTCTGAATACACCATGTGCTTGGGAGCCAGTGTGCAAGCACTAGAATTTTGAGAGGCATTATGCCTGTAATCCTTTAGGAGGTCTGATTATTCTAGAAGTAATAGGTTCCTACTTGTATTTTATAGAAGCATTAACTTAAATATACTCGAAAGTAGCACTCTAAAAAGTAGTAGATGTTCTTTCTGCAGATATTATTCATTCACTTAATATTC
Source organism: Macaca nemestrina (assembly GCF_043159975.1). Lineage (NCBI taxonomy): Eukaryota > Metazoa > Chordata > Mammalia > Primates > Cercopithecidae > Macaca > Macaca nemestrina. The sequence goes on along the minus strand of NC_092136.1, from coordinate 115,084,677 downwards.
TTTCCATTTAATTTACTCCAGGATTCCTTGACAGAGTAAAATTGTTGTCATCAGTGTTTGAGTCTTTCATTTCCCAAAATCTGACAATTTCCACTGATACTCTTATATTCAAACCTTTCTCGTAAGGTTTAGAGTTTTCAGATATTATAATGAATGAAGAATGACATTAGCGTCTTCGTTGCTATCTGCAGTTCTCTGAAAAGGACTCCGCGTGTACTTACACAGCTGTCAAACTTCTTGATAGGTTGAAGATTCTCATTTTAGTGCGTGTGTCTATTAGTTATTTGATGCACTCAGTAACAACTTCAGCATAATTATAAGATATGGAGATGGGTATTTGTTAATGTTGTCTATGCTATTCTATAGTTACTATTATGCTTATGATCTTATCCATGTAAAATCTGAAGACTCTCCTATGATATTTTGCATGCATTTGGTGCCTTTAAGGATATTCATTCACTCCTTCCACTTGTGACAATTTTGTTTCTTTCTCCAAACATACTGTAGGACGCTCTTTATACTCCTATTCATGAGAGCAGATGAATGAGACAGAGAATACACTTCTTTAAGATTAATATAGTTACTGATAATAGTAGCTAATATTATCACAGTCCTGTCCTTCTAAGATTAGTGTTCGTTCTTAAGATTCCAGGAACAGGAGAACCTAATTATTTTAAAGGGTCTTAGAGTGAGATTTCACATACTGATCAGCTTTAAGACTCCTCTTTTGTTGTAATTAATGTGACTCATCTTGATATTGCTGATTTTTGTTAAATGTTGTAGGCGTAATGTTTATAATTAGCACTCTTATAGATTTGGGGTAGCTAAGAAGAACCTTGACATTTCATTACTGTTTTCTAGTATTTCCCTCTGTGATTTTCATTCAGGTTTTCATCTATATGCACCTCCTTAGAAATATCTTTGGTTATTTTCATTAATGGCTGCAGGCAGTTTTTACTAAATGTGCTTGTTTAGTGGACCATGCGTAAGTATATTCTCTGGTTAGCAGCAGTTTTAATTCATTTTTCTTATAAATGGATTTTTATACTTTACTAACCTTTTGTATTAGAGTAGACATTATGAAGCTAAAGGAAAAACAGGGTAGAATTAATAGACCAAAATAAGTTTTAAGATTTTCTTGTCCAACCCTTTTTTTCAGAGAAACAGATTTAAATCACCTCATTTATATTTTTGAAAGCTTTCCTGCTCTTAAAAAAAAAAAAAAAAAAAAACTGAGCAAAGTCAACTTTGTAACATATCAATAAACTATTATGATTCGCATTATCAGATTTTATTTTATAAACCAAACAACTCCCAGTATAAATGCCTATTTCTTCTTCTAACCTTAGCAAAGATCAGAAATACTGGTCACAATCTTGAGAAAACTATTTATGGGCTTGGAAAAAAACCATTCAGTGATTTCATAGGATGGTGATCTCAACAATAAATAAGCCGTTTATTTTTCTACACTGGGCAAATTTTTTTTTTTTTTTTTTTTTTGAGACGGAGTCTACCTCTGTCACTGAGGCTGGAGTGCAGTGGCATGATCTCGACTCACTGCAACCTCCGCCTCCTGGGTTCAAGTGATTCTCCTCCTTCAGCCTCCTAAGTAACTGGAACTACAAGTGCCTGCCACCTCACCTGGCTAATTTTTGTATTTTTGGTAGAGACAGGGTTTCACCATTTTGGCCAGGCTGGTCTCAAACTCCTGACCTCAGGTGATCCGCCCACCTCTGCCTCCCAAAGTGCTGGGATTACAGGCGTGAGCCATTGCAACACTGGGCACATTTTCTAATGCTTTTGAAGTTTTCCACATTTTTACCTTAGCCATAAAGTTGAAGATGATGTCAGCTCTTTGGGCATGTAATCCTAGGAACTAGCACTGGTTCAAGACTCACTCTGAAGTGTTATAGAATAGAATGTATCTGTTGCGATTGTTTGGATAATGCCAAACAATGAATAATCCAGATGCGGACCTAGCTGCCTGTCAGGCTCTCAGCCCCCAAATGAAATCTGGAGGAGACATTGGTGAATTTTCCGCGATCCTTATCTGTACCTGCCCCTTTTCATTTCCTTACTCTGGACCAGCAGACATGATTGATAACGTGGTAGGAACCCACCCTCATCTTTATGAACCAAATGGAGGCAATAAAGACTCTCCACCGAGAGATACCACTGAAGATGAACGGGTAGTGAAGGTTAGGAGAAGCTTGGGGTAAGCAGAGACAAGGGGTTTCCAGGCTTAGCATGAAAATGAGATAATAAAGGAAAGATATCCAGGAACACAGGAAACAACTATCTGAGTATGTTTGAGGCTAAATTCCACTAACACTCAACAGAGATGCATAGAGGAGTCTTTTAACAACTGCTGGACTGTCGCATCAAGAAGATGCCCATGTTTCCACAGAGGGACCATCAAAGTGTTTCTCCCAAAGTCACACAGATAAAGCAGGAGCTCATCTGCCCCATTCCCTAGGGATTTCCAGGGTTGCTGGTGGCTTTAGCCATTTGCCCTCTTTGTCATTTACTAAGAGAGACACCTTCCTAAGGTCCTATCCCATCAGTTACATTGCTCCATTACAGTTCTCATTAGGAACCACTGCATATTTCAACATGAAAAATTATTTTCATCACTCTTATTTTCTCCTGGACCTTGAAAGGTATTTTTTTTTTAGCTTTCATTCCTCCATTTGTTGAGAAGACACTCCTATATATGTTATACCTTAGTTGTTTTGTTTTCATTTTTTCTTATACCACTCTTTAAGGTCTTATTTTCTTTAGGCTTTTCCTCTGACATTTGATCTAACAATAGCATGTAAAAAATATTCCTATAATACTACACTCAGAATGCAGTAATATTTATTAATCCTAAACATCTAGTCTCTCCATGTATCCCCCATCTACCGTCTAGGTATGTGTGATGAAAATCTATAACCTACCTGACTGTCATCTAGCATGGATAAACTATGTGAAAGATACAGCTAGTTGAGTCATTCCATTTCTTTTGTTACAGCCTTTCTGTGTTTCATAAAATGCTAGCAGATGTGAAACTCTAAATTAGATGTTAAATTATCTTTTTGTTTATTTTTTCTTAAAATGTAAACTAGGGTATTTCTTTGCCATGTTTAACTACTCATTTGGGCCGTATCATATTAGCAGCACATCCATTTGTGCAAATATGTTGTTTTCCTTGTACACAGGAAACAAAGAAGAGGGATCTTTTGGGTCTACTCATTACACCCGCCACCACCAACAGCACCAAACGCTATATTGCTAAGGAAGTATGTGCAACAAATCATTTTACTTTTACTTTTCTGTCATTCTCTACAGGAATTTTCAACTGCTCCAGTTCAGTGTAAAAGTCTTCCTGTGGGCAGAATTTTCACATTGTGGACTAGAACAGTTGGAAATCCCAAATACATGGTTTAATCCCATAATTTATTGAAGCGGTATCAGAAATTTATTATTCAACTTGATCATCAGGATGGCATGTTTATACATATTTAATTTCTTGTTTCTCTTCTGAGTTGAGAAACTTATTAATCATAAGTCTCGGAGCAGTCTTTGCTTATTCATGGTGGTCAGGACACATATTCTTAGATTCACTGTACTGAATTCAGTATTCTTACTGATTTTTATTTCAACAGACTCAGTCCTGAGGTAAGGTTGCATATGAAGTTTTACTGTCAACTCAGTTTCATAAAAGATAACGTATTTTGTCATCATCATCATCATTGTCAGTATCACCATCACTATCACACTACATACTCTTGATTTGATAGTCAGTATTTTAACTCCCCAATCCATTATTTTGACCATTTTATCACATATATGTTTAAAATGCTTACAGAAGGGTGGTTTTAATTCTGATATGTAAATCTACTTATAAGCACTTAAGAGTCTCTTTCGTCTTTGGTTTCCAAAATCTGGAGCACTGGAATTCAGAATTTGGAAAATTGCTGCAAACTAATTGGCATTTTTGCATCTTCATATCCAAAGGATTTTATTACTACATTATCCATCAGAGGTTATGATTACATTCTGGATCTCTATGAATCATTTTAATTACATGGAACTGGTTTGAGGCACAATTTTTCTGTGCATTTTATGGTGAGTGATTCTTTTAAGGACTCAAAGATTTTTATCTTTGCCCCATTGACTTTGGAATCTTTCATTTGAAGATTGAAATTCAAGAGTTGAGTTCAAGGAGAAATACTGCTTTCAGGGGGTTCCTGGTAAGGATGATCATTTCAATAGTATGTATTCCTCTTTTATATCTACTTTCTGGTTAATTTGTGAATGACTGCTGACTAATATCTATATTGATATAATGTGCTCAGTGATAAGAGTGAGACATTGGTTGTTGTTATTATTATTATTATTATTATTATTATTATTGAGACGGAGTTTCACTTTTGTTGCCCAGACTGGAGTGCAACGTCACAATCTCGGCTCACTGTAACCTCCGCCTTCGGGGTTCAACCGATTCTCCTGCCTCAGCCTCCCAAGTAGTTGGAATTACAGGCATGTGCCGCCATACCCGGCTAATTTTGTATTTTTAATAGCGACGGGGTTTCTCCATGTTGGTCAGGCTATTCTCAAACTCCCGACCTCAGGTTATCTGCCCGCCTCAGCCTCCCAAAGTTCTGGGATTATAAGTGTGAGCCATCATGCCCGGCCACATTGGTTATTTTTAACATCAATTTAGGATAAAAATTCTAAATTAACTGATTTTGCATAACCCACTTTATTTGATGATTACTTTGTATTTCTTTTTCCCTTCTTGTAATGATTTAAATTCTCATCAGGAATGTCTGCTATTTTTCTCCTTTTTGATAGCAACAATGCAAAAATGCATTCTGTGTTTAAAAAACACATGTGTTTAATTTGTAGTCCCACCACGTAATCTGATGATCGATATCCAGAAAGACACTGCAGTGGAAGGCGAGGAGATTGAAGTCAACTGCACTGCTATGGCCAGCAAGCCAGCCACGACCATCAGGTGGTTCAAAGGGAACACGGAGCTAAAAGGTAAGCTGCAGATTGCCCCACACTGAAGTAGTTAGTTGATTCTAGCAGGGGTATGCCTTTGTGAAAATCAAGGACAAATACAAAACATGCCCATGAAACAAAAGTATTCATTTAGATATGGTTTATAATCAATTACTAAATACATCTGAGGCCACAGCATAAAAGCATTTTATTGTTCTAATCCATGTCCTCATTCTGCTGTTTGAGGGTTCATGGTGATAGCTGTCACTCTACTCAGATGCCCAGAAAGAACTAAAACTGTAAACTAGAACTGTTTAGGCTAGGAAAAATTTTCATGAGGGCTGTCTCCTGAGCTCAGGCTGGCTCTGTCTGTACCTTCAACTCTAATTGCTTTTGCCCTGTCTTTTGCAGAGACCTAGAGGGGATCAGAACCCCACATTTTTAGGGTATTCATTTAAAAAAATGTTAAACAGTCTTTCCTATGGTAAATTCCAGTCATTCTGACATCTATTGCACTATCAACTGTATTGACTATATGCTTTCCTACAAGAGTGGTTGCACCAAGTGGACTAACAACTTCATCTTAATTGTGAATTTACAGGGGCCACCTTTCTTGTGAAATTTATGATTCAATTGCCCAGTTCACCAGCCTGTTCTTGTGCAGTCTGTGATTTTGTGATGACGGTACAAGGCAGCTCCTTTAGCCCCATTCTGATCATCTTTACCTCTGTACTGGGCCATCCCGGGTTTGGGTCCTGGATCCACAAATGCCTGCCACCTCAGGTGTTGCATCAGATAAAGGAGACAGCCTATACCCTATTTGACCATTTTTTGCCAGTTATCTTAAATTCTGCATGTATTTCTGCATTCAGATTCCTTCCTTTTCAAAGTTATCCTGCAGGTAGTACTCTGCACAAAGGTCTTAGGAGCTGAATTCCCCTAATTGTTTGACAGAAATGCTAGTGGTATGCTTCAGTTTCCTCTAAAATAGGAATAATCATATTACATACTTCATGGAATTTTTATGAAGATGAAATGAGTGAATAGTTGTAAAGTATTTAGCTAATACTTGGGCCAAAGTAAGTGCTGTATATGTACTTGTTAAATAAATAAAGAGCGTGAGAAAGAAAAGAATCAGCCCTTTTAGAAAGAGGATATAGAAATCTATATCTGGAAGCAGATAAATCTATATATAACAGCTTAAATTTCAAGAAGCTTGTTCTGTTTTAATCTCCTATTTCCTAGGTATGGTTTTGGAAGGAAGGAGTTTCTCATTTCCTCTCTGCTTTTCTGTCTAAGTGAATTCAGCCATTAAATGTGTACCGATAAGTACAAAACATGAAAAGAAAGTTAATGGTGTGCCATGTTCCTGGGAGTGCTGAGTTCAGGAAGGGACTGCCTTGGCCTATTCATTCCATCCGGAAGCCTCCTCCCTCCTTTTCTGGGTGTTCTTGGACGTGTCTCCCATCTGGCCCCAAGCCCTGTGTCTTACTTTGCTCTAGCCCACTGCCACTGCATTTTTGTGGTCTTCCAAAAGTCTCAGAGTTTAAACATTTCAATTACAATTTCAATTATGTAAATCCATTTAGTTACTTTCTCTCTTAATTGTTGATGATGGGAGTAGGCAAAGGGGGTTGTTTGTAACTCTACTGCTTATTGAATTACTTAGGGGATTTGGATAATATCCTAGAATTTCTGAATGGCATGACCGCCTAGTCGATATTTCAAGTTCAGATGGTTGTAGGGGTGAGAAACATTTTTCTTTTTATCTTCCTGAATACCTTGAGCAGCCAGATGTCAAAATGGCTCAACTTTCAGCTGCCTATTTCCAGGAGGTTTTAAGATAGAAGAACCATACATAATATATTTCAGTAAAAATAGTGTATGCTATTCGGACTTGAAATATATCTTAAATACTATGCTGCCAGGTTGAAAAGTCGGAAATTAAGGAAATAAACATTTTATCAGGTAACTATTCACAGATTACTCTCATCCCAAGTAACTGCCATCATATTTGTTAAAATAGCAATGTCAGGGTTAGAGGACAGAGGGGAGGACATAAAAACAAACTGATGGAAATTCACCCAACTCTGGTGTCTTGGTACATTTTCTGTTCCCCAGGCAAATCGGAGGTGGAAGAGTGGTCAGACATGTACACTGTGACCAGTCAGCTGATGCTGAAAGTGCACAAGGAGGACGATGGGGTCCCAGTGATCTGCCAGGTGGAGCACCCTGCGGTCACTGGAAACCTGCAGACCCAGCGGTATCTAGAAGTACAGTGTGAGTACCTCAGTATCTTATTCTGAGGGCGTAGAGTTGCGATTCCATAGAAACTCTTCAGAAGCCATTTATTCAATGCATTCATTTTATATAATATACATAGAATTCTTGTTTTTGGCAGACAAATAAAGGATTATTTTATTGAAATACTGTACTGCCGTATTACAAAGTGCCAATGAGGATTTGAAAATGCTACATTGAACCCAAAGGTAAAACTGAAATGATTTCAATCTGCTCTAACACATGACTTAATTAATTTATTTGCATATAGACTGTCATCATTTCTATGCCAACTGCAAAATCTAGGGCAATTTTCCCCCTCTTTTAATCCCATCATAAGTACTGAAGTTTTTATAGAAGGGATTTTATTCCCATTCTATGTCAGTATTTTGTTTTAAATGGCATGTCTTCCTCTATTTTAGCTTAAATTATAGCTGAAATATAAATTGAGTTGAAAAGTCTACTCTTCGGGATCATTGCCACGATCTCGATGGCTTTATCAATAAAAGCTAGATTGTATGCCCTGTAGACTGAATATGGTCTCCGCATCTTCTCCTCTGGACCCTTCTACTTAAGAAGAAAAAGGCTTTTTCTGCACAAAGCCATTCTTATGCCAAGGTTGCGGCTGAGTAGCCAGCTTCTCACTCTGTATTTAGCTTCTGAAAAATCAAGGTGATCTTTGAGTATGCATAGTGAAATGTTACCAGAGTTTGGTTGGGATGGCAGTGATTGGATGTCAGATGAAGGAAAAGCTTTACCCTTTATGAATCGTTGGATTAATTTCCTAGGGCTGCCATAACAAATTGCCACAAACTTGGTAGCTTAAAATAGCAGAAATTTCTTTCCTTACAGCTCTGGAGGCCCGAAGTCCAAAATCAAGGTTTTGGCGGGACCACACCCCCTCCCCTCAAAAGAATCTAGGGATGGATCATTCATTGACTTTTCTAGCTCTGGGAGCCCCAGGAGCTCCTTAACTTGTGGCTTCACCACTCCATTCTCTGCCTTCATTTTCACATGACCTTCTCCTCTCCTCTGTGGGTCTCTCCTCTGTATGTTTTTATGAGGACACTTGTCGTTGGATGTAGGGCTCACCCAGATAATCCAGAATGGCCTCATCTTGAGATCCTTAAGCTGATTTCATCTGTAAAGACCTTTTTTTCCAAATTCAGCTATAATCACAGATTCCAAGGGTTAGAATGTGGACTTATCTTTGGGGGCCACCATTCAACTCCATGCAAGCCCTATTATTTATCTAAATGATCTGAGCAAAATGGGAAGGCAGGAAAAGTTATAAAATGTTGCTTCTAAGAAGCCATCCCATTCCAACCTTTTCTTAATTCCGTGAACTTGGCTCAATTGAACATTACACAATGCAGGATTTCCTCATTAATTCATTTCATCTGCTTCATTATAAAGCTTCATTATGGGCATCATGCTTATAATTTTCATATCACCAAAACTATTGTGGTATAATGTCCCTCTAATGGGAAAACAGAAATGATCAGATACTATCTAAATTAGCAGATAGTAGATCTCTTGTGATTTTGTTAATATGTAATTCATTTAAGCAAAGTTAATATCCATTAACTCTCCTTGTAGGGGCCCATTAGCTTTAATAATACATTAGCTCCTTTGTATGTCCCGAGTAGATATTCACCCAGTTTCCACCCCTAAACTCTTTCAGTATTTTCCCAGAATATCTTTTAAATAGAATATAGTCCCACCCACCTACCAAATTACCCTCACTCCCAAATGCGAAATATTTCAAGCGTTACATCTCTTACTCCTTGGAAAACTTGATAATGATCCTTATAAGCCTTGGTTTCCATAATGTGTAGATTCTGGAGGTTTGTCCTTCTAAGAAAAGGAATAAGGCTCCACATCTGAATCCATTTGGCTTCAATCTAACAAAGTACTGATAGCCTTTAATTGCAGGAAAGTGACTCTAATGCTGTCCAAAAATAAGGATGCACCAGCTGATCATTTTAAATTCTAATATGGCACCTTTTTGTGGGAGACTCTGTTTTTTTAATCCAAGAAAATCATACAAATATTTTAGCCTTTATTCCACTTTTTGGAATATACATAAGGAAAAAATATTTTTATATAAAGGAAAGCTAAGAATTACAAAGCATTATATTAACCTGAATGGAACTTTGCATCTGATTTGATAATCTTAAGTAAGGTTCTCTGTGCTCAAGAAAGTTCACTACGCTCCACTCCTAGAGCACTATTGAGAACTTTACAGAGTCAGCCAGGAATTCCTTTTGTAGCTTCTTCAAACACAATTGGAATTCTCTACATCATTTCCTACCAGCTTTACTCTCCTTGAACACTAGCGGCTATGCAGTAACAAAAAGCTTCATTCCTCAAATGCCTGAAGCACTCAGTCACTAGGCCCTGAAGGCTGATCAGTCATTGTCCAGTGCTGTTGATGGCTCAACTCCAGTGCCCCCCACAGCCGTCCTTTCTCTGCAGACAGGTAGCACCACATTTTGATGCCCATGAGGAAAGAAGAGACACTTGAATACATGAGATTCCTAGAATGATTTATTCAGTAGCCAGTCTGCATGGAGGTTGAATTATTTTGGATGCCTGTGAGGAGTAACATTGCACCTGTATTTTAATGTTGACTCATGCCCTTGAAGTCAGCAGTTCTTAACCTTTTGGGGATCATTGGCCCCTTTAAAAACCCTTTGATAGCTATCGACCTGGAAAAGATGAATACAATCACATATTCACCATATTCTACTTACAATGTAAGGAGTCCATTCACCCCTCAGGGTTTTCCTAAATTCAGTTATTTGAGGACCACTTGCACAAATTTGCCATGTTCATGTGTCATCTGTATTTTTACCTGATTTAGAATTTTTCTTTAAGTCACTTTATTGCTTTAACCTAACCAGGGCCTATGTAAAAATATGTATTAAATTATACATTTCATTTGTTATGTATAGTGTCTAATAAGCTTTAAAATAAATGTACAACTAATTTTTTTCAATGTCCTTTCCTTTGCCACCTAAAAAGATTTTTTATGTTCTCAGTGACAAACAATAGGTTATCACTAGGAAATATTGATCCCATTCATGGACCTCAGAGTCTACTCCGAGTAAATAAGGCTACCTTGGGGGCAAATCTGATCTGATATCGTTGGTATTAAATATGCTCACTGGTTTAAGCCTGGCTGATTTTGCTCCATGAAGGTTTATGGAAACCTCTCTTTATCCCCACCTAAGAGGAATGGATGTTTACCAGGACACGAATAGGGTTAAATGACAGATCATGGATTTGAATTCTACATGAAGTAATTTTTTAAAAATACTGCTAAAAAGGAAATGAAATAATGAAAACCTGCATTATATGTCATTAAATATCTTACTTTAAATATGACAGGGAAAAAGAGAGGAGGGATAAAAAGAGGGGAAGTGTTGCACTTCTCTCCTTCAAATGGAGTGCTACCATAGTGCGTAGAAGACAAGGCTGGAGCTACAACTTGGAATTGCTTTTGTCTTGTGGATTTAAGTCCTAATTAATTGAACCCGGATTTTGCAGTGTTTGTTTGTTAGGACCCTTATTTGTGATACCAGGAGAAACTGTTGTGCCCGATTATGTGAAAAATCAGCCAGATGTGTATGCTGTCATACTTTTAATAATCCTTAAGTTTTCGGTGAGTACAGATATTAATTGTGTAGTATGCACTGAAGTGATTAACATCAATGTAATTTATCATCTGGAGATTTCTGAACATAAATAAATGAGTTGTTTTGTTCAGCAAGGTGTTGACCCCTTCAGAATCAGTGAATTAAAGTCCCCCCCTTTTTTATTATAAATATGAAAGGCACCACAATCAGCCAAGTGTTCAGTTATTTGATTTTCTGGGGCATTAGCCGCTCTTGTTTGTGACATTTCCCTGTTGGGTGCTCGTTTGCAAGCTCATTAATAAGGTTTTCTCATAGGAATGTTGCTGGGAATGAAGAACATACAGTAGGGCTCTTAGTTTTCTAGCTTTCATTCTGAGACTCAGCAAGGGTACCGCAGCAGCACACAGTTAAATGTTTAAAACAGAAAATAATTATGCTCCCGAGCTGGAAGAGCTCAAAGCTCTCTTCCCTTAGATGTTATGCAGAGAACAGTTTTGCTTTTTAATGTTCTGAGCTGTATGACCCTAAAATCTTTCTGTGCATTTTTTTCTTGCGAATGTCTGTACAGGTGGTGTTGCCCAAATTTACAACATGGTTGATTATAGCAGAGCGTGATACAATTGTAGCACGGTTAGTAGAGCTTCAGATCTGAGGGAATGTACTCTTGTCAAATAAAAACCTGTTTAAACGGGAACAGTTCACTGTCTGAGCGTTAAGAGAAAACTGTCTAAATAGCATCAAGGTGGCAACACATAGCGACATAAGCTGGGAATTCAAAGAAAAGCTGTGACCCTCAGTATGGAATTCAGATTGCTTTGCACAAGGGAGGAAAGCCTTCCTCTGGACTGGGGTGAATATGAAGCTCTTGAATTACTGCTGTGTGGCTTTTGCTTTCACCCATCATAGCCTTGCTCTTTAAAATGTTTGGCAAAAATCCTCATTTTGTGAAGGTTTTGTGTTTGTGCATATTTGAAAAAAAGAAAAAAAAATTCAGAGGTGAGTTTTGAAAGGAAGAGTGAAAACAAAGACTCTAGAAATGGGTGTTTGAATGCCATGCCTGCTCTGATTATCATCTGACAGTTAATCGTATACGTGGGCATCATTTTCAAAATGAGTTTTATTGACTGAGTGTAGCTAGGTATTTTATAAATCCATAGCCCTGTTCATCCACGGTCCAGAGAAGGGTAGATTTTTTTTTTCTTTCATTCCCTCAACTGGAGGAAAATTGGGCATTGAGGAGATGATCAAAACTTGTTCTTTATCTGTGCCAAAATAAATGTTTCTCTGGGTATCGATAGTGCCCTGCAGTGAAGGAGAGAGGAAAACCTGGAAATCAGAAAATCTTTCCTATTTGGAGTGAAGGATAACACATAGTTTCCAAGAGCAGCTTCGATATCAAATCCTCTCCCTCATCAATTCTGTTTCCAGGTTGTATTCTTCAAAGCATAATAGCTGCTGTTTTCAGATTTGGCCTGTTTCTCTCTGATCTCCAGTCTCTCTCTCTCTCTCTCTCTCTCAATCTCTCTCTCTCTCTCTCTCTCTCTCAATCTCTCTCTCTCAATCTCTCTCTCTCTCTCTCTCTCTCAATCTCTCTCTCTCTCTCTCTCTCTCAATCTCTCTCTCTCTCTCTCTCTGTCTGCCTGTCTGTCTGTCTCTCTTTTTAACAGAATACGCTCTTCCTCCCACTCTCCCTTTTATTTATTTATTTTTTAAAGCAATGAATTGAGTTTCAGGGAAGTTATTTTAGTATTTATGATTCCTGGCCGGGCACGGTGGCTCAAGCCTGTAATCCCAGCACTTTGGGAGGCTGAGACGGGCAGATCACGAGGTCAGGAGATCGAGACCATCCTGGCCGACACGGTGAAACCCCGTCTCTACTAAAAATACAGAAAACTAGCCAGGCGAGGTGGCGGGCGCCTGTAGTCCCAGCTACTCGGGAGGCTGAGGCAGGAGAATGGCGTGAACCCGGGAGGCGGAGCTTGCAGTGAGCTGAGATCCGGCCACTGCACTCCAGCCTGGGCGGCAGAGCGAGACTCCGTCTCAAAAAAAAAAAAAAAAAAAAAAAAGTGATTCCTTATGAGAAATAATCAAGGAATGAAGAACCCCAATTGAAGCTAATTTTTTAACCTATTATTTCTTTGTGTTAACACAGAGTAGTGTTGGTTCCAAATTCTTGATATTATAAGGACTATAGATTGATAGTGATACAATCTGCAGTACCAAAAGTGTCAAGAGGCTAAGTAACCAGTATTCAAAATACAAAGAGTGAGTGTTGGGCAAATTGTCCTGAGCAAGACTGGAAAGACCCTTAAGTGAAAAGCCTTTGCCTTGAAACCTGCCTTCTGAATGCATACCCTGCAGAAAGAGGCCTGTTTTACTAAGGACCGCCTCCTCTCATCTCACTGACCTTAATGTATTTGTAACAGATGTGTCTGCGTGGCTGTGGACATCGAATACTTACACAGTGAAACTAGTCTTCTAATGTACATACTTCACTTAATGGTTTTTAACTCAAGGTCAAAGTTTGATTCTGTGGAAGGTTAAATAGTTGTGAAGCTGGCATCTAAAAGTCTAAAAGGAATAGTCAAACAACATCCTTTCTGATTTCCTGTAAGATACCACTTAGACACACACCAGAAGTGCTAAATAAATGTGTAGTGAGGTGGAAATATGTAAAGCAGAGCACCTGGGCTGAACTTCCGATTTGGGGAGCTGGATTGACCTTCCAAAAGAAAAACGCAAGTATATTTTGTGATGAGGACTAAGAGGAACTTGTGATCTGATTGTATTTATTTTTTAATCAGTAGTAAAGGTGGAAGGAGAAGTCCATGCCCCAATATTTCTTCACTTTCTCATTCACTTATTCCTTCATTCACTCATCCAGTAACTGTGTCTCAAATGCTTACTGTGTGCCAGTCCCTGGCACTGTTCTAGTTACCAAGACTTCAAGAAACAGAACAAAACAAAACAAAAACCCTCTGTTGTTACAGAGGGAACAGTCTTGTACAGAAAATCTTGCTATAGGGATTTTCTTGCCCAGTGTTTGCTTCCAAATGATGAAAATTGCTTCCAAGACACTGAAGAATATTCTGTGGGTATGTACCCCCATTTAAAAAGCACTGGGAACAAAGCTTTCTGCCACAACACCGTGAGATCAAATTTGATTCTTCTGAGTAAACAGTAATTCTAATACCCACAAACCTACCTGAAAGTTGCAGCAAGAGAAGATTGCATTCTACTCTGGTATTGGTCTTACGTCAGTCCCACCAGATTTGACTCATCCCACTCACAATAGTTCAGGCCTCTTCAAGAGCCCAGTTTCAGTACTACAATTCATAACAACAGATGTAACAGCAGGAGGTTCTTCACCTTGCAAACAAACAAAATAAATGGCAGTGAAAATTATTCATGAATGTATTATGACAATAGAAAGCAAATCTTTTGCAAGATGTTCTCTTTACCTCCCCCGAGAGCTCTTTGTGACTCCGTTCATTCACCAATCCCAGTCACCTGGCATTGCTAGACATGGCCCTTCTTTAGTTGCAAAGCTATCCTCTCCCAACAATTTAGACAGCCATATTGTAGGGGTTGATTCTTGCTTTGAGCTCAGACAGCTTCTAACGTTCACCAAATCTCAGGTTAATCTTTGCATTGTCGTTCTACTCCAAACTCCAATAATCCTCCATGATTGACAAAGACTCTTCAGTCAATTCTTCCTCACTTGAATGCACAGGGGCTGACCCAGACCCGTTACCCAGACATTCTGATATCATCTGTGCTCATGCTGCCCTTGAGTTCTCCCTGGTAGGACTTGAAACAATTAGCACTTGATCCACAAACATCAAATCCCATACTCCCTGGTGTTTCAGAATATTGGGTGAAATCTAAGTAAGAAACATGAAGAAGAGCCTGTGTCCCAAATGCAGTTGCAGAAACAGATTTGCACTCAAGTCCCTGGACCTGGTTGCATTCAGCACATCAAAGAAAATATGACACCTGCATTTCCTGATTTAGAAATTCTCAGGAAGACAGGGAAGGTTGTGGGATCTCCGGGACAATAGGTCTCCCACTGGCTTGTCTCCTGCCAGGATATCAGTATGCCTTTTCCATTGACTCAGCTCTGCTCCTCTCTGCTACCCGGGAAGGGTGACATCTCAGTCATGAAGAAACTGCAAAGTACCTTTTTCTAAATAAAGGAATGCAAAGACCTGATATATTAGTGCTTGGACCTACAGAGGAGACTGTGCCTTTTCATTTACATAGGAAACTGAAATACAGGTTACAGAATCTTGAGTTTCATCTTCTGAAAAGATCACAGAATGTGGTGCAAGGTCAGACTGGCATGAAATCAATTGTAATCTGCCAGCAAGCCATTCCAACCTCTTTAAGAGTTTCCTTTTATATATTTTTTCCCTTTATAGAGAGAGCAAAGTACATTTAAAGAAAGTCTCATGAAATCAGAATGTCTTTCTAATATTATTTTTTTAATTGGTTGCTACTATAGTGTGACCTAAAGCCTCCTGGTATTTAACCCTCTGTGCAACTTTGACTAATGAACAAATTTTGTCTGCTGTAGCAGTCTTGCTAAATGTCTTTTACGGGGTTTAAAAAAATTTACAGTGTATTATGAAAACCTCAGATCCCTCAACCTAATTGATTGGCTGTTGGTGATGCCATGTCTTTAACTGTAATGTTCTTTAAGTGTACAGACCTAACTATTTTTCTTATTTTTATATAGCAGTTCCATTTTATAATGACATTAAGCCATTCTGAGTGATACATTTCTGGGCAGTTATTGCACTTGGGTAGAAAGTATCATCTGGCTCTTGGCCTTGTGCCTTACAACACCAACCGAGGCATAAAATGATCCCCCAGAAAATGTTCTAGGCTTTACCTCATTACTTAAAAATAAATCTTGGAGGCTGGTTCTGTTTCAGAAAAGATTTGGTGGGTTATAACATTTGATTTATGAACATAATTAAAATATAAATGATGAGCTCTGGGCTATTCAGTCAGCCATCTGGATTGTTAGGTATTTTGACATATTCATATCGTAGTTAGGCTCTTCAATGGAAAATTTAATGTCCCTTAGTTCTAGAGATGCCAGTGGAGTCCCAGGGTTTCTATTCCACCTGTTAAGAATGCTTAAGTTTCTCTTTCAGGACAAAGGAAGGGGAACAGAATTTGTTTTTAAGTTTCCATCACCCAGGGATAGATCTTGGCACATAGACCTTCTATAATATTTGATTCCTAGACTGGGCGAGAGGAAAGCTCATCTGCCCATGGTCAGATAATATGCCTATAAATACTGCATGTGTCAACAGAGGGAAACATTTTTCTGTATAATGCAAGCAAGACTAATGCTCACCTTTTCAGCCAGCTATTACGGTAACTGTGGCAGCTGTAGCCATAAGTAGATAGTAGATGTTTCTCCAGAACTTAAAGAGTAAATTGGGAAAATCAGTTATCAAAACTGAAGGTGTATTTTTTATGATTTAGTAAGTGGTTTTTAAAATAAATTTCAGGTATAACAAATCCTTAGCTTATTCTTCCTAATTTATGTGAATAATTGACCACTGATAAACAGCTCATTAGGAGCATAAAAAAGCATTTAACTAAAACTCAGTGGGACTGAAGAGGCAGGGTGGGTTAAGTTTTTCAACACTGTCTTTATTATTGATGGAAGTTGAGGATGTAAAATCCTTAGTGCACTGTGCTGAAAAATATGCCCTCTCTGTTTGCTTGTAAATTACATGAAGGAAAAAAGAAGAAAAATAAAATCCTTCCACATAGGCCAGCAAGCATCCTGCTGCTTCTTAATTAATGGCCAAAGTCAGCAGTACATGAAAAATGTAGCCTTTCTGTAGATCAGAGATTAACCTATAAGCAAATGTTACATTTCAGCCCAAATTTGGGGCTTTAAATTTAGCCTCACCCAGAACGCTTCATGGGTAAGAACGCTAGAGATCCCCTAACTGGGAACTCTAGTAAGTGTTCCTGTTCCTGGGTATGAACTATGAGGTCGCAGGTCTTTTGTTTTCTGTGTGTCCAGTGTCATAACCTTCTTCTTTCATTTTTTTTTTTTTTTTGTATCTTTTTTAAAAACTAAACTTCACCTACTAGTGTGTGTGTGTATGTGTGTTACACGACCACAAACAATAAACCCACGCCTGATGCCCAGCAGTTGTAGTAAAGCCTAATATGTGGCCTCTGTCTCTAAAAGGGGGTTCCCAGGAGCTCGTGAACCACCCAGTGCTAGTTCAAGGTCATCCTGTTTATTCTTTACAAGCATTTCTGCTTTTCTTTAATGACTACCTTCCCGACCCAGTTATCAGTATCTGGAAACCTCCACACCATTTTGCTCTTAAACATTTTCTTCGCCAACGTGTCCAAGAATAGAACTGTGTAACTTGCAAGGGTCAGCTGGAGCTTCTGGGCTTGTTAACTTTTACGTTCTCTGGCAAGAGACTTAGCTTCTCAGAAAGCACTACCAATTCACAGTATGCAGTGCACACTGGTGGGTGAACAAGGGGGCTCTCTTAAAAGGTTTTGAATGCCATGTAATTTTTAGAGACATGAGAGAAAGATTCGTGATAGGAAAGAGACCATAAGGATACATTTAGAAAGCAGCCATCCCTAGTGAGGACTTCCTTGTGCAGCTTATATAGCTGTGTACGGGATGAGATTGGTTGAGCCTTGCCGTAATATTTCTATCTTCTCCCTTATTCCATAGGATGAATGTTAATGAGCTAACCACAGCTTGTAAAAGGCCAAGGGGCTGTTGTTTAGGTGGTATGATTGTCTGAGAAAGTAAAACTATGGTAATTGTTTTGACCTTTCGGCCAGCCGATGCCTCGCCCTCTCACATTTATTACTCTTGGGTACATTTCCAAAAATATGCATTTACAGAGTCACAGAATTAAATGAGATAACTGATTTAGGGATTAATAGCTTGTTAGTTCAGCACAGAAAAAAACAATCTCCTAATTCCATTCAGGTTTGTTTGTTAATGTATTCGTATATGTATCTATGTTAACTCCAACTTCTGTAGCTTGCCTCCCTATTCCCTGAACCTCCCTTATTCATCTCTCATAGCCATATCCCCACACTGACACACACAGTTTTAAGTAGCTGGTGGAAATAGGAATACTTACATCTCCTTCCTAAGTACCTCGCTGCATTAGGGAAGCTATACCTGGCTTGAATTATGGATTGCCATTGGAAATGCACTTGGGAATCAGAAATCTATCCCAACATAGACTTCTGGGGCTGTCTCTCTCTCCATGATCTTGGATGAGCTGCTTCAGTCTGTGGGTACCAGAGTTCCCATCCCTAAAACTAGGCTTGTTCTACCACCAGTGACGGTCCTAGGAGAGTAGATCCTGAGTAAATGTCAGTATTTTTTCTTTTTAATGTTTGCAATGAGATGTCAAAGACGTTTCCCTGGGAGGGCTCCCAAAATGTCCCAGTTCTTTTTCCTTGAAGTCATTTGAGTGGAATTCAGAAGTTCTGCCTTTCCCATTTGAAAGCAAGAACATAGAAGAGGCAAACTTATTAACATGCAGTGTCACAACATATTGTCACATAGTAATATATGATATATGATAAAATGTATCAACTCTGAGCACCACAAATATCTATGGCTTCACCTCAGCATGAAGGCAAATGAGTTTCCTTTAGCTTGAGTGAGTTTGGAGATAAACTTCAGTGTAACAAACTGTATTTCACAGGAAATGTTTGATGTGGCGCAGTTGGCTCGTGAATCTCTTATCTATTTGCGGTTCACTCCTTAGAGTTATTAGTCAATTTAATTTGAGCAAATGCCAGGATTACTAACTAATTAGAAGGGTGTTCCTGAAGGCATCGGATGGGAGAGAGTAAGTGCCGGACTGGTACTGTGGGTTTTCAGGCAGTGTGTGAGTCTGATTTTGCCTGATGATATCATTTGCTAAACATTATACTTTGTGTTGTTGTCACACAGATAAGCCTCAAGTGCATATTCAGATGACTTATCCTCTACAAGGCCTAACCCGGGAAGGGGACGCGCTTGAGTTAACATGTGAAGCCATCGGGAAGCCCCAGTAAGTTCTGAAGGACAAGGTTGGCAGAGGGTCGTGCGCAGTAAATGCCACAACACAGACGTATGCGTTCACCAGTCCTTGGCCTGTCACCTGTCTCCTGCTGCAAAGGATGGATGGTTTTTCAGGAACTAAAGAATATTCAGTGAGAGGGGAAATAAATATCCATAGTTCTTAATGGTCAGAACTGGGAGAAAAATTAAATGCCAGCTAAGATTGAAATCTCAGCTAATTCTATTTTATTATCATCAACATGATTGTCAGGACTATTTTCTCTCTCACATGCAAGAATAATCCTAATAAATTCTTGGTGTCCCCACAATCTAATGATATATCTGCCACCTTTTGTGTTAATGTCTAAGCTGCTACAAAGATGGTTTTAAGACTTACATTAAGCTGCTATGTTTAGGGCCAGCTGTAGGCAAATGAATTTGCCCTACCTTTAATTTTGCATCTTCTTCCCTCAAAGAAAAGTGTCATTCATACGTGACTCCCAGAAGTATTTTTGTTAGTAAGGAAAAGCTCAGGAACTTTTCTTAAGGAGGATATATGTGCCACTTCATAAGAGAAAAAGAAGAAACAACTAAGACTGTTATTTTATTGAAAGTATAAAGGAGCCACTTGAGTTGCCCTGTGAAATGATCCAAAGTGAATTAGAGGAACTACATGTATCATCACTAATACAACAAAAAAAGCCACACAGTGGCACCACTTTAACTATTAATTCAGTTTACTTAGCGGGCAGGGGACACTTCTTTTGTGTTTCTAGTAAAGATTGTTTTTGACTGTTTCTGTTTCTTAGGGGAAAAAGCAAGTTGAGGATTCATGAAATGAACTAATAGGTCAATGTTGGGATTAAGGGCACTCAAACTTGAGTGGTACCTAACAAAAAACAGCATTGAGCTCCCTCTGCTGTCCCCGTAGTATGATTTTTTTTTTCCCTCAAAGAGTTTTGCTAGCCAGCATCATCACAGTTTTCATATAAAGAATTCAGAGCATCTTAACAAAGCTTCCCCAGAAATCTCTGGAAAGAAGCCTCCCTATTTTAACTCAGGAGTGAACTATGACAAGAGATCAGAAAGCCAAAGGGGGCTCTGGCTGCTGTTGGTTCTCTCTTCTCATTTCAACCCTCCCTATCTTTGTACTTACCGCTCCATGTGCTGGAATTTCCTTCCCTCTGTGCTAACCATGTGGCGTTTTAAATGACCTTTAGGAGGTGGAAAGTGGTCTTGGTTCTGTTTCACTTTCCCTCTGGTGTTCCCAAGTTATTTGGTTTTGAATGCTTCAAGCTTCAGCAGAGTGATCTTTTTCTCTTTTGAGCACTGCCAAAGATTCAGATCTTTCTTTTTGTAAACAGTTTGAATTATTCCCTAATTAGCCGCTTTCTTCAAAAATAATCCAATGGAGGAAGAAAAAAAAAAAATTCTCAGAGGCCTCTTGCCACTTGCAGTACCTGTGTTCGGCCACATTAACCACAGTTACAGTATATGGCTTGCTAACCTATACTTTATTTTTGTATTTTTCCCCTGAAGAAGGTACTGCGTTCAATTGAATGTGCCACGGGGACAGTAAATTACATGTTTCCTTCAGGACATTTATGCCAGAGAAGGGATTTGTTTGTTCCTTTCAAATAGGAACTAGTATATGGTTGTGTGAGCAAGCTCACATTACTCTACTGCTATCCCTTCTAGCATATTACCTATTTATTTTCTCAAGAAATTGCATACAATAAAAATGGTAATTTAACTTGCCATTAAATGTTGTGAATATTCTCAGCACTTACCCCTACTGATTGTTTCAGCTGTCAAGCAGCAGGACATTAGGTCTGATTGCCAGGCAGGCCCATTTGCCATTGCCTACAAGGAGGACATATGCAGTACTAATTTTTAAATAATTTACTGGGTTGTGATGACAAACCCATGTGTAATTAAAGAAAAATTGGAACTTCACATCCCATTTGAAAACTGGAATGCTACTTGACAGGGCTAACTTGAGGATCCGTTCTTCATTAAGCATGGTTCTCTTGTCGTGTCGCTGCTCCTAGAGGCAGCCATAGGAACTGGAAGGAAGTCACTTCTGAGCTGGATCTCTGTTGTCCTTCCTTCAAAATGAAAGTTTTCAGGCACAATTCTAAATGTAGCCTCAACTTCGTAGGAGGTTGAGGGAAATGCCTTGAAGAATGGAAGTTTTCAAAAGATACTTGGTGTGTATGCATTTTTAGCTTTGGCAAATCTTATGAAATTTGCTTTTTCCCGATGGATACAAGTGTGGTACTTTAAATCACTAAAACAAACTTGTCTCTGGTGAGCAGATGCCCTGGGCCCTAAGGGATCCATGTGGAATGCATTCCATGGTGATTAGCCTGAGAGCCCTACCCACAAGCTTTGGGCACTGCAGGTGCACACACAGGGAAAGTTCTTGCAATATGCAGGCTTTGGAGAGCCAGGAAAGAAGGCAATTTGCCAAAAAACAGATAGACCTGGTGGACCAGGGCATCAAAGACAGGGTGGCATTCTGGGTAGGGGGAGGCAGGTTATGGGGAGAGGTTAAGGACAAGAGGAAATGATTACGTCTTTCCAGAATCAAAGGTGGTTTTTCAAACAGAGGCCCAAGAAAAGCACTATTCAGATATAAAAGTCCATTCCTTTTGGTGAAACTCAAAATCCATTTAAATATCACAAGAGGCTTCTAAGCAAGTCTTGGTGTGTGAGTAACCATCAGATGAATGTGTGTATCACTAGCCAAGAACTTGATTTCTTTCCTAATTAATGGGATGTTAACAATGGGTGAGCTCTGTCCTGCCCGAATTGGTGTGAAACCACACAGCAGGGCATAAAACTAGCGCACACTTATTTGCTGATTTGTCGAAGATGAATTGGAAATAATGAGACTCCTGCTTGTGGTCTGTTCAAAGTTTTTCAACACCTGATCATGTTTAAAAGAAAAAATTGTATACCAAACAGATTTTTGGAGACTTCACAGTTGTAAATTCTGTGAACTTAAAATATCTCCAGTAGGTCCTCATTAATTGTGCCACCCTGCATGTGATTCATTTAATGCATGGGTGAGAAGTTTGATGCAGACATCTTAATGGGAAACGATAATGTGACTTGTCTTCCTCCCCTTCTCCCTGCAGGCCTGTGATGGTAACTTGGGTGAGAGTCGATGATGAAATGCCTCAACACGCCGTACTGTCTGGGCCCAACCTGTTCATCAATAACCTAAACAAAACAGATAATGGTACATACCGCTGTGAAGCTTCAAACATAGTGGGGAAAGCTCACTCGGATTATATGCTGTATGTATACGGTACGTGAGAAGATAAAATGCTCTTCTACTAGAGTCAGTCACATGGAGCTGCTACTTGTGATTTACTCCCAAAGCTTTTGGTCAAGTTGAAAATCAAAAACCAGTTGGTTTCCTTCTAGAACTTAAAGAAGCCTGGCCTGAGGTGGACCCTAGTGTCTCCACCTGGGATAGTGACTTTTCTTCTCTCCCTCTAATCGTGGGGGTTTCTACTAGATTACAGTCTTTGGTCATGCTGAGAAGGAAAGCTGTGTCCTCGGGCACATGCCATGGAGATTATGTTAGAAGTAATGACTGAAACATTCAACCTTACCAATTAGTGGCTTTTCAGCTCAGAAAGTTTATTCCCAGTGGTATTTTCCTATGATACCTGGGCTAGCCTTTCTCCTGCTTTGATGAGCAGAACTATTCTATTTTCAGCATGAGGCTATTAAATTTCAAAAGATGTTGCAAGCCAGTAAATACTCAGAACAAATACAAGGTCCTTTGTAGCTACATAAACCACCGGTAGCTACTGCTTCGGAACAAAAGCCTTTTTAAAAAAATATGTCTGTTTTGTTAATATCGATTTTCAGGATGATTAAAACCTCATGAATTTTATTCTCTAGTCAACAGATATTTATTGAGCATCTACTACATTCCAGGCATCTTAAACTTACTTCCTGTTTATAACTTACTGTTGATTTTGCGAATGGTGAATATTTTCCATTTAGTTGAGGTGTGCACCTCCTCTCTAGTTTTATAATATCAAATTAAGTCTCTTCTTTTCTATTGAAACCTCATATGCCAGGAAATAGCCACGAACTGACATGACAAAGAATGAGTAACCAGAGGCATCGACATTTCAATGTGTTATAAATATTTGAATATGTGTCTGTGTGAAGGGGGCATTTTTTTCTTCATGTTAGCAGTGTAAATAATCCAATTTACAAGTATAAGTATATGTGAATAAATGTTTAGATACGCATAAATTATACCTATGAAATATCCACACCATAGTGTCTTAAAACCAGGATACTTTCCTTATGAAGGAAATAGGAGTGGCAGTCCTTTTAATCAAATAGAAGCATGCTTTACACCGTATCTGCATGGATATTAAAATATAATCCTCAGCCTATACCTGAGATTTTTTTCCTAGCATAATGCAAAATTAAAAGATCACATCTAATCACCTTATTTGTAGACTTCTGAAGTATGTTTTGTCTTTATGCACTACCAATGTTGTCTGTAGTTCACACATAATAACATTAATTCTCCCAGTAGTTAAGGAAATCCATGTGAAGTGAACAGCTTTTCTACGTAGGTGAGAGAGGGCACAGCATGGCCCGTTTCCAGCTGGCGATATGCAGGGCCACCTCTTTCCACAGACTGCTCGGTGGGGGTGAAAAGAACATTCCTCCCTTTTTCTGCATGTGCTCTTTTCACACAAGGGCCTGCGCCTCATGGGAGTCCCCGACATTGCTGTTGCCCGGGTTTACTGGCTTTCAGTCCAGCTCTTTACAATCTGCAGATTATAAAAAGCAGTAACAAATTTCCATTAGTCTGTCATGTGCTTCCTTGATTCAGAACACTAAGTTATCTGGAAAAACAGTTTGATTTATTGTACTTACTGCTCCTGGATTTCAAGAGAAGAAACATTTTGTGGGTTTGATTATATTTGAATAATTTTGGATAGTAGTTTATAGCTAGCATTTATTTAGTGCTCACTTTATTCCATGCCCTATGGTAACGATTTTACATGCATGGTCTCCTATAATCTCCATGATAACACCAGGAGGCAGGCATTATCATGATCCCATTTTACAGATGATAAACTGAAGCTCAGAAAGGTCCCACGGTTTTCCCCAACTTCACCAGGTTTCTAAATGTGTTTTAGAACCAAAATACTTTGGCTCTAAAGTCCACAACAAAGTTTGTGTTTCTTTGTATATTCTGTTATTCTCACCGCTTTCCAATAGAACAATCCCCTTCAATATGAGATGATCCTCTTAGAATTAACTGTCTGGGCCACAGTACATTATTTGAAAGCCAAGAAATATAGGGATCCACCTGTTGAAGGCAGGCACAGCTACATATACATGTCTCCCTAATCCAAGATGGTACACCTATCCCTGTCTCAGGACTTTCTAGATCCGTAATATACTACCTACCTCCCCTAGTCAGTCCTAGTAACAATACTTGAGATGACAGGTTAGAATATTCACCTAAGGTATTACTAGTCTACTAACAAAATACTCTAGCATTTTGGGAAGGTGTTGAATAGATTTTCTTTCCAAAGCTGATTTGTTGTATTACTACCGTAATTTTGGAAGTATTTTATGAACTAAAAGTTGGCATGCCTCCATATAGTTTAACTCTCTGGAAGCAACTTCTACACATGAAGAATCTAGCTGGTTAGTGCCTGAGCCCCAGTTGGTTTTATTCTTTTAGCCTCTACATGTCAAACACAGCTCATTAACTCCAATTCTGTACTTTCTTAAATAGTGGCCTCACATTGCTCTTATTGCTAGAAATGATCTAAGCACTGAGGTTATTAAACCTGTTAAGGGAATCTAATTCTTTCAGGTCACTTTAGCCAGATGTGAAGGACAACAGTTGCCCCAGTCGTGATAAAGATAATTGAAAGCATGTGATTTGCACAAAATGGGAGGGACTGATGACCTTCATTAGTCTGGTCTACCCCTTGGTTCATAATCATATTTTCAAATCACCTTCAGATCTACTCTTATTGTATTGTGGACATCACACAGTTTATGTCAATACTTTAGAATAGGTGCAGAAATAGGATTATAGGCCAGGCATGGTGGCTCATGCCTGTAATCCCAGCACTTTGGGAGGCCGAGGTAGGCGGAGCACAAGGTCAGGAGTTCAAGACCAGCCTGGCTAATATGGTGAAACCCCGTCTCTACTAAAAAATATACAAAAATTAGCCGGGTGTGGTGGTGCATGCCTGTAGTCTCAGCTACTCAGGAGACTGAGGCAGAAGAATTGCTTGAACCCAGGAAGCAGAGGGTGCAGTGAGCTGAGATCATGCCACTGCACTCCAGCCTGGGTGACAGAGCAAGACTCCGTCTAAAAAAAAAAAAGAAATAGGATTATAGTATATCAGGGAAAATCTCCCAGGCACAAATGTTCCTTTTCAGTGGTAGATACAGTAATTCAAGCAAAACAGAAAAATCACATTAACTGACCCCGTGCAGGGCAGCAGGCACCTCTCTGGATATAGTTTAGTTGTGTAGTGGAGGGAGCGGGATGTCTTTAGTGCTGGGCTCAGGGGTCAGTGCACTTGGTTCATTTGTATCTGCACTGGCACCTGCAGCAGGTGTGTAGGTGCATCCAAATGAGTTTCCAGCTCACAAAATGCTTCCCCACCTGTGGCCTCCGTAAAAAGTGTGAAGGAGCAAGACTGAACATATGGCCTGAATCACTGCATTTCTCATTCTGCCTTTCTTTTAAACAGGTAGTTTAAAATTACTAACTTAATCATTTTTACTTCTTGGAGGAGAATGAGATTATTTTTAAATGACATGCTTTTTTGGACTTCTGTGAGGCTCCTTTAAAATAAAAATGTAAACTGCTTGTATCCCCAACTTAAAGGAACGGAGCCTCCCATCGAACAGAACAGTAGCTTCTTCTCTGTTAATTTCATCCAAGTATGTTTGTGTGAGAGAAGCAGTTTGTGAAGAAAATTAAAACCTCAGATTGTTGATCGATGGTAGGAATCATTTTAAGTAGACTTTGCAACCAAGCACCAAAATAATATTTTTATAAACTTTTGGGAAGTTGCACCAAGCCCAGTAAAGGTGCAGTATATAATTAAAGTTTTGACGTATTAATTAGACAATCTGAGAGCTCACTTGAAGATAAAAGGACACCAGATGTGTCAGGGAGAAAAAGTTGATGTGCTTTAGATAAAATTTAAAATCAAAAGCTTTCAAATCATCTTATGCTCTATTATAGCAGAATGATTGCTTAGTTCAAAGTCTTGCTGACAATTTAACACATTCAGTTTGATCATTTGGTCTTAGAATTTTTTTTCTCTTTCATATTTGCCCTTCCCTTGTCTCCAAGTAATTTTTGAGACGATAGAAGAATATACAGTATATCAAATATCTGACAGAGGGTTCCCTATCAGGTTCCTGGCTTTGAAGGTCGAGTCTCATTTATATTTAGTTCTCTTGTTTACAAGATGGAAAACGTTCTTTCAGTTTTATCACTGTAGTCCACTTAGGTCAAGCTTTTAATATGAGCAAAGGCAACTTATTAATATTTATAAGTTGTAAAATTTATTGACTTTTAAAAAATAAAATCTCAGTAAAATCTCACATGCCTGGAACTTGATATTTACTGGTGACATTCTCTCTTCTTTGTATTTATTATGAGTGTAGAAGTAGTTTTACTTCCTGCTGGGATGTATTGATGGAGAATAATGAAGTTAACAGTCACAGAGAGCAAGTGTGCAGGGGCACACTCATCCTTGGCTGATATGAGCCCCCTAATAGAGCAGCACCACCTCCTCTTCCTTCCTCCCATCTGTAAAAGCTGAAACGAAATGGCAGTCATTGTACCCTCTTGGTACTGAGTTGATTTAACCTCACCTTTGAAATCTGGTAGGGAAGAGGGGTGTTGTATGTTTTGATTTTTCTTCCCCTCTCTTCACATCTCCTCATCCCTAATTCACTTCATTAACGAAAATTCTCTTTTCTTCTTTTCTCAGCTCTTCCAAGTAAGGCTTTGGGATATAATTACAAGACATAAATCTTGCAGGGAAAGAACTTTTGGTTTTAAAGGGGGAAGCCATCAAACAAACATCTCAATGTCCTCATGCCTTTGTTTTGTCATTACTGGTCATTGTTGTGTTCAGCATTGTGGGTTTGATTTTCCTTTTTTTTTCTATCCAGATCCCCCCACAACTATCCCTCCTCCCACAACAACCACCACCACCACCACCACCACCACCACCATCCTTACCATCATCACAGGTATGGTACCTTCATTACCATTGAAAATGTCCTGAATGTATATTGTCTTTCTGGTATGTATAAAAAGAAGCCAAAAAGTTCCCTTTAAATCCTTGAAATTTAATTGTTCCTTTATTTTGGAACTCCAGCGACATTAGATACTATGTTCTTAAGTTGAATCTTAAGGACCTCAGAAACATCCAAGCATTTAACAGTACGTCAGATATTTTGCAGCTTATGCATAAAAGAATTCTTTTTGAAGCATCACTATTCAAAGCAAAATGCTAGGGAAAATGGCAGCTGGCTGCTAGAGAACACGTCTATAGCTTCTACTTAGCCATGTTTGATGAAATGGTAAGTACTGTGGCTTTCAATCTTGTCTCTGTCTTAGTTTCATCTCAGTCCATGTAAGGGAAAATATACACACCTAACTTCAATGTGCCTATTTGGGCCATGCTACTAAATGCATAGTCATCCTTCCTGCTCCAGAGAGTACCCGCTGACAGTGTTACTACCTGTTTGTGTTGCCTAGGTAGTCACAAGAGATCAGAGGGAGTCACTGTCTTTTCCATGCTGAGCACTCGCGTGCCGCTCCCTGCCCTCGGTCACATATTGGAGGAGTGGAAGAGGCAGCCACTGTGGTTCTAACTCTGCGGCTTTATCTTTTTGGACTGTCTGAAACTCTTATTCAGCATGAGTTTTACTGTCTCTCGTTTCTGTCACTGAGGGAGGTGGCATGCCATCCAGCCCTTCCTGGCATCCAGTGGCTCGCTCATACTGCTTGATGTGGCTCGTCTGGGAGCCATGGGGTTTCCTCTGCCTACCTAAGTAGGAAAGTTTCCAGCCGTACTATGTCCACTTGACATGAAGGATTTCCATAGATAAGGCCTTCCCAACCTGTGTTTACAGGGACTTACCACAAAAACATGTGAAATTAATTATTCTGTGAGAAAAAAAAAAAAAATCTCTTGAAAGAGTAACTTTTCCACTGCATTTTGTTAACTGGTGAGACTGCAAGGACTGGACTCCTTTATGAACACTGAGTATTTGACTCCCCACCCTTCATGGTCAGCTCCTTTTTAGCACCCTAGATATCATTGCTCTCCTTTTCATTGACATGCTGGAGACATTTCCAGTTTTCATGGGAGTCAATAAGATAGAGATGATGAAAATTCAAAGTGTTCGAAGAAAGAGGAGGCCTCATCAGTTGGTAGAATATAGCAATAGATTGCCTACTCTCAGTTTTCTTCACTTTTCTACCCATTACAGTGGAACAAAGAGAACCCTTAAGGAAGCCAGTGCTTCTCAACATTGGTTACAAAACCATCAGTGCCAGCACTTAATTTGAAATCTTCTGAAAATCCATCAATTGGTTTTCATGTCTCACTCTAAACTCAGCTCCAACCAGGCTACTTCCTAGATTCTTGTCTGTGTGTGTTTCTGTTTTGGCTCTTTGTTACTTCCCTCTGTAAACTTAAGTAAACTCAGTTTGTTGGCCTAGTGAATTGATTCCTTCCATTTTCTATACCATTCATAAGCATGTCAAAGATGCTTCTTCCTAACTCTGATTTCCAGAGTAACCGTGCTATCAGCTTTTCATACTAAGAACTAGATTTTTACCTTTTCCAGATTTCTTGCCTCTTACCCAGTTCATAAACCAAATTAGACTTGTACTCTTGTGAAGGGCCCTTTAGATATTAGTATAAAATGTATTGCCTAATTCTCCACTGCCCTACATATGTTAACCCTTTAAAAAAACATATCAGCAGTCTATTTCATCTTTGCAGAACTTGCCCAGGTATGAGCCAGCATTTATTACCACTCATTCTAGAAGGTGCCAGCTAGGTAGCTATCCAGGTTTTACATTTTAAGGCAGTCGAGACCTTATTCATGCGGTATATAAACACCACATTTCTCTTTTATATGGAACAACACTTTTCATTTGCGGCTGGCCTTCTCACTAGCTTATGCCTTTTTTTAAGACCTTTCTTAACACTCGCTGAACTCCTCCCCCCTCACAATCAATCTCAGCAACTCAGCAGAGTCGCTTCAGTTCACAGCTCTTAATCCTTCACTCCAGACTAAAGCTAATCTTATGTCCTCAAACAGCTACAACTCACTGTTATCACAGTTCCAACTGCAGAGACTCCATTTAAGAGGAAATTTTAAAAATAAACAATGCTCTATTTCTGTCCACATCAAAGCTACCTCTAACAGAAACTTGTCTTTGCTTCTGTCTCTCTGCTACTGGCCTCTCGGCTCAAGGTAACGTAAGATGATCTCATAGATGCACTTTAGCCTCTTGATGTTAGCAGTTGAATCCTCCCTGCACATAAAATACATTTGTGGTAATGAATGCCCAGAATCTCACTGGCACACCCAAGAGTAGTTAAACTAAAATTGCTACTAACACAACATTGTAGAATTCGTTGCCTTAATGGATGTGATCTTCTAGGCTTACTGTGTCTTAACAAGCAGTCTTATATATATTTATCTTGCCCAGAAAGTACACTTGTAGAATTTAACATTTGCTCCTTTCTCCAAACAGATTAAAGGTTATGCAGCTGAATGATTCTGTGTCCCATTTTAAAGGTCCAGGCTATCCCCTAGATTTAGATTAGTTCCTAAAAAATCTTCCAGACTGAATCCTGACAAATGGATAGCTAAATTAATGTCCACTCCTCTTCTCTCTTGCCCTGTTTGGTACATTACAGCCACCATTAGCCTTCAAAGCTGCAACAGCCAAATTCGGTGACAGTAACATAAAGCCTGAGCTTTAAAAAAAAAAAAAAGAAGAAGAAGTCCACAGTCATCTATTTCTTTTCTCCCAGTCAAATGCAATAACTGAAACCCATTCCCTAGGTCAGAGTTTCATTACAAGAAAACTGTACACATGCAATAGAAAAATATTTTTAAACTTGAGAAGTCATAGTTGATTTCTGATTTCTCTGAAAGGAAATGTTCCAGTGTTATCTTTTATCTTCCGTAACCAGGATAATCAAATTGTTCCCCTTGTTAGGAAGACAGACTGGCATTCTGTTCTGAGTCACCTGACTTCCTTGAAACATGTTAAAGCTTCGTCGTGGAGACCCTTCAAAGAGAAGAATTATAAGCCCAATCTGACTCTGCTTTGCCCACCCAGAATCACACCCCTCATGGGTGGGAGCACAGGGCGTTTTCTGCCTCCTGCTTACCCTGTACGGAGCAGGTCTGGAGAGTTACACATGAAGGCACCCATCTCAGTGTGGCCTTATCTAGGGAGAAATTTTTGTAGTCTCTAAAGTACTGAAAGGAATACAAACAGCCCCTGATTTATGTAGGTTCATCCTACAATTGTTTGACTTTAGGACGGTGCAAAAGCAATGCGTATTCAACAGAAACCGTACCCATACAGCCTTTCACTTTCAGTACAGTATTCAGTAAATTCCATGAAATCTTCAGCACCTTATAAAATAGGCTTTGTGTTAAATGGTTTTACCCAACTATAGGCTAATGTAAGTGTCCTGTGCACGTTTAAGGGAGGCTCTGCTAAGCTGTGACGTTTGGTAGGTTAGGTGTATCAGATGGATTTCCAACTTACAATGTTTTCAACTTAGGGTGGGTTGACTGGGACATAGCCCCATCGTAAGTCAAGGAGCATCTGTATTTAGTGTCAACTTGCCATATCAACTTGTTGTGGCTTTAAAACCATGAAGCCATTATAGTATCATTAAAATTTTTTTCCAACTATAAAACAGTTTTAGATTGGGAGCCATTCAGAGCCTCACTATGATTTGCCACGAGGTTCCCTGGAGTCTCTTATCTTTCCTGTATATTGATATTCTGACCATATATTTCTGTTTCAACTATTGCTATTGGCAAGCTCCTGTTCCTTTTTTTTTTATTGTGTCAAATTGTCCATGCGGTTTCATTCATGAAGATATATGCTGTCATATGGAAGCATAAATTGCATAATTTAAATTGCCCCTGGAATCCTTTGTTAAAAGATGGAGACAGCCAGCCATTACACCGGGTAAGAGTCCTTCACACAGATTCCTGTCAAAAACTAGAAGAGAAGAAAAACTTACTGCCGTGCTGGGGTGGCAGGGGGAGGTGGGGGGAGTGTGGGTGAGTAGGGAGTGTTTGTTCTGTCTTGTTTTTAACTTTCTTTGTAATTAGTTGACTTGTGTGTTAGGTGTACATAAACTTACCCATTTCTATAATAGTGTTAGCCCCTGTCTTCCAGTTGGATCAACTTTTTCCTGTAATCATCTCAGGAAAACATGTTGCGTTTCCCTTCCTAGTTAGTATGTCTGTTGTTTTGTTTCTGCCTGGTTGCATCTTGAGTTAGATGCTTGATAAGGAATATCGTAGAAAGGACTCCACACTCAGTTTTAAATACTCTTAGCAACTTACAGAGAAAATCCAGGCTGGGAGGAGTTCAACTTGGAGGTCACACTATACGTGTGACTGTCATAAATTAAAAAATTAAAACCACCTTAGAATAAGAAATGAATAGCTATAGGGCCAAATTCTGAAACATATTAAAAAATCCTTTCATAAGAATGAAGTAGGTCATTTCTAAATGAGTTTTCCTCTTTTTAAAAGTATGTACCCAATTAAATATTTTGTGTTCCTAGGAAAAGAAAATAGCCAGGCTTTTCTTATTGGTATCTAAGTACTCAAAAACCAATATACCTTGTAGCAAATGATTCCTATCCCTAGGCCCACATTATTATTTTTGGCTTTTATAGTCTGAAATCATAAGCTTTTGTTATATGTAATGTGGATTAGATCACATAAATAAAGAAGGTGGGTATAGCCTTTATCCTTCAGTGATATTTATAGAATATGCCCAATTGGGAAACTTGACACCAAAGCACATGTTTTTAGTTCCTTAGGTACAGAGCAAAGAAGCACATCTGTCCTTAAGACTGAATCTACGTCATGACCATCTAAATGATAATAGAGAGCTTTCCTCCAAATAGAGCTGGCTATTCCCCAGGGTCTTATCCTAATGATTCCTACTCTTTGCTATTGATATTTGCATTGATGGTTCAAGAGCTGGTCTGCTTTTAGTTATGCACTCAACAAATATTGAGTGCCCGTAATATGTACAGCACTATGCTAGTGCTTATGGAGACAAAATACTCCCTAAACCCCTTATAATATGGTTGCGAGAACAGGTTACACACGTTGGAACCCAATAAGAGATACTGTGCAATTGGGGCGATTCGGTGGCACAGGCAGAAGGTGCCATAGACACTGAGGAGAGTGTCACAGTGGACTGGTCTGTGCCACCAAAGAAGGGACAAAATGTGGATAAGAAAGGATGGCATTTTGGAAGTTATGCATGAAGGTCCAATGTTACTTCAAGCATCTATCTTCAATGTGTGTTTATTTTGCGTGTATTTATGTTCCAGGCATAGATTAGGCCACTCTTGCTAGGAAATATACATCTTCATCCCAGAATGTTTACTAAATTGCCTTTTTTTCTAGAGTTGACATCTACTTCATTAAGATTATTTTTCATTCAGCATTTATTGAATATTCATCAAGTGTTATTGATATGCCAGTATGCCTAGTGACAAGAATATTTTGGGAGCACTAGTACTCATGAGCCACCTTTTATGTAATAAGCCACCTTTTCAAGTTTTTACTCCAAAAAGTGTGTGTCCATTTTTCTTCATACTGTCTTAAGTGTCTACATTTTTTTTTTCTGATGATTGTAAACCTGTTACAAATAACAACATAGCTAACCAGCTTTTGACCATATTGATTTAGGAGGGAATGAGAAAAGACTTGAATACTACAGTGATGGAGGCCACCTGACTTCACATTTTTTAAAAAAATTAATGAGAAATATGATGCGAGTGGAAAAGTTTTTAATGCCTCTATCGTAATTTCAATAATTTTATGCTCTTTATTTTAAAAATAATCCTGGAGATAAAAATGTGACATGTTTTCATACTAAAGACCTATCAACAGTGCAAACAAATAATACTGTGAATACAGGTTTCCCAGAATTAAAAAGTGATGTTTAGAGCTATCTTGGTAGTAAAAAATAAAAGACTTGACTGAAGGACTCAACCCTCCCATACCTAACACAAAATTTACCAAGACTTAAAAATGTGCTACAACTTATAGACAGCCTCTCTCCTCTCTCCGTCACTACCCTCCTGGCAACACCCTCTTCTTTTCCTTCCCTCCCCTGTGCCTTCCTCTTATCTGTACCCCCTTCCACTGAGCATTCACACACAACATGATATAGGAATTGTTTTTCTTGTTAAATGAAACCACTATACAGATTCCTATTATTTTGCAGAACATCTGGTTTGCAAATGAAAAGATCTCAGGGGCACAACAGCACGAGTGAACAATTCTGAAGAAGCTTTTAACAAAACTTGAAATTGCTTATCCAAAAAAAAAAATCGTCCCCTGTTCCTGCTGTTCTGTAGCACACAATCTCTTCACTCACAGGGGAGGTGACTTTAACAAGGAAGAGAGCTTTATCCTGGCTCTCCTATTTGGGCCTTTTAGTTTTCGTTCCGTTCCTATCCACTTCTCCCATCCCTAAGACAGGGGAGTTTGATTAAAACATAACATGGATGGAAAGAATTAGCCAGGAAACTAGGAGAAAATAAATTCCAGAGTTTAATTTTCTGGCAGTTATTTTTGTTTTCGATCAAGTTCAAATAACTTGAAAGAGGAAAAAAAAACCCATATATTTAATATATATTGGCCAGCACAGCACAGCCATGAAAATAAAATTGTCAGGGGAATTCCTTGCCTATCCTAGTGTCTAGATTTAAAGCACCTCCATAACACAAACTGAAGGGGAATTCAATTAAGAAAACCCGTTGGCTTCTTATTGACTTTAGTTAAGAAAAGAAACTGGGAGAAAGTGTATTAAAATAGGTCTAACTGCTTAGTATGCTTTCATTTAGGCTTATGACAATCAAAAATGAGAGAATTTAATTTTTTTACAATTAAGCTCTGGTTTTGAGTAGATTGTGGGTTATCACACCGTGCATTTTTTTTTAATGTACACCTTACTCAAACACACCCCAAAATGCAGGCTTGCAAGTCTGTGCATTGTAAAGCAGGAGCACCACAGGTCAATTGGGGGAAAAAATATTTAAGGTTGTGAATTTAATTTTGTTCTAGGATTTTCATTTTCATTTATGGCACCCGTTGTGTTTGAGACCATGGACCAATTTATGGATTAGTTTTAAACCCCCAGTCTGTCACACTCAATGAACAATTCTAAGTTGGAGAGAATCCATATGAAAGGATTAGAATGTGCCACAGTGGAGCTTACACATGACTGTTTCAACTAAATATTGCCCAGCTGCCTCTCCTGCAGTAATTTTTTTTTTTTTTTTTTGCTACTTAGTTAAATTGCTAGTGTCTCTAATTTCACACATTGTCAGAGCTTTTTTTATTTTTTTATTTTTAATTTCGTCTTAAAGCTGACATGATGTGATGTAGGAAGACAGTAAATATACTGCAACAATAAATGTATGTGATGTTTCATTTATTGAAGATGGGGTGTGATAAACTGTAGGACGAGGAGACTAAGAAGAGAAGTCAATATTGAGTAGAATGTGCATCTTTCAAATAAGAGTGCTGGGCCCTTCTTTGGATACCTTGTTTGACTGTACTCATAAAATAGCCAGAGAGTGACTGTTAAGACCGTACACACTTACTGGGTTTTCAAGAAGATGGGATTGTTTTTTCTTGGCCATATAAAATAAATATACAATAAATTTGCTCTCTTTGTAATTAAAATTAAAATAAGAGACAGTAGCTCAGCTAGGCCTTTTAAATGTCTATATAACCCAACACCACCATAAGTCCAGCTCAATTTTTTGTGACCTGTTTTTCTCATAAGCTAGCTCAAAGGTTTTTTTTTTTTTTTTTAGGCAGCAGCAAGATGAAGTTTTAAAAAGGCTTTGTTAGGGCAATTAGACTTTCTCATTTTTCAAGCTGATTGCAGCATTTATCAGTTATATTGAAATTTTACTATTTGCATTTTGCCTCTACACTTAGAATGTTACCCAACAATATGGTAACCGCACAAGTTGATTCACAGGGCATGTTTGCACATTTCTCCGGTTTTCTGATTAAGATACCCTAATAAATCCTGCCTCACAGAGTTGCACTCACTTCTGAGCCGGGGTGTCTGGTTTCTGCATGAAGTCATAATGCAATTATGAAGGAGAATTAGATTCTGTCATAGTGGTCTCCTGCAGGGAGCACAAAGTTACTTCTAAAGAATATTTTCTTAATTCTTTACTTGAAACTAACCTCTGTTCAAGTAGCATTCCAGATGCTCTTAGAGAAATGGAGTCAGTGACTCCCCAGACACACCGTCAATCTTGCTCTGAACTTTGTAGCCAGCCTGTGTTTCTGCTGCAGTCTCCTACCCCATTGCTGATCATGGTTTTGCCATTTCCAGCTGCAGTAATCGTGTGTTTGACTTGAACATGTGTTTGCTGTTAACCGTTTCAGAATGTGTTTTTTCTTCTCAACATCCCCCTTTCCTCCCTTTTTGGGTGCAATTGATGGATTTCCCACCCCCAGAACGGGGAAGCAAGATGCACTGTGGATTTTCCTTCATTTATTTTCTAGTACCCACCTAGGAGCAGACGCCTAGCTTTACTTGGTTTAATTTCGTCTTAAAGCTGACATGATGTTGTGACGTAGGAAGACAGTAAATTGGGGTCATTGGTTAATGCTCAGATATTATTTTTGATGACTCTAACCCTTAGGTTTTACTCCACCCCCCGCCCTTCTTTCACTTGTACTTAATTATTTACCTGGTGAAAATAAAGCATATGCCGGGCGCGGTGGCTCACGCCTATAATCCTAGCACTTTGGGAGGCCAAGGCGGGTGAATCACCTGAGGTCGGTAGTTGGAGGACCAGCCTGACCAACATGGAGAAACCCCGTCTCTACTAAAAATACAAAATTAGCCAGGCGTGGTGGCGCATGCCTGTAATCCCAGCTACTTGGGAGGCTAAGGCAGGAGAATCGCTTGAACGCAGGAGCCGGAGGTTGCGATGAGCCGAGATCACGCCATTGCACTCTAGCCTGGGCAACAAGAGCGAAACTCCATCTCAAAAAAAAAAAAGAAAAAAAAAAAGAAAGCATATTAGAAGAGCTACTACAAAAATAATGAGCCAGAGTGTTGATTACTTTTTTGTAATTTTGGAAACGAGCCAATGCCTATCTATAAAATGTATTAACATCATATACATGTTTCTGTACAAATGGGCATTTGATTCTGCCCCTCAAATTTAAAGTACCTAATGCTGCACTTGGATGTTTCAACTAAGGAAATGTGTCATGTGTGTCGGGAGAATCTGTGACAGAGTGTGTTTCAACTGTACAGTGTTCTATATTGTTTTTTACTGCTGTTTTATGCACACAGACTTGACTTGTAAGTATTTTGTTCTTACACGGTATATTGTATGTTTCTCTTTCCTTCATCTATTCTTCAGAAACTAAGCTATCAGTAATATTAAGCTGCATTGGCCTTTCAGACTTCTGGTTAATTCTGGCTCCTTAGAAGGGATCTAATTTTTGATGGTATAGGATCCTGAGGAAGGCATGCCAACTGAAGGGGAACGCCAGTGTGAATTCATGTGTCATACTGATAAATCAGAAGCACCAGGCTCATTTGCACCCCCCAGAAAAGTTTCATATGAAGTTCCAGTGCATTTAAACATTGCCGGTGTTGAATCAGAAAGTCTTTTGGAGTCTCCACAGCTCATGAAAGCAATTACCAGCTAAGTAGCTGCATTCTGCAAAAGGACAGTGAACTACTTGCTTGCAGTTTAACCCAGAATCCTACTTCAGCCACCACCATTTGACTAGAGATGACTAGCTTGTGTCTCAGTATCACCATTTCTTTTCGCCAGCGGTGAATCGTAGAAGGAACGTGCCTGGGTGAGGTTGACTAGAAGAGTGAGAAAATGACTCTGGAAAAAGAATGTCACCCTGCCTTTTGTTAGATATTTATTCCACTTCCCCTGTAGCCAAAAATAAAAAGAAAATTCCTTGAGCTCCTTGGAGGAATTTCTTGTGAACAGGAGCAAGTACAGCAAGCCTGGCTTAGAAGCCTGGTAGAAGAAGGAGAAAACTTGAACAGCATCAGAAATAGAAGAAGAAAGAGACAAAACACGTTTCCTTCCACAGCAAGTTCATCTAGCAATGGGGGAAAAAAAAACTGCACTCTCTCCTAATCCAGCCATGAAAGCAGGACTCCCAGCCCCTCAGAACGGTGAACATGGTTCTGAATTGTGAGTGAAAGGATGGCTGGATACTTAAATTTTTGGAATGTCATATGATTAGAAGTGGCATTTGGCAGATTGTGTGAACTTGGATGTTTTCATGAAAGGCTTCTGCTCTTGGATTTTAACATTAAGAGCTTTAGAGTGAAGAATGGTTGTGTGTGTGTGTGTGTGTGTGTGTGTGTGTGTGTGTGTGTGTGTCTAGAAATTAATCTGTGAAAACCTTGAACATGTTCATTGCCATGGCCTCCCGGTTAATTGTGCTGCAATAATACACTGGATGGAAAACTTAAACCTGTCTATTCATCTACAGGCATCTGAGCATAAGCAGTAAG
This sequence comes from Macaca nemestrina, assembly GCF_043159975.1. Taxonomy (NCBI): domain Eukaryota; kingdom Metazoa; phylum Chordata; class Mammalia; order Primates; family Cercopithecidae; genus Macaca; species Macaca nemestrina. Next base: position 115,046,807 of record NC_092136.1, on the reverse strand, counting down.
AGGAACCTAAAAGTGTGATTGATTCAATGATGCCTAACTGGCAGTCAAGAAGCCCAAGTGCCCGGGTGGGTTGGGTTAAAACAAAGGCAATGTTTGAATGTTATGAATCCATTGTTTAACCAGCCTTTCGACTGAGCTTTTCTGTCGCAGTCCTGAGCCTTGATGCGTTAAGAGCCATCTACCAGCCACTGAGTTTGCACTGGTGTTTCTCATCACTTTGCATGTCCACCTGACTATTGACTAGCAAATATATGTGTCCTGGCAAGACCCCCAGAACCAAAGAATTTACTGTTTTCCTCACTGGCTCGCAGCTTTGAGCTCAAGGCATGTCTTAAAACAGTGCAACTCACTTCAAATGCTTTTTGCTTTTCATTTATTATTGCTTGTCACGCGATGTTCTTTGAAAGCTTGCTCATATATTATCTGTTCCATTTTTTTCCATTTTCCCTTTTTTTGCATGCCGTTCCTCCTGTTTCTTCCCTTCCTCCAATCCTCTGTTCCCGTCTGTAGACACAACGGCGACGACAGAACCAGCAGTTCACGGTTGGTATCACATTACTGTTTATCTACTTTCTCAGCGCTGCTGAGAGGCAAGGCAAGCCTGGGAAAAAGAGAAATGTAGTCTTCAAGGGAAATCATGGTTCAAGTAGACTGACCTCATAAATATACTATAATTTTTTAAGGTTTGAAAAGATGTTGAGTCTTGTCATTTCTGTTGTGAGTTCAGTAGCCAATGGATGCAATCTGAGATGAGACCTTCTCCCCACTGGGTGGCTGGAATTTGTAGGAGTTTCATTTGCACAGAGTCCTCCTTACTTACAAAACTCCACCAAACCTTGAAATACATGGGGCTTCAAACAAACGAGTATTTGCAGGAAAACAGTAACATCTGAATTAAAGGCTCAGTTGCTGTGCTTATATTATATATAGGCCATAGTCCCAAGTAAACCTTGAAGAGGAGTCATTTGTGTCACTTAGTAAAGTTGAGACGGAAGGGTAGACCAGGGAGGAAGATTCCTGTTTAAAATCGTGAGCTTATGATGAGGAAGGTCATTGCTCTTCTTTAGAAAGGTCGTGACTTTAATTATGTCGCTAATCATATTTACCCCAGTACCCCTCACTGGTTCACTCCTAATCTCTATGCTTTCATATAACTTTATTCTCACATTTGGCAGAAAACTCCTCCAAACCAAGAATGATACCATATGTCGATTTTATCAGCATTAAATGGGACTTTAAATAAGTTAGTGGTGTGTGTGTGGCTTGCAGGTAAAATAGTAATACGTTTTTAACCACAGAGTGATAAAAACTGAGTGAGTAAAGCTCAGGAGGGGCATCAGGAAATATGATCTCTTTTTCCCCATCTCACCAATGACTTACTGGATTGGAATAAGTCCATTAACTTTTCTCTCTCTCTCCAATCAGAAAATGAGAATCATGTTTCATCTGTATATTACTTTATTACTTAGCTCAAATCTAACCCTGACAAGATTGTGCTTAGAAAAGATATGTTAGTTTAAAACTGGGCTGAATTTTAATAATTGAATCCAAGGAATTCTTTGGTAAAGGGCCTACTTTAATCGCTTTGCCTGTTGTTGTACAGGGTGGAAATCTATCATTTAAATGACAAGAGGTGATCAGCCAACCCTGCCATGTTAATTCAACTTTTAGAGAAACATTTCCTGGCACACACTGACTCACTTAGAGTCCTACATTTGATAACTCACCAGTTGGAAAATCTCTAAGCTCTGTAGGAGCTGTTCTTAAAGGTCAGGCCTTGATGCTTGGCAGGTCACCCCATCTTTTGACTTTCCTATGACGAATTCTGAGAAAGAAAAACAAGCGTAGGTGCTGAGCAATATATCCCTCCTCACCGCATTCCTATTTCTTTCTGCCCTTTCTGGTCGTTGGCGCAAAGGGACAAGTTCATAAAATAACTTAAAGGGGCCAGGTACGCTGACAGTCATGAGAAATCAATTAGGTATAAAACTTCCACTTTCTAAGGTAATGCCCCATAGTGCTTGCTACATCGCAGGCATTGCACTCCATTAAGCTCAGTTATTTGTAGGTTTCATCATTAATTGAGCACCTCCTGACTTTTATCGATTATTCTCAAAGGGTTATTTTAATGTAGTTAGAGAGATTTTATTCTATTCTTTTTAAGATACTTTAAGTTTTGAGCTTACTATAATTAACTACAAGATAAAATGCAAGCTCGTCCAACCCACAGCCCATGGGCCACATGCGGCCCAGGACGGCTTTGAATGCGGCCCAACACAAATTCATAAACTTTCTTAAAACAGTATGAGATTTTTTTGTGATTTTTTTTTTTTTTTTTAGTTCATCAGCTATCATTGTTAGTGTATTTAATGTGTGGCCCAAGACAATTCTTCTTCCAATGTGGTCCAGGGAAGTCAAAAGACTGGACACCCCTGATGTAATGTAACCATATGATTCCTAAATTCTATGAGATCCTTGAAGAAATATTGATCATTTGTCTCCTGAAGCTCCAGAATTCTATTTTCTAGGTCCCTTCAATAAAATTCATGTTCTTACGTGACTCTAGTGGATGTAGGTCTCAGAGTTGCATAGGCTATTCGAAGTAGGAAATTTGTCCCCTTATCTGAAAAATAAGAAGTTAACTTACAGGCTGATCCTGATTTTAGAGTACTAGTTTTAATGAGGTCTTTCCCTGGAGAGAGAGAGAAAGGGAAGGTGATCTCTTTTTGTGGCGTAAGGAAGAGACACTTGGAATGGGACTATAATTATAGCATTTCTGTGGCAGGTAATAGAGATGTTTGTGTACTGTGAGAAGCAACTGCCTTCCTATTCATTTGGGGACAATGTTCAAGTTAGTGATACCTCAGTAAGATGTTATTGACTAGCAGTGCATGAAGAATATACCTAGAGCCAAGGGATTTATTGTATTTTATGTATATACTTTGAATTTGACTTCTTAACGGCAGAGGGATAGAAAAGTGATAGATAATCTAGGCTGATCCCTGTATAATATACTTATAAATACATTCTTTACCTTGTCCAAAATCCTTGTGGCATCTTGACAAAGGGCTCCAGCCACTATTTTAAACAGCATACTCTTTAACCCACAGCAAGGAAGCTGTAATGAAAGCCAGATAGTATCTAAAATTTTACTTGATGTGGGGGAAGAACTTCCAGGTCAGTTGTCAGGATAGAAAAGGTAATAGAATATGGTGGAAATTACAGAGCAGCATCTGAGATTTCCAAAGAGATGAGGATACAGAACTGATTTTATTCTAGTGAATTGTAGCTGAAAACACAACTTCTTCATTACAGCAACCATTTGACTTAGATTCATTTGAGAATAATCTTGAGATGTTTGTTATGGTGATCTGGGCCTAGAAATGTTGAATGGTTTGATAACTTAGCAACTTAAATGACAAGACATTAGGTCAATCAGCTATGACCATCTTATTTGGTCTTTAAAGTTTTCCTACTGGATTTCCTTCTATATTTCTGTGTTGTTATCATAAAAAGGAAAAGAAAACGTAATTTTTAAAGCTTTCCCTTTGAAGACTCATTAAAATATTTTATTCAAGCTTGTGTTGCTAGAGTATGTATGAAGTTTATACCAATTGTTGATGTATGTTGACCATTTGTTCTTACCAATATCTGACTGGAATAAGCATGTATTGGAAGGTTAGAAGTGCATGGGCATGATTCAAAATCAAGTGGATTTTCTCCAAAAAGAAAACCAAACGACAATTAGCCACAATGTGCTTTTAAGGATTTAATTGATAGTAAAGATAAACGTGAGTGTTAAGAATGGGATTTTTAGACTAGGCTGACACAAGGGATCTTCTTTGAATAAGGATCTTGAGCATTTGTGTTTTTGGAGCTCATCCTTAAGGCCTGGACAGGAAGAATCCTGTGTTATGTGTGCATGTTGAGCAATGCGAAAACCACTCTGCCAAATCCTGATACCACATGGTCTGAGAAATGCATGAGTGATTTAACGCACGGATGGTGTAGTCATTATGTTATTGATGTGTGGGTGCGTGTGATGGTTTTTGTTTGTTCATATGTGGGCGCTTTTGTGTCTTGTGCCTTGTTCCTTCTGCCCTGTGTGTCCCCTCTCCCTTTCCCCACCCTCCTCCCCCACGTGAGGGGTCAGGTGACAGCATGCCCATGGTCTGGAATAGTGCTTGTGCTTTTGCGGCACTGCAGTCAGCTGGCTTCCTCTGGGTTTGAGGTCTCTCTCTCTCTCTCTCTCTCTCTCTGTCTCTTTCTCTCTCTCTCTCTCTCTCTTTCTCTCTGTGCCCCTTCTCTCCCCTCTCCATTTTATTATTTTCAAGTCTACCTGTCCTCTTGCTTTTTCACCTCTTAATACAGTAGAGGCTGATGATCTCATGAATTTTAATATCCCCAATGAGTTTTTAAATCGTTCTTAATTCAGTATATAATTGTGGCAAGATGCAAACTGGAAACCCCTCTGAAGAATAATTTTTCATTTTCAGTTTTGGTTTCAGAATGTTTGGCCTATGTAGCTACATGCTTAGACCCTACGAGCCCTGCCCTTAGGAGACTGCCCCCGTAGCTCTTCCTTTTCCCGACTCATTTATAAATAATGTAAACCATGGTCAAATTCTAAAAGCACGTAAAATTTTCCTATTATACTTTATATCCAGTTGTGGGGAAGTTCTTAAGCCCATTTTAAAGAAACATAGCCAGCAGTGCGCATTACTACAACCGCTATGTCCACCATCTGTGTATGTGCCTCTATGTACATCTCTCTGTATGAGCACATAACAATGGCATTCAAAGGCTGTCATTCAGTCACGGGACTCTGCAGACATTGTATGTTCTACACAAGAGCAAAGCTCAAGAGGTTTACGAATGGCTGCAGGACCTGAAGATTGTGTTTCAGCCTTGATATGCAGTTTGGAAACAATGTGCTACTGTCTAACGGCGTGAACCAAATTTCTGCTAATGGGAAGAAGGGAAAACTCTCCACAAAAGCTGACAAAGCAGGAAGAACAGGATGACTGAGTTTTTAGATTAAAACTACTGGGGGCGTCTGAACTCATGGCTGGTGGTGGAAGTAACAGTTTCCATAATATGGCCAAGTGATCAGATGTATGCTGCTTAGGTAAGAGAGACACCATCGCCTACTTTGTTTTTCACAATGGGAATGGTACTAGGGCCAGTGGGCTGTTTTCGTTTTCTGGAGGTTTTATTCGATCATTCGATTTTAAAATTTTCTGAAGAAAAATGATTCCCTGAAAACCTGAGCCCATAAGCATGTAAATTGTATTTGACCTTGAATTGATTTAAGTATCTCTAGAATTTCTTATTGTTTCCAATTTTTTGAGGTTTTCCTTACCCTGGTTTAAAATTGCCACATCATATCTCTTTTCGAAGCCAGCAATTACTGTTGAAAAGGAAGAATCACAACTGCAAAAGCATTACCTGAGAGGGCTAAGGGTATGTTATAGCACATTGTAGCACCATAAAAAAGTGAAATACACGTCAATGCAGAAGAGATGGCTATCATGCATATATTAAATTACCATGTTTGCATCCTTAGGACTTTATTAATTGCTCAAAAATAATCCCATATGGACAAAAAGTAAACTTTCATTTGTTTAACAAAGTTTAAAGACATATGTTGAATACATTTTAATTAACAGTGACTAGAAAGGGGCTTTAATAGATGATATGAAAGTTTCAAGAGAATACACAAGAAGTAATTTCCTACTTATTGTTAAAGAGTGGAGTCTCCTTTTGAAGAATGTTCTCTGCTTCATAAAATACGTCTTTGTCTTTTTCTTTGAGAAAATGAAAAGTGTATAATTTTTAGCATGAAAGAAAAATACCTAAGCCAAATCAGTTTTAGGAGATAAATTTTACTTGTACACCCCACTTGTACACCCAGTGCTTCAGTAAACTCTTCTTAATTAATTATATTTATTCAGAAATTATCCAGCTATGGCAGAGTATTGTAGATTCATACAATATAATGGTGCTACAAAAACAAATTTAACGCCACTACGCTAAATGGCTTCCTGCTTTAGAACATAATCCGAGCAGTAGATTCCAGATAACTTGATTTATTTTAAAGTTTATGCCATTAAAAATGACAGTTTCTGCTTTAATGAGGTGTATATCAACTGTCTGTTGCTTTTAATGGAAACCTTTGCATATCAATGATATTTCATAAACATACTTGTCTTTTTGTTTTTATTAATTAGCTTTCTAATGCCCTCCCCAAGGAAGTAAGCCTTCAGCAGTAAAGCTGCCTACTTGAAACATCCTTGTTTAATGGGGTTCAGTGGGCACCAAGCACGTATGTAGGACACTTTGATATTTGTTGGGCCAGGTAGAAGTGAGAGATTAGCCTTCTGAGAACTGCAAATTTATAATTAACTACAAAGAAGTACTTTATGTTGCCCATTTATAACAGTTATTTCAATAATTGTATTCATTCGTCTTTATACAATGTACAAGCCAATTAGAAATAGGGATACTATCAGCCAATCAGATTTCAGAACAAATGGATAGCATCCCTACTCAGTTGCCTCTATAATTGATTGCATTGCTCACTGCTTTCCCTTTAGTTGCCTAAATCTATAGTCTGGGAATACCTGTGGGCTCAAAATATTCCCATTTTTACTCAGCACCTGCCGTTGAGTATTAGCACCCAAGGGTCATGATGGAAGGGTCTTCTTCCTCAAGGGCTGATGGTGTGACAGCCTCCTTTTAAGAATCGACCTGGCTATCAATGTTCGTTTGGCTTCTTTATAAAGCACCTTACAAAATGCAGGCTTCAGTGATCATTTGCACATGACTGTTTTGGTTCATTTGAGCCTTTAAAAATACTGATCAGTTTGACATTACTTGTTTCGAAAGCATTTGTTTTGGTTGCTTTTTTGCTCTGATTGGGCCTTATTCCCGAATCATTAATTCAACAAATACTCACTGAGAATACACTTTGTGGGGTGGCTGTAGCAAAAGGGAAGGATGCAAAAATAAACACAACCTGCTTCTCCAAAGACCTTGCAGTTTATTAGGTCCACAGACATCTTTAAATAAGGGACAGATTTGACTAGAGAAGTATGAGCAAACTGCTGTGCAACTTAGAGGACCTAGGCAGTCAGTCACACCGGAGTTTGAGCAGAACAGCAAAGAACAAGTAAAGCCGTCTTGAATGCCCAACCTTCTGTGTTATTAAATAAACTTCATTAAAGGATCAGCTCACAAATAAAGCAAAAGGAAATGGAAACCATCTCCTATCTGAGCCTCCCATTGTTTATCTACTTCCTTCTTCACTCCTTTTAATTCAAATCAAAGCTAGCTGAGAAGTATCTCAGCTGGCCATCATTGGAATTGACTCGGATACAGGCATTTCAAGCCCCCATTTGATTGCCTCCTGACCTAACTGCTTTTTCAGCTTTGAGGGTTTTATTTTTCAGGAATACCATTGATTTATGAAATTCTCTTTTTTAAAAAAATCATTTTGCAAATCAGATTTTCTGATGAAGGCATAACCTGCAATCTGCAGTTAGCAGATGCTGTACCATTTTGAAATATGTGATCCAAGATCATCGTAAATTGGTAATGAACTGTGTTTGTCAGTATTGGCAGCGGATTTCAATTTACAGTAAAATGTGAAATAAAACGTACATACATCAGTATGTAACATCTAAATACGTTTGTATTTAAGAGATATCAGAACATCGACAGCTAACAATCAGGCTTTATTGATTTTCTTTTTCTTTTTGCATGCTGTTATGAATGAGTGATTTTAAGCATTCACCTTCATGTTTCATGTCCTTTGAACAGTGGAGACTGAGGAATCTTTCTGCCTCGATTGTTTTAATAACAAAATTACATAATTGAAGAAATGTACTTATGGATTAATACATTCACGCTATCAAAAACATAGATAGCAAGAGATTTGGCTCATGTTTTTAAAGAAATTCATCCTCAGTTCTTAAGTGTTTTGTTTATGTCCCTCGAGGAATGAAAAGAAAAACGATTTGTTTTTACTTGTAAGGCCTTACTCAGTTGCCCAATTCCGCAGAAGAACTGGACAGTGAGGACCTCTCAGGTAAGGGCTAGTCATTAGGTAAGGCACTGCAGCGTCCAACCTGTGGGTGCTCTATCCACTTCTACAAAATGGCCATTTGGTTTGCTGAGCAATCAATGTGGATTTCGAGACTAACAAAAAACCAAATTTTTATCAATACTGTCTTCCTCCCTGGTCACCCACCCACCTGTTTTCTCTGTGGTAGCGATATTTATATTTCAGAATGGGAACAATTTAATTAATGCAAGAGAGGACAAGTTACCTTTGGGATTGTACTAAAGCCACTCTGTTCAGTGGCTTCAAATAATGTTTATGTCCTAGATATATAATGTGTAGGGAGAAATTTTGTTGCATTACAAAGCAATTTAAGGATGTTGGATTATGTGACAAGATCTTTTTTTAAAAAAAACAAGCAACTCATTGCCTGCCTGCTTCTGTGGAGGGGACTAGAATAGCCATGTTGTAGTTATCTTCAAAGTCAGGGGTGGGGAAGGGTAGGGGGGAGCGGGCAGCAATTGTTTGGTCACACACCACGATGTAAACTAATTATCCACCTCAGACCTCTTTCACAGCACACTGAGCTCTTGCAAAAGTAGGTTTCATGCTTGATTCCAGGATTTAGGTGTTACTAATCCAGAATAAGAAGCATATCCTACAACGGAGGGAGGGAAGGAGGAGATTTAAAGTGGTCAGAGCTAAACAATTATGTGAGCCTCCATGATGTTGTAGGACTTAACTGCCAATCAGCTATAGCTTAAACCTTTCCATCCGTCACTTAATAAGTTAGTAAGCAAGCCCCTTCTTGTTGTTGCAGTGGAGAAATTAAGTCATAGGACCGTAGACATTTACTCAAGCCTATTGGAAAGAAAGATTCCTGAGGCGCTTTTACTGAAGTTCCCTTTAATAGTTGGCTGGTGAGGTGCAGTCCTTAACTGTAAGTCTAACCCCAGTGAGAGAATAAGATAGTACTACTCAATTTTTCAAAGTGCCATAGATTTATTGCCAACTACGTGCTTCTGACAAACCTCAGGGATATCTTCACTTCGCTGTTATGTAGCCTGTAGTTTGAGTTTAGCTGTTGGATTTATTTTTCTACAGACTGGAAGCTCCAGGAGGTCATGCTGGTTTTGTTCACTGCTGTACGCCTGTCATGTACTAAGTACCCAATTGACACTTACTGGGTGAATGAATGAATTTCCAAATTCCAATGCATAGATAAATAAAGACAGCTGGCCCATCGAGAGAGCGTTTCACTTTTGCCACTTCTTTGTGGTGTAGTTGGAGAAGCTGCAAAAACATTTGCCTAGTGTTCTTTTAAAATAAGGGTGGATAAGTCCTTCTCACCACTTAACATGTGATGCTGGAAGTAAGCAGTTTCTGCTTGCATTTCTGGTGATAGACAGCCTCAGTTCTGATTGACTGTAAAGAAAACAACTCTCTTAGACACAGTAGCCCTGGCAATTGGATCTTCTCAAAGATCCTAAGAAAGCTGTAGGGTGTGTTGGCCCTGATTCCTCTTTGGCACAATAGCCAGACAAGGATCACTCAGATATGCAAAAGTCATTTTTCTCCTCTTTAGGAAAATGTGACTGAAGCAGCCATCCACCCGTTCCACCAGCACCATCAATTAGGAATACTCTGGGCCTCAGCACTGCGCCATGTCAGATGGGTCCCTGCTGCAGTTCTATCAATCACCCAAGTCAGGAGCATTAAACCAACAACTGTTTGTGTTCATAATAATTCGGTTAAATTAATAATTATGTTATCCCCTCCCCCACTCCCTCCAGGAACGCTGCAGTCATATATTGCTCAGGAGCCGTAAGTCATGTAGAACACTGATGAACTATCAGGCTGGGCCGGGCTGCCTTTGCATCTGGTTTGATGAACTAATCAAAAACTGATTAGCACCTTTGTTCAAAGGAGATGCTGATTAATCAATTACTATTGATTGTGAGCTTGGCTTCACTCAGCAGCCAAGAGACATCTGAAGGGAAAAAAAACAACCAATAAAAATTGAGCAGCTGTCATAGTGTTTAAATTTATTAAAACAAAATACATTATTTTTATGAAGCTGTCTTGAAATGGGTCACTGAAGGGGAGCATATTGATTGAGAAAGGATGAACTTCTCAAATTTCTGTAGCCTAGAGACTGAAGTCAATTATAATACAAGACAAACAGGTTAACACCCATCTTAAACAGTCCATCAATAAATTAGAGTAGGTGTTGCACATTTAATGCTAAACTGTGGTAATGAATAATATCATCATCCATTCCCTGCTGCATCAGGGTAGAAATTTCATCCTTTCCATATTATGGATAAATGTTATGTACTCAATTTCCATCCAAATAATGATGGTCTCTCTTCCTTTTGTCCCCTTTGCCCCGACCTCCCCCACACACCAGTGCTACCTTCGTTAATGACAATTTCATAAGCAACATATGGTATATGGTGCTCCATTCTCACCCAGCAAAGCAAGTTGCCCAGCTGATCCTCCTCTTTAATCTGCATAAAGAAATTATGCTCGTGGGTAATTCAGTGATTTAATTATTGGCAGGCCTGGGGAGCTTATCCAGTTCTACTTTGAACCCTTTCATTTACTTTTTGGGTGTTAACTTTATTGATGATGGATCCATAAGAGTTTTGAATTGTTTTATCAATTACATCTGCTGTTTCCTGGTGACAGCTGGTGGTGATTGCCACCCATGTGGAATAGAATAGCTTTAAGCATATTTATCCTTCTATTTTATTTTAAAACTTTTTCAAAATGTCTCCAACTGCCTCTCTCCCTTCCGCAGTGGAGGGGCCTTGGGGAACTGTTTAGCGGAGTGAGGTGGTGAATATACAGTGTGCCAGAAAATGGCCTTCCAGCACAGTTCAAGAAGTCCATCAGTCTTCTGCTTTGGAAGCAAAGGCACTGACAAGAAATTCCAGAGCTGTCATGATTCCTCAAAACATGTTTTCAGCTCTTGCCCTACAAACAAGAAAGTGATCTGGAAAACTCCTGCAACATCTCCCTCACGATCCAAAAAAAAAAAGCATGGGCCTCAGAGGGCAATTCTAAATGGCTTTGCTAACCCTCATCAGGTGTTAGTAGGAATCTAGTTGAACCAACTGCAGTCCCCTAAATGGATTATACAAGAAATATGACTTCAAAACATAGCCTACATTTAGCTGGGCACGGTGACTCACACCTGTAATCCCAGCACTTTGGGAGGCTGAGGCGGGTGGATCACTTGAGGTCAGGAGTTCAGCCTGGCCAACCTGGCGAAACCCCAGCTCTACTAAAAACACAAAAATTAGCCAGGCACGGTGGCATGCACCTGTAGTCCCAGCTACTTGGGGGTGGGGGTGTTGACTCGGGAGAATTGCTTGAACAAGGAGGCGGAGGTTGTAGTAAGCCGAGATGAGGCCACTGCACTCCAGCCTGGGCAACAGAAAGAGACTCCATCTCAAAAACAACAACAACAACAACAAAATCTACATTTTGATAATAGGAGCACTTAAAGGTCTTTTGATTTAGATTATCAGTCCTGGGGGTGGGGATATATGGCCTTCCAGTTACTAGGAGTGTCTTAAGTCCTGGCTAAACTTGCTTGAAATGTGTGTGAGAAACTGTCAGTAGCTGTACCATTTAGGGGAAACTCTTTCCTAACCCCCACATAAAGAGTGGCCCAGATTTGGCAAACAGGCTATTTTATTCCCTTGGTAGAGTAATGACAACAGTCATGATAATAAAATACTAAAAACCAGATGGGCTACATAGATACATTTAAGTTATGGCCCATAAATCTAAAGTGTGGCATGATATGGCTTGTATCTGTATCTTACTTTGTAACTTAGAAAGCTCTTTCGCACACTTTACTTCGTTTGATCTTTATTCATTCAACAAAATTATTTGAGCTCCGTGCGCTGGGCTCTGGGCTGGGCACCAGGGATGCAGCAGTGAACAAGACCAACAGGAGCTGGAGCTGCCGTGGCTTCCAGGAGCCAGGGCCCCTGCTCTCCTACGGCGACACACTACTAAGGGAGACAGACTCAAAACACAAGTTAATCTTGGACAGTGACAAATGCTGTGAAACAATAAAACTAGATAAAGTGGAAGTGAGGGCTGGGCTGGAAGAAGGTGGAGGCCGGTTTAGAAAAGTTCGCCAGGGAAGACCTTTGGGACAGAAAGACCCAGATAGATGAGAATGAGGCAGTTATAGAAGATTTTCATAAAAATCTCATGAGACTGTTAAGGAAGGGCTCTTAGTCTCCATTTATAAATGAGGAAACTGGGGCCCAAACGGTTAAACGGTTTGCTTAGGAGATGGTGAGAAGTGAAGCATGGGTCTTCCTGGCTCTGGAGGAAATAGAGGAGTTTGGTTTGCAGGGGCCGCCCTTCCCCCTGTGAAATCCACAGCTTGCTGTGTGCTGGGGCCTTTGGTAATCCTCTTGACCCCTTTTGAATTCAGTGTGGGCATCCGGGAAATGAGGGAAAAGTCAGGCTCTCTACAGCCCATCAGGCATAGAGCAATGTGCTGACTAACCTGGGAAGATTTTTTTTCCCAGCATCAAATCAAGCTCTTTCTCCTTAAAGATAGACCTAAACTCTGCTCTGGTACCTCAGTGCTATTGTCCCACTGATTCCCCTAAATTATGGGATCACTTAGGGTGACCCTAAGTGCCATGGGAAAGTGATGGCTGGAAAAGGTTAAACCATGTCAATTCCCTTTTAAAATTCAGTTTCATACAAGGCAGTAGACTGAAGAAATCACATTGGGTCCACGCCAGCTCACCCGTGACTTCCCCACGATGTGTTTGAACTGCATCCTGCTGCTGATCTTCCCCATAATCCAACATGCTCCTGTTTCCACCATGGGAAGGGAGGAGACCATCCAATGGGAACTTTTCCTCCAAAGTTAAAAAGTTGGCAGGCCACGGTGCAAAGTGCGAATTCTAGTTCTACAGGTTGGACACTGCTTTGGGGTGACTTCACCATATTCATTAATCCATCCTCCTCACACCCCCAAATGCCTGAGGTCCACTGAAGCATCTTTCTCCAGAGAGAGATTCTAGTGGGAAATGTATGTTTGGAAATACTTGACAATTGTCCTCTTTATCAGGCGTATATTCCTTTAAGGGAAACTCTGGTGTCATCCTCAGTGCCTTCCTGTTGCTTAAAGTGGAAAAGACGATCACATTTCTAAATCTGTGCTATCATGAGATGAACAGAGTGGACTCAAGCATGACTTTTGGTGTCTCTGGTGATGCTAAATGCCTTGGGAGAAATCTTGCATCCTGTTGCATCAAGTTATTTCCCCTCACGGTTAAATTAACTAAATCAAGGAATTTGAGAGGGGAAAAAAATCAACAAGAAAAATCCCAAAACACTTGTTTTCATATTTAGCTGACAATAGTATTTAATATCCTGATACTCAAATGGTATACACCTGAATCGCAACTTGAATCAGATGGCCTTCAGCTGCCAGGCCCACAGCCTTGACCTTCATAAAGGACAGCTAGGCCATTAGTTACACAGTTTGTCAATTCTGTATAAATGAAAAGAAAGAACTTGGTGACTTCAACTCAGTAAGTGTTTATTGGGCATCTTACCATGTGTGGGTAATGCTGAGTATGCAGTACCATGCTTACCCCTAACCAACTGGTAATTATTTGCCTTGGGTCGGTGATAAGAACTGGAAAAGCCCTCCTTAGGCTCTAATACAGGAGATTTGAATTTGGCAAACATTGAGTCCCTATGATATGCCAAGCCCTGAGCCAGATAGGCACTTCCATTTTCAGGAAAACAGTGGCCACTCAAAGTGACCCTGTGAAGTACGTAATTGTACTCAGTGGCTCAGAGTGCCTCATTGACCTGCCTGAAGTCACAGAGAAAAGTAACGAATCTCAAGTTCTGTCCCAGAAATGACAGCAAGTCCAGTGCTCTTTCCAGTGGGCCATGCAGGAGATGAGCTCCTAGCTCGATCCCTGTTCAGGCCTGTTTCTGGAAAGCAATGTAGCCAGTGATAGTCTAAGAGAGCCCTGAGTCCTGATCACTGAGTAGTGACAAGGTACAGCCAAAGTCGGTGTGCAGTACTTCTAATTTAAATGAACACATACTGAGCTCTGGGTGGCACAATGAGGATGATCACTGCAGTTTTCCTTTAAGTAGCTTAACATAGCTCCTTCGAAACGTTAGTCTAGATGCAGTTACATTGCTAGAATTGAATGCAGCTGACGTGTAGTATTAGCTGCCTGGGATGCTATATGGGCGTCTTCATGATTTTCTTGCTTTACGTTTATTCCTTCTCGTCCACTTTCTAAGACAGAAAAGAAAGGTTATGCTGCATAAAGGCTAGTGTGCTCCAATATATATTAACATCTTAATGGGAAAGCTGTGCATGTACTGTATACATTTACTACTCTCTGACAAGAGGGAATTAAATGTCAGAAGGATTTGTAGCATCTATAATTGAATTGGTGCTGAGAAAAGCAAATCTTAAAGAAGAATAACATATTAGGATTAGCAAATAATGTGGCATTTTGTCAGCGCATGCCATTCAGTTTGTTCCCCTTCAGTAATAAAGTTGTGCTTTTTAAAATGCACACTTATTTTTGTTGCCATGGACGGGAGCTACAATAGATGATGAGAATGGGTAGCTACATTTTTCAGATGGTGCCAGGTTTTCTTGAGTGTAATTTTTTTTTAGGTCAGATTATAGTTTTGCTTCAGATTTGGGAAATCCATTACCAGGCTTTTTCTTTCTTCCTAGCAAGAAGTAACAAATGACATCATAGTCAGTAAGCTCTCTCTGAGATAGACTAATCCCTACAACCCTAGGAATCTGGAGGCAGCATTTCCATTACAAACACCGGTTCTGAGAGTTTTTAATTAAACTGACTTGCCCAGCAAGATCCCCGCCCAGGAAAGAAGCTAAAACTGAGCCTTGTAACAGAACTGTTGCAAAACGTCAGCAACAATTCTTTTCCTCCAGTCATCCACGGATGGGGGAAGCACAGAACGCTGAGCATCCCAACTGTCGCTAAATAGAAGTAGGAGAACTAATATTAGAACCTCCCCATGGCTTAAATGTTAAAGATGAGAGAGAAGGTAGTTTATGACCTATGAAAAGAGTTAAAGTGTGCGTTTAAGCACCATGTTGCTAAATGTGCCTTACAGTCTGAGCCAGGGATGTTGGAGATGTGAGGGGGACCCAGTGCAGTGTGGCTGTCATGCCTCATGCTGCATACTTTATTGTGTATCACTGTGTCACCCTTCACTCCTCCTCAGAAAGCTTGGTGTCCTTTTGGCAAAAAGACTGACCTTGGACTCTATAGCCGAGGGCTTCAGGGTGGGCAGGCAGCAGTTGCAGTGAAGGTTCCGCTCAGTGAGTCCTTCTGCCAAAGTCCCTATTTGCCAGGAGCTTGTCTAGGATGTACTAGCCACTCTCCAGTTATCCATGGATCCCTGCTTTGGCAGCAGAGCCTTCTAGGCTTATCACAGATCCATGATTATGGCATTTGCATGGCGGTTTATGCTACACATCTCATGCCAGGTGGTAAAGTAGCCATAGAAACCAGGATCTCTTGCAGAGCCCTGTTTAATACAGGCAGCATGGCTGCCAGAGTGCTGCGTTTAAGACGACTCTGGCAAGGAGGTTGAGGAGTGAAGGCAAGTAGAGAAAGAAAAGTCTCCTAGAAGGAGGGGGAAGGAGACTGAAGTTTCACTAGCAGTCACCTTTCTTGTCAGGCCCTAGGGAACTACTGCCTTTAGAACTTCCCCCTTCATATTGCCCATGAGGAGTGGATCGGGCCAGGTCAACTGGCCCAAGGTAAAGAAATCTGAGCAGTTTGGGGCATCACTCTTGGGAGTTTCTTTGAAAATTTTCTGTCCCACAATTTCTAAGATGCTAAAGCGAGCCCAGGGTTGTTGAAGCTGTGACCCAAGCAGTAGTGGCCAACTTAACATTCTGCAAGCAGCTTGTAAACTCTCACCTGGAGCCAAGTTGTTTCAGCTTTTTGCCAAAAGAAAAGCTAACTCACGAATACTAAACAGCTCAGGATTTATCTGTGACACTTAGAGCCATGGAAGTGACTGCAGGATGGGACAGGACAGGCAGGGAGGGTTGTATCACAACTGCGAGCTGTCAGGAACACCTCTCTGGAACTGCCGCCTGCCCACCCTGAAGCCCCCGGCTACACAGAGTCCAAGGTCAGTCTCTTTGCCAAAAGGACACCAAGCTTTCTACCTCTGAGGAGTGAAGGGTGACAGAGTGATACACAATAACGTTTACAGGGTTCATCTGCAAGTCAGAATCATTCAACGACTAGGCCTCATTCACCTGAGGTCACATGTGAAATGATTTGGATGAGATTCTTAACTCCAGTTGAACTGTGTTATGTAATCATGCTTGGTTCTTTGAGGCTGGAATGACCTTTATGCTGTAACCATTCACCAAGCAAAAATATGGCTTTACTTTTCAGGATGATGAGGCAGAACTTAGGCCCAGAAACACCTGTTACTAGTAAGAGAACACTTGTAGCCTCTTAGGGAACAAGAAAACGTGACTTTCTAAACCAAAGTGATATCCATATGCCTGAGCATCAGGTGTGTTTAAAAGTGCTTTCCACTCCCACATTTATTTTTCAATTGACAAGCTGGGGGCAGCTGTAGAATCTGCCTCTGGTTTCCTTGCCCACCCGATTCAGAAAATGAGCCGGGAATCTGAAGAGGATGTCCCCAGGAAAGCCAGCACTTCGTGGGACCTGAATGACGGGGTCTGCACCCTACAGGACCAGGATCTGTGGCTCATGGGGAAACCCATAGCTTTGCCACTAAGAAGTCATTTATCATGGAATTGGTCAGAGTCCTTGCCTTGGGAATGGAAGGAAAGGTCAAGCAGCTGACAGACTTTGTCGGAGCCATGCTTCTCTTAGTGCTCAGTATTTCCTTATGTTTCTGGTTTTCGTGCGACTCCAGTAGCCCAGTGCCCTCCTGGGCGGCATCTTGCAGGGCTGCTTCATGTCATGAGTGCAGCACAGCCCGCAGGTGCAGGCAGCTCACCCCGGCCCTGCTGCCTTGAGCCAATCCATAGCATTATGAACACTCACCCACCCTCCCCACACATGGAAATGAAAGAACGGACTGAGATGACTCCAGAAACAGCTCTGCTTTTCATAGGGAAGGCCAAGACAGAGGCACTCAGTGAACAGGCACAACTCTATTAACACCTCCCACGTAAACCCAGGAGGTGGGAGTGGGGTTGGGAAGAGGCGTGAGGCGCTTGTAACCGGCAGTGTTCCCTGTAAATTAAACATCAGTTACCTTCTGTGTCCATCTGCAGTAATTGAAGGCAGGAGAAATGTCTTGGTGATTAACTGGTGGTAGTAAACTTTCTGATCAAAGTGAGTATCAGAAGATAGCTGGAGAGATTACCCTTATAAATAAGTATCTGTAAAATATGCATGTCCTTGAGGGTGGGGAAGGTAACTAGAAGATCTAAGGTTCTAGTTTAATTTGGGCAAAGTGCAGGGAAAAATAGCAACACTGAGCATATTTAGCTCAAAGTTCATGGAGGGCAAAGGTCAAGTAAGGAGTTTTGGCTCAAGAAATTAATCTCACAGATACATACCTTGTGAAATCTTTTTGTTTGGGGGAGGTTTTTGTTTTTCTTTGTCACAGAGCCTCTCTCTCTGTCTCCCCCCTCCCCCCTCCTCCCTCAGGCTTCCAGAATATCCCTTTGTCTAGGCATCTCCGGAGAGGAGGTGGTTTATTAAGAGTGGACAAGAGTGCCTTCCCCTAAATGGGTTAGAACTGTCCTGGACAGCTTCTCGAAGCTTCTCTCTGTTCTCAGTCTTCCTAGAACCTCTCTTCACCTCTTGCCTCTTGTGCCTAACCTTCCCCGTCCTCAATGTCTAGTCTCACTTCAATTTTAAGACATACAGAGTTCGTCGAAAGACATAAATTTTATTTTATTTTATTTTATTTATTTATTTTTTTTTGTTGAGACAGAGTCTCGCTTTGTCGCCCAGCCTGGAGTGCAGTGGCCGGATCTCAGCTCACTGCAAGCTCCGCCTCCCGGGTTCACGCCATTCTCCTGCCTCAGCCTCCCGAGTAGCTGGGACTACAGACGCCCGCCACCTCGCCCGGCTAGGTTTTTGTATTTTTTAGTAGAGACGGGGTTTCACCGTGTTAGCCAGGATGGTCTTGATCTCCTGACCTTGTGATCCGCCCGTCTCGGCCTCCCAAAGTGCTGGGATTACAGGCTTGAGCCACCGCGCCCGGCCGAAAGACATAAATTTTAATAGGTCTGAGGCTCATGGCCATTGGAGATGAGTTAATTCTCATTCTCACAAAATTCCCTGTTTTGACAGCTCCCTAAGGAAAACACAACTTGCTGGCTTTTCTGTTACTCTTTTGCATGTGTGCAGTCGGAGTGAACATCTCCAGTGTGTCAAGCGCCCTCCTCCAGCAGACACCCCGTGTCCAGCAGCACCCTACGGGGAATGCTCCCCTTCAACGAGCTCTGTCGTTTCTAAAAAGGAAAAAAAAGAAAAAAGAAAAAAAAAAAAACAACGAAAAAAAACCAACTTCCCTTGGCTGAGTTCTGCCTTGTTGAAATGACTTTCAAGACAATGGGGGCTGTAGCATCTGCGGTCGGCAACACTTTTGGCTGAGGAGGGAGATTCCTCTCCACCACGTTTCAAGTTGAGCTTATTAGACACGTTGCTGGAGGGGCTCGCTCAGCTCGGAGCGGGCTAATTGGCTGCAGTGCACTGCCTCCAACCCAGCTCCCTTCTCCAATTAAACTCCCATCATCCTGTTGTCCTAGGCGACCTGCTGCTGCCTCTGATTTGGCATTTCTGTTTGGGTTTGGGTTTTGGTTTTTCTGTAGTC
Organism: Macaca nemestrina; assembly: GCF_043159975.1. Taxonomy (NCBI): domain Eukaryota; kingdom Metazoa; phylum Chordata; class Mammalia; order Primates; family Cercopithecidae; genus Macaca; species Macaca nemestrina. The sequence continues at coordinate 115,027,858 of NC_092136.1, read as the reverse complement.
CTTTCAGAGATAACTTAATGAAACACTTTAAATACTCCATTTTAAAATTTAAACTCTTTTAATTAAAGCACTTTTCATGGAACCCTCAGTCACGAGTTATTTCCCCACATCCTTCAGTACTTAATCTCAGAGCAGAATTGGAAATATCGATAGAAAGTGTAAATCATGCCCTCCTGCCGAAAGCGTTGTATCAGGTTTCGGCTCAAAAGAGCACCATTACCTTTAGCTGTCACGGATCTGTACACTTGATCGATAAACTTCAAATATTATTAGAGGTGGAGGCTTCAGAGATTTGCTCTGTTCTTTGGAGAGAGACAGAGATAAATCTTTCTTAAAAATTGACTTGAATTTGCACTCTCAGTCTTCCTGGTGAAATGCATTTCTCTTAGGCGTCCAGCAACTGCAAGGGGGACAGATTTATAGGCCATGTGCTTCTTGTACTGAAAGATTCAAATGGTAAATCCTTCACATATGACTTCACAAATCATGTAAAGTTAAAAGATTTTTACCGTTTCTGTTGCTGCTGTGCTTAAATTGTAAGGTACAGCTAGTAAATCATTTTAATGGAGGTGTCGTACTTGACTCAATAAAAAACAAGACAATGGTTTAGCTTCCACTCCAAAATGTTAATGTATTAATCAACAGGAGAATAATTGTTTTTTACTGCATTATAAATCTCGGATGCCATTAGGATTTCAGCAAGGGGTGATGTAGCCACATTCCTAAATTAAAATTGTTTACACTACCATACATCCATTCTGCATCGCCATAGCTCATTCTGGGTTCATTTTGGAGTTGTTCCCCAGCCAAACATGTCGTTCCTCAGTCGGAAGAAGACATCCTGAGGGAGTGATGCTTATAAAGGAAAATTAATTGCATTGCAAGGTGTTAAATAAATAAAATAAAAACCGTCGGTGGCAATGGACAATTATTCCTTGCTGTCTCTTTTGAAATAGGTTTTTAGGTTTTAAATTGAGGCTTACTCCCTCGTACATCCTAAATGTAGCAAGCCTGTCATTTGTCTTTAGTCTTATAATCCTTGTTTTATCTCTAGGCAGCTGTGGCTTTTGAGCACCTTACTTTTCCTATGCATATCCCTGATCTATCAGGGAATAAAAGTCATTGGGCATCTGTAGAAAGATGCTTTATCTTCCTATTGCCTAAAGGTGTCATTCAGAGCACCCTCAAATAGTCAGGTCAGCCTCCTTAATTAGGCTCTGCAACTGGATACAGATCGAGTGGACGCCAAGACTAGTTCAGGGCCGGATAGACTATTTCTTCCTTCCCTGCCTCCCTAAGCTTGTTCCACATGCATTAACCCTCCTATGCTGCTTATCATGAAATTGCCTTGTGGGGAGAACGGATCAATTCAGCACTGGACAGGTCAGCCTGTTCCCTCAGTGTAACTTCAGTGTAACTTGATCCATCTCGCTTGTTCTCTCTGACTCCTCCATTAAAAAGAAGGTGACCCTCTGACCCTGGAGACAGTGTCGCCAGGGCTTCTGGTGCCTTGTAATAAACTCTACATCCCTATTCCTCTTCTGATTTCAACAGATTCCCGAGCAGGTGAAGAAGGGTCGATCAGGGCAGTGGATCATGCCGTGATCGGTGGCGTCGTGGCGGTGGTGGTGTTCGCCATGCTGTGCTTGCTCATCATTCTGGGGCGCTATTTTGCCAGACATAAAGGTAAGCAAGGCTTCAGCAGGCAGGAGCAGCGTGTCCCCACAGCTTCTGCCTTTAGGGACTTTACGCGGTTGTCCTTGATAGACAATTTGATATATGTGGCCACACGGCCTATCTGATTCCTGAAACTGGAAGAGAAAAAAAAAAAAAACAGAAATCTTAGCAGCCGCTGATTAGGACTCTGGGAGTTGATGAGTAGCACTCCTTGATTCGGATTTTCTCTAAATATAAAGCTCTGTAGAGTTGTTATTCCGCCATCCATAATTGGGGATAGATGAAAAATGATAGAGGCTGGTGTGCAAGATGTGGCATGAACCCCCAAAGGATAAACATGGAAAAACCACATCCACAACCTGTTTTCTGGGAGGCAGAGGATTTCCCCCTGTCCCCTGTCCCCAGACTCTGTGTAAGCTGGTCACAATGGCTCTGCCTTAGTTTGATGTGCCCAGGTTAAGGACAATTTTTTTGCCTTAAAAGCCGCATAAATATGTATTTTTAAAATTATCATTGCAATTGATTTAAATTGCCATTAATCATCACACTTATCAACTGTGCAGTCTGGATGGGCAATCATCTTTTCCAATGCCCCTCCTCTCTGCCCCATGCTGCTCTGATCCTCTTCTCCCCTCTTGGTAATTTATTCTTCCTTTTCTTTGTCCGCCCCTGTCTCTCTCAGTTATTTTTCTCAAGCACTGTGCAATGAGCTTACAAGGTTTTCTAGGTGCTTGCATACTGCTTGACTGTTGAACTTGGGTTTGCGGGAAGGTCCCTTGAGCGCAGCAGTGGAGGTCTAAGGTACATAAGCACCTTTAGGATACAGAGTGCCTGTCTCAAGCATAAAACAGTTTAGGACGATCAGAGCTGTCCATACTTCGCCCTCTGCCTGCACTCAGGAGGCAGTCTGTTTGGCCAAGAACTCCCAGCCTCTCGGTGGTGAGCTTGATAGAGACAGGAGGTAAGGCCAGAGAGCAGGGCAGCGTCTGAGCAGCAGCTGTGAAGGACCAGGGGAGGGGAACATGTGTGTCACTCTACAGCAAGAAAAAAGGATACCAAGAAGCGTTTGACCACTTGCTTTCTCAGATTTGTCACTTTGAAAACCTGAAAATATAGCAAATGTCTCAATCTTTTTAAATAGAAGACTCTTCAGGAATACAGTATGTAACGGGAGGAAGAGTATTTGATTATGGCAGGCAGTTTAAGTTCTACCTATATAGCATACTGAGGTGCAGTCTTTGTCGTTCTCCATGTAAACTGTTGGGATCTGGTGATAAGAGTGTCCCCAACTTTGTAACGTCTGTCTATTGTCATTATAAAGTGGCTGTGCCAATTAGCAAATCCATGAATCCGGGTCCAGGCTAGAGTTACATGATGAGAGAGACTCCCTTGCTCATTAAGACAGATCCGAAACCTTGATCCCAGCCATTATAATGTCAAATTCTTTCTCAATCTGGAACCTCACTCTGAAATGGAAGACATAGAAAAATCAAACATACTTGTGCAAGTTCAAGCACATTCTCACCTATGCAAGTTCAAGCACATTCTCACCTATGGGTAGGCAATCACGATTCATATAGACAGGGGACTGTGGTTCAAATAAATGAGTTGAGATGACAACAGAAGCATCATCAGGGCCCTAATTCATTTATTGGCTAATTGCTCTTCCTTGCTTTGGTCTTTAACCATGTACGTGCACGTATCTGGTCATTGGTCATTGGTGTTTACTGTTTATACATTAGTCAGCAGCTCTCCAGCTTTCTGCATTTTTAGCTCCCACTCACGTCTTCTTCTGCTGACATCCTCTGGTCATAATCACTGCTCTAATGTCTCATTTGCTGAATTATATCGCAGCGGTTCAGTTGGAGTGGTGCCTTTGGAACCCCCGGATCCCCATTTGTCTCACCCACCCCGCTCTCTTCTTCCAATTGTTTTTTCCCCTCTGCTGCCTGCACACCACTTCGGCTGATGATGGCCATAAAGCAAGTTGCCATCTCTGTACCACTTTACACAGAGGCCATCAGACAGTCACGGTGCTTTACCCCTTCATCTTTCAGGTACATACTTCACTCATGAAGCCAAAGGAGCCGATGACGCAGCAGACGCAGACACAGCTATAATCAATGCAGAAGGAGGACAGAACAACTCTGAAGAAAAGAAAGAGTACTTCATCTAGATCAGCCTTTTTGTTTCAATGAGGTGTCCAACTGGCCCTATTTAGATGATAAAGAGACAGTGATATTGGAACTTGCGAGAAATTCGTGTGTTTTTTCATGAATGGGTGGAAAGGTGTGAGACTGGGAAGGCTTGGGATTTGCTGTGTAAAAAAAAAAATGTTCTTTGGAAAGTACATTCTGCTGTTTGACACCTCTTTTTTTGTTTGTTTGTTTGTTTAATTTTTATTTCTTCCTACCAAGTCAAACTTGGATACTTGGATTTAGTTTCAGTAGATTGCAGAAAATTCTGTGCCTTGTTTTTTGTTTGTTGCGTTCCTTCCTTTTTTTTCCCCCTTTGTGCACATTTATTTCCTTCCCTCTCCCCCCAATTTTGGATTTTTTCCAAAATCTCCCATTTTGGAATTTGCCTGCTGGGATTCCTTAGACTCTTTTCCTTCCCTTTTCTGTTCTTGTTTTTACTTTCTTTTGTTTATTTTTGTGGTAACTGCTTTCTGTTCCAAATTCAGTTTCATAAAAGGAGAACCAGCACAGCTTAGATTTCATAGTTCAGAATTTAGTGTATCCATAATGCATTCTTCTCTGTTGTCGTAAAGATTTGGGTGAACAAACAATGAAAACTCTTTGCTGCTGCCCATGTTTCAAATACTTAGAGCAGTGAAGACTAGAAAATTAGACTGTGATTCAGAAAATGTTCTGTTTGCTGTGGAACTACATTACTGTACAGGGTTATCTGCAAGTGAGGTGTGTCACAATGAGATTGAATTTCACTGTCTTTAATTCTGTATCTGTAGACGGCTCAGTATAGATATCCCACGCTGTCCAGAAAGGTTTGGGGCGGAAAGGATTCCTCCTTTTTCCATGCCCTAAACAGACCTGACAGGTGAGGTCTGTTCCTTTTATATAAGTGGACAAATTTGAGTTGCCACAGGAGGGGAAGTAGGGAGGGGGGAAATATGGTTCTGCTCTGGTTGTTTCTGTTCCAAATGATTCCATCCACCTTTCCCAATCGGCCTTACTTCTCACTAATTTGTAGGAAAAAAGCAAGTCCATGTGTTGTGCGAATGACTGAATGGGACAGGGTTGATTTTTTTTTTTTTTTTTTTTTTCCTTTGTGCTTAGTTAGGAAGGCAGTAGGATGTGGCCTGCATGTACTGTATATTACAGATATTTGTCATGCTGGGATTTCCAACTCGAATCTGTGTGAAACTTTCATTCCTTCAGATTTGGCTTGACAAAGGCAGGAGGTACAAAAGAAGGGCCGGTATTGTTCTCACACTGGTCTGCTGTCGCTCTCAGTTCTCGATAGGTCAGAGCAGAGGTGGAAAAACAGCATGTACGGATTTTCAGTTACTTAATCAAAACTCAAATGTGAGTGTTTTTATCTTTTTACCTTTCATACACTAGCCTTGGCCTCTTTCCTCAGCCTTAAGAACCATCTGCCAAAAATTACCGATCCTCGCATGATGGCAGCCATAGTGCATAGCTACTAAAATCAGTGACCTTGAACATATCTTAGATGGGGAGCCTCGGGAAAAGGTAGAGGAGTCATGTTACCATTTACATGTTTTAAAGAAAGAAGTGTGGGGATTTTCACTGAAACGTCTAGGAAATCTAGAAGTAGTCCTGAAGGACAGAAACTAAACTCTTACCATATGTTTGGTAAGGCTCCAGACTCCAGATAACAGTCCCTATGGAAAGATGGCATCAAAACAGATAGATCTATATATATATATAAATATATATTCTATTACATTTTCAGTGAGTAATTTTGGATTTTGCAAGGTGCATTTTTACTATTGTTACATTATGTGGAAAACTTATGCTGATTTATTTAAGGGGGAAAAAGTGTCAACTCTTTGTTATTTGAAAACATGTTTATTTTTCTTGTCTTTATTTTAACCTTTGATAGAACCATTGCAATATGGGGGCCTTTTGGGAACGGACTGGTATGTAAAAGAAAATCCATTATCGAGCAGCATTTTATTTATCCCTCTCCTATCCCTAGGTACTTAACCAAGACAAAAAGCCACAATGAACATCCCTTTTTCAATGAATTTTATCATCTGCAGCTCTATTCCGAGCCCTTAGCACCCATTCCGACCATAGTATAATCATATCAAAGGGTGAGAATCATTTAGCATGTTGTTGAAAGGCTTTTTTCAGTTGTTCTTTTTAGAAAAAAAAACAAAAACAAAAACAAAAAAAAATCACACCATTGCTCACAGAATTGGCATCTCATTTTTGGGACCTCCCATCTTTCTGTTTTGAAAAGTGTACAGTAGTGCAGTGTTCCTGATGTAACTTTATGGCTTACAATGTTGACATGTCTCAGGTTCCTGTGTTTCGATTGGTGTTTTCTGTCTCAGGTAGATTGCAAAGTGTAGGCCCCACACATTGGAAAAAAATAATAATAAAACAAAGCAAAAACAGGAAATTATGGATTTTAGTTGTATATTGGTTTATGTATTTTTTTCTTAAGTATACAGTGCACTGTTTGAAATGTATTGTTGAGTATTACTTTGTACAGGTTGATCACTTTTTTTAGAGTGAAGAAAGAACAAACTTGTTTTTTGTGTTTTTTAAAGGAATATAAAATAATGAAGGATGTATAATTGATGCCAAATAAGCTTGTTCTTTAGTCACACCGACGTCTTATTTTTCCCTTTAGGCCAGTTCTGTTTTTAAGGTGTACATGGACAATGTTACAGTGTAAGAAACTCCATATCCATATGTTCCCATTCGCATTTTGTATTGGTTCATGTATACCATTTTTACAAAAAAAAAAAGAAAAAAAAGAAGTACTATAAAATATCTGTCTTCTTAATAAAAAAATTAATGTTACAAAGTGATCCTTTAATCTCTTTATGGACTTCTTATGGACGCCGAGTGAGAGAAGAGATGGGCCTCTGGTCCCAGCTTCCTCCTTAGGACCGTGTGCGGGGCCAGGAGCGCTGGCAGTAGATGCTAGGACATGCTGCCAGCTGGGTTGCTGGGGGCCGCACTCTCTTTCCTTCTCCGCTCATCCTTTCTGTCCTTGTTCTCTTCCCCACTCAGTGGACAGGTGAGCCGGGTGCTGTGCCGTGGCTGAGTCTGGGCTCCCACGTGGACTCAGCGATTTGTGCAGGTGTGCGAGCTGTGGTGGCGGGCCCGCCGGAACAGGCCGCTCCCGTGGATGTGTCTCCCGCACTCATCCCCTCTCTCACCGCCCCCCACCCTCACCAACTTCCCTGTGTTGGCTGCTCCACCTGTCTCTTACTTCGGGAGTTTGTGTCTTAACAATTCATTCTGCCTTCTTCATTTAAAGTTCTCTCTCCTTTCACAAAAGAAGACGTGAGCTGTGGAGGACTGGCTTGGCTGCCTGCAGAAGATTGTTCTCACTTGCTGTTTAGGTTGCTGAGACTTCCAGGCCTGGGTAGACAGTAGGATTTGCTCTGTTGTCATCGTCCTTGCCTTGCAGGCTGAAGTGAGCAATGACTTACACTTCATGGTGGCTGATCTTATAAATGCGCAGATAATGTCTGGCCAGGCCCAAAGTGCCCTTTTCCCATCACCCTCCAGCTGTGGTTGAGTTCCCCTTTTCTCCCTTGGCCATGTCATGGGGAAAGTTCCATAGGAAAAGCAAAGGTAAGCTCCAGAAAGGCTGAAGGCTGTGCATCTCCCCTTGGGCCACTTCCATCCTGGCCTGGTCTCTAAAAAAAAAAAAAAAAAAAAAACTCAGTTAATCAGATATGCAGTTACTGAGCACCTGCTGTATGTCCAGCATGGTGAGGGATGCAGAGAAGTATAAGGCGGTCTCTGGAAGCCAAGCGGAGTATCAGCTACATCACCTGAAAACATGAAGTGCCCCTGAGCTATGGGTGCCCCACCGAACACAGAGAAGCCCAGAGAGTGCTATGGGAATTTTCTGGAGAAGAGAAATCAGTGAAGGCTGGTGAGTCCCCAGACAGGTTCACGCAGGAGCTGGGACCCCAGCTGGATCTTAAAGGATGGTTTCGTGGAGAAGGAATGTGAGTCAAAAGTACAGAGGGCAAGAAGCCCAGCCAGCCTGCTGATGTGTATGGGGAGAAGAAAGAAATCAGTTCTGTGTGCGGGATGGGATGGCTCTTGTGGCTGTACTAAAAAGTCCAGGCAGAGGAGTCGAGACCTCAGTGACCTCTCCCAGCCTCTGCTGGAAGGCAAGGAGCAGTGGGGAGTACTCATTCATTGCATCTCTATAAAAAGACCCAGAGAGATAGAATAGAATAAGGATCAAAAGTGCACACTAGAGTGAGGCTGCCTGCATTCAGATCCCTGTCCCACCATGTAGCAGTGAAACCTCCAGTGAGTAGCCCAGCCTACCTGGCTTCGGTCTCCTGCTCTGCAAGGTGGACATCACCATAGCCTCGAAGGTTGTTGGGAAAGATCAGTGAGATATGCAGTCAGCGCTCAGCCAAAAAGGTGTCAGGCACACACTACGCGTTCATTACATGTCAGTCACAGGATAGAGGCAAATGGTGACTAAAAAGGCAGGGCTACGAAGAAGTGGTCACTACTCAGAGGGAGCTCTGCGGGCTCCTGTGCATATAGACACATCGTGCCCTTGCGAACCACGACTTAGAAGGTTTAATGACCCTTTTCTCTTCACCATTCATTAGCAGACTTATTCCAAGGCACGTGGCATGCAGTATGTGTAGTCTCCCCACCCCTCTCCCTCTTGTCTGCAGCATGAGGCTCCAGGTTTAGCTGTACCCTACAGAAAAGGGTCCCAGAAGTTCCTTGAGCTGAGGCAAACAGGAGGTGGTGATGACTGCTGCACATTTACCTTTCGAGCTCCACAGGGTATGCAAATGAAAAGGTGCTAGAAGCAGTCCCCGCTCAAAGGATCTTGATAAGTTGCCGGCTCCTTCATTTGAGAAGACTGTGTACGAGAGTGAAAATGGCCCTCGTTTCCTCCAGAGAGTCTTCACAAATGTTTTGGCCTGGCATTCTCCAAATACATCAACTGGAACCCTGAGGTGATATGCGGGTGTTAATTGGTGCAATCTTTCACTGTCCTCTGTCTACTTGAAATGTAATTCTTGTACCGCTGTGGACTTACTCCATGGAGAAATGCTCCTTTGATTCTGTCAACCAGAGCCTCAAAGAAACCATGCAGCCACCGTGCTACAGGTAGACAGACCCTGCTTAAGTGAGGGTATCTGTTTTATTATAAAATCATGCCCAAGATTAACACGCCATTTTGCCAGGATCCCAAATACCCAGCCCTTTGTCATGAAGAACTGGCAACCAAATTCCTTCAGGATGAAATCTGTATTCACAGCCAGACATGTATAGTTTTTGAACCACTTGGATGTCCTGGCCCCCTGTACAGGAGAAGAAAGAAGGGACTCTTGGCCGTCATCCATGACCTTGTGGGTCAATACCATATTAAAGTCCCTGGCAGGCATGCGGTAGTCACCCAGCAAGTATCAGATGATTAAAGGGAGAATAGTCCAGCACCGGGCTGCCTGAGCCTTACGTTACACTTAATCTGAATGGGCCACCGATGCTGTATTTCAAACCTTGATGTTTGCATGTTCATCCTTATTACAGGTAGCTTTCAGGTTGGCCTTGAAGAGCCAAGCCAGCCAGTCCTGAATTTAGACCTATTGGCCCCATCACTCTCAAGGACCCACTGGAACAATATCAGGGAATATCATTTTGGGTAATGGCCAAGCAAAGCCTTAGTATTGCTATCATATATTGTGAGGGGCCTTCAGAATGCAATATGGCATATTTTAAAAATGCAGACCATAGTCCTTGCCTTATTTGTGTTTATCTCAAAATGTTGAAATATGCCTCTAACAGGAACTGCAGGATTCAGTGTCCCCCCCAGCACTCTCACATCATTACACATGAGCATCCCTGAACTGAGACCTGAAAGCAAGAATCTTCTCTGTTTTCAAGTCTTCCAATCCTCAGCTTCCAGGCTCTTCAGTACACAGGAAACTTTGTTTTGTTTTTTATGTTTTTTTTTTTTATTTTTTCATTCCCAAATAAACATAAAATGTCTACTGCCCCTGGTGGTCAGTGCTGGGAAATACAACTCGAGCCTTGCCTGTTGAAATGCAGAATTAATTCCAACAAGGAACCTGACATTGTCTACTGCTTTTTCTCTCACATGCATGCACACCTACCTGCGCCTCCCATTTTACTCCCTCCTAATCCTTCAAAGTGTTGATCTGGGGAAAGTGAGAACCACTACTGAGGGGCAAATCAACCGGTTCTCTGGGCCCGGGACTTCAGCTGCCCTCCAGACATGCACAGGTTCACAGTCATATTTCAGACGTGACTGCCTCAAATCTTCCTTAAGTGCTATCTTCTCAGGTTAATTAATCACCAGGCTTAAACTTGCTGTTACCAGCAGGAAGTCCATCCTGAAGTCAGCAATGTTACAATTGCATCTTCTAATACTGTTTATCCTGCATTAGTGTTTACTTAGGGGGAAAATTGATCCGTAATTGATATTTCAGTCTTCCAGAACTGGTGTTGGAAAAGCCTAACGCAGGCCTTTAATAGCAAGCAAATATTTAAATCCCTTAATGGTTGCTGAATATTGAAATGTGTGACTTTATTACTCTTTTTGGTTTGTTTTCTCTGTAGTTGTGTATTTCATCGTTTAAACTTGCAACGGATGCTGGCAAGCTCAAGTCTAGCTAATCCACAAAAGCTGTTTGCCCAGACACAGCAGACCTGATTAAAAAGTATTGCTATGGAAGGGAATCTTCAGCGCTAATCAGTCTCTGTTAGCTAGTGACGAAATTACTATCCATCTCTCTCTCTCTCTCTTTCTCTCCCTCTCTCTAGGCCTGTTTTCTCTAACCTCCTCTCCCAGAATAAAGTGATGAGGGCAGCTATAGTGTTGCAATTAGGAACATGAATCTTTTATCGTTTGGACAAGGAAGGGAAAATGCCATTACTGTCAACTGAAATGTCCTACTTGGGTTTTTTGCTCCTACTTCCCTGCCAAAGCCCATTGCTGCTGCTGAAAGTGTATAACATTCACAGCTGTTCTTGATGACTTGATTCTTAACACAGCCAGAAATGTAGCCCGGGAGATGCTTAAGACAGTTTATGGAAAATAATAGATTTCCTTGCAGAGACACCAATGCATCGAGAAGGGCCTTGAGTCACGTTAGCCCCAGCCAAGATCACCAATTTTCTCTCTATCTGGCTTCAGTTACAAAGGCTATTGCTTAAAAAAAAAAAAAAAAAAAAAAAAAAAAAAAAAAAAATGCAGGCCCTTTTGAATTCTCTGTGTTTTCCTGGTTGGTTTCCATCAGCACCCACAAGTCTCTGGCTATGGCGCCCTTTGTCTCACCACCCACCTGCAGCAGCCGTAAGACCTGAAAAGAAGCCATGCCTACAGAAGTGGAAATAAAAGGATGCTACTGAGGGGAGAAGAAGAGCTCCCAGGAAAGCCACCCGATGAGAGCTGAGACTAGGTCTACCATCAGCTGGGTGCTCCAGAGACAGACGGCTATGTTGAAGGCCACCCCTACAGTCCTAGCACAAGGGCAGGGTCCTTCCCTCCCTGTGTGGCATCCCCGCGTGGCCATGAGGAATGTCAAGAAGTGGTGTAGTTAGTTCCTCTAGCCTCAACAGTGTGCCCTGATCACTCTCAGACCCAACCCTTAGTTAGGAACCTCTGGGATTGGCACTCCCTTTGGCAGGTAAAAGGGAGTGGCTTCCCAGTCACAAATATTGGGAAGGATGCAAGAATGAAACAGCAAACAGTGCCTCACAAGATTGCGCTTTCAGACTGTTTCTGCAAAAGCCTGTCAAAAGCCGTGTGTCTCTGCCCCACCGTGTCTCCCCAGTCGTGCCTGGAAGTAAAGGTTGGAAGATACGGGCTGGCAGGCAACGGCCAGATCTCTCTCCCTTTCACTCCAGTATCAGCCGCAGACACCCCCAGCAAGTGCCACCACTCCCCCACTGTTTTCATTCTTAGCTTCTCCTAAATGGAAACCATTAATCATACTAAATTGTGCAATGATTCCGCAATAGGGAGAATGCTGATGGCAAAAATCATTCTCCTTTGTTGTGCCAGGCAGGCAAAAGGCAGAAGTATTAGCTCGTTGCCCTGCCTGGCTCCTTGCAAATGCTGACCATGTGTTTGCCTACGCAGCTGCCTCTATGCACACAGCTTATTTTAGCACTGGTCTAAGGCATTCCAACTGTTGACAGAAAACAAGGCCACCTCTTCCTTAGTCCCAGGACTGCCAGGAAGACTGTAACTGCTGGTGCTCCCTCAAGTTTCTCCCATCTCAAGGTCCCCATATCAGAGGTAGGGGTGATACAGGACTCATGGGGAAAACCCGAGGTGGTCTCAGATGGGGTTAGCTGGTGGGGTAAGCCGTGCCCCCCATGCAGTTCTGCCAGCTGGATTGCAGAAGAAGCCAGGTGTGGGTACCAAGGAGGTTTTGTGCCTTTCAGAATTTGATGTCTGCTTCGCTTTCAACAAGCCTCTTTGTAAGCCACCCCTTCTGAATTAGAATCATTTTCCAAAAGCTCTTAAGCTATGATTAATGCCAGGGCTGTTTTTAACAATCATCCTGCCAGTCTTAAGCTGTAGTCATTTTCAATAATTTGGAGTGCTCAAAGGCAAGCCAGGAGTTTGTTGACAACAAAACCCGTAAGAGCACAGCCAGGCAGCCACAAAAGATGGAAAAGCAAAGGGACCATTTAGGTTTAGCTGGCTTTCTGCTCCCAGAGTTTCGCCACTAAAAGTTTGATTGAACACTCACGATGCATTAAGGATCCAACTGTGAACATGGCTCGGCAAGAGGGCTGCCAGGCTGGCTTTTGTGTGAACAAACAAGCAGCGTGTTTGGAGGGCTCCGGGTTTATTTATGGACATGTGTGGTTCATTCATGCCGTCCCCAAACCAGAGTGTCCTCGTTTGTCTTCCCTCTGCCAACATGGAAGACCAAGAAAGAAATGCAGTTGCTTTTCTTCAGGGCTGTTTACCTCCCGTGAATGCCGAGCAAGTCTCTGGCCACGATGCGGGAATCCTGCTCTGTAGATGGCCCCGGCCATTTCCCCAGCCATGTGTGTTCAACTAGCGTTCTCTTTTTAATCTTGGCAATTTCATGGTAGAGCATCCATCTGTTTGAAAAGCCCAAACCGAAGGAGGCTACCGTTTGAAATGTCCGTGATTGCAGATTTACTTAGACTCAGCTTCCGATAGCACTTATTTCTAGCTCATTACTTCCTCCGGAAGGAAAGGTCAGTTCTGGGTGATGGGAGTTTAACCCAATGAATTTGGTGTGATGGATAGATATTTGTGTCTCCATTCGACTCTGCCATCACACCAACTATTATGTAGGGTGTGTTGCCAGCCAGGGAGAACACAGATGCTTGAGTGTAGCTGGGAGCTTTTATTAGCTAACTTCCAATAAACTCCCTTCAACCATGAATCACAGCAGAGCCTCCACCCTGCGCTCCACGTGGCCTTAGCGGTATCTGTCACATCCCCTCTCTGTCTCTATTCACTTCAAACCCCTTTCTTCTGAGGCGGCATGAACAGATTTCTAGTGTTGGGCCTCTAGAGCTGTGTTTCTGTCTTGGTTAGAGGGACCTGAAAGGAAAATTGTAACCTATCCGGACTCTGTGTCCCTACACCCCTTAAATGTTTGCTGGGTTTCCCCAGCAACTTTTCAAGGGAATCTTTGGGACATCACCCCCCATAGCGTGGCACCCACTTTAGGATCCTGGGGCTTGGGGAAATGAAAAACTTCCTCCAAACCTACTTCTTCCTTTATATTCTATCTCAATTAATAGCATGATCAGTCTCCCAAACTGGAAACCTGGGTTGTTTGCCTCCAGTGGTTACCAATTCCTGCCCATTGCCCCCTAAATGCTTCTCAAACTTGACCCGAATGCATCATTTCCATGTCACTTACCTGGTCCAGGCCCTTTACCTTCAAACAAAGGAATGTGGCAGCCTCTGGACTGGCTTCCCCTCCTCCTCTCCCAGCTCCATCACCAATCCCTCCCTGGCCAGGAAACCACTCTTGGTTAACCTTTGACTGCAGACTAAATCCAAATCCTCACAATCTGCCATCAACTCAGTTTGGCCTTTCAGCGTCACCCTGCGATCCCCCGCTGCCCATGGCCCCTGGCCCCTACCCTATCCCACCTCTGTGCCTTTGAATATTCAGGGGATGTCCTCCGCCTTTTAACAATGTCTCTGCATCCTTCGGGTTGCTTCTCTGTGCTTTTTCAATTCCTCATGCTTACCTCAATTTGTGTCCTTATCACATATCTGAACTGTTTGTTTACCTTTCTGTCTCCCTCAATAAAAACAGTAAATTTCTTGAGAGTAGAGACTGTATCTGATCCAGCTGTGTATCTCCGAAGCCAAGTGCAGTATCTGGCCCTGTGCTCAATAAATTATTGAATAATAAGAGAGAGGTTTTTTTCATCCGTGGTTGGATGGGTCTTTCAAGTGTCTGTCTCTTTCCTAGAAATACCTTGGTAAGCCCTGGGTCTCCTTTTTCTTTCTAACCAGCAATTTTAAAGTTTTGAGAACTACCTCTGTATGCTTCATTGAATTTTTGTTTGGGTTTTGGTTTTTAAAATTTTGTTTCTTGCTCTGTCATCGTCAACATCATTTTTTCCCCACGTCTCCTTTCTCCTATCTCTCTAAGCTGTTTTCTCCATTAAGGTCAGAAAGCACAGTGCCTATGCCCTAGAAACATTTCAAGAGCCTGTGAACATATTTCAGAACTGGAAAGAAATATATATATATATATATGTGTGTGTGTATATATATATATATATATATATATATGAGCTCTAAAATCCATGGAAGGCAAGAACACTGTAAATGTATTAAATGTTTAATTAAATATCTACAAAACCATAACGTTGTCATGAGCAAACTGCAACCTAACGTAACTGATAAATAATCAGAAACTGTATTCAACGTGGGACTGTAATGTATGTGACATAGTGTGGAATGGAGCTTTCATAAAAAGAGGTTCTAGGGCCTGCGCGGGTTTCAAAACAGTCTCTTCTCTGTCTTCCTTCTTTTCTTTTCTTTTCCTCTCTCTCTCTGGCTCACTCTCTCTTCTCCGAATCTTGCACTCCAACTCTGAGCACATAGAGCAAGCTCTGGAGGGAGCCACCCCAGAAAAGAACCAGACCTGCCAGGCGGGCAAAGCAAACTGTCGCATGAACCATCAACGCCTCCTGGAAGGCCAGAATCTGACATATACACGTGGGAGTTCAGGATGGAAAGCTGATCTGCCCAAATACGCAGAGTGCACTTTCAGCTTTCATTAGTGACTGATTCTCCTGGGACCAGCAACGGCAATCTGTAGAGATATCTGACCTGCACACCCAGCTTCCAATGTGTACAGCAGATTGTCCGTGTGGACACCCTGGGCTGTGGAGGGCAGGTGACTTATCTTCCCGCCGCTGTTTTCCGGCTTTCGGGTTTTGTTTTGGTGTGTGTGGGAGGTGGCAGGCTGATGGTGATGAGCGCGGACTCCAGGAGCCAGTATTCATGAGTAGTGTTTCCAGCTGTGCCTCTGATTCAGCCGTGACCTTGGGCAAATCACTTCCTCCCTGGGCCCTGCTCTCCATCTGTAAAGAGCCCCAATCCCAGAGTGTTTCGAGTTATTTGTTTGTAAAGTACTTTGACATCTCAGATTCAAGGCACGGTAAAGAGCAAAAATACTGCTGTTGTTATAGTGCATTTAAAACCCTAAGGAAAATATGGGTTGCCCTCTCTTGAGTTGAAAATTAAAAAGCTGTAATCATTGACGACTAATTCCATTGTTGTTGCTTTATGATGTCCTCACCATCTTGGGATCATCCAATTTTTGCCCTTTTTTTTTTAATATAAAAAATAAATAAAGGCTCCTTGGTGAAGAATGGCTTTCATTTAGTAAATAATTTTGACTTGTGTAATTACTTCTGTGACTTTTCTTAACAACCTCGCTTCACTTGAAAAAAAAAGCCGCACCTGCACCCTTCCCCCACACCGCCGCCCACTGCAGCCTTCCATCCCTGGTGCTTCATAAAGTAATTGTGCAATTAGGAAGAAGTGGCTGGAGCATCGCGTTTCTCTATATTTTAAGTTGGGAGTCTGACTTTGACTCCCTGCTTGCTGGAGTGGGTGAGCCAGCCCGTTATTAAAAAAACAATTATGCTGTTAAAAAATCAGGAGCTTCACAAGTGAAGAGCATCGATTGGTGAGAGCTGGTCAGTTATCACCAGAAGGTCCTGACAACACACTAATAGGTTTTTCTGAAGATCCAATCAAATTTTCTAGGCAGAGGCTTGAGGTGTTCCACATGGGATAATGCTTGTCCTGGGCAGTATTGATTTCAGCGTGTGGCTCTCTCTTCTCTCCCCTCTTACTGGCTCCCACTCTTCCAACTCTTCTCCTGCTGCTACTTTTTTGGGTTTTTGTTTTTTTTTGGTAATAAAGACTTGAGCTTTGTATTCCATGTTAACAGTCTGATGGGGGAGGAGAGAGCCTCCCAAGTCTCATCTGCCCTTGACTTGGTGCCTCCCTGCACCATCTCCTTTGTTACTGTATCCCGAGAGTCAGATAGATATAGCATCACCTGCTCTGCTTCTCCCTGACCTTGTGGATTTCATTCTTGTAGCTGCTTCCAGCCCAGCCAGCAAACCCTCTTAGAAGAAATTCTGTTAAAAAGCCTGCTGGGAAGTAGGAAATGAAACGGCTTGAAGTTGTAGAGGTTTCTGGCATCCCCTACCCCACAAGTAAACAATTCCCTGGGGCGAGGAGAGGGTAGTGGTTTATGCACACTGTGTGTGTGTGTGTGATGTGGACGTGCATGCACACACGGTGGTAGGGACACAAGCCTACAAGATACGGCGGTACAGACTTAGGAACTGACTGGCTGTAGGATCAAAGGGGTGCATAGGGATGGATGGGGACAGGGATCCAGCCTACCGTCTAGCCAAGCTTTGTGTCCTGACATGGAGTTGCAACTTCTTGGAGGAAGGGATATCTTTTTTTTCTAATTCACACAAAGATGTCTGGACTATCAGTGCCTGGAGAGATGTGGTGGAGACTCAGAGCCTCCGGGATCTGGAGTAACTCTGCTGCTGTGCACTGATGTATCTGAGCCCTAGCCACTCCCCACAAACATCCCTGGACGAGACGAAAGTGTTAGCGATGTATTAGATGCAAAAGTAGTTTCGGTTTTTGCCCTTACTTTTTTTAAATGACAAAAACCACAATTACTTTTGAACCAACCTAATAAAACACTCCTTGTACCCATTCCGTGAATGTTAGTATTTTCATTGTCCTCAAGGATCCCGGGGCAGCTTTTCAGATCTACCAAGTTGACATTCCCTTTGCTCGCCCAACCTCTCTGTTGACTCATCTCACCCAAGGCTCTGCACATGGCCTGGATGGGATGCACCTGGCATGTCTTTGCTTGTCCCTCCCTTCTCCCTTGCTTCACCTCCCACACCTTTTGCAGATCAAAGGCTCTGTTATCAGCAGGCTGGGGTTCAAATCCCAGCTTCTTTACTTAATAAAAGTTGACTTTGGGCAAGTCTCTGAGTCTGCTTCTTCCTCTTTAAAATGTCCACCTCACGCCTTGCCGTGGGGCTCACGCCAGTTAAAATACTGTGCTGTACGCAAATGTTAGTTATAGATTCTCAAACTCTTAGGTTCCAGGAGTCTCACCTTGCCCCTGGGACTCCCTAAACCCCATAGGTAGCTCCTAACCAGATTCACACCAATTAGCACTTGGTTATATACTGACACGTTTTTCTCTCATTGTTTCAAGTGTGTGTTTTGTCTCCACAACCAGGCTGTTGGTACCTGGAGTAGCAGGTTCATATCTTACACTTGTCTTGGATTCCCCACAGCCCTCCAATATGCTGAGCACACAGTGGCTACTCGATAACTCCTTGACCTCCCTGGGTATTTATTGTGATACAATTTTTAGTCTGTAGCACTTCCCACCTAGGAAGAGACTTAAATGGAATCTGTAGCTTTGGTTTAGCTCATCCAATCACAGAACACAGCCTGCCAGATCTGCAGAGCACCCCAGAGCTCATCCCGTCCAACCCCTTCATTTTACAGACTTCGATTGCAGTCAGCCTCACAGAGGAGGACCAAATACCAGCCACCCGAGATGTTATGTTCCTGACCCGCACCAGAGCCAAGTTAACAGATGAAACGCTCCTCACCCTCTCCAGGCAGCATGCTGCAGGGAAGTCATTCTCAAAACATAGGCACGGGACCTGCCGCCTGGTGTCACCTAAGACTGCAGTAAAAATGCAGATTCTCAGGCCCCCTCACCCCTTCCCCCGCTTCTATTGAATGAAAACTAGGGCGAGGTCCAGCCATCTGCTTTTCCTCTGGTCCTCTGGGTGATTCTGCTGCCTGCTGTACTGTAAGAGCCACTGACTGCTCTGGGGAAAGAGTTCTGGACTTCAGCCAGCAGACCTGCGTCTGCGTCCAGGCTTCACTCCCAGTGTCAGTGTCTTCATTTGCAAAGCAGGAAACACAGCACTCACCTCACTGAGCTTTTGTGTGCCTTAGCTGGAATCGCACACTTGGCACACAGTAGGCACTTAAGAAATGTTAGCTGCTTTTGAATTGCCACTTGTCTTGGGTGAGTGGATGAATGGCTGATTGCAAGGCTGATTGGAGGACATGCAACTTTCATCACCTTCATCAGGAAAAACAAATCTATTAAGTGGCTAAATGCATGATACTCTGTTCTCTACACGGGGAGAAAAAAAAAAAAGGCATTCCATAAATCAGGTGTGACAAGGTAGAGTGCAAAGGCCAAAGATTTTGCAAATAGGAGGCTCGTGGTCCAAAGCCCACCTCCATCACCATGTGCTGGCTGCATGATCTTGATAGACTTACACTGGTATGTTCATTCATTCGACTGATATTCTGGGACTCCTACTATGTGCCAAGCAATAAGCCAGACATGGAGAACACACAAGAGAACACGTTGGTTAAAATCCTATGGCGGATCAAAAAATCCACCTGCTCCTCTGTAGGTCTCAGCCCCCTTGCAGCTGGGCAGAGTATGTGCCTCCTTTCTGTGCTGTACCTGCATTTTACCTATGCATACATGATTCTCCAATGTTTCTCTTGCCTTGCTGCAGCCACCAAAAACGCCAGTGTTCCATATGGTGCAGTCACAAGGTGCTGAAGCCTCCCCTGTCCTGGATCTCTGAGTGACAAGGTGGAGCAGAGGCCTTTGCTCAAACCCATGGGACACGTTACATGGGGGAGAAACATGATTTTTGGGATTTATGTTTCCACCACAGAGCCCAGTCTCTCCTGACCAACACAGACCCTGTCCTGATGGGGCTTGCATTCTGGTAAAACAAACAACATACACAGTTGAGCATTTCATTACAGTTGTAAGAGGTGCTATGAAGGAGGCATGGGTTACTGTGAAGGCATATATGAGTGAAGCCTTATCTAGGAGGTGGGGATGGGGGTGTTGGAGGTTGGCAGTTCAAGGAAGACTTCTCTGGAGAACTGTTAAGTTGAGACCTGAGGGATGAATACGAATTGTTCAGGTAAAACGGGAAGGAGAAGTCAGGTTCAAGGAGAAGAAAGAGCCTCTGTGAAGGCCTGGAAGTGGAAGGGTGTAGGATGTTGACGAACAGGCTGATAAGATAGGAGTGCCGAGAGTGAGCAGGGGTGAACAAGAAGTGGGCTAGAATCAGATTATGGAGGATTTTATGGGCCAGATTAAGGATTTGGGATTTTATCCTAAAACAAATGGCAAACTGGAAATTTCAAACAAGGCAGCAGCAGCAAGTCTGCTTTTCAAAAAGCTTTGAGCCTTACCTTCCTGATCTGTACAGGGGGCATAATAATATATACGCTTCAAAAAACTGTGAGAATGGGATAAAATAACCTCCGTTAAACATGGTGCTGAGCACACGGTTAACACTTAAAATGATCCAGCCCTTTCTCTTCATCTGGTTCCCTCCTGCTTAGAGCTCACATCTAGCACACGTTCTCTGGCATGCTCTCTTTCGGGGATGCTGCAATCAGCAGGAAGAAAGCCAAGATACCTTTGTAATGAAATAACGACAAACCTTTACTGAGCATTTACAGTATGACAGGTACAGTTGTAAGTATTAATTCAGCACAACCCTATGGGATAGATACTATTATTACCCATTTTACAGATGGGAAAACCCAAGCACAAGCTAAGGTATTTGCTCAGGACCACACAACTGGTAAATAGCAGGGTGGGGCTCACGCCTGTAATCCCAGCACGTCAGGAGGCCGAGGCAGGTGGATCACGAGGTCAGGAGATCGAGACCATCCTGGCTAACATGGTGAAACCCCATCTCTACTAAAAATACAAAAAATTAGCCGGGCGTGGTGGCGAGCGCCTGTAGTCCCAGCTACTCGGGAGGCTGAGGCAGGAGAATGGCATGAACCTGGGAGGCAGAACTTGCAGTGAGCCGAGATCCGGCCACTGCACTCCAGCCTGGGCGACAGAACAAGACTCCATCTCAAAAAAAAAAAAAAAAAAAAAAAAAAAAATAGCAGGGTGAGACTTAAACCCAGACACTCTGAGTCCAAAGTCCTCACTGTTAATCACTATCTTTCATTGTCTCTTGGAAGAAAATGAGATTTTAGGGAAACAAAGTGGTCAGAGGGAGCTGCTTCAGTCAGACCCGAGGAGTAGGAGGAAGAGATGGACCCAGCCACTGATGCTGAGCAGAACACCTGTGAGAGGCAGGGCGCACCCTCCATGCTCTCAGACCACCTGCCCATGAGAGGCAGAGGCTGGACCTCACAGCCAGCCCAGGGCACCGCCCAGTTTCCAGCCACCCTGAGCCAGGGAGTGATGCATGTTCTCTAAGTCACCTCTATCGGCCTCCAAGTCCCTTCTAGAGATGGGCCCTTCAGGGACAGCCCAAGGCACACCTCCCAGGTCACTGCTTGGGAAGACTCTGGGGGCCACAGCAAGGCCTTAGTGGGGGCAAAGAGGATGCCATCGAGCCTGATGTGTGTCCATGTCATTGAGCCTGAGGCATATGGTGTCAGGAGAGCCCCAGGGGAAGGCCAGCCTCACTGGGCTTTGAGGTAAACACACAGGATGGCCGCCCTGCCCTGTCACTCTCTGCAGTCAACCAGAAAGTCAGAAAACGTGCCCAGCGACCAGTGAAGCAGATGGCTGAGAATATCATGTGTATACAATATTTATGAAATGTGAGCTGAGCAGAGCTGTGGCTGAGACTCCCGTCCCAGGCAGAGTAATTCAGCCCTGTGTGATGAACAAGATTGTAATTGGGGTAGTTCCAATTTACTAACCATTTGCAAAAGATTACATACCTCTCACATATTATCCTCTCCTAATCTTACTTTAATGAACCTTACTCTATCTGGATGTATAATTTCAGGGCGGGGGGAAAAACAATTTCTAGCCTAGAAGGCAAAGCTGTAGCTAATACATTAACATCCAAATTAGAGAAAGGGAACGTAATTGTGAGATCTATAGCTAAAGTAATCTAAAGGCGCCCTCCCCTTCCATGCAGAAAAAGACAGATGTACAGTGGAGGCAGTTCTTGTTACTACCAGCGACTTTCCAGTAAGGGGTGAGGACTCTCCCTCCAAGACGGCAGCCTCACCGGGTAATGTTCACTTCGCTTCCAGAAGGGACTCCAGATGAGTGTGTTTCTCAGCTGAACTTCACTGGTGGAAATGAGCCATGCCTGCATTAGGAAGGAAGCGAGTCAGACTAGCAGCAGAACTTCCAGGCAGTAAGGGTTGTTGGTAAGCACACCTTCCCCCAGAGCCTAAGGCTAGGAGGGATCCTTAGGGGTGAGTTCATGAACCCATCTTTATCTCAGTTTCATCATTTGTAAAATGAGGCTGGAATAGAACAATAATGCTTCCCTATTCATGCGTTCATTTGGTGAATGGTTTTATTGAAACCCGCTTTGTGCCCAGCACTTTTCTAAGTGCTAGGGAGACAGAGGGTTTTTTGTTTTTTTTTTTTTTTAAAGAAGTTCTTGCACTCAGGAAGCTTACATTTTCACTGGGAAAGTAAAACAAATAAATAGGACAAGAGTAGGGTGTTTGCATCTGGAATACTTGTGACAGGCTCACACCTCTTCAAAACCAAGCGTGGCCCAGCTGATTTCCCAGGCAGTGGACCCGGGGCGTCCCTGGAACTCCTTTGCTGCCTCAGTCCTGAAGGGGAGTGCCCAGCGGTGAGCCATCCCCACTCTTCCACGGCTTCCCTCTGTGAGACACGGGCTACAATTGAAGCTTCCAGAAGGCAGCTGCTGCTCAGCTCCCATCCAGAATGAGGGTTGCAGATGGCAGAGGACCAGTGCTCAGGGCTCTGCTACCCAGAGTGCTGTCTCTGGCGGATGGAGGACAGCAGCCCTTCCTCCCCTGTACCTTGTGAACTCCGGGAGGAGGTCAGAGAATATAGTCAATGAAAGGCAGCACTCGCAATCCTGGAAATGTCCTTCCGGAACTCCTTCCTGATTCCCACCTGCAGTGCAGAGCAGGACTGCAGGAGAGAGATGCTCAACTGTGCTGCCCATTCCCTAGGACTCACCAAGTCCCCATCAGGGTGGATGGGGCAGGAAAAATAGCCAAAGCCCCTGCGTAAGGGGCCAGAACCTCAGCCATGTTAGAAGCACATACTGTGTGCCAGGAGAGGACTGCACCCCACCTGAACTTCACTGGCCATACCTTGTGGCCTGGGTCAGAGCTTCCCAGGACGGAGGCACAGAGGCTTTGTGGGTCTCACATGTGATCCTGTGACACCCCTCCATGTCCTAATCTCTGATCTCAGGAATAGCAGGGAAGGGTTATGGCCAGAGCCCTGGGCACCATCTCTTGGGAGCCCTCCCCAAGCATCCCCTTCTTGGCTTCCCTCCCCAGTCCCCCTTCCACTCTCACTTAATTGCCTCTCAGAATTGTTTGCCAGGGTGAGAGAGACTGATTGAATCCAGGAGCTCTGTTCTGATCTTGTCAATCAGACCTGCCCACCTGCCTGTGCACACACAAGCCTGCTCTCTCCCACACTCTGGCCCTTTGCTTGCTCTCTGGCCTCCACACTTTCTCTTAAATAAACACGCACAGACACCCGGACAGTAAGGCACAGTCTGTCCAGCTTGCCAGGAAGCCTAGAAAATTCACAACCATTTAAGCCCACATTGGAAGGAATGGGACACAGGGCTGGAGGCTTGGAGCTGCAGCTACTCTCTACTCTCTGCCACCTCAGGGAGCCAAGGGCATCCAGTTGCTAGTTCCCCAGGGCCAGCCAGAGAGAGTTTGAACTTGGTGAAAATATTCAAAAGCCTTTGTATTAATAAGTGCTACAGACTAAATGTTTGCCGCCCCACCCCAATTCATCATCGAAGTCGTAATCCCCAGTGTGATGGCATTGGAGATGGAGACTTTGGTGGGTAATTGAACTTGGATGGGGTCATGAGAATAGGGAACCCATGATGAGGTGGTGCCCTTATAAGAGGATAAAGGGAACGGAGCTCATTCTCTCGGTCCTGTGAGGGTACAGCAAGAAAGCAGCAGTCTCTAAACCAGGGCCCTCACCAACAACAAAATCTGCTATTGTCTTGATCTTGGACTTCTCAGCCTCTAGAACTGTCAGAAATAAATGTCTGTTGTTTAAGCCAGCTAGTCCATGGTGTTTGTTAAAGGAGCCCAAACTGACTAAGACAATAAGCCATAGAGCTGGACTGGGCCCCCTTCCAGACACTGGACTCTGCCTGGTAATTTGGCAGGCTCCCCAAGCAACCCCATCCCTTAACAGCGGGCCACGGTTTCGGCTTTTGTAGATGTGTGTGCTGCTGGTCAGCAAATGAAAGGGGAGAGGGGATGAGCAGAACCTAAGCTAAATAAACAAAATAAGAGAAAGAAGGAAGGAGAGAAGGAGGGGAAGACAGAAGGAGGGAGGAAAAGAGGGAGGGAGGGAGTGTGTTCAACCCAGTACAGTGCATACTAAGCAACTGCATAAGTGACTAAATGTGGGCCCTCAGTGCTGTCTTCTCAGAGGTGATGTGGGATGACCAACCATCCCAGTTTGCTAGGAATAAGGAGGCTCCTGGGACCGGAGACTTTCACTGCTAAAACCTGGGCTGGGCCCAGTTGGTGACTATGGAGGGCTCAGTCCCATCTCCCTGCAGCCTGTGCCTTAGAGTAAGGCTGTGTTCTAACAGCCCAGAAGGAGCCCAGGGACAGGATTCTGATAAGGGATTATATTACCAAGAAAAAAAAAAAAGACGTGTTCTTTGTTTCTCCTGCTCCTGTGTTTACACTGCTTCTTCCTTATCTTTGCATAGTGGTAGTCTTAGTAGTGATAGTGGGGTAATAATAACAGTTAGCACGTATAGAGTGCTTTTTACGTTGCAAGCACAGTTCCAAACACTCTAGAGACCCTGACTCCTTTAACCTTCCTAAATACCTTTGACATAGGTATTGTTATTGCTGCCATTTACAGATGAGAAAACTGAGGATAAAAAAGGCTCCCTGTGCCCAAGTGGGTGGGTGCTGCTCGCCCTGTGCCTGGTTCTAGTGGCTCCCCTCTCCTTACTTACCTGCAGCCGTGCCTCTAGGCCTTTAGCCTGGGGTTCCCATTCAGCACCCGGGAGCATCTCCGCCTCCTATTCCTATGGGGACAGTGGTTGGGAAAAACAGAGGCAGCTGGGCTCCTTTCTCGGAAAGCCACATGACCAGGAGGGCTTCTGTTGTGTCAGGGACTGAGTGGCCAGGGTGTGGGTCTGCGTCCTTGAAGCCATTGAGGTATTCAAGCTCCCAGGGCTGTGACTGGGGCTCTGAGACCACCTCCCCTTTGTCCTTTGAGAGGTAGCAGCCCTGCCTCTCAATCCCAGGACTTCACGACCTGTGCCACCATGCTGTCAGGAAGCACGTGGCCTTCTGGCAGTGACTCTCCAAGCCCGAAAAAGGAGCAAAAGGAATATTTGATCACAGGTGGCTGCTGTCAGCACTGCAGTCTCTGAAGTCCGGAGGGCCGGGCGCTTCCTGCGTGCTAGGAGTCCTATGAGGCCCCTCTTCATGTCCATAGCCCCACCCTGGGGCTCTGCAGCCACCTCTGCGAAGGAAGCACGGGAATCACGCCTCTCGCCTCTTGGGTGTCACCCCCGTGAGGCTGCGTAGAAATGCCCTCAGACACAACACTCCCTCACCTCCCCTTCTGCCTTTTTCCAAGGAGAGAGGACGTGTGGCTCGCACAGAGTGTGTCTTTTGAAACCAGCCAGGCTCCGGTTTGTTCTCAACGCTCTTGTGCAGCGCCTGGTGACCTTCGTCTGTGTCATCGTTTTCAGGCTACAACACCCACCTGCTAGGTCTGAATCAGGGGTTAAGTGGAACATCATGCCCAGAGCGCTGGGACGCCAGCCAGGACCACAGAAGGGACTCGATCAACAGTGGAGAGAATTCAATCAGGTCGGGAAGCTGGGAGCCTGGTGGGGTCCATCCACCCTCTGAGGAGGCCCCATGCATAGTCCATCTCAGACTCAGGCATTGCTGTGATTCTTTAAAGTTCTAGAGAAAAGGAGGTTTTGAAACCTCCTGTTGTATCCAATTTCATGTTTTAACAACTCCCCTCTGTGATAATTCCTTTTTTTAGGTCGAATCTGAGTCCCTCAAGCTGCAACTCGAGTTAATATTCTTTTGTCTCCTTTTCAGAAGAGACTGAGAATCACCCGGTCCCCTTCTGGTATTTCTTCAGGAGCATGAGGACTTTAACCTTCTCCTCTCCAGGCTGTGGAGCAGAGAGAACGATCGTGCTCACTTGGTCCTGCTTCTGAGGTCCAGATCTTAGAGACCAGGTGCCCTGTCTGGCCCAGACGCAAGAAAGAGAGTCTGCCTCCGGGGCAGGGACCAGGACCCAGGTCCTCAGATTGTCTGAATCTGGCTCCCATAATCCTATCTCCTGTACCTAGGCATTCTGGGCCACAGCCTTCTCTGAATTCTCCACATTCTGAAATTCTTTGTTCTTTTTCTTGAATGAAAAGAAGGGTGGGGTTGAAATAAAGAAGTCTAAACGTGCCTCCTGAACTGGGCCATCTCCCAAGTGTTCAGGGCTGAGGCACCAGAGCAGGGGCTGCAATCCGCGGGACGGAGCGCTGGACTGGGCCGGCCTTGCTTATGCTCCTGCCCAGCGCACGTCCGAGGCCTCCCCGGCTCCTCATCTAGAGGCGCCCGCTGCGCTTCCCGGCCACTTGCCGTCCCATAATCAGCGCCATCATCTCTGGATAATTTTCCCTCTCCTCCGCAATGCGGCCTGTGAAAGGAACCCGAGGAAGGACCGTGTTTCTGGGACTCTGAGGTGGGGGCTGTGGTCTTGATTGCAAATGAAAAATTAAGCCCGCGCGTCTCGCATTCAAGCCGGCGTGATTGCGCGACGGCCGCTGCGCGTCCCCAGCCCGTCCGCCCCGGCTGCCTGAAGGGTAGCAATGATCTGTCTACCTTTTCTTTGGCTTGCCTCTGGTTTAGCAAATCTATAATGCATTTAATCTCCGAAAGCCACCGCGCTTGGCTTTAGTTGCCTAATTTGCTCTGGAGAGCTCCTGCAATTCTCTCTCCGCCAACGACGTTTAACTCGAGGATTTTGTGTGTCCAATCAGCCGGGCTCCCCTTGCGGTGGAGGAGGTGGGAGAAAACAGCCGGAGCGGGCAATCGCGGGCTGAGTCCCCCAGCGCACCCCTCACCCCCAAGCGGGCTGCCTCAGGAGCCCGGGCACCCCCCACCGCGCCCCTCCCACCCACCTGGATTCTGTACCCTCTTCGTCCGACCTGAAATCCTGCCTCCATATGCCAGGCATTGTGCCCGACCCTGCAAAAATGAGGGGGAACAAGTTCCTTCCTTAAGGAGCCGGCAGGCTGCTTGGGGGACAAACCCATACACGAATAATTACCACACAATGAAATAAACGTCTTAATAGAGGTGTGTACAAAATGCCAGAGAGAACAGAGAAGGAAGTGACTCATCTTCTCTTGGGAAGATGATGAAAGCTTTACAGACAGGGTGCAGTTTCTGCAGCCTTGCAAGGTAAGCAGAAGTTCATTAGGTGGGGTGGTGGAGAAGGCACCCTGGCTGGGAACAGCTTGTGCCAAGAAGGGGACCCTTTGGAAAATGGGGAGGAGCAAGTGCTGAGGAAGTCCAGTCGCTGAGGGAAGAGGGTACTGGACTGGAGTGGCGGGAACTGAAGAGGAAAGTAGGGCCTCAGACGCCAGGCATCACATCCTGTTCTGTGACAATGAAGAAGCACTGGAAGTTTCCAGGCAAGAATATACATGCAAAGATAGAGATAGAGATAGAGATGTAGGAATACAGATGAATCTGATAGGTATAGATCTACACACACACACACACACACACACACACACACACATTTTCACACAAATACATATATGATAGACTGAAAGAGCATATTTTGCTGGGTTCAGTGGCACATACCTGTAATCCCAGCACTTTGGGAGGCCAAGGTGGGTTGATTGGTTGAGTTCAGGAGTTCGAGACCCATCTGGGCAACATGGCAAAACTCCGTCTCTACAAAAATTAGGTGGGTGTGGTGGTGTGCACCTGTAATCCCAGCTACTTGGGAAGCTGAGGCGGGAGGATGGCGTGAGCCCAGGAGTTTGAGGCTGCAGTGAGCCATGATCATGCCACTGCACTCCAGCCTGGGTGACAGAGCCAGACCCTATCTAAAAAAAAAAAAAAAAAGGTATATATTTATATAAGCTTTTTTTTTTTTTTTTTTTTTTTTTTTTTTTTTTTTTTTTTTTTTTAGAGGCAGGGCCTTGCTTAGTTGCTTAGGCTGGAGTGTGGTGGCACAATCATGGCTCACTGCAGCCTCAAACTCCTGGGCTCAAGCCATCTTCCCACACCAGTTTCCTGAGTAGCTAGGACTATAGGCAAGCAATGACATGACTGGCTAAATTTTTAACTTTTGTAGAGATAGGGTCATGCCATGCTGCTCAGGCTGATCAATCAGTCCTGGCCTCAATCAGTCCTCCTGCCTCAGCCTCCCAGAGTGCTGAAATCATAGGCATGTCCAGCCTGTATGGGTATTTGTACAATTTATTTCATATATTATATTTATTTGTTAAGCCTGTCATAACAAAGTACCACAGACTGGGTGGCTTAAACAACAGAAATGTATTTTCTCATGCTCCTGGAGAGCGTATGTTGAAGACCAAGATGCGACTGGGGTTGATTTCTTCCATGCCCCGTCTCCTTGGCTTGTAGATGGCCGCCTTCCCAATGTGCCCTCACACCGTTTTCTGTCTGTATGCATATGTTTGCCAAATGTCCTCTTCCTTCTTTTTTTTTTTTTTTTTTTGAGACAGAGTCTCACTCTGTCACCCAGGCTGGAATGCAGTGGTGCGATCTCGGCTCACTGCAAGCTCCTCCTCCCGGGTTCACACCATTCTCCTGCCTCAGCCTCCTAAGTAGCTGGGACTACAGGTGCCTGCCACCATGCCCGGCTAATTTGTTGTTAGTGTTAGTCAGGATGGTCTCAATCTCCTGACCTCGTGATCCTCCCGCCTCGGTCTCCCAAAGTGCTGGGATTACAGGCGTGAGCCACCGCACCCAGCCCCAAATGTTCTCTTCTTATAAGGATGTCAGTCATATTGGATTGAGACTCACCCTAATGACCTCATTTTATCTCTTTAAAACACAGTCTATCTCCAAATACAGCCACATTATGAACTACTAGGGGTAGAACTTCAACATATAGATTTTTGGAGGGTTACAATTCAACCCATAGCATATATGAGTTTGCATTCATTTATAAATGTACTGATTGATTTCACATTTCCCTCCAGAGGGTTCCATAGCCCTTGGCCTTAAAGAGCAGTGGCTTGGAGAGAGGGGGCACTACTGCAGATGCACTGGCTTTTCCCAGGGTGGGAGAAAGGGAGGGAGAAGGGCTACTTTTCCACAGCCAACTCAGGGCTCTGTACTCTGCAGCCAGGTTGTTCCAGCAGCCGCCAGAAGCAGCCTCTATTCTCAGATAAAATCCACATGCCCACTCAGTTCAGAGGAGCAGGAATTTCCAGAAATGCTAAGGAGAGTGTGGTCTGCTCCTGAATGGAGATCTCACCTTGGAAGTGGATAACCCGCCCACCAGGATGGGTGGCTGAAGTCAGATAATTGGACTTTTACTCTTTTCATTCTGCTAAAAAAAAAAAAAAAAAAAATCGAGTAGGACTTTTCTGGTTGTGAGTGACAGACCATAGGATCCAAATAGGCTGAAATCAATGGAGGATTTTACTGGCATATATAACTGAAAATTCCAGAGGGTAGATCTTGATTTTCAGGAATGGCTGAGTGCAGTGGGTGGGGTGGTGGAGGGTATGTGACATTTTCATCTGCCAGCTCTGCTGTCTTCTAAGTCAGCTTCTTTCTCAGGCAGGGCTTAGGTGGAAGCAAGATGGCTGACTCAGCGGTAAGCCCACACCCACAGGGCTAAGTCCAGTGTCACCAAAACAGAAAATAGTTCTCAGGGGCCGGGCGCGGTGGCTCACGCCTGTAATCCCAGCACTTTGGGAGGCCGAGACGGGTGGATCACGAGGTCAGGAGATCGAGACCATCCTGGCTGACACGGTGAAACCCCGTCTCTACTAAAAAATACAAAAAAACATTAGCCGGGCGAGGTGGCGGGCGCCTGTAGTCCCAGCTACTCGGGAGGCTGAGGCAGGAGAATGGCGTGAAACCCGGAAGGCAGAGCTTGCAGTGAGCTGAGATCCGGCCACTGCACTCCAGCCTGGGTGACAGAGCGAGACTCCATCTCAAAAAAAAAAAAAAAAAAAAAAGAGAGAAAATAGTTCTCAACAGGCCTATACGGTTTTGTTTTTGTTTTTGGTTTTTTAAAAATAATGTCTGTGCATCTCCTTGGATCTGTCTAGATCACAGGAGCATCCCTGAAGCCATCACTGTACTAGGAAAAGGACTGGCCAGTCCTGGGTCACAGGACACACCCTACCACCCCCACACCTCACGGGGCCCACAACTTCCAAAGCGAGGGGAAGAGTGACTCCCCAGAGAGAAATTGGAGTTCTTTTACCCCCAAAATGCTAAATGGCTGCTCGTCAGTAAAAGCAAAAGACACCCACTACACACTCCAGGAGAAGCCTCTGTGGGACAAAAGTATAACAAGATGTCACCTATGACACTATTCTGGTTGTGTATTTCAACAATAATCCTGGTTGAAAGATAGCATTGAATTTCATTATGTTACAATCTTTCTGCTTCTTACCCAAAATGATTTTATTTCTGTGAAGTGGAATATTGTTTCAAAGAGAAAGAAAGAAATGTTTTCCTTAAGTGGTTCTAAAAAAAAGTATGACAAGATGGCTGAGAGAGTCCTGGGCTCTGGAGTCCACACTCTGCCACTTGATAGGCATTTGACATTGAGCAAATTGCTTAACCTCTCTGAACCAGTATTCTGTTTACTAACCAGGATTAATAAAAGCTTCTTCTTATGTACATTAAATGAGATGATTTGCAAAAAGCACTTAGCACATAGTACAGGCTCAAGAAATAGTCACTGCTACTTTTAAGAAGCAAGCTATGGAGAAATCACAGACTCACAGTGTTGCACCTGAAAGGGCACTTGGTGTGGCCATGACACTTTTCAGTTGAGAAAACAGAAGCAAAAAGAGGTTAAACAGCAACATTAAAGTCACTCCGCTCACTAGTTATAAAAGTGGGCCAAGGCCAGGCGCTGTGGCTCATGCCTATAATCTCAGCACTTTGTGAGGCTGAGGCGGGCGGATCACAAGGTCAGGAGATCGAGACCATCCATCCTGGCTAATATGGTGAAACCCCGTCTCTACTAAAAATACAAAAAATTAGCCGGATGTGGTGGCACGCGCCTGTAGTCCCAGCTACTCAGGAGGCTGAGGCAGGAGAATCGCTTGAACCCGGGAGGCGGAGGTTGCAGTGAGCCGAGATGACGCCACTGCACTCCAGTCTGGTGACAGAGCGAGACTCCGTCTCAAAAAAAAAAAAAAAAAAAAAAAAAAAAGGTGAGCCAGAATCCAGGACCCCGAATTCCCAGTGGGGCCAGCTGCATTATGTTTTAACCAGTCTCCTACACCTGTCCAGCACAGCGGCCCCATTCCCGGGACACGGAGAATCCAGCAACCTGAGTCTCTTTGAGCATCTGCTTGGGAGGAGTGTCTTTGCTTTTGCAGAGGCTCTTGCACGGTGAGGGAAGGGGCCTGGTGTCTGTGACCCATAAGACTGGCCTGTGTGCACTTGTGTGTGTGTGTGCATGTCCACTTCCACGTGTGTGTGCCCCCATGGTTTCAGGTCTCAAATAGGCAAGTTGAGGACATTGTTCAGGGTTACGGATCCTGAGAAACAGCCCTTCCCCTCCAAGCAGTGCAAGAGCTGAAGGGTCCTATGAGTCTTAGTCTTCTTGGAAGAGGGCATAGGATCTTACTCCGGTTACTTAAGGGATAAATGCCAAGCCTGACCCAGATAAACCCAGGCTCCCACAGCCTGCACATGGCTGGCACCCTGAGCCCTGCTCACCGAATGCTACACAGGACTTTGGAAAAGACATGGAATTTAGAGTCTGGGATCAAGCCTGGGGCCCTGCCCTGCCTCATTTTGACCAGTTGTGAGCCCCAGGGGAAGTCTGTCCTTTCCGAACCTGTTTCTTCATCTGGGAGATGAAGACATGCAAGCTGCGGTAAAGATGAATGATGTTTCTAAACGTTATTAACATAAAGAGCTATATGAGGCCATTAGATATTACACATCAAGACCAGAGAGACACCTAAGCCTGCTCTACAGGGAAGCCGCCTTGGGTGGTGACCCGCTGAGGCTGACGAAGTGGTGATGAAGGATGTCAGGGAGGCCAGGCTGCCCCATAGAGGTGGGAAGCAAGCTTGGGTCGGTGCCCGGCTCCATCCCTGTGGTCAGTACCCTTCCCCTGCCCAACTGTGCACACATAGTCTACACCCCACACACAGCATATCTCTGTCACACACACACACCCCTCCTACACAAACTCTGTACCCCCCAACACATACTCTACCCTCCCACACACTCCACCCTCCCACACAAACTATCCTCCCACACACACCGCACTCCCCTCACACACTCCACCCTCCCACACACACTCTACCCTCCCACACACCCTACACCCCTCACACACTCTATCCTCCCACACACACCCCACACCCCTCACACACTCCACCCTCCCACACACACTATCCTCCCACACACACTCCACCCTCCCACACACACTATCCTCCCACACACACTCCACCCTCCCACACACACTATCCTCCCACACACACCCCACACCCCTCACACACTCACCCTCCCACACACACTATCCTCCCACACACACCGCACTCCCCTCACACACTTCACCCTCCCAAACTATCCTCCCCCACACACCCCATCCTCGCACACACACTCCACCCTTCCACACACAATCCACCCTCCCACACACTCCACCTTCCCACACACACTATCCTCCCACACACAACCCACACCCCTCACACACTCCACCCTCCCACACACACTATCCTCCCACACACACCTCATCCTCCCACACACACTCCACCCTCCCACACACACTCTATCCTCCTACACACACCCCACACCCCTCACACACTCCACCCTCCCACACAAACTATCCTCCCACACACATCCCATCCTCCCACACACACTCCACCCTCCCACACACAATCCACCCTCCACACACTCCACTCTCCCACACACACTATCCTCCCACACACACCGCACTCCCCTCACACACTCCACCCTCCCACACACACTCCATCCTCCCACACACACCCCACACCCCTCACACACTCCACCCTCCCACACACACTCCACCCTTCCACACAAACTATCCTCCCACACACACCGTACTCCCCTCACACACTTCACCCTCCCACACAAACTATCCTCCCACACACACCCCATCCTCCCACACACCCTCCACCCTCCCACACACAATCCACCCTGCCACACACTCCACCCTCCCACACACACTATCCTCCCACACACACTCCACCCTCCCACATACACCTCATCCTCCCACACACACCGCACTCCCCTCACACACTCCACCCTCCCACACACTCCACCCTCCCACACACACTATCCTTCCACACACACCCCACACCCCTCACACACTCTATCCTCCCACACACACCCCACACCCCTCACACACTCTATCCTCCCACACACACCCCACACCCCTCACACACTCTATCCTCCCACACACACTCTATCCTCCCACACATACCCCACACCCCTCACACACTCTATCCTCCCACACACACCCCACACCCCTCACACACTCTACCCTCCCACACACACTCTATCCTCCCACACACACCGCACTCCCCTCACACACTCCACCCTCCCACACACACTCTACCCTCCCACACACACCCTACCCTCCCACATAAACTATCCTCCCACACACACCGTACTCCCCTCACACACTCCACCCTCCCACACACTCTATCTTCCCACACACACCCCATCCTCCCATACACACCACATCCCTCACACACTCCACCCTCTCACACACTATCCTCCCCCACACACCCTACACCCCTCACACACTCCACCCTCCCACACACACTCTATCCTCCCACACACACCCTACACCTCTCACACACTCCACCCTTCCACACACACTCCACCCTTCCACACAAACTATCCTGCCACACACACCCTACACCCCTCACACACTCCACCCTCCCACACACTATCCTCCCACACACACCCTACACCCCTCACACACTCCACCCTCCCACACACACACCACCCTCCCACACAAACTATCCTCCCACACACACCACACTCCCTTCACACACTCCACCCTCCCACACACACTCTATCCTCCCACACACACCCCACACCCCTCACATACTCCACCCTCCCACACACACTCCACCCTCCCACACACACTCTATCCTCCCACACACACTCTATCCTCCCACACACACCGCACTCCCCTCACACAATATCCTCCCACACACACCGCACTCCCCTCACACACTATCCTCCCACACATACCCCACACCCCTCACACACTCCACCCTCCCACACACACTCTATCCTCCCACACACACCCCATCCTCCCACACACACCCTACACCCCTCACACACTCCACCCTCCCACACACACTCCACCCTCCCACACACACCCCACACCCCCCACACACTCTACCCTACCACACACTCCACACCTCACACACTCCACACCTCACACACACTCCACCCTACCATACACACTCCACACCCCACACACTCCACACCTCACACACACTCCACACCCCACACACACTCCAACCTCCCACACACACTCCACAACTCACACACACCCCACCCTTCCACACACACTCCACACCCCACACTCCACCCTACCACACACACTCCACCCTCTCACACACATTCCACCCTCTCACACACACTCTACACCCCCCACACACTCCACTCTCCCACACACACTCCACCCTCCCCCACACAGTACACACCCCACACACTCCACACCTCACATACACACCACACCCCACACACACACCCCACACACACTCCACACCCCTCACACACTCAACCCTCCCACACACTCCACACCTCACACACACTTCACACCCCACACACACTTCACACCCCACACACACTCCACACCTCACACACTCCACACCCCACACACACTTCACACCCCACACACACTCCACACCCCACACACTCCACACCCCACACATTCCATCCTCCAACACTCACTCCACACACAATCCACGCCCCACACATACTCCACCCTCCCCCACAAACACTCCACACCCCACACACACACTTCAACCTCCCACATGCACACTCCACACCCCCACACACTCCACCCTCCCCCACACACACTCCACACCCCACACCCCACACACACTTCACACTCCCCACACACCTCACACTCCCCACACACACTCCACTCCCCACAGACACACTCCACATCCCACGCACGCACTCCACACACCACACACACACCACCCTCCATCACTCACTCCACACTCCACACACAATCCACGCCCCACACGTACTCCACCCTCCCCCACAAACACTCCACACCCCACACACACACTTCAACCTCCCACATGCACACTCCACACCGCCACACACTCCACCCTCCTCCACACACTCCACACCCCACACCCCACGCACACTTCACACTCCCCACACACCTCACACTCCCCACACACACTCCACACCCCCACACACTTCACTCTCCCATACATACTCCACACCCCACACACACATCTCTCACTATCTCTCTGTCTCACATACAGACACACACCACACACACACACTCCAAACTCCATACACATGCTCACACACATGCTCCACACATCACACAACATATCACACACACACACAGAGTCTCCACCCTTCCACCCATACTCCACACCCAACACCACATCTCACACACACAGACTCCACCCACCACCCTCCCCACACATACTGCACGCTCCCACACATACCCCACATACCACACACACACCACACACACTCTCCACCTTTCACACACACCTAACACACATTCCACACACATACCCATGTACTCCACACAGCACACCACACACACTTCTCCCTCCACGCACATACACACACTTCACACATACACTCCACACCCTACACAGACCACACACACACTACACAGACATTCACATACACACCACAGAGACATGCATACACTATGCACATAACCACACTTAACACCTGTGGTAGTCTGTTTGCACAATGCTATAAAGATACTACCTGAGACTGAGTAATTCATGAAGAAAAGAGGTTTAATTGACTCACAGTTCCACAGGCTGGGGAGACCTCAGGAAACTTACAATCATGGCGGAAGACGAAGGGGAAGTGAAGCACGTCTTACACTGCTACAGGAGAGAGTGAGCAAGCAAAGGGGAAGTGCCATACCTTCAAACCATAGTCTCGTGAGAACTCCCTCACTATTATGAGAACAGCATGGGGGAAACTGCCCCCCATAATCTGGTCACCTCCCACCAGGTCCCTTGCTCAACATGTGGGTATTACAATCTGAGATGAGATTTGGGGCTAGGCGTAGTGGCTCACACCTGTAATTCCAGCACTTTGGGAGGCCGAGGAGGGCGGATCACCTGAGGTCAGGAGTTCGAGGCCAGCCTGGCCAACATAGTGAAACCCTGTCTCTACTAAAAATACAAAAATTAGCCAGAAGTGGCGGCGGGTGCCTGTAATACCACCTACTCAGAGGCTGAGATAGGAGAATCCCTTGAACCTGGGAGGCGGAGCTTGCAGTGAGCAGAGATCGTGCCACTGAACCCCAGTCTGGGTGACAAGAGTGAAATTCCATCTCAAAAAAAAAAAAAAGAAAAAAAAGAGATGAGATTTGGATGGGGATACAGAGCCAAACCATGTCAACACCCTTCCCACACACACTCCATACTGCACACACCCCACACATACACCCCACATCCCACACACATACCCCCCCCAGACACACACCCCTTCCTCAACAATACCAGTTATAACCACATGCCATGGTGAGAGCCACCAGGCTAATTAAGGTTTCCTAGTGCCCCCCTTGTATTCATGACTGAGGGTGGCACACCAGAGAAGCAGGCACTGAGGCAGTGGTGGCAGCAGTGGGGTGGCCATTAGGAAGAAAAAGCCTCCAAATCCTCCTTCCTGGTTCCCAGACCTGCCTGCCCGGACACGCATGTACGAGTGCGAGATCCACAGGTCTCACCCCGACTTTCAGGATATCTGAAGGTGAGTCCTGGAAGTCCGTGCTTCATTGAGCACCCCAAGTAGTGCTGATGTCCAGTTCAGCCTGGCCTCTCGCACGGAGCAGCTGCCAGCTCCTAAAGCTGGCCATTTATTTCTGCCGAGTGTCCCAGCCCTTAGCGCTAAACAGTCTCTCCCAGGACCTGGTGTCAATTGCTCCTGAAAACAGAAATGAGCCTTCTCCAAAGATTTATGGGGCTCCTAACAGACTGGGCTGCCAAGTCCCTGGAAAGGCTGGCGTGGGTGGTGGCATCCTCCCCACCCCGCTGGACAGCTGTGGTGGGCAGGATTCCTGGAGCAGGCATGCCTGCTGGGGCTGGGGCTCCCGCCTGCAGATGCCCGCGTTTGTCCAGGGTGAGCTGGAGGGACCTGGATGCTGAGCCTGGTTCTCAGGAATTTAGACAGCTGTCCCTGGACAGCCACCAAGCTGCTGCCTTCCAGACTGAGATGGAGTGCTGGGCACGTGGCAGTAGCGTGGATGCTACAGGTAAGTGACTTGGTCTTCCCGATGTTCCCTGCCAAACTAGCATCTGTCACCTTACATTATTGTCATCTTCCATTTACGTTCCTGCTTTGTGATTCTTTTTTAAATAAAAAAAGGCAAGGGAAGCAATCTGTGGCAAGGATCCAAGCTTCTCTTAATTGCAAATTCCCTGAAGTACCGCTTCCCTGGAGCTGCAGGCCCTGCCTGCTAGTCAGGACTACTTCAGCATGGCTGATTTTTAATAGGCATGCGGGAATTTCCAGCCTCTTCTCACTTTCCCTTTTGTTCGTCGGAAAATCTTGGCGTGTCCTCATCACAAATTATTAAAATGATCCCGCCTCTTACTTTCGTCTTTATATTGAAAGGAAAGAAAGAGAAAGGGCCAAAGAGAAAACGGGACAGAGTGAGAGAGAGAGGGAAGATGAGGGAGGGAAGGAGAGGGAAAGAGTGATTGAAATTGAATGCTGTGGTATTAGCATTCACAAGTAGAGCTGATATTGCAGCAGTAGGACTGTGCGAGGTGATCAAATATTGAAATACATATGGACTCACCTCCATAAGTTCCCCCACTCCATCTGCCCGGTCCCTCTGCTGAGACCCCATAGATCTGGAAAGGTAGACACTAAAGGATTTAACGTGGCACATCAGGGGGTTTTTCAGAACTGTGCTGGGTCCTAAGGCATTTGTTCTGCTTGGTTGGTGCCCTTGCCTTAGAAGATGTTAAATGTTTTGAATATCACCTTGGGCCAAAGCATGGAGAAAAATGGAGGAGGAGGTTGCTTTTCCTTTGCAGGAAAATGGAAAGAGGGAAAAAATACATAACCGGATGTGGAAATCAGTAGACAGCATCTCAGTGTGGCAGATCAAGTACTGTTTGTGCAACTCAGTTTCTGCCTTTGTAAAATGGGCCTGCTTGTATCTGCTGTAACAGTGCTTTGAAGCAATGCAATTGTATTACCAAGGGTCCCGGCCAGCCATCAGAGCCATGCAGCTTCACCCTAAGAGACGTCTTGAAGTGGGTCAGGCTCTCAGGAGAGCAGGGTTGGCCCCAGGTGGCGCCGCCATTGCCTCTTGCAGTCAAGAGAGGTCATGTAAGAGCAGGAGAGGCAGCCCAGAGAAAGTCTGGGGAGAGTTAATATCAGAAATTGCTGGACTGATGCAAAATACACTTGCTAAATTGCCCTGGTGCCCAAGGAAACAGTCGCACAGTAATATGAAGGGAAGTGAAGGCCAGGAGATGGGAATTGGTCTGGACACTTCATTCTTCCCTGACTCAACAGAACCTCTCTGCTGTGATTGCCAGACCAGTCACCTGGTTTGTTGGAGCCAGCAAGGCCAGCAGGGGCCTGAGAGGGGGCTCTGGGCTCTCTGGAGGAACCAGGCCTGCTGTCTGCCAGAGAGAAAGGCATGGCCGGTGCAGTGGATGGGGCCACAGAGGGTCAGAAAGAACTGTCCCCAGATTTCATCCAGCTCTGTCACCAGCTTCTGGTTAGCTTTAGGCAGGTCCCACAACCTTGCTAGGCTCTTGTTTCCTTGACTCAAAATGGAAAAAACAACATCGACTCTTTGGGAGAATGGAATGAAAAGTGGGTGGGAGAGTGTGCTGGGGTTTGATTTGCAGAGATAACGAAGTTATTTTCATTACAGACCATGCTGCCCATGATCTTTCTTCATCTTTCTCCCTCACCAGACAGTGAGAGGCTTCTTGAGGGCAGGGACTTTCCTGCTGGTCTCTGTGTGCTCAGTGGCCAGCACAGAGTGTGGTGCTCTCCAATACTGGTTGATCTGCATGCCCCAAGACTGCTGCCTGCCAGCCCATCACAGTCTCACCTGGGCCCCAAAGGTGGAAATGCACTGCAAGTTGCCCTTCTGGGCCCTTGTTACTGGGAACCCCTGACCCCTTTTTCTACATCCAAGGAAAGAGTAGCACCCTTGAAGGGGAAAGATTAGGGGACTGGGCTGTGTCTGGACAGCCGTGGTGGTCCCTGCAGCTTGTGTCCTATGTGAACAGTGTCCCTGGAGTTGTGCAACCAGCATGTCAGTTTTGGGTGGAGTAGAGAAGACATGGAGACCATGGTGAGAAGAGCTCGCCTACAAAACACTTTGGGCTTATAGTCCTACCACCTGGTGACCACTCGGGCCAGGAGAGTCAGGGCCCTGGAGGCTGGCTGTACTGTTGCCATTGCTGGAGGAAGAGGACGAAGAGATTTGATTCCTCCCCCAATTTTCCTCCATATACAAACCCGTTTAAAGCTAGTTTATATGGCTCAAGCCAACTTGGAAGTTCCACATAAAACTCAGTGACACTTAATATATCTCCCCATTTCCTAAGGCTGTCTACAAATCATCCATGTTAGAGAATGGAAATTGGAACCAGACACAGTGGGGACCGCTGCTTTGAAACTGCATACTATCAACCTCAGTTGAGTCCCAGTTGCCTAATTGTAAAATGGGGTCACTCTACCCACAACACAGGGTTGTAAGGAGTAGAGGAAATAGAGTCTGGCCAGCTACAGGTAAAGCATGCCTGTAGTCCCAGCATGTGGAGGCTGAGGCAGGAGGATGGTTTGAGCCCAGGAGTTCGAGACCAACCTGGGCAACAAAACAAGACACTGTATCTACAAGAAAAAAAAAAAAAAAGAAAGAAAGAATTAGCAGAGTGTGGTGATGAGCACCAGTAGTCCCAGCTACCTGGGAGGCTCATGTGGGAGGATCACTTGACCATAGGAGTTTGAGGCTACAGTGAGCCATGATTGTACCACTGCACTCCAGCCTGGGCAGAAAAGTGAGACCCTGTCTTTAAAGAGAAATTAAAATTAAAATTTAAAAATTTTAAATTAAAAAAAGAGATAGTCTACACATCACCTAGCCAGTAGTAAGAGCTCAGTCAATGTAGTTTTTCTTTTCTCTCTCTGCCCCACCTTGAGGCCACTAATCTCATTAGCCTGGGCATTCCATGCAGGTAACAATACCCATCTCCTAGGGCTGTCATGGGTACTAAAGGACACACTAGCACGTGCCAGGTCCATAGCAGGCAGGAGGCAATTTGAGATTTCCTCCTCCCATGTACTCTGTCTCCCCATTTGTTCCCTTCCAGCTCAGACATCCTTTGATTCTGGAGATGGCATTCTGGTTAATTGGGATTCTTGGATATGTAATCAATCCGCATAACTTTCTGAAAAGGAACCAAGTTCTGCCCCAGGCCCAAGGAGCACTGGCTCCATCTGCCGACACTGGCTTCTCCCCACTCCCCGTTCTGCCTCAGCAATGCCTGACCTTGTGCTTCCCCAGCATCTCTCTCCTTAGGGGCCTCAGAACCCCATCCCCGCCAATAATTCTGGCTCTTGGCCGCCCCGCACTAAAGGCAGATGGTGTTGAGTAATGGGGCTTCTCCCTCGGTTGAGGGAGTGGGCCAGTGTCAGCAGAACTGACTTCAGCGTCAGGCTGGCGTGAGGCTTTTGGAGCTTAGCACTTTCTCTTCTTCACGATCTGGGTGGGGAAGCAGGAGGGAAGCAGGGATGGTGGTTCTGGAACCTTTCCTGAAGCCGGGGTATTTGTGAAGACATGGCATCCTGAGACTCCAACTTCCCTGCCACCGAACTTCTCCAAAGACATGTCTCTTTGTTTGCCTGTGTTCCACTCTGGCGGTGTCTAAGTGGCTTCTTCCATTTGCTTTTTTATATTCATTTGAAATGACTCCTCCAATATTTAATCTTTATCAGAACCGGGAAGCCTGGTATTTATTTTGCAGGTCAGTTGCTCATCCATTTTCCTTGAGGCCTCTGGTAGGAGGCTGGAGAGTCGGAGGCCTCCAGCGGGTACTGCCATCAACATTAGTCCTGGTGACAAGAGGACAAATCAAAGCCCCGCAGGCTACCGGGGAGAAGATAAATCTGGCAAAAGGCTAATGAGTGAACTGTGGCTGCAGCAAGAGATGGCCTCCAAGACTTTCCAGGCCTTCTAGTTGCCCGGAGGGGGTCATCTTCTGGGGACTGGAGTGAGAGGGCATATGGTTGGCACGAGTTGGGTTTTTCCAGATTGCGACAGCTGGGCACTGGAGTTTAGACTTCTGGGCAGTGGGGAAGGAACAGGGAAGAAGGAGATCTCCACCTCTCAAAACACACGGCTTTTATCTGCCATGTGTGAAAAGCCCAGCAGTTCGCCTACATGGCAGCAGGAAGGATTTGGGGTAGACAGCTGAAGGAATTTTCAGGCAGTAGGCCTTGACCAGATACTTATGGAAAGCTGCGCAAGAGCTTTTCTTTGCAGACCCAGGGATAGTTTAGAATGCATACTTGCATGTTTAGGCAGGGAAATAGTCATCTGTTTTATCTCCAAATATGTATCAAACACTGATTTTCTGCTGGGCACGGTACCAGGCTCTTAGAATTTAAAGGTGGTCCCTGCTTTCAAGGAACTTTACAGAGGGACACCAAAGAACCAGGATGACAAATAGGTTTTAACCTCCTAGTCAATTCCATTTGATTGGAAGTAGCCTCTTGGAGCTTTGTGTTAAAAACGAAACACAAAACAGAGAGCTTCAATTAGGCTTAGGAAGAAAGTGTAGAACTCGTTTCCTGATGCCTGCACTGGTACAGCTTACGTAGTGACATCTACTAGCCAACCCTGCCAAGGAAATAGAGCATATTTAATTCAGCAAAGTTGTTTTGAACATCTTTGCCGTGTGCCCTGTTCTGTGCTAGGAACTTGGGTGTAGTGGTGAATGTAAGTCTGTTAGCAGAGTCCAATCAAATTGGGGAAATACAGGCAACCGCGATAAAACACTCTTTTCAGGGCTTGTCTACAATTGGGGAGCTGGAGGAGCTGATGGAAAAAAGAGGACGGGTGGGCTGGAGCTCCCGGGAGGCTTTGTGGAGTGGAGAGGGAGAAGAGGAACCCAACAAAGAAAAGCAACAGTCTACCT
Organism: Macaca nemestrina; assembly: GCF_043159975.1. NCBI lineage: Eukaryota > Metazoa > Chordata > Mammalia > Primates > Cercopithecidae > Macaca > Macaca nemestrina. The sequence goes on along the minus strand of NC_092136.1, from coordinate 114,985,775 downwards.
GGAACATCAGCATTCCACCATCAAAAGCTGTTCTTGAAGAGCAGGTAAGAAAGGAGGAACCAAGGAAGACAGCAAAGCCCAAGTGAGCTGGTTTGTTCTTTCTTCCTTTTAACTTCCTCTGCCCCTTCTCTCAGAAGCCTCTCAGGTCGAGGCGGGGCAGGGGGTTGCACTGCAGTGTTTCCAGTCTGCCTGGGTTGGTACATTTCAAAGCACTGCCTGGATGGAGAAGCTGTTCCTGGGAAGCAGTGTTGACCCTGCTCTTGCGGGCATGTGATGAATATTTCATAGCCCAGATGTAATCCCGTCCAAGCTTCCCTCTCCTTCCCCTGTCCAGCACCCCTCTCCTCACATCCCCCACCTCTACCCCAGCCCCAGTCCCCCATCGTTCCCAAGTCAGGAAAATCAGTCGAAACATTTATCAGGAATCAGTATGAACCAGCCAAGCACTGTGAAGAGCTAATCTGTGCAGAGCTAATAAGAATGAACAAAGTCACCACAGACTCCGCCATGGGCATCGCTGATAAGGATTTGTCAGAAGAATTGCAGGTAAGATCTGAACAGCCCGGGGAAGTGGAATGCAAATGCCTCGCTTCCCATCAGCCCTACTGGTGCCCACTCTGGGCAGACTGGAGACTTCAGAACACAATCAGAAATGCATCCAGGAGTGGGGCCAGCAGGGGGTCAGCTGGGACGCAGGATCGTGCAGAAATGTGCAACAAAATCAGCCGGGCCAGCAAGCAGCAGCTGATGGGGAGGCGGGAGCTGGGTGGGGAGCAGAGGGTGGGAAAGGATGAGAAAGCAGGCTAGGGAAGAATTCCCTTTCTCTACATTTTAGCAGAGGGGACACGGTATGTGGGCTATGATGTAGGAAGTGCTGAATTGGGTAGAGGAAATAATATTCCAAACTACTGGAAGCTACTGAAAACTGGAAGAGGATTTGGGAGTTGCCCACCTGGAAACATGAAAGATGGTCTTAGAGCAGCAGAGGAGTGGTCAGAGTGAGGCTTTGCAGCCAGGCACACACAGGGTTGAATCCCAATGCTATCTAGCTGTTGAGACCTTGAGAAAGCTTCTTGACTTCCCCAAGCCTCAGTTTTCTCATCTGCAGTACTTCGCAGGCCTGCTTGTGAGGCTTACATCCACTAGCATTCATAGGGGGTGCATGACACAGTGCCTGGCACACAGTAAGGCTAAACAAAGTTAGCTATTACTCTGTTGTGAATTTTATGAGCAGTTTTGCCTAAAGACAATCTGTAACCTAATGATCTAACTCAGGTGCCAGCAAACTTTTTCTGTAAAAGGCCTGATAGTAAATAGCTTAGGCTTTGCAGGGCGTATGGTCTCAGTCACAACTACTGAACTCTCCTGTAGTATCACCAAGGAGCCATAGATGGAATGAATATGGCTGCGTTCCAATAACACTTACAAGAACAGGGGGTGGTCTGGATTTGGTCTTTGGGGCTGTAGTTGCCCACACCTAGTGTAATTGGTCTGCAAACTGTTTGAGCCTATGTATTTTATGGGAACTTCAAAGGGAGGCCAGAGGGCAGGCTGCCTTTGAGCCAACAGGCTTCCCACAGAGGCTGAAGGCATCTGGAGGAGTGAGCCCCCACAGTTTGCAGAGGCTGTGCTAAAGGTATGGGCTGGGGGTGCACATTCTAATAGATCTCCGAGAAGATTTCCCTATAAACGAGACATTAGTGCCGTGACTGCATTATATGTTTCCCCTCTATGCATCTTCACTGAAAAGTTTATTGTGGGCCTGATGCATTTTTACTGCATCTCCTAAAAGTAGACACATTTTCATCTTTTTCTTGAAATACATATCGTTAAATCTCTCTACCAATTCCTTCTGGCTTATTGGACTTGGGAGCAAGCTGTGAAGGATGATTTGTTTTCAGGCCACAAAGCCACCCCCAAGACAGGCCTTTGTCACAACCCTCCAGCCACAGGGGAGAGTGGAGGCAGGGAGGGCGGGAGGCTTTGGTGTGGGGTGCAAATGAGGTTTTTGAATAACATTGCTTTCCTATTCCCTCACATGTTTTAAAATCTGATAGTTTTCTCAAGTGCTGAACTTGCCACTCTCCCAGTGCAATAATATTTTCATGCACGTGCGTGTGGCTTTACAGCTCAGAAAATGCTTTCAATATACGTATATATATAAAACCTCTCTCCACCGCTACTCTTCGAAGAAGTGGGAAGATAGGGAAGATCATTCCTGTACCACAGAAGGGATAACTGAGATGCAGAAGGGCTGGCTTCTCTGGAAGTTCAGGATCGGATGAGCCAATGAAGAACAGTGCAGCACACTCAGTAGCGCCCTTTCAAAGGGATCAGGTCCTAGCCTTTGCTGCCTGGGAGAGTGACCTTATTTGGGAAAAGGGACTTTGCTGATGTGATTGAGTTAAGGACCTTCAGATGAGGAACATTATCTAGGTGAACCCTCAATGCCATCACATTCAGATGGGGAGAATCATCCAGGTAGAGCCTCAACGTCATCACATTCAGATGGGGAGAATCATCCAGGTAGAGCCTCGATGGCATCACATTCAGAGTGTCCTTAGAAAAGAGAGGCAGAGGGAGGTCACACAGACAGATGCGCACACACACACACACACGAAGGCGAAGTGAGGACAGAGCAGAGAGAGATGTGAAGATGCCGGCCTTGAAGATTAGAATGAAGCTGCCACCAGCCAACGAATCACAGAAACCCCCAGATGCTGCAGGGAGCAAGGCACAAGTTCTCCCCTACAGCCTCGGGAGGGCATGTGGCCCCGCTGATACCTGGGATTGCAGCCTAAGATTGGTTTCAAACTTCAGTCCTCCAGAGTGGTAGGAGAATACATTTCTATTGTTGTAAGTCACCCAGTTGGTGGTCCTTTGTTACCATAGCCACAGAAGCTCACACAGGTAGTGGAGCAGGAGCTGGGAAGTAAGCCCATGTTTGTGGGGAAGCAAGCTCAGATCCCCACCCCCAAAACTCACCAAGCTACCAGCCTGGGGAAGGGCCTCTTCCTCTAAGGAGGATCAGGTTGGCGGGGATGTTGCTGGGTTCAGCCAACCATTTGGTATTGACTGAGTCCTCACTATGGTGTTTGAAGCGGTGGACTTAGGGGAGAATTAGAAGCTGGATCTATGCCCTCAAGAGGCTCACAGGCTGGCTGTGACTCAATTAGCAAGTGGAACAGCGCAGTGTGTGATGAAGTGCCTGCCTGCAAGATGTGCACCTTAATTCCTGAGTTCGTCCGTCTTCTAGCACAGACTGCAGTGTGCTCTGGCTTCTCTGCAGGTGGCCCAGGGGGAGGACCTAACTGCAGACATAATGTATTCCCCAAGCACCTCTGATCCCCTGCCTTTTATGCATACTATTAGTGTGAAAGTACTCTATAACTCAGGCACTTAGCTCCTGTCCTGAGAATGAAAGTGGTCATGCTCAGGCAGGACCAGTGACTGAGTGCCAGGATGTCCAGACTTTCTGGGCTGGGATTTTCCACTGGAGGAGAAGGGAGAATGACATTAGATGTGATCTCGAGAAGGATGGGGCAGGGGGTGCAAATACAGAGGAGAGTGAAAATAAATTAAAACAGGATTGATTTCTTGTGTCTAATAGAGATTTTCTGTGTCTTTTTATTTTTTGAAACAACATTTGGCATATGTAATAAGACGCTGTCTGAAGCCACTCCAAGGAATTGGAACCTAACTAAAAAAATGGGGTGAGGGGCTCAGATTCATTTGAATTTCTTCCCAGAGCTAGCTAGGGAGGGGCTTGGGCTCACACAGCTGGAGGCCACTGTGATGTCCATACTGATGACAGCCCAGTTAGGAGGGCCTCGCCCTCTGGCCCACCTCTGGGAAACTGGGCAGAACTTGAGGTTGAACCCAAAATGTAAATATCCTAATTGGCATCTTATTAATACAAGCAGAAAAGCCCACTGTTAAGGAAGAGAAAGCTCCCAATCCCCCACCAATTAATCTTTGGTTACAGGCAGCTCTCGTGCTCACCATATCAATGGGGTCCTGGACTCCAGAGTGTGCTGGGGAATAGGAAACAGGGACAGCACCACCAACATGGCTATAGAATCTCATCCTCATGGAGTCCATGCTTTGGCCACCCTAGGGTGGGAGGGGCCCATTGTGAATGCAGGGGAGAAGGTTCAGGAAGAGGAAGGAGCACCTGCCATCAGACCATCCTGTGGGCAGCACAGGGAAGGCTGCTCTGGAGGAGAGGACATGGGGTGGAGGGCTGCGGTGGACATCTGCTGGGTTATTTTTGTAGGGTGGGATCTGCAGCATCTGAGCTCCAGTGTGTATGGGGATTCCCCCATCATTTGAGTCTTGGTGGGAGGCAGAGCATGCTTTTCCTCTAAAGGAACAGGAAATTTCAGCTGCTGTTTTCCAAGCATGGCTGGCATATGCCCCAGGCTGGGCCAGTCTGAACTTCCACTCTAAGCTGACCCACTCAGGAGGCAAAGCAGCAGGGACCAGGGGGAGTTTTCTCTGATGCTGGTAGTTGGGGGAGCCTCATCCCTGTGATTGGTGCTGGCAGGGCTGGTGGCACCATCTGAAGGGGGCAGGTGTAGTGTGCACTCCTGGCCTCATAGGCTCTCTTCACTTCCGCCTGTTTTCCAAGTATGGATTTGCTGATTACCTTCCACATAAATGGGGACAACCGGACCTTTTTTTTTTTTTTTTTTTTTTTTTTTTTTTTTTTTTTTTTGAGACAGAGTTTCGCTCTTGTTGCCCAGGCTGGAGTGCAATGGCACGATCTTGCCTCGCTGCAACCTCTGCCTCCCAGGTTCAAGCAATTCTCCTGCCTCAGCCTCCTGAGTAGCTGGGATTACAGGCCTGCTCCACCACGCCTGGCTAATTTTGTATTTTTATTAGAGATGGGGTTTTTCCATGTTGGTCAAGCTGGTCTCAAACTCCCAACCTCAGGTGATCCACCTGTCTCAGCCTCCCAAAGTGCTGGGATTACAGGCGTAAACCACCGCGCCCAGCCACCTTTTAAATAAATTCATTTTCTGCTTCGATCTGCCAGAGTTGGTTTCTATTGCGAACACACCTGACTTAAACAACATGTTTTACCAGACAGAACAGGAGGCAAAGGAAGGAAATTCATATTTCTGGAGAGTCTGGTGTGAGCTAGGCTCAGAAATTGTGCCATTTGATACTCACAAGACCTGTGAATGATTCCCGTCACTTTGCAGTTAAGGGAGCTTGGGGCTCAGAGTGCTGGCTGGTCTGTAAGTGGCAGGTGGCCACGCTCCACGTCTGGAGCCTTGCACTGCACCACGCAGATCCAGTTGCTCTGGCGAAGTGGAATAGGTTTCGCCTTGTGGAGCACCTCCTTCTCCAGATCATCTCCACTCATCTTTTAAGGCTTGACATACAATTTTCTGGGAAGTTCTCCAAGATCCCGCACCCCCAGGGCTGAGCTTATGCCCCCTCCTCTCTACTCTTATCGTGTGGAGATCTGAGCAGAAATCTTTCCCAGTGCCCATCCTGTTCTTCCATCATCCTGGCTGTCATCTTCTTTTCCGGAGACCCTAAGTGTATTAAGGCCAAGAATGAGGCTTTTCTCATGGGGCCTTAGAACTTTAGCATCTGATACAATGCCTTATGCTTCTTAGTGCTCAATAAATGCCTAGCAAATGAAACTAATAATGATTCAAGTCTTGGCAATACAGATGAAGTGTAATATTTGTTTGTCACTACAAAAGGGACCATCTTATCCACAAAAGATCACCTTTGTGTGTGTGTGTGTGTGTGTGTGTGTTTGAGATGGAGTTTCATTCTGCCACCCAGGTAGGAGTGCAGTGGTGTGATCTCAGCTCACTGCAATCTCCGCCTCCCTGGTTCAAGTGATTCTCCTCCCTCAGCATCCCAAGTAGCTGGGATTACAGGTACGCGCCATCATGTCTGGCTAAGTTTTTGTAGTTTTAGTAGAGATGGGGTTTTGCTTGTTGCCCAGGCTGGTCTTGAGCTCCTGGGCTCAAGTGATCACCCACCTCAGCCTTCCAAAGTGCTGGGATAACAGGTATCAGCCACCGTGCCTGGCCACCTTTGTTTTTTAATGATAAACCCAGAGGCAGTTTGTTGGTCAGGATTCTCCAGAGAAACAGAACCAATAAGATTATCTATCTATCTATCTATCTATCTATCTATCTATCTATCTATATCTCTGTTACTCTATCTAGCTATCTACCTCCCTATCTATGAGGAGAATTATTAAGGGAATCAAAACTATGAAGGGCGAGAAGTACCAGGATCTGCTGTCTGCAAGCTGGAGAACCAGGAAAGTCAGTGGTATAATTCCCCTGTGTCCAAAGGCTCAAGAAGCAGGAGCATTGTTGTTCAAGGGCAGGAGAGGGTGGCTGTCCACGCTCAAGCAGGAGAGCAAATTAGCCCTTTCTCTGCCTTTGTGTTCAATTCACACCATCAACCAATTGGATGACACCCACTCACATTGGTGAGGGCAATCTTCTTACTCAGTCTGCTGATTCAAATGCTAATATCTTTCAAAAATACCCTCATAGACACTGCAGAAATAGTGTTTTTTTTTGTTTGTTTGTTTTTTTTTTTTTTGAGACGGAGTCTCGCTCTGTCGCCCAGGCTGGAGTGCAGTGGCGCGATCTCGGCTCACTGCAAGCTCCGCCTCCCGGGTTCACGCCATTCTCCTGCCTCAGCCTCCCGAGTAGCTGGGACTACAGGCGCCCACAACCGCGCCCGGCTAATTTTTTTTGTATTTTTAGTAGAGACGGGGTTTCACCGTGGTCTCGATCTCCTGACCTTGTGATCCGCCCGCCTCGGCCTCCCAAAGTGCTGGGATTACAGGCGTGAGCCACCGCGCCCGGCCAGAAATAGTGTTTTACCAGCTATCTGAGCATTCCTTAGCCCAGTGAAGTAGATACATAAAATTAACCATCACAGGCAGGAATGGAAGGGCATGTACAGACTGTTGTCATAATTAGGCTGTAAAAGTTCAAGGATGAATTCAAGGCTTGGGAGCTGCCATGCTTCTTTTGGCCTTAGGGGTGGTCATTAGCTAAGACTTCTTGAGGGGTAAGGTAATGATGGCAGCTGGGCCTCCCCTGTCTCCACCCCTCCCAGTTAGCATTGCGGTGGGTTCTGACACTTGGCTTACATGATGGTAAATTTCTGTAATGCACCACACTGGAATCCTCTGAAAATGGCCCAGCTGCATGAACTTTTCTGGAAAACTAGTTTTAAGAAAAGATTCTAGGGAATTGCCACATACATAGTGGCGATATCTATGGGTGAAGGGTGAAGGTCAGGAGCCTAAGGGTTGGTGAGGGTGGTTGGGGCACTTCCCACTTTCTCAGCCTCTTTCCCAACGTCAGCACTACGCTGTCCCAGCAAAACACTGACTGCAAGAGGAATCTTGCCTGTAGGTGGTGCTGCCTCCACCACTTGACTACAGGAGGCCATGTTTGTATTCAGAACAACTTTGATCAGGTAAGTGCTCCAGAAACGTGACTCAAGAGACCATCCCAGACCACCTGTTCTGCACTGAGAGGTGGTCTTGGGAGGCAGTTCTTGTCTGAAAGAACTTCCCTCCATTTCATTGCAGAATTCCACTCGCCATGGCCTGAGGTCCCCCACCTGCCTGAGCTCTGCTGACTGAGCGGGAGAAGACTGTCCTTGGATTGTTCTCATCACTAAATAATTTCCAGCCAGCTAAGAGGGAGCCTCGGAACCACATAAAGTGTTGTCTGGAGAAATCTTGCCCAGATATAACATTGAGACAACATTTAAAACCTCATTTAAGTGAACACAAAGAGAGGGCTCCTGGGTAAAAGAGACTTAATTAATCTCGTTTCTGTGTAGATACTTTTAATTAAATGTAACTCCACATTCCTTCCAAGTAGATTGGAAGGGCTGGGCAGTCTTGCTACTTGGTGGAGCTGAGTTGGGAGGGGCCAGCAGGTGGGCTGAGGCCGTTAGAGATGCTGGAAGTACACAGCCAGCCCAGGGCTGGAAACCTGGGATGTGTCCTTGCCTCCCAACTCCCTCCATCCCTCAAGCCAAAATGTACCTCTAACCATAGGTTCTGCCTCCATAATCATCTCTTGAATGCCTCGTTTCTCTCCAATGCACAACCTTAGTTTGAGTTCAGGCCCTCAACATCTGTGTCCTGGATTATGACATTGATCTCTGACTTGTTCTCCCACTCTCCAGTCTCAATCCCTTTCAGTTCATTCTAGTTCATCTAGCTAAATGACTTCTTAAAACCCTACTTTCATTCCCCTGATCAAGAATTCAAAATAGCTTTCAATTTTCTGATTAAATGCAAGTTTTTCCCCTTGGCATGGCCAGAGTATGGTATCTCAGAAGACTAGTCAAGATTAGGAGCAGCTATGGTGCCTGGAGAAGAAGGTGAGATTGGGTGGATCCAATAAGAAGTCTCCCCAGGGGGAAACTAGACCAGAGTCAGGCAGGCTGCGGCTGCACAACAAGTTGCTTTGAAGAGTCTAGGCATAGAAGATGAATTTGGATTTCAGACAGTGGACACTGAGAAGACTAGAAGAGAGGCAGTTTCAACTGAAGGAGAAACCTAGAGGAATTCCATGAGCCAATGAGAAGTAAGCCACAAGGAATATTTATAGTGTAATCTGCTGCCCTGGGCAGAGAAAAGGAAGTGGTTAAAGAAACCAGGGATAGAATTACATGTGGCCATAGATTGAATTACACTATCTATCTGACAAAGATTGGTTGCTGACCAACACCAGGGTTTCTCCTCTTAGTCCTGTCACACAGACTACATTCACTTCACTCTTCCCTTTCTGATAGATGGGGCCATTTAACTGAGTTTTGGCAAATATGGGTGAAAGGGATGCATGCCAAAATCCCCTAAGAGGTCTTCCATGTCATCTCTTTTTGCTCAATCCCTGTCTGGATGGAGTGGATCTAGTGGAGGATCTAAAGGATGACAGAGACATTAGATAGATGGATCTGCAGGCTCTACATTAGATAGATGGATCTGCAGGCTCTGAATGACTCTGTGGCGCACAGCCTTTCTTCCCAGCCCCACCACCATATTGAATTGTGGCAGGACTGAGAGAAAAACATGTACTGTGTCAAGTCACTAAGATTTTGGGATTGTCTGAGACAGAAGTTAGCCTGTCGTGACTAATATAATAGGCATCCTGTCATGATGACACCTAGGAGAAAAAGAAACAGGTAGACCTGGACCACATTCAGCCCCTATAGTGAAGACATGTGAAGGTTCCTCCAGGGTAAGTCCACTTCTAGTCCTACCAATATCTCTTGATCTTTCTTTCCTCTTCTTCTGTAACCCCAAGGAGATCCTAATCACTTAGAAGAAGAAAGCTAGGCAGACCCTGCCTCAAGGGGAAGAGTTGGAATATTGTATTATTTATATTTCTGCTTCAACATTGATGCAAAACTAGGGCTTAGAACGACAAGCATTTACATTTCTCATTCATAAATCTGTGTGTTGACTGGGGTGGAAGCTCTGATTTAGGTTGAGAATTGTGTTCAAATCTGCTCCATGTGCTGCTGATTCTGGGGTCAGGAGCCTCATAGCAGACTTCAGAAGCACACACCACCCAGCCAAGCCACACAAACACATTGGAGCTTCTGCTCATGGTGCATCCACTAACAGTGCATTAATCAAAGCAAGTGACAAGCCCAAAGTCAGTAGGGTGGAGGTGTTTCCTCTGCATACTAGGAGCCATGGCAGGGTAAGAAGGAAGGGAGAACTGTGGAAAATCATATAATGTGCCACAGGTACCATCTCTAGTAAGACAACTACCTGCCTAAAAGCCAATGCCATGGGCCCCTGTAAGCTTATGTTTGTTTGAGTGGTGTCAGAGGCTTCATAGAGCTTCTAGGAGGATTGGCCAGGCTGTTTTAGATAATGAAAAGGGAGAACTGGGAATAAAAAAATCTCATTTCTTGTCCAGCTGCTAAGTGGCCTTTGGCAAGTCACTTCTCTCTGGGCCTCAATTTAATTATCTGGGACATGAGAGAGATGGACAGGAAGATTTCCAATGTCCTTTTAAACTCACACCTCTGAAGACTCTAAGACAGCCAGTCTTCATGATCCTAATCCAAGATCTTTGAGAGGCTGTTGTCTTCAAGCCAGTGGTGCATGCCCTGCCCCAGCAGAGAAGTCTGGGAGGAGGCGGTGTCTGCAGAGCCCTCCCCAGAGGGGAAGTGGGGAGGAGAATGCTGAGAGAAGGCCCAAGTATATTTCTCTGTGCACTTCTAAAAGCCCTTAGATCAGGCTGCTCAGGGCCTGATAATTTTTCCATTAAGAGGAAATAATTTTCTGGGTCTGTTTTGGTTGTATTTATCTGTAGTTGACAGCATCAGCCGCCGCAGCTGTGACATGCCGCCTGTCTCCCAGACCAGCATGTACTTGTGGGGACAGAAAGGGGCAGAGGTCTCAGCGTCTCCCGGCCTGGACGAAGGGGAAAGACAGCTACAACATGACCCTGGTATCCATCTCTTGTGACCCAGCTGTGACCTCGGGTACCTCCCACTCCATTTTCTTCCCTAAAAAAGAAATGTAAACAATAACCCAACCGTGAAACCCACTGCTGTGCTATCTCCACCCCAGCCCCCACCTTCTGCCTATCGCTTCTTCTAAGCCAGCTTGACAATAACCATTCATCACGAAAAAGAAAACAAAGTACGGAGAAACAAAAACCAATCTAAAGCTGCAAATTTACGTCAAACTTTGAAAAATGGACTGCGAGATGGTTGTGCAGTGAGCTCTTTCTGCTTTCCAGAAGAGATGGGGCTGGGCACCTCCTGTCACAAACCCACATGGCCCTGAGTTCAACTTGGAGGTGACTACAGCCCACGGACCAGAATTGACTTTCAGAGGTGACATTGGGATGAAGAGGGGGATAGAGTCCTCTGGGAATTGTGGCAAAGGAGAGCCACCTCTTGTGTTGGGAGTACACCTCCCTTGGGTGAAGTTCTGAGTGGACCTTGGCCTGGGACAGGGTGACACTGGCTCCATCCCATCCTCTGGATTCTCCCTCCTTTGGAGCTGGGGTATAAAATCCTGGCAGGTCTAACTTCAGGCGAGGCTGGGGAAGGAGGAAATCACAGATATCTAGTCCTCATAGTTGTGTGTCTAGAGAACTTTACCGATCTCACAGTGTTTTCATAGCACGTTCTCATCACTATAAGCAAGCCTAGGATACAGGCAGAGCAGCTTATCCCATTGCAAAGTAGAGGAAAGTGAGGTGCTACGCTAGTCTGTAACTCACCCAAAGTCATGCAGCTTGTGAGTGACAAGGTTGGACTTGAACCTAGGTTCTCCTATCTCCAGAGCCAAGGATCTTCTCCTTTTTCAGGGCATTTGAAACCAAATCACAGCATCATTAAATGCATTCATTTCCCAGAAGGGGCATCTCAAGACCAGAGAGGAGAACTGACTTCCACCAGGCTATATGGCCAAACAGGTAGTAGATTACAACCAAGACCCAGGGTTTCCTGATTCCCAAGCCAGAAGGAAGTGCCATGCTGGCAAAGTCCCGGAGAAGGAAGACCAGAAATTCTACAGCTGGGTTTCCCTGGGAAGGGGCTGGGGTGGCAATTGGTGGGGGCCAGGTGTGTTGTTTTGCCCCTGGGCTTTGCTGGGGATGTGGTACCTGTTTGTGTCTTAGACTGGTCCTGATGCAGCCTTAGAGTGACTGACAACTGGGAGGGATGACAATTGGCCCCCGGCTAATAGCGTGTGGAGACGGGTTGTTTCTGCCTCATCGGACCCATTTTTTCCTTTCCTTCTCCTCCTTGTGGAATCTCATCCCTCTTTCTGCTCTACCTCTCCAAGCTGGTCACCTAGTGCCCTTGGCCTATCCCTAGATGCTCAGGACCCCGAACACCCTGGCCCACGTCTTATCTCCTGAGGAGATCCAGACACTGTGGGCGTCCCCGACCCCTCGCTGTTCACCGGCAGACTTCACTCTATGGCGATCCATTTCCTTAGTGCCCACACTCTGTAAGAAGATCCCGCTAATCTGCCAGGCTTAGGGAAGCCGCACTGCTCAGGTTCCAATCCAGGTTCCACTGCATATGAGCCCTGTATCTCTGAGCAAGTTAATTAACCTCTCTTAGCTTCAGTTTCCTTATCTGAGAAGTGAGGATAATAATACTTACCTCAGAGGGTTATTGGGAGCTTTAAATGAATTTATGTAAAGAACTTACCACAATGCCCGAAGCGTAATAAACTTTCAATAAATGTTAGTTATTTTTAGTTTTTAAACCTATTCGTGCTCCTGTCTCAGTGGAGGCTAATGACTCACTCCAACATGAAAATAGATGTGATTTTACAGAGATCTAATTGGGAAAAGCCTTAACAGAAAGGTATGGAGACTTTAGTCCCTGAGTCACACACTTAGGGAGGACCCCCTAGAGTGGTGGGGGTGTCTCTCTGACCTCCTCAGAGCACATTCAGGCTCCAGGTATGGGTCAATGAGTTGGACATTTGGATCTGTTAAGATTTCATGTGAACTGGAGCCAGGCGTGTTGGCTCACACTTATAATCCCAGCACTTTGGGAGGCTGAGATGGGTGGATCGCTTGAGGTCAGGAGTTTGAGAGCAGCCTGGCCAACATGGTGAAAACCCATTTCTACTAAAAACAAAAAATTCACCAGGAGTGGTGGTGTGTGCCTGTAATCTCAGTTACTCGGGAGGCTGAGGCAGGAGAATCGCTTGAACCTGGGAGGCAGAAGTTGCAGTGAGCTGAGATTGCACCACTGCACTCCAGCCTGGGTGACAGAGCAAGACTCCATCTCAAAAAAAAAAAAAAAAAGAAAAAAAGAAAAATCTTATGTGAACTGGAACTCTCATCCCCCAGCTGAAGCACAGAGCAGGGGGTCTTGGAACCACAGACGTGGGATGACGGGGACACAGGGGGGAAGTGGCGTGGAGGAGAGCAGTAGGTCTATGGCCCTGGTGCCATCTCACACAGGGCAGTGGGATGCCAGTAGGGTGTGGAATCAGATGACCAGGATTCAAGTCTTTCCCCCTCCATTTATTAACTGTGTTCTCCTGCGGAAGTTATTTCTCTGACTTTCTGTTTCCTCATAGGGAAAATATTAAAATAAATGATGTAGATAAAAAGCACTTTGTAAATGATATACCAAGGTACTGTTTTTTCTTTGGGTAGCTTGAGTCAAAAGAACTTTAGGTTTGGTGAATCTGAACTCTAATACTCAAGAACCCTGTGGCCCTGTTGTTCTTGCCAGAGCTGTGGGTTGTAAGGAGCAAAGACCCCTAAAAGGATGTTCCCATGTGTGTGAGGGGAGGGGAGGGGCTGTCAAGGACGTGGAGTCTCGTTGGTGTGTAGGGCTGTGGCTCCGCGAGCCTTGTGGAAGACAAGAGAAGGTGGGCCAAGTTTCACAGTAGCCCCTGGGAACGGCTTCTCTGCCTCCCTTGGGCAGCCTGGGTTTTCGCTCTCAGCATTTTGAACTTTTTTCTGTGCATCTGCTCTGTCCTCTCTCCATTCTGTCAGCTTACATTGCTTACTTATCACTTCTACTCACCTAATAATTTCACTTTATTTGTACCCACATCATCCTTAGCTGTATCTTTGCACAAACTTTCTGTTTTACTATCCACTACCACTGATATGGTTTGGCTGTGTCCTGACTCAAATCTCACTTTGAATTGTAATAATCCCCACGTTTCAAGGTTGGGGCCAGCTGGAGATAATCGAATCATGGGGGATTTCCCCCACACTGTTCTCACGATAGTAAGTCTCATGAGATCTGATGGTTTTATAAAAGGGAGTTCCCTTGCCCACGCTCACTCTTGCCTGCCACCACATAAGATGTGACTTGCTCCTCCTCGCCTTCTGCCACGATTGTGAGGCCTCCCCAGCCATGTGGAACTGTAAGTCAATTAAACCTCTTTCCTTTATAATTACCCAGTCTCGGGCATGTCTTTATTAGCAATGTGAGAACAGACTAATACAACCACCAGTGGCAATTTTCCTCTAAATGTTTTTGCTCAAAACCCAGAAAGAACCTGATCTTCCTCCTCGGCCTCCAAGAGCATAGGTCACTAGCCTCTCTATGGATCAGTTACTCTTAGGTCTCATGCCCGCCCCTCATCAATCATCTGTGGCTGGAAAAGCAGAGTCATGTGCTACCCAGGGGGCTTGGAGTGGGGTGGATTCCCTTAGAATGAGTTTTAGATGGGTTAGTAAATGATCAGCAATCCTAGGACATGTAGGCAAGTCACAAGATCTCCACAACAAACTCTCCTGGTTCCTCGTCGGTAAAGCACGTTATCAGGTAGATGAAATGAATCAGTTAGTGAAAGTGCTTCCCTTGATCTGACCCCTCCTTTCCATCCCCTCGGCCACTGTCTTAATCCAGGCCTGCATCATCGCTCACCTAGGCTAAACCACTAGTCCTCTAACTGGTCTCTTGGCCTCCAATAGTACTTCTCCCCCATTGGATCACATCTGTTTTCCACTGAATTGCTGTAGTGATCTTTCTAAAATGCAGACATGAAGAGTTACAAGATCAAGAGTTGGTGAGGATGTGATGAAACAGGCATCTTCTGTTTTGCTGATGGGACGGTATATTCCTACAATGTTAGGGGATAGTAAGATGGCAATCTATTAAAATTCAAAACACCAAAACCTTTGATTCAACAGTCCTACTTTTTTGGGGGGTGGTCTATCCTATGGAAATAAAAGCAGCGGTATGTAAGACTACATGAGTTATGTGAGATATTGTAGCATTATTTTAGATGTCGACATAATTGTAAATAACCTTGATATTCAACAGTAAATGTTTAAATAAATGTTATTACAACTGTACACTGGGAAATTATACATATATTTTAAAATATTTCTGTGTCTGTTGACTAGAAGGAGTATCACAACATGAGATAAGCAGATTGCTTAATAAAAGGTATGATGCCATTTTCTAAGAAACTAGTAGTTTAAAAATGGCCTATATGTCTACATGTTCATATTTGCCTGAGGAATCACTGGGCACCTGGGATGTTCTAGGACAGCGGTTCTCAAGCTTTCATAAGCGTCAGAATCACCTGAAGGACAGTAGCAGATTGCTGGGAACACCCCAGGTTTCCTATTTAATAGATCTGGAGTGAGGACAAGAACTTGCCTTTCTAACAAGCCCCGGGAGGATACTGATGCTGCTCTTCCAGGGAATGTACTTTGAGAACCACTGGCATAGAGGCTACTGGGGCAATTAGAAGTAGGGTGGGAGAAATTATGAAAGTTTTCTTTATAAAACTTACTATATTACTTCACTGGCTTTAGTACATATACATAACTGCTATCCATTTTGGAGAGGAATATAGTAATAGAGAGGGAAAAAATTATATGAAAAAGGAAAGGAAATCCACTTAGCTCCTGCCACTCCCTTCCCCAATCTCCTTCAAAGGATAAAGTCTTGCTCAAAGGATAAAGTCCAAACTCATGGGTATGGCATGAAGGTCTTTTGGGATTGGGGCCCTGCCTTTGACCTCTTCAGTCTCACATCATCTGTCTGTGCTTAGCCCATGTACTCCATCCTATGGAGCCTCCTGCCATTTGGGGATGTGCCTGTTGTTCCACACTTCATTGCCTCGGCTCCTTTGTTTGCCTTTGTGAGCTTCAAAGACAGGGACTGACTACCTTGTCTTTGGATTCTCAGCACGAAGCGCAGTTCTGTGCCTATATAGTAGGTGCTCAATAAATTTTGTTGAATTGGAGGATGAATGAATGAACTGTAGGCGCCCAAAGGAAGCTGCTGAGTTTGAACCTCCCATGGAGAGTTAGTCCTGCTCTACGGAGCACCCTCCGAGGGAGCGGACTGCCGCTCTGGTTCCCAGGTGCCTGTGTGTCAAGGAAATGCAAACAAACGCAAACAGCAGGGAAAGCGGGCAGGTGTGGGTCTAGCAGTCTGTGTTCCCGACCCACCTGCTTCTCCTTGAAACTCTTCAGCCCCTCCTCAATCTTCCCAAACCCACTCAGTCTAAGTGGGTAATGGCAAAGGGAGGAGGGAGGTTGCCACGAGGTCCCAGCATGGGACTTTCAAAGGGGCTGCATCGTGATGCTAATTTGTCTTTGGAGCAAGAGCCTGTGAGTGTGAATGAATGCATGGGTGCCTAGAGATGTGGGTGTGTGGGCATGTGCACACTCACCTATAATTAAGCACAAAGCCTCACATTTGTGTGGTGCTTTACCGTTTATAAAGCATTTCATATTCATTATTTCATTAAGTCCCAGGAAGCCCTGTGACTTATGCAGAGAATTGTCATTTTCATTTTTTAGATGAACAAAGTAAGGCTTGGAGAGTGGAAGTGACTTGCTTCAGATGACACTTGGAGGGAGCCCATCGAGATAAAGAACAAAGGTATCACCTGGTTCTGTTTCCAGGGCCTGCCCTTCCTCCTGGCATCCTGAGCAGTGAATGAGATGAGGGCAAGGCAGGGCAGGGCCAGGCAGGACTCCCCAGATCTGTCCACGCAGGAGGTCCTCCTTAGTGGGACCCGATCACCCTTCCTGTGGGTGGGGCTGCTCCAGTATCTTCATGCCCTATTCATCAGCTGGTCACTCATCAGATATTGTTGAATACCTGCCATATGGCTCATCACTGTGGGGGACACGGAGATATTTGTAAGACGGAGAGTATCATAATGTACAAGAATAAAGAATGCTTTGGAGTTAGGCAGGCCTGGGTTCAGATGTTGTCATTGCCTCCTTTCCTAGCTGTGGGCTTTTGGGCAAATTATTTAACCCATCTAAGCCTCGGTTACCCTATCTCTAAAATGGGATCAGTAATACCTACCTTGATTGCTGTGAATAACCAATGAGGAAATGTATGTAACGTGCTCTGCATACTGTCTGGAACACAGTTAACCCTCAATAAAAACAATCATTGTTCCAGATGGTGCATTCAGGGAGGGCCTCACAGAAGAGGGGCCTCTTTAACTGGATTTCTTTGGGCCTAATTGATCCTCTGAGGTTCCAGGAGCTCATTCAGTGTTTAAATCTGTGCATGAGGAGGTCTGGGTTAAACAGTCCAGTCTGTCTTTGGGGATTAGTCCCTGGTGTGCTGTTCTCAGTCCCTCTAGGACTCTAAGTGAGGAGCTGGCAACAAGGAGAGCCTCTGAGAAGAGAGCCAGCTTCCTATAAGCTCTGGGGCAGGGAGGAGGGTGGAGGGAGAGATCCAAGAGGAGAGGGCACTGAGTGACCCAGGCAGATGCCCAGTGCAGGACCTGGGCCTGTGGCTGCCATCCAAGGAAAGAGTGTACCAGCTTTAGCCCTGAGGTGCTGCTCCATTCAAGGCTGGAGGGTGGGACCCACCAGGAAGGTGCCCTCACCCCACCCACTCTTCATTCTTTCATACTCTGACACTTTCTTTTAGCGTTTGTGTTACTCTCCTTTCCTTTTACTATCTCAGCCCCTGGGTCTTTTGAAAGGGGCAGTGGAGGCTGGGCGTGGTGGCTCACGCCTGTAATCCCAGGACTCTGGGAGGCCGAGGTGGGTGGATCACGAGGTCAGGAGATCGAGACCATCCTGGCTAACACGGTGAGACCCCGTCTCTACTAAAAATACAAAAAAATTAGCTGGGTGTGGTGGCGGTCGCCTATAGTCCCAGCTACTCAGGAGGCTGAAGCAGGAAATGGCGTTAACCTGGGAGGAAGAGGTTGCAGTGAGCCGAGGTTGCAGTGAGCTGAGATGGCGCCATGGCATTCCAGCCTGGGTGACAGAGCAAGGCTCCATTTCATAAAAAAAAAAAAAAAAAAAAAAAAAAAGGCGGGGGGGCAGTGGAAAAAAGCCTGGATTTTGAAGCCTGGTAGATATGGTTGGACCCTGTTTTCCCTACTCACTAGCTGTGTGACTTTATAATAATTCCTTAACTTTTCTGGGCCTCATTTTCCCCTTCAGTGAAATGTGGATGATGATAATTCCAAAACCCACAAGCTGATTGCTAGGATTACATAAAATAATGCTTTGAGCTCAGCACATTGAAGGTACTCAATAAGTATGGATTTGCTCCCTTTCTGCTATTGAACTTGACTCCTGTTTCTATCCCTTTTCACCAGATATCAGAATGGCTGCCCACCCACAGAAAGCTGTAGGATTGCACCTTTAGGAATATCTATTTTTCTTTCCTTTAAAAAATGGGATAGAGGCCGCGCGCGGTGGCTCACGCCTGTAATTCCAGTACTTTGGAAGGCCGAGCCTGGCGGATCACAAGGTCAGGAGATCGAGACCAACCTTCCTGACTAACACAGTGAAACCCTGCCTCTACTAAAAATACAAAAATTAGCTGGGCGTGGTGGCGGGCACCTGTAGTCCCAGCTACTGGGGAGACCGAGGCAGGAGAATGGCGTGAACCCAGGAGGCGGAGCTTGCAGTGAGCCCAGATGGCGCCACTGCACTCCAGCCTGGGCAACAGGGCGACACTCCGTCTCAAAAAAAAAAAAAAAAAAAAAAAAAAAAAAAAAAAAAAAAAAAAAAATGGGATAGAAAAATACAGCTAGACGCAGCACCTTCCCCAGGGAGAAAGTCGTCTGGTTGTGGTGTCAGGGATGAAACTACCTGCAGGACCTCGGGAGAATGAGTGGTGGAAGACAGGAGCCAGAAGAGTAAGATCCCAAGGCAGCCACATCCACCCGTCCCTGAGCATGCACCTCCCCCTGGCTGGCAGAGCACCGTCCAGAGATCATTCTAGAACTTTCAGAATTATCTTAGACTCCTTTTTTCCTCTTCTCCTAGATTCAATTTGTTAGACTACAATATGATTTGAGTGCCCACTATGTGCTAGACGCTATTCTATGTGCTTCACTTCAAACTCATCCCACCTGCGATTTTGCCTTAGGGTGACCCTTTGTTTACTGAACACCTGCAATATGAGCCAGGACCCCTGATATCAGGCAGCTGAGAATATTATCTCTGTTAGTCCCCACCAGAGTCACAAAGGTGTGTTCCCTAGTATCTTCATTTTACACATAGCATCCTGGGGACCAGTGACACTGAAGATCCTGCCCAGCATCACACAGTGAGTGGGAACCGGAACTGAAGCCCAGGTAGCCTGGCTGAGATGGTTCAGCTGTACTTCTCCATGCTGGCTTTGTCTCTTTCTAAGGCTACTGCAGGGGCGTCCTCACCCTTCCCCACTTAAGCCATCCTCCAGGCCACCATCAAAATGGCCTTTCTAAAATTCCAACAGCCTAGGTGGCCCTTCAAAGACCTTCTCAGGCTTCCTTCTCTTATCTCTCCGGCTCATCTTCTGATAATTGCCTTCCAAACACTTGCCTCTCCAAGCAGGCCATGTGTTTCCACACCTCTGTGCCCTGCACACAGTTTTTACTCCATTCTCTGAATGGGGAAATGAACTTTCACCTCCTCTGTGAAGCCTCCCCTGACCCTCCAGGCCGACCCCACAGTCCTATCCTGTGGTCCCACAGCAGCAGCCTCAGACAGCCATTCCAGCACCTATCCTAGAGAGTATTAGAATTTATTTGTTTGTATTCCTGATTTCTCCTTAGGCTGTAAATTTCTTGAGGCAGAGAATGACTCTTATTTATCTTCGTATTCCTAATGTCTTGTACAGTCAGTGTATGGCACATAAAATAATGTTCTAGAAGTGTTTGTTGAGCTGAGTTAAAGTTAGGACTATTGGTGAAAGTCAGACCAAACTGCCAGAGACGACCCCTTACATACTCCTCACCCAGGTTTGCTTTCTGAGAACTGTTCTTTGTGGGACCCCTGCCCACCCCTGCCCCCTCAAAACCTCTCTTGGGTCTTGAGGCTTCAGGATCTTTGTACTGAGAGTAAAGAGTCATACCAAGCTCTTGGCACCACCATCACCTCACTCTGGGATCACAGACAGGTTTCTGGCTTCCTGAGGTCCCTGCTGCCCTGCCACTCCCCCTCTGTCTGCACCAGTTTGAGCTGCTATGACAAAATACCACAGACTGGGCGGTTTATAAACAACAGATGTTTATTTCTTATAGTTCTGGAGACTGGGAAGTCCAAGATAAAGTTGCCGGCAGATTTGGTGTCTGGTGAGGGCTTGCTTCCTCGTCCATAGAGAGCACCTTCTTGCTATGTCCTTGCATGGTGGAGTCAAGCTAGCTCTCTGGGTCCTGTTTAGAAAATCACTCATCCCATTCATGAGGGCTCCACTCTCATAACCTCATCACCTCCCAAAGTCTCCACCTCCTAATACTGCCACCTTGGGAGTTAGGATTCAGCATATGAATTTGAAGGTGGCACTAACATTCAGGCCCTAGTGCCACCGCTTCTAGCATCTCACCACCATTAAAAGGAAAAGCTAGAGAAGGTAGACCAAGCTCCCAGGAATTCCTATAAGGCAGGAATTGACCAGATGGAATAAGCACCATTCACAGGTGGGATGTAAGTCAGGAGGAAGAAGATCATTCACAGAGCAGGGCTTTGTGCCTCTAGGAGAGCTGTAGGTCTCTCTCTGGGACTCTGAGATAGGGAGAAGAGCCTTTGCCTCAACTAGTCCTCCCAGATTGAATGAGGCAGGGGAGCTTGCTTTGATGGAGCATTTCTCCGGGGCTTTATAAACATTGTTACAGTGAATGAGGGGGGGAAACACAATCATCTGCACCTTCCCAGAGAAGAAACTGAGCTCCCAAGGGGTTGTGTACAGACACCTTGCATCTGTGTCCACGGTCAACAGAGAGCAAAGCTAGTAAAGGCAGGATTTGAATCCCTCCCTGGCCAGCACTTAGCTACTGAGAAAAGGCCTAGGGCAGAAAAAGCTCTTGGATATCCAAATGATTTGACTTTTTAACATGCTGGCTGCAAGGGTCCCTGCAGCTAGCCTAAACCCAGTGCAGGAAAACAGTTCCCTGATAGTCTTACCCAGGCTTCGCTGAACTCTGCTTGATAAGCACACTCTTTTCCAGCTGGCTGCCCATTGAGTGCTGTCTGATTTTTGCCAGAAAACAAAGACAACCCCCTCCCAGACCAATTTCTCGTTCTGCTCTTTCTTCCCTAGAGCCCATTTCCAATGACTACTGATGAAGCTTCTCTCATTGACCAAACTTTAGTCTGGCTCCCCTGAGCCTTCTTCTCTACTAGTCTTCAGCCTTGGTCTTCCTTGTCTGTCTCTGCAGAGTCTAATATTAGTAAAATTCCCAGAAAGCTAATTTAGGAGGAATCCTTCCACCCTTGATATCTGAGCACCCTGGTCTGCCTCCAGCAAGAATCCCATTAAGTTGACTTAGCAAGAATTCTCTTCTCCCTGGTCCACCGACCCCCTACATTCTGCTCGCTGGCTATCAATCCCCATCTGTCCTTGCTGTATTCACAATCAAGCCCTATCTTTCTCCCCTATTTCAATAGTCTTGCTGCCTATGGTGATACTCCTGCAGAAAGTCTTCCTTACCATTTTAGCAAGTGTCAGGATAATCTCTTCTTTAACACTGCCCCCACATCCTGAGCATGGGCAGCAGCAGAGACAAGCAAAAACCAGTGAGTCACTCTCATGTCTTCCCACTCCCGACTGTCTTTGGGCCTGACTGGTACCAGTGAGTGGGATTTGCTACTGGAATCAGGGCAGAGACCTGGAGCCTCAGGACCCCAGAATGAGCTGGGCAGGGCAAGAATTAGCTGCCCTCAAAAGAACAGGCCACGTTGGGGTGGGGTCTTCCTGGCAGCTAGAGCCGCTGGTCTGAGTAGTTGGTCTGGATTTTACCATGCATGCTGGTACACAAGAAATGTCATGCTACTTGATTAAATGAAGTGAAATGTGGTGTTGAGGTTCCATCCCACCAAGGTGTCAGGGATGCTTTCCCACCTGCACCCGTCCCTTGGGCCAGGTTGTGCACAGAGCCGGCACTGGAGAAGTCCTTTGATCCTGGGTCCTCACTGGTCCCCAGTGACATAATCATTTCCCATCCTGTGTGAACCCGGACAGTGGATGGTTTGTTGCTTTTGCATTAGACTTGGAGATGGGAAAGAATCTGCTGAGGCTCCTCAGGCAGAGCCATGAGCCACTCCCTCTGAAGCCCTCTACTTTCCAAACCCCCATCCCCATCTCACTTTGGAAAGTCCCCGTTCCTCTGCTTCTCTGGGAAGGCCTGGTACAATCCATCCAAGAAGCCAAAGGTAGAAGCTGTCTTTCTATCACTTACAGTTCGGGAAGTGACCTGCTACCTTCTTGAAGAGGGAGAGAAAATTAATTTAGGAATAAAACACACAGGAACATCTCCACAAGCCATCCTGCCCGCGCCTCTCTTCTCTGGGATGAAGAGAATGTGTGTTTAGGTTGCCAGGTCTCGAGGAACAGCAGGGGCAGGGCTGGGAGTGGGTTTGAGAGTTTTAATAAAAGGAGAAACACTCACTCACTATATTTTTCCCTCCCAGTCTTCTAAACCACCTACCTCAAAGGCCTTCCGGAAGGGGAAACAGGCTTGGAACATCTTCCCTTGGGAGCTGAGCCCAGGTTTAAGGAGGCAGTGTATTTGTTTATCGAATTTGAAATGGGGAAAGGGTCCACTGGGAAGGGTGAGAAATATTAAAGCGCCTGCCAGGGCTGAGCAAAGGTTTCTGTCCATCTGCCTGTCTGGGGACCTGGGTGTATACTGGGGGCACTGTGTATGTGTGTGTGTGTGTGTGTGTGTGTGTGTGTGTGTGTGTACTTTTCTCTCTGGCTGTACTGGGTGGCAAGGCACCAAAGGGAGAAACTGTGTGCCCACCCACATTGAACATACTATGCTAATGAATGAAGCATTACAATGTCATTTCCCAAGGGCCCCAAGCCCAGATCACATCTCCATTAATACACCCCTGGAGTTCATTGTGATTGGCATCGCTACAATAAACAGTAAATGAGTGAATAATAATTGGCCATCTATTTGAAAGTGTTTCTGAGGTTGCCATGGTAATCACACCTTTTATTAAGCTTTATTAAGCCGCAGTCTGGGGAGTGAGGCAGCAGGAGTCTGGACTCCCTGGGCCCGCTGCAGGGGATCTGACCTGCTTGGTGACCTTTCCTGGGAGGCTCTAGGGTACAGGGGTGGGTCCCGGACACCGCCTTTTTATTTTCTTATTTAATTTTTTTTAACTATTCACCTTCCCTGGAACATTTGAGATGATCTCTTTAATCCCCAACTAAATAGAAAAGAAAAGGTTTCCCTCCTGTTTTTTCCCCTCCTCAGATACTTAGGGATGGGAATGGAGGGAGGGCAATGTTGTTTTAGTTTTGCCCTAAGAATTTCCTCTCTGAACAATGTTAAGAATTAAAATTAGAAAAATTCTGGAAAATAAAATTTATTTTATTTTAGGATGATGACGAAAATCCTTCAGATAAGGTGCTATTATCCTGTCTTTATTATTCCTCTCTCTTCCCACCCTCCACTAGTGAATTCTAAATCCCTCTATGCAAGGAAAAGACTTTAATGTGAAACTACCTAGAATATCAGATCATTGTAATTCCTGTCCACCAGGAACAAGCAGTGCAGTATTACTCTTGCATACAAGAGTAAAGTACATTTCTGAATCCAGGGTCAATACCATTCTCTCTCTCTCTTTCTCTCTCTCTCTCTCTCTCTCTCTCTCTCTCTCTCTCTCTCTCTCACACACACACACACACACACACACACACACGAGATTCAGGAACTTCTTGTTCTGCTTGTGGGTCTGCTCACTTGCTGAATTCTGATTTCGATGTCAGTGGGTAGGCATCTAAACTTTGGGAGTGATGGACTATGGATTGTGGCAGGAGCATCTATTCATCCCTGTGGATGTTAAAACAATTAGCTTATTGTTACACCTGCTCAGAACTGTCCAAATCTGCAGCAGGAGAAAAGTCATGCTTGGAAATGGTCACAGTCAAATCAGGAAAACAGTAACTTAAAATATTATTTTCATCTAGTCTATACAACAAACCCCCATGGCACATGTTTACACATGTAGCAAACCTGCATATCCTGCACATGTACCCTTGAACTTAAAGTAAAAATTTAAAAAGAAATACATGATGAAAAAGAAGTTGTACTAAAAGACATTTCCATTTAAAAAAAGTATTTTTTTACTCCAAAAGGTATATGTTATATTGTCTGTAGTTCATTTTAAAATACCTCAGTACAGTACAGACTATAAGCAGACTTGCCAAATTTAGCAAAACAGAACAAAACAAAACAAAACAAAAAAACAAAACAAACAAAAAACCTGGAACACAGTTAAATGTGAGTTTCAGGTAAACACCAAATAATTTCTTAGTATGTCCCAAATATTAGATATATTTTATCTGGCAACCCTAACTGTGAGATATTCTTTTGATCCAAATTCTAGGGAGTGATTAGTTAACATGTGAAGAATTCTAATCAGGAATACACACTTCAGGGGTGGTTAGTTAACATTTGTAAGACTCGAAGCAGAAGATACATTCCCTAGGCAGCTCCTGCAAGACCTCCAGCTATTTTTATATCCTATCAATACCGGAGCTTTGCTAATTAGCATAATGGATGTTAGAAATAATTTTCTTGGGTGAAACAAGTAGCTTGAGATGTGTATATTGGCCAGAAGTAGCAGATACAAGAGCTCTCCCTGCCCTTGCATGGGAAAAGTATATAAATTTAGCAAGTCCAGTGGCAACAGATGCTCTTTGCAATGGTGCCCTAAGATTTTAAACCAGTCCTATTTATAGCCACTCATCAGAGAATTTTAAAGTCTGACTCCTAACCCACCACTAGAATATTGCTACATCTTCATGCAATGTGCTATCACATAGTCTAAAAAGGTCAGAAGGCTAGAATTTCATTGAGTGTTCTAGATAGGCTATGTGTTTGGGGCCAGCTTGCCAATAAATATTTGTATGCATGGAAGAATACAGCCTGAAACTCGTTCTTATTGTAACATACCAACTGGGAATGAGAGCATCGCGTTTACCTATCTACAGAAAGAACCCAATTGGTGCAGGTTGGTGCAGAACAGAAGAGAATCTTATAGTAACGAAGGCAGAGTTTTGGTTCTCAGAAGTGTGTGAATAAAAAGAAATGAAAGATTTAGAAGAAGTGGAAAGTACTGAAAGGAGTAGCTCAGCAAATAAAACAGATTCCTGGGGGCAAGAATTACATCCAAATAATCTTTGAAACATTTGTCAGTGTAATCATTGTTAAGTGTAGAATTCAATGGCATGAACTATATTCACAATACTGTGCAACCATCTGTGCTATCCATATCCAGACCTCTTTTCATCCCAAACTGAAACTTTGTACCCATGAATAACTCCTCATCCTTCCTTCCCCCACCCTCTGTCAACCACTGCTATGAATTTGCCTATTCTAGATACCTCATATAAGTAGACACATCCTGTATTTGTCCTTTGGTGTTGGGCTTATTTCACTAAGCATCATGTTTTCAAGGTGCATCCATGTGTCAGAATTTCCTTCCTTTTCAGGGCTGAATTATATTCCATTGTATATGCATACCGCACATCAGGGAATCTTCTGATAGTGGGTTTGGGATTCATAGACATGCCTGAGTTCTGCGTGTCCTTGGGCAAGTTGCTGTGTGACCTTGGGCAAGTCACTTAGTTTCTCTGAGTTTCATTTTCCTTATCTTTAAGTGCATACATCTTTCTTTTTATTTAGACTTTTATTGTGAAAATGAAATAAAGTAATGTATGTAAAGAGCCTTATAAATAGCAAATGATCACGTGGAGTAACATTGTGCTTCTTGTCCTTGGCACTAGAATACATCAAAAAACAAAATATTCTTTCCATTTTACTCTAATGCTGGTGATTTCTTCTCTTCTAGAGGTTTTGCCTATTTGTCAAACACCATTGAATGCAAATACCTTGAGGCTCAGTATCTTGCAGCTCAATTTATTACAAAACTTTGAAATATTTAAGAGTAAATTCAATTAGTAAAAGTGTAATTACTGCCTGAATAAACTATACTTTAAATTTTAATATGCCAAAGTGGATCATTTTATGAGCAGAACAAGCTCTATGTTATACATTTTTAATGCTCCTAAACTAACAAAATGACATACAGCGTATAAAAGATACTAAAAAATATATTGTGTTCATTTTCATATTCCACCCAAATCTCCACCCTGCCCTTAGTCAAAGCAAAATAACCCATTTTATTTGATCCCTTCAACGATTTCATTTTGCATGTTTAAGCACTCCCATATTTTTAACTAGTCCATATTCTCTAACTAGAAGAAGGAAGCTACAAGGGTTTAGACCCCTGGAGTTCAAAGGGGAATGGAGAAGAAGGCCTTTGTAAAGAAACTGCATGTGGACCCCAGGTCACTAGCTAGCGGCAGCACAATGGAATCAACATCTTGTACAGACTGGGCTGTGTGGGGCCTGTCTCAGTGCTGGTCCTGGATTTAGGATTGTTGTAAACTGTTGCCTCCATCACAGCTCTCAGGTGCAGGTCTAGGCTCTGTGGGGTGGAGCAGGGTGGAGTGGGAAGATGAAGGTGTGGCAGGGTTGGCTCTGAGCTTCAAAGACACCAGGAGACCACTGTGGCCTCTGCTTCCCAGCCAAAATGCAGGCCTTGGGCACTTTCCGACAGCCTTGAACTGGTGCCAGAAGGAGGGGGAAAGAAAAAAGGAGGAAAGAAAAGATGAAGTGCATGTTCGCAAAGCAGCCTCTCCCTAGTCCATCCACACTGTCTAATTTTCAGCTGGGCTTCCAGCTCACGGGAGACATGACGCCTTATGTTGGCCAAGTTCTCTCACCCGCGGCTTCCCAGACACTTGGAGGTCCAGCAATTACCCAGTAATTACCCCATTTATTGCCTCATTACGGGTGACCACCTTTTGGCAGGCCTTTCCCTGGGAAGGTCTCTTCTCCAGCACAGGCTTCTTAACACCGGGAAGGGAGCAGGCAGGCCCGCTGGGCCCTGCTGCTGTGGCAGCGGCGCCGAATTGCACTTTCCTACTGCACCCTCACCCCATCCCAGCTTGCCCTTGCCTGCTCTTGGCCCTGCACCAAGCCCTGAATCTCTGCTTTCACTAATGCCTAACTGTGCTGGGTGGGTCACACTAGAGCTGCGCCCTGCCGTTTAACAGACCCCCATCTCATTTCTCCTGTCTCCATCACAATGGCCAAGGCGCCACCAAGAGTCTCCTTAGCATTTGATTCCCTTCCTGGAGCCTGAGCCCCACAACTCTTACATGTATGGTTGCTTCAGGTACTTGGTTCAAAGGGCCTGCTTAGTGTCCTTTGGATTCCAGACACCTTGATGCCTGCTAGTTCTAACAGTCTCACATCCTCACCCTGTGCTCCAGAAGACCAATTTTTAACCCATCTCACACTCTGGTGAGCAGTTTAGGAATCTGCCGTCTAGGGGGGCGGGTGGTTGGGATAAGCGGGGGCAGAATATACCAATATCTGTGTCTTCCAAGCAAGTTATAGGTAAAATTGGGTTGGTCAGAGAAGAATGGAGCTGCAGAAAAGAACTTGGGATTTTACAGAATATAAATGAGCAAATCGCTTTTTTTCGGGTGAGATGGAAATTGGCATGGATTTATGGCCAATAGCTCTGGGAGAGACCTTGGGAATCACCTTGTGTATCTCCTCATTTCACAAAGGAAAGCTCAAGGCCTGGAGCAATGTGTGCCTCCTCCCATCTAGTCCAGACCGATGCCCTCTGGGGGTGGGCACCTTTTATGTGTATTTCAGTCCAAAGTCTTTGTTTGCTTGTCCCTGTCTTCCATGCCCTAACAAGCCTCTCCCATTCTTCTCCGGAGCTCTCAGGAGCAGAGCTCATCTTGTCTGTCTCACTGTGGTCTGTGAAGGAACTGAGCTCTCCTCTGGGCACTAGCCTAGGACCTCACATATGGCTAGTATACAGTTTTTTTTAGGATGCCCCTATAATTCCCCTACATTCAGCTTTTTTCTCACTGTTGAGCAGGGACTACCGAAGGCCTCCCTGGCCGGGCAGGACATCCCAAAGGGCACCCTGCCGCTGACCTCCCTGAGCATGCTGTGCTTTTCCATGCATCCAGAAAGACCAAGCTTGCCTATTAAAGATACTTCTCATACTTATCCCTGAGTAAACGTGTGCCAGGCCTGCTCCTAACAGCAGCGTCAAGGCCTGCAGGGGCCCAGGGCAGAGGTACAGGTTCCCGTTTACACATGCTCCGCACTCAAGAGTAGGGTGGGCCCGGGTGCCTGCTCTCATTGTCTGCAGCTTCGTCTCTATAGAAGCCCTTGTTGCTAAGTTACCACAACCCCTTCCACACAGCTGTTAGAGCTGAGGAAGGGGAGATGCACAGATGGCATCATGGTCCTATACTAGCAGTATTCAAGGCCTCAGGCCAAAAGCTTTTGTTTAGGAGGAGAATTTTATCTCACTCATTCATCCATCCATCCATCCATCCATCCATCCATCCATCCATCCATCCATCAAATAATTATTGAAAACTTCCTACGTGCCAGACTCCTACCTGTGGGACTCTATGCCAGGAAATAAGGAATCAGGAGTGAGCCCATCTCTCCAGTCTTACCTGGCAGCCTGCTCTAGTCCTTGTTAACAAAGCTTTAGCTATCCAGCACCCTAAAGTAATAACAACTGGGGCACCAGGCAGAGATCATTGCGTGCCAGGCACCATCCTGAGAGCTTCACACATACCTATTCACTTGATCCTGACAGCCACCGGTGAGGTAGTGGTTCCACTAGAAACCCCTTTTACCGAGAAAACTGAGGCTCAAAGATAGTACCAACACCTTACCAGCCAACAACTAGTAAATGGCAAAGCCAGGATTAAACCCAGTGAGTCTGGTTCCCAAATATGTCCTTTTAACCAGAAACTCTACTGTTGAAATTTGTCTTTATTGGTAGCAATGGAAGTGCAATAGAAGATTTTAAGCAGGGGGTTAATATGAGCAGAAGGTTTTTCAAAAATCAGACTGACTGCAGTCTGGAAGGTGAATTGGATCATGGCGGGAGTGGCTGAAGATGGGCCTGTGAGGAGGTCTTTGCAGGAGTCCTGGTGAGGAACGGTGGGGAATCAAAGCACAGTGGAGGGAGTGGGGTAGGGAAGACTTGGGTCAATTAAAAAAAACCATCTCGATGTCTATGGGCTTGGTTTAAATTTCTTATCTTTCAATGTCCACTTTCAACTATGCTCTGCCCTTTGGAACTTAGGCAAAATATTTAATTTACTTGAAAAACAGTCAAATTTAAACTTGCAACCCGGAATCAGATTCAAACTTCATCAGTGTTTCTCAATCCTAACCGGGCTTTGGCTTTGAGGGGAAATAATGTACAGTCTTGTCTATCATACTCCTTCCTCTTCAGTACCATTTTTGGAGTGAAGGTGGGAGGCTTGGTCTGGGTGGGGGCTAAGAACTGCCTCTCCCTCCATCTTCTGAGTCTTTCCCATCTGATGGTAAGGCTTGGAGAAGAGATAGAACCACTGTCAGAATGATGACGCCTCTCTGAGTGTGGTGCTTTACCCACAGAAAGCATTGAATACATACGTGTAGAATGATTGAATGAATGCATGAACTTAAAAAAATGAACTTACGATCTTATCTCTAATGTGGTAATGTCTCTGGAATGAAATTCTCTGGAATGAAAGCTCATGAAGGGTGGGAAACTGTGTGTGTGTGTCCGTGTGTGTGTGTGTCTAGATAGATAGATAGATTTACTGTTTTTGTGTATGTGCTTTGCCCCAGTCCGTATCTAATGCAGTAGTTGATTCAGGGTGATTTTGATAGTGATGATTCTGGCATTTAGTGCTCCATGGTCCAACCCACCACTCCAATTTTTAGTTTCCCTGCACAATTTTTTCTGCTCTAGTAAGACTCATTGCTTTCTAGCACGCTTAGTATCTTTTTCTTGATGTTGCCTGTATAGAGCACTAGAGTGAGGCATCTTCCAAGAATCTGTAGATAAGGGAACTAGTATTGTCTGTTAAGAATTAAACTTTAAGATCGGTACAGAGCAGAGATATGCAAAGTCACCTTCAGGAGACAGAATGGTTCCCTCGGCGGCACAACTTGACAGTAACCCGATTGAATGTATTAACACACCTACAGGAAGCATGTGCTAATCAGAAGTGACTCTGCTCAGCCAGAACACAGAAAGAAAAGAGTCACAGAGGCGGTGACCATACGAAGTAGAGGTGGTTTGGGCCAACAGACCTGCGATGTTATGGCCGGCCCTGTTATGGTGATGGAAGTGGGCATCATGGCCGTTGGATTTCAGGTAGTTCAGCCTCACTGGCCACACCATCCTTGTTGGGAAGACGGACACATCAGTTCATCTTAGTGTGATGCCAGCACATATTACACTCATTTGTTTGGTTTCCATTGCTCAGATAATGCTTCATGCGTGTACCACAGAGTCATAACTCAATAAAATATTGGCTATTGTTTTTATTGTTTTGATTATGAGTTGGGAAGAGATGTGTTAGTCAAATAAACAGAACTGCTCTGTCCAGGAACAACACAGTCCCTGCTGAAAAGAAACAAACTGGCATTCCGCGTTTACATACGCTAAATGTTAACATCCGACAGCCTCTGTAATACGATTCTTTTCTGGGTGAGCTGAGAAAATCAGGTGTTCTGGCCTGCAAAATTGACAATTAAACCCTGGATGGGGTGAATTCTCCAACGGAATGGATGATATTCTCTGAGCAGCCTCCTGGAGACAGCCAGTTTGGAGTGAAGACAGCCAGTCTACACCCTACCTTGGCCTGCCCCGCCTTCTTTCTCCTATCTAAAGCCTACCCTTTTTAGGAGGCTCAGCTTAGCCACTGTCACTGGTGAGGCCAACAGTGTGTGCTCCCTCATCTAAGTTCCTTAGCACCTGCCCTTGCTACCCCATGGAGCACAGCACACACTATGGGCTCTGTAGTTGGACTAGCTGCGTAATTTTGGGCCAGATACTTCATCTATGTTTTAGTTTCCTTCTCTGTAAAACTGATGTAATAATAGTGTTGACCTCACAGGGGTGTTGCAAAGCTTCATGAAAAAAAAAAAATGCATATAAAGCCCTTGACACCGTGTCTATTACATAGTAAGAGCTCAATGAAAGTTAGTCATTGCTGTTGATTGCTGCTTAGTTTTCTGAGCATGTGTCCTGTTTCTGCAACTCATTGTGAGTTCCTTGCAGTAGAGATGATGCCTGTGAGCTTCAGTGCCTCCATCTGTAAAATGGGAATAATAACAATCATGCCATAGGTTTATTGGGATAATAACTTAGAGATTAAGCATAAAGAGCCCCGTTGGTACCTACATATAATAGGTGTTCAAGAAATCCTTTTTGATGTTATTATTATTATTGTATCTATTAGTAGGCCCGCTGCTTGACACAGGCTCTGAACATGGTTGGCATCAGATGTATATGTGATTGAGTGGTGATGACAGAGGTCCTATGGAACAGGAACAGAATAAGTAGCCACCCTTACTTAGGCAGTTAGAGCTAATTCCCATAGGCTAATGAACTGATTCCCAGGAACTTTGAAATTGGCTATGTGAAATGTAGAGCACGCTGTCCAGTGACATGGCCAAGGATTGGTACATCTCAGCGCCTTTGCATAGGCTGCTCTCCCCATCTGAGCTGCCCTCTGCTACTCATTCTTTAAGGCCTAATCAAATGTTATTGTCCTTGTACTTTCTGATTTCCTGTCTCCATCGCACATCCCCGTACCTGTCACTCTTCCTTCCTCTCGCTTTTCATGTATGTATCACATGGCATGAACCATACTTTATCAGTCATTCATTCATATATGTATATATCAGTCATTCATTCATAGATATATATACACATGCACACATATATACACACAGGTACACATACATACGCATATATAGTCATGTGACACACAATGAAGTTTCGGTGAACACCTGACTGCATATATGACAGTGGTCCTGTAATATTGTAATATCATATTTTTACTGTACCTTGTCTGTGTTTAGATACACAAATACCGTTATATTATAGCTGCCGACAGTATTGAGTACTGTAACATGCTGTACAGGTTTGTATCCTAGGAGCAAGAGGCTACACCATACAGCTTGGTGTGTAGTAGGCTGTGCCATCTAGATTTGTGTGAGTATACTCTAGGATGTTCACAGGACAATGAAATTGTCCAACGACACATTTCTCAGAACGTATCCCCATTGTTAAGTGATACATGACTGGACTATATATGGCATATCTATACGTATATACCTGTCCTAGTGGGCAGAGACTATGTGTTATTCATAATTTGGTCTTCAGCACCCAGCAGCTGCTCAATTGATGTTACACATGAAGATAAAATGGCTAACATGGTTGGTGGTGCATGTGTCTTGAGTTCATTCTCTAGTTCTGGGATTGGGGTTGTTCTAATCCATCTACACTCCAGCTCCGAGTCCCTGCTGTGACGGGTGGATCACCTAGGGATCAGTGTGTGACTCTGAAGCAGAGAGAGATAACAATGCCTCCCCTTCCTACAGAGCCAGATGCAGAGCAGACACAGGGTAGCAGGTCCTCCGGTGTGTGTGTGTGTGATGGGGAATGTCCACTCAGCTGGAGGACAGCAGGAGCAGGGGTGAAATGACCTGTGGTCCCTGGTGGTCTGTGCCCCATTGTCACCGCAGACTGCCTCTGGGAGATGAAGCTTCCTGACCTTTTTTGGTCCAGAAACACTGGAGAAGAGCTTTGTTTTTCTTTGGTCCTGGCTGGGAGGGGGGCGAACAAGACTGTGATTTCCTGGCTCCTCTGCATCACTGACATTGTGAGTGATCAGGGCGAGGTGGTGGTGTTAGGACTACAGGGAGAACCATGCATTCAAGAATCTTAAGGAGGGGATTATTACCGATAAATAAACACAGACACTGTTCTAAAGCAGAAGTTGTGTTTTCTCTCAAGGGCCCCAGGAAATCAGCAAGCAACCCACGTAGTTGAGAACAGCCAGGCAACCCCTCCTGACCTCAGATTACTGCTAATGATAAGAGCTGGAAGCCCAGCTCCATGCACGTGAGGGAGGGTGCTCGACCCCCTGAGGTTAGGGATGTGCTTCATCTTCTGGGATTTTTCCACAATAGATTTATTTTTAGCCAGAAAAGATTTAAAATCCCACAACTCATGCCACTTCCTTGCTTAAACCCAGTTGCTTTTCAGAAGCGAGCTGAAGGAGGAGGTTTGAAAACAGTCCTCTCCGGCCATAGGAGGTAATCCCGCTTTTGTGGAAGTCACCAAGAGCCTTGATCCTGGCAAGTGAGCTTCT
Organism: Macaca nemestrina; assembly: GCF_043159975.1. Lineage (NCBI taxonomy): Eukaryota > Metazoa > Chordata > Mammalia > Primates > Cercopithecidae > Macaca > Macaca nemestrina. The sequence continues at coordinate 114,952,574 of NC_092136.1, read as the reverse complement.
GGGAGCCTCTCTGAAATATGCCCCTAAGAGTCCGTCAACCACTCATCAGCCCTTTTCCGAACTGACATAATCTGGGGTCTTATTGCCCAAAGAGTGTTCTGCGGTCAACGGTCCCAGAAGTTGTGCCCTTGAAAAAATACTGAGAAGTCAGGGTCCCGGAAATACTACCCACTCACTCTAGCCAAGGTGCTCCCTCTCTTCTTCCTCACACAGGGTAGGCATATTCCTCTCTGGTGTCGTCATGCCTGCTTCACTCTCTCGTTGGTATGTTCTTCCTCCAGATACCTGCATGGCAAGCTCCTCCCTTCATCTTCAATTCTTCGCTGAAGAATGAAGTCTCTCTCTTCCCTTTTATATCCCCCTTCTGTGCCTTTTTTCTTTTTTAACACTCACCACTAACTTCAATAAACTATGTCTCTTTCTGCCCTATCAGTTGTTCCATCTTCACAGCCACTCTGGCAGGAGGAAATAAATATGGCACAGTGTCCACCTGCACTTAGAGCTTCCACAGAAAGAAGCACACGATATTTTGACTCGCGTTTCATTGGACCAAACAAGTAACATGGCTGCATCTAACATCAAAAGGAAGAGGGAAATGCATTGCTACCCTGTTCCTAAAAGGACAACTGGCACATATGTCAATGGTTCTAATGACTACCATACCAGTTTAAGAGCTGTCAGTGGCCGGGTGCAGTGGCTCAAGCCTGTAATCTCAGCACTTTGGGAGGCCGAGACGGGCGGATCACGAGGTCAGGAGATCGAGACCATCCTGGCTAACACGGTGAAACCCCGTCTCTACTAAAAAAAATACAAAAAACTAGCCGGGCGAGGTGGCGGGCGCCTGTAGTCCCAGCTACTCGGGAGGCTGAGGCAGGAGAATGGCATGAACCCAGGAGGCGGAGCTTGCAGTGAGCTGAGATCCGGCCACTGCACTCCAGCCTGGGAGACAGAGCGAGACTCCATCTCAAAAAAAAAAAAAAAAAAAAAAAAAAAAAAGAGCTGTCAGTGAGTGCCTTTCCATTGTTCATGGAATAAAGTCCAAATTTCTCTGCTGGATTTAAAAATCTTTGCATGATCTGGCTCCTGCTTATCTCTCAGACTCACATCTCAGCTTAGAGGTCGTTTCTTCCAGGAAGCCCTCTCTGATTGAGCTTTCTGGGTTAAGGATTCTTCATCCCATGTGCTTCCATAAACTTGGTACTTCCTAGCATGTTAGTACTTACTCTGTCTCCTGATACAAGGTTTTCTGGTGATCCATCAGTTAGTGTTAAAAATCAGTTCAGTTATTCATGACCAGTATTATAAAAAAAAATGAAACAGACCGTAATGGATCTCCTAATATATAGTAAGGACTAGTAATGCTTTGTGAAAGTTTTGTTTCATGATATGTGTGTAGATCAGTCCTGTGTGTTGGGATGACTTGCAAAATGTATTTCTTAATTTGGCTTGTGGTTAAAAGCCTTTGAAGGGCACAGCCCTCTTAGAGCAGTAAATTTCATGGGGTCTGGGACCAGGTCTATCTCGTTTATCCTGGACCACTCGTGCCTAGCACCATGGCTTTCGTGAAGTATGACTTCAAAATAATTTAAAATGTATTTTATGAATGAATTCTCTGACACCTGAGAATTTCAACTTTGTTTAGAACCAGGGTGGAAGTCCGGGCTGCTTTCTTTCAGTCCCATTACCCTTGATGAATGATGCCAGCTTGGATTTCCAATGCCAAAACTTCCCTCACTTCCTAAGCAGGCTGAATGAATGTGGGCTGCAGCCTACAGACCACTGGGCTTGGAAGCCTACAAGAGTCATTTCTCTTAATCAAGGCCCTGGTGGTGTCCTGAAATCCAGTGCTATCCTTATGCAGTAGGATGCTAATGATGCTGCCCCAGAATTACTGTCAGGGGTCAGAAAAATGTGTGTTCAAATCCCATTTTATAATATGCTGGTTGTAGCACTTTAGGCAAGGGGCCTCTCTGAGCCTAAGTTTTTTTCTCTGTAAAATAGGGGTCATATTATCTTCCTTTCAAAGTTGATGTAAAGATTAGAGAAAATGTTTAGTACCTATTTCTGGAAATATAGCCATTCAATAAATCATGTCTGTTGATTATCATTAGTAGCTTTAACCAAACTCACTTTTAAAAGTACTTGAAATCCCTTTACTAGTAAACCATTCCTTTGAGTTAAGACATCATTTACTTTAAAATGCTCTAGTTTCCCTGGGAGGGTAAGAATGTGAAGTTATAATCAACATCTTTGTGTGAATTACCTGTTATATCTTTCTTTCAGTGTGGGATCTGCTGAGATCTGGCTTTGATGGGGGGAAAGGAAGAGAAACAGAAACAGAAACAGAAAAGAGAAACCTGGGAAAAAGGAGGGGGTATGTGGCCAGAGGAGTCGGGGGTGTCTAGAACAAATGACTTATCCTTCACAAGGTTCCCTTCTGTGGCAGGTAGCTGGTGGGGATGATGTTGTGTCTCTGAGTCTCAGTTTCCCCATTTTATATCTACCTCTTTTAGCAGGGTCGGCTGCATAATGTCCAGGGACAAGCGCAAAACGAAAATGAGGGGCTTCTTGTCCAAATGGAGGAGGAAAAATGATGTTTCTTTTCTTTCGCTCTTCTCTTCTTTTTTTTTTTTTTTTTTTTTTTTTTTTTTTTTTTTTTTGCTATATAGTGTGTGCTCTCCTGGGAACATAGTCCTTACCAGCAAGCACAGACCCTCACCAGGGGCCACCCTCCCACCCCTGCCCCCACGCCCTAGTCCGTTGGAGGGTGGCAATGGTCATGGGGCAGGGTTGGGGAAACAGGCTGCTGAGAACCCATCTGGGAGAGGCAGGAGGTGGGAAGTCAAGACCACAGGTTAGCTGACCTCACCACGTGTGACCACAGTGGTCACATGTCCATGAAACAGGCCCTGCCCTTCAGCTCTGCTGAGCGCTGCTTCTGTGACCCCACTGTACCCTGGTCCTGGCTTCCTATGACCTCCAGGTCTTCCCATCCCTGAGTCCCCTGGGCCGAATCCCTAGGGGCGGGTGCTGCAGCTGCTCCTGCCTCTGCCTGCCCTTCTTGAAGTCTCTGTCGTCTCTGTCGGAGCTGCTTTGTTTCTGCACTGGTGCAGCCCTCAAAGCAGGTGCAGCTGGGAAGCAGGGCGTGGGAGAAGGGAGAATGTGCTGCCTCTCCGTGTGTGCTCCTCTTGCTCCCCGGTTCTTGTCATGAGGTTTCCCAGAGTGAAAAATGATGACTTGGGTACTTTATTAATCACCCTACCCTTCCCCAGGAAAATGACTGTAACTTTTCCATCGTGGCAGCAACCGCGCTCTCCCTCTGCCTTGGCTGGAAGCAACCTCCAGGTTTGGAACACCAGCCAGCCTGGGCTAGTGCCTGCGAGGCCTGGCTGCTGGCTGCTTTCTTGCTTTTCCTTTCCACCGAGAGAGGAAGAGCTCTTCGGCTGAGGGAAAGGAGCAGGTTGGATAGCAAGAGCTAGTATACACACATCTCCAACCGAGGCTCAGTGCATGTGTAGGAAGAGAGCACCAGGACAAGACACCACAGGAAATAGCTTCAGCGCTTGGGATTTGGAGTCCCCACACCTGGGTTCGAGTCCTGGCTCAGACACTTCCAGACCTTGTCACACTGAGACTCTGTTTTTCTTTTTCTTTTTTTTTTTTTATCTGCAGAATGGGTATAAAAATAATTCCTGTTTCCTACCATTGAGGCAAGGAGCAAATGCAATGTACAGAGAAAGGTCTTTACGAAAAGCTGTAAAAAGATTGGCTGGCCTCATGGGAGGTAACACAGAACAAGAACACAATTCATGATTGCATTACTGGTTTTGGTAATTCCAGCATAATGGGTGCTATACTATTTTTAAGTATAAAAGTACCGGTATTGTTGTAGGTACAAAATACTGTTATTTTTATAATAGTAAAATAATAGGATTTAACTGTTATAATTTATGTTATCCTATACTATTACCTACTAGTATAATGTTTATATAATATAGATACAATTTAAAGTACATTACTATTATATTCTAATAAGTGCTGAATACTATTATCTAAAGTATTAAAATGTGAAATCTGAATGATTTCACAACTGGAGACATACTGGGAGAAATACGCTGTGTTAAAACTTCGAATCAAACAAAGATATATTATTTAGAAAGCATTTTGATCATAACCTTCTTCCATTTAAAACTCTCCAAAGCTTCTTGTTTTTATTTTTATTCCCATTTCCCAGCGTCAGTGATGAAGTTGGGCATTATTATATATGTTTATTAGTGATTTATATCTTCTCCAGAGCTGTTTTCTGTTGCTATAACTGAATACCTGAGACTGCAGAATTTATAAAGAAAAGACATTCATTTGGCTCGCGATTCTGAAGGCTAGGAAGTATAAGAGCATAGTACCAACATCTGGTGAGGCCTTCATGCTATTCCATAACGTGGTGGAGGGTGCCACGTGGCAAGAAAGCAAGAGTGTGCATGTCTTGCTTTCGTCTTGCTCGTCTACTGCCAGGGGGTTCTGATGGCGTTTTCATAGAACTGTGGCCTGAGATATAATATAGGGAGGAGCAGCAGGATGAGGCAGTGTGGTAGGGGATTAGGGAACAAGAGAGGAAGGAGGGTCCCTTCCATTCTTCTGAAACTTGCCCACTTCCCTGTCCTCCTCATTCCTGAGTTGGACTTCTTTAGCTCTTCTCCCCTTAATCTCTACCAGGTACCAAGTCATTCTCTCAGGGACTAGGACAAAGGACTCTTAGCTGCAGTGGTACTGGCTTTCTCACAGTGAAACAGCATCTGAGGATAAACTGTAGAAGAGTTGCAATTAACCTTTCATTCTTACAAAACACTGGTATCCAGTAAAGGTGGATTTAATTTGCTATTTTGCTTTGATATTGCCATTTTTATGGATAAAATATGGGAATTTGGGGTCAGACGACTCTGCCATTTTCAGGACTTTAACAAATCACACCACCTTTCTGAGCCTCAGTTTCCTTATCTTTAAAATGGGAGTTCTCAACTAGATGTGTTGCCAGAAGTCAATGTGATAATCCACGAAGTGTTCGCATGCTACCTGGCCATGGTTAGGGACTCAGGGAAGACTGGCTCTTGTTCTTAACTCTTATTAGACTTTGCTATTCCACCCCAGCCCTGAGAATCATCTAATTAGATAAATCCCACTACTCTCCCCTCTTTCACCCCCAGACAATGTTTAATCACTTGGCCTAACAACTCAATTATACAACGTTTGTGGCAACGGCTGTAGTGGTGAATTGAATTCTCTGATTAACTGAGTGTTACTGAGAAAACCCCCTTTGTCTTCACCTGGGCAGTCACACATCTTCGTAACATAGAGTACAATCCATTTTCCTGCCTTAGCAAGTAGGGCTGGAAACAGAATAGGCTGTCTCTTCGATGACTCAGCACCCCTCTCCAAATACCTCACAGTCCTGCTAATAGAAAGGGCAGAAGATTCGCAGCTGGGCATACCCTGGCCTTGAAGATGGATTCCAGAATAAAACCTGTACTCACCTGTCAGCTCACTGTTTTCCTCTGCCTTGAGAAAATTGAGAATCAAAAGGAATATACACGTGTGGTAAGAGTGTGTGGGACGAGGAGCGTGCAATCTGAATTATTAAACTAATAATTTCTAGTTCGTGATAATTGATTTTGATTATTTGCAGATTTTTTAGCTTGGGAATCGTTAGAGTGTGAATGTGCCCCCCAAATTTCATGTATTGGAAACTTAATCCCCAAATGCATCTGTCGATTAGAGGTGGAGTTTCTGGGAGGTAAAACTGGGATTGGATGAGGCCACCAGGGTGGCTCCCCCATGGTAGGACTGGTGGCTTTATAAGAAGAGGAAGAGAGACCTGCTTATGTGTGTGTGGACACGCACACTCTTGCTTTCTCGCCACGTGGCGCCCTCCACCATGTTATGGCATAGCATGAAGGCCTCACCAGATGTTGATACTATGCTCTTATACTTCCCAGCCTTCAGAATCGCGAGCCAGATGAACGTCTTTTCTTTATAAATTCCGCAGTCTCAGGTATGCAGTTATAGCAACAGAAAACAGACCAGGACAGGGGCCTTTGAGATGTCTGTCTGTGACAGCACTCTTTGACTCGATGCTGGGATCCTGCAGCCAGGCCAGCCTCTGAGAAGAGTGGTGCCAGCTTGCAGCCCAGTTTGCTGGGGACAGAAGAGCAGAAAAGGCTGGGGCTTGGAGAAGGCCCCTTTGGGGCACAGACTCCCACAGCCCAGGAGTCAGTTGGCTTGACTGACATTTGTTGTAGGGTTACTGTTTCACATGCCTTATTATCCCATTTGCTTCTCTCAAGACAACATCCATTTTATACATCAAGAATGTGAAGTTCAGAGATGTTAAGTGACTTGTCCAAGGTGACTTAGCTGGAGTTGGGCTGAATTTGGGGTATGTAAAGAAGACTGGGTATTCAAGGTTGTATTTCTCTCTCTCTCTCTCTTTTTTTTTTTTTTTGAGATAGAGGGTCACTCTGTTGCCCAGGATGGAGTACAGTGGTGCCATCTCGGCTCACTGCAAGCTCCGCCTCCCGGGTTTACGCCATTCTCCTGTCTCAGCCTCCCAAGAAGCTGGGACTACAGGCGCCCGCCACCACGCCCAGCTAATGTTTGTACTTTTAGTAGAGACAGGGTTTCACCATGTTGGCCAGGATAGTCTCAAACTCCTGACCTCGTGATTCACCTGCCTCAGCCTCCCAAAGTACTGGGATTACAGGCATGAGCCGCCACGCCTGGCTGGCCGTATCTCTTTTAAGTTGCAAATGTATCATGTTTAAATATATTGGATTATTCACAGCTGAGTGAGAATAACTTTTTAAGTATAATGAGTTTTGTCCTATCTAAGTGATGTCGACCAGAGAAAGAGTAGGGAGGATGTGGGGCGGTTGGCAGAGACAGGGATCTGACTAGCCTGAGGAAAGAAGAGCAGAAGGGAGCAACCCCAGCACCTCCACGTGCCAGGCTGTTCCGTGTGATCCCTGCAACCCATTAACTCAGATATTATCATCTCTATTTTATGTACAGCAAAACTGAGACTCGGAGAGACTGAGCAACTTTCCTGTATCAGAACTGGGAAGCAGCAAGGCCAGGCTAAGCTTTCTGTTTCTCAAGGCTATTCTTTTGCATTCCACTTTGCCACTTTCTAAAAAGCTATTGAATACCTGAGGTCACATAAAAGGGACTGTTTAGAATCCCAAAGTGATGTGGGGGAGCCAGATTTCAGTTTTGGGTTTAGTTGTCCAAGGCCTTGGTGGCCATAGAAAAACCAGTAGTTCCCACAGCTGTTATCAGAACATGCTGGGCGTGTAGATGAGGAAGCTTATTATTGACATATTTGGTACAATAAAAAAAACAGCAAAAACAGAAGCAGCAAAGTACAACCATTGCATGCAAACGTCAGCCTTAGAAATAGTGACCTTCAAGAAGCTCAGAAACCACGTCTCAATTCTGTAGCATCTCTGAGCCACAAGGCAGGGTTGGCACTTCCCAGGTGTACATTATACCATTGAACCAGCAGTGGCACAAAGGAAGGTGACAGTGGGCTCCAAATCCCTTCCCATTACCAATGCTCTCTGTGCTAACAGCTGGCAGGCTGCGGTTCTGGGTCAGGCCAGTTTGGCCTCCTGACACTCTTTATCCGAGCACCAGGTACTAACTGCCCCAAGGTGACTATTTTAAGTCCTTACATAAATCATTTCACTTACACAACAGTCCTAGATGTACTACAAAGAGGCCCATTTTATAGATAGGAAAATCAAGACATGGGAAGGTAACTTCCTCAAAGGCACACAGCTAATGAGTTGTAGGTATAGAATTTGAACCTATGCCTTTGAGATTCCTCAGTCATTTTTCTTCCAGAAAAGCACTTGTGGTTCCCCAATTTCTGATTTATACAACTGTGTTGACTGGTTTTATCAGAATCACCCGGGAGGTTTAGAAGCTGCCTATTGCTGGACCCGCCTTAGATATTCTCTTTAAATAGATTCGGAGTGGGGTCCCTGAACAGCAGTTTTGACAAACTCCTTGACTCCACCCCACATGGAAGAACAGATAACCCCGTAATATCAGTGTTTCCTCAACTGCCTTCAGCTGACTGTGATGTCTGTCAGATCTCTTGCCACCCAGACCCCTGGCCAAATTCCAAAGTCAAGTTTAATTTTCTAACTTTAGGATCTGTTCCTTGCCTCCATGCCTTATTCTATCAATTTTAGTAATTAATAATTACTGAACAGTAATTAATTAACAGTGGTTATTATTCTCAGCATCTTTGAATTCTCATGCCATCTTGGAATGGCATCTGTGATGGTTAGTTTTACGTGTCAACTTGGCTAGGCTATAGTACTCAGTTACTTAGACAGTAATCTAGAAGTTGCTGTGAAGGTATTCTGTAATTGTGGTTAACATCTACAATTAGGCTTTAAGTCAAGGAAACTACTTGATAATATAGATGGGCCTCATCCATTCAGTCGAAGGTATTAAGAGCAAAAACTAAGGTTTCCTTCTCAAAATGACATTTTGCTTCAAGACCACAGCACTAACTCTTGCCTAACTTTCTAGTCTTCTGGTCTGCTCTGCAAATTTGGGACTTGCCAGCCCCTACAATTGCATGAACCAACTCCTTAAAATAAATCTCTTAGTATATGTGTGTGTGTTTTTATGCACGTATGTATCCTATGGGTTTTGTTTCTTTAGAGAGCCCTGACTGATCCGGCATCCTTTCTTGCCTCTTGACTTGTTCTTCCCTCATCTCTTCCTTCTGTCTTTTCTCTCTTCCCTCCACCCCCTACTCCTTTCTATGATCCAACAGTGCTTGTTACATGTCAGATACTGCACTGAGCCAAGACTATACAATAAATGAATAAGATGTTTTCTCTGCCCTCAAGGAGGTTGCAGTCCAGTAATTCTACAATAAGGAGATTTGTAGACTACTGTTGCCTTTATGCTATCCTTTAAATCTTTACATACCCTTTACGTTAGAAAATACAACCACAATTCTCCTACTAGATTTGAGAAGGGGCAGAGACATTTTAGGAGACACCCTGATGACAGACTGAGCCAGAGTGGTCCCGGTTCTTCTGCCCGAGCCCAAGGACCCTTCCCTGTGCTATGCTCTTGCTTCCCAGGCTCTTAGTTGGTATTCCTCACTCCTTCCTCTGCATTCTCCTTAGTGCTTATTTATGCTTCTCTTTTGATGCATTATATCATATCCTGCATTTCTGTTATTTGTTTACATAAATGTTTCCTCTCTGTATTGTAAGCTTCTCAGGGGCAAGATACAATACTTTATTCAACAAACATTTATTCAGAATTTATAGTGATATAGGCACATTTTTTCCTGTGTAGTGATTCACAGTGCTGAGTCTGGACTCAGACTTCAGAGTATGCATCTTAGTTTCTTCAATGTGTGCCCTCAGGCACATTACTTAACCTCTCTGTGCCTTAGTTGTCTCATCTGTAAAATGGGGATCTTAGTAGTGCCTAGAACTTGGACTTACTCTGAGGGATAAATGAGTTAATTTACATTAATTGCTTAGGATGGTGGCAGGTACTCAAAAATATTAGCTGTTGATAACAATAATTATTATTCTCAGCATCTTAGCAAACAGTAAAAATTTCTTAAATGAACATCTGAATGAATAAATGTAGGATTCTTTTAAGTTGAAATCACCCCATGTAATGTTTACTAGAGAGCTCGAGTACTCAAATGGGCAGTGAAGCAAAAATATACTTTTAGCAGACTCAGGTTCTTGTTCTAGCTCTGCTGCTAACTGGACATATGCATTTGGGCAAGTCCTTTAACCTCTTTATACCTCTGGTTTCTAATTTGCAAATACAGTATTTTGCAGGAGATGATTTCTCTTAGCTCTAAAAGCCTGACCTCAGTCTTCATGCCTGCCTGCCTTTGGTGGCAGGTGGGCGTGAGGGACCCTGCCTGCAGGTGTGGTGTGGAAACCTGCAGGACCGATCGCCAAGACCTGACTCCACGTGGCAGGTGGCCGCAGCTCTGGACTTGCTGGTTTTGGTTATTAGCAGTGAGGATCCAGATACCAAATGTATAAAGTCAGCATTTGCTGAGTGCTCTATTGTGATCGTCTCAAAATAGCCTTACGCCTCTTTGCGGGGTATCAGGCCTTCTCCTAATACCCAGTAACTTCATACTCAAAACATCAGCCAGCTATTGTGTAACTCCAATGACAGCAGGTTCTTGCTACAAATCCTGAAAGCTGTCTCTTGGATACCCTTAACGTATTCATAACGTTGGTATTTATGTATTTATCTCTGAAAACCATAACCTTGGAAAAAGCATTTAGGGGAAAGAAGGCTGTAGTGATTAAAGAAAGCTCTGTTCATTTGAACAACATTAAATACAACTGGCATAATGACAACTGTGCGATCTGATAGAATATAGAGAAGGCTGCAAATAAAGGGCTTGTATTTTTCCCTGATGTAACATAATGGTCACATTTTTCTTTCACAATGGTTTTGCCGAGATAAAGAACAAATTATACTGATTTGATTGCTACTTAGAAATACTTAAAATTGAAAAAGACAGCAGGTGGGCCTGGTTAGAAAGGATGGTTATTTTAGCATAACAGATGCATGCATAAAACATCACCCAGCCAATTTTTTAATCATAAGACCCCCCAAACTTTTCCTTTACTACTTTTCCTTGGGCTGTGAGCAAGTGGGGGAAATAAGTGGGCACGGCTTGAGGACGCCCCCTGGGCTGAAGGAGCCAGACATCCCTAGAAAAGTCTATGGGAGGAGTAAGGTTTGGGGTGGAAGTTAAGTCCAAGGCCTGGCAGATTACAGAGCTGGGAAGCAGAACGGGATCCCTGAGCAACAGGAACCCGGGAGGCAGGGGCCAAGCACACCGTGTTCCGAGCCACAAGAAGCAATGCTCTGCCCTTTTGAAGTGCAATTTTCTGATTGCTCAAAAAAGGGATGTGCTTGGCTTCCCAGCTTTGCGTTTGTCACTGGGACTCTTTCTCAGATGGCAGAAGCCAGCAGCACCATCAAACCATCCTCTTTAACTTCCACTTTCTCTGTTTCCAAGAAACACAAATTTAAGATTGTGAAAAGAAGATGTGCCTGTTTGCACTCCAGATGAGGCTTCATGGACCTGCAACCTTGCTCCCAGCTCTTGGTCTGTATCTGCATTTACTCTGTTGGAAGGGGTACAAGCCAACGACTTGCTCAGCTATTTGTTAAAAATGAAAGAACAGCTTTATTCCAAGTGAGTGAGTCCAGGAGTTGGAGACTATAGAAAATAGCACGACTTTCAGATGGTGGGCATGCAGCAGGGTTTCAGAGGTTAGCTTTGCCTTGCGTAACGCAAAGCCTCCTGATCTTGGCTCCAGCTTGCTTTACTCTCAACCAGGCAGACAATCCCTTTCAGATTTGGAGGCTTGAGTTGGCAGGAGCATTTCTGGTAGGAACCGGCAAGAACTTCAGGTTCAAGATGAAACTAGCTCTCCCCAAAGAGACCCAATTCTCCTGGCCTACTGGGTTGTTGCCCCTGGTTTCCCAATGTTGGAAATTCATCCAATTTGTTTCTTTCTCAGAGCATTTAGCCTCAATCAACTTCTACAAAATGCTTACACAGGTCAACCCAGGTCAAAGCCTCTCTGATTTCTTTCTTAGACTTTTTTTTTTTTTTAAATAAACCTTTGAAGGCCAGGTGCAGTGGCTCACACCTGTAACCCCAGCACTTTGGGAGGCCAAGGTAGGCAGATCATTTGCGGTCAGGAGTTTGAGACCAGCCTGGCCAACATGGTGAAACCCCATCTCTACTAAAAATACAAAAAAAATTAGCCAGGTGTGGTGGCGCGTGCCTGCAATTCCAGCTACTCAGGAGGCTGAGGCAGGAGAATCGCTTGAACCCAGGAGGCAGAGGTTGCAATGAGCCGAGATCGTGCCATTGCACTCCAGCCTCGGTGAGAGAGTGAGACTATGTCTCAAAAAAAAAAAAATCAAAAAACCTTTTTATTATAAGATCGTTTTAGATTTACAGAAAAAACTGGAATATAGTACAGAGAGTTCCCGCATGCTCCATCCCAATTTCCTCTATTGTTAATATTTTATGTCAGTACGGTACATTTGTCATAATTAACACCATAATATTCACACATTATTATTAATTAAAGTTGACACTTTATTCAGATTTCCTTCATTTTTATCCTTGTTTCTTCTCTGTTCCGGAATCCCATTCAGGACACCCCATGACACTGAGTTCAGGTGTCTCCCTAGACTCCTCATGACTGTGACAGTTTCTCAGACTTTCCTTGTTTTTGATGACCATGGCAGTGCTGAGGAGCACTGTTCAGGGATTTCATAGAATGTACCTCAGTTAGGATTTGTCTGATGTTTTCATCTTACGATTTGTCTTGTGGTTAGACTGAGGTGACGGGATTTGGAGAGGAAGACCACAGAGGTAAAGGACCATTTTCACTGCGTCTTATCAGGGGTGCATGCAATCAACGTGACTCAGTAGTTGGTGTTGACCTTGAACGCCTGGCTGAAGTAGTGTTTGTTGGGCTTCTCTTCTGTGCAGTTACTCCTCTTCTCCCTTCCCGTACTATACTCTTTGGAAGGAAGTCACTATTTGCAGCACACACTTAAGATGTGAGGAGTTACATTTACCCCCCTCATTGAGGATAAAATAGCTACATAAATTATTAGGAATTTTTTTTTTGGCCCAGGAGATTTATGTCTTCTTTTCCATTTATTCATTTATCCAATCATTTACTTATATTAATATGGATTCATAGATATTTACTTTTATATTCCGGGTTATAATAATATATTACAGTATTTATTCAGTCGCTCAAATTGTTCCAGCTTTGGCCATTGCAAGCGCTTTCAGTTGGCTCCTGTGTCCCTTTGACATGCCCATCCTTTTATTTTTGGAGCACTTCCTTACCTGCTGCCACTATAAGATGGGCCAGGCTTATCTTGTGTATTCACTACCCCAGCCCTAGAATCAGCCATTTCTCTAAAGACCTGCTTCCTTTTATTGGAGAATGACTTTAGAAAGATTGGTGCCAAGATCTGAGCACTACGTATTCCTCCTTAGACCTTCTGAAAGCTCAACTCTTTAGGTTCTTCTTTGTCTCACACAAATCTCTTCTCATTAGCCATTTCCAAAGTAACTTCACCATTCTTTCCCAAGCGGCTTGTCATTAAACTGAAGTTGCCTCTCAACCTAATGTTTTCTGAAGTTCCCATAGGTAGAATAGCCCTGATCTATGGCTAATGATGAGGTACAGCACTGTGCCCTAGTCTTGAGGAGGGGCAGCAGTCATCATAGCTCACTCTGTCCCTCTTACTCTGTGTCTCATGTCTCTCCAAAGACCATAACTCTACGTACTAAAAAGGTGAACAGGGCTCCAAGTGAACAGGAAGAGATGTGTGGGTGTAAGGATCACCCATGCAAAACAGGCCACTTAGGGGCCAGGTGTGGTGGCTCATGCCTGTAATCCCACCACATTGAAAGACTGAGGTGGGAGGATCACTTGAGGTCAGGAGTTTGAGACCAACCTGGCCAGCATGATAAAACCCCATTTCTACTAAAAATACAAAAATTAGCCGGGTGTGGTGGCAGGTGCCTGTAATCCCAGCTACTCGGGAGGCTGAGGCAGGAGAATCTTTTGAACCTGGGAGGCCGAGGTTGCAGTGAACTGAGATTGTGCTACTGCACTCAGCCTGGGCGACAGTATGAGACTCCATTTCAAACACAAAAACAAAAAAATAAAACCAAAATCCCAGGCCACTTAGGAAGAGAAAAAAAAAAAATCTCATTTGGAAGCCTTGAAAATTAGGCCAGAGCCTGACCTACATGGGCTGAGTGAGGGGCAGCCATCCTTCAATAAAACATGGCCCAGGACAGCACCTCGGGGGATCCATCTGCTGTCACTCGGGTAATTTTATGGCTGGTCAGACTTTCTACGTGCCTTGGCCACGCCTTTATTCTTCATACCTCTCCTTTCAGACTTCTCCAACACTGGCCACACTCAGATAGTTGGTTAGAATGCAACAGCTACTAGAACAATATTATGTCAGGGTTATAAGGGTTTTTGGGGTCAATATCATATTGGAGACTGGGTCTCTTTTACTATATTCCCATTTAGTGGCTGCCCAGCCTAGGTTTGAATTCCCCATGTATCAGGGAGATCATTACCTACCTGGGAAATCTTTTACAATTTTGGGCAGCCGTAACCATTAGAAACATCTTCTCATATTCTCCTTAAATATGTTTCTAGGGTAGCTTTCTCTTATTTCTAGGTGCTCCTTCTGTCTCTTCCCCCAAACCCACTTGGAATAAGTTGACTCACTCCTCCACTCATCAACCCTTCACATATTTGAAAGTTGTTTTCTTTTTTAAAAAAATCTAACTCTATATCATGGACATTTTTTCATGTCTTCAAATATTCTTTGAAAACATAATCTTTAAAGACTTCGTAATATTCCATTGTAGTTATGCCCTATAATTTATTTAACCATCCTCTCATTGTTGATATTGAGATGGTTTCCAATTTTTGGTTATTATACATAATATGCAGTGAGCAGCACATAAATCTTTATCTGTATTTCAATTATTTCTTTAAGGTAGATTATTAGAAGTGGTATTACTGGGTCAAAGGGTAACTATTAGATTGTATTTTGATAGACAGTGGAGTCTTACTATTCTATGAAGAGATCTGAATATCACTATGTGATGTGAATCTAGAATGTGGAGATGAAATTTTCAAGTGGTTTGTGGAAGCCAAGGATTCTTGGTTGTAACTGAAATGTGGCATACAGCAGGTCATTCTGTTTTAGAGAAATAACTGTGGTGACCAGAATTGTGTATTGTCCTGCGTGAAGCTAAGAGTGAGTAGCTGATGTTTCAAGTAAAAATTTAAAGTCACATTTTAGATGGAGCTGCATAAATCTGCAGGTGAGACCCCTGGCAAGTTAAAAGTGGAAAATGCAGATGGAGGAATGCCAGAAGCAAGGCTGTGGGAAGGCACCCACATTTTTGAGACCAAAGTCAAGCTGTCCACAGCGATACATGAAGCAGCTGTCCAATGGCCCAGTGGAGATATTGAAAAGGTCAGAGATTTCACACATTCAGATAGAAAGATGACTGAAGAGTTAAAATTAGATAAAGGGACAGATTCATTCTGGAATGAAATCTGAACAGGAGGAAAGTGCCTTTTATTTTTTAATTAAACTTACACTGTGCATTCTGAATGATAAAGAGAAACAATGAAGTCTGGGCATTTAGTCTGATTTTTTTTTGGAGGATGAGAGATGAAACAATACATTTTGAAATAAAATGGTAACTTCGGATGGCATGTGGTATTGAAGAGAAGCATAGACATTAGCACCGGAGGGAGCTGGAATTAACTCTGGTCTCTTTCACTACTAGCCAGATAACCTTGGATAAGTTACATCCTGAGCCTCGGTTTCCTCCTCTAGAAAATGAAGATTACAATTCTTATTGCATAGGCCTGCTGCGAGGGTTACATAAGATTGGATGCAAATAAGAGTTTAGTACCTGTCATATAATAGGTGCCTAGTCAATGTTCACTGTCGTAGCCATTTCTGCTGTGAGCCGGAAGCTAAGAGCCCAAGCATGTCACAGAGAATTTCCATATCTCTTAGACCACAGAAAGCATTAGTCAAGACCAGAAGACAATGTTGACTTGTTTCTTTGACATCAGGAACGTTACTCACACAGAATTCATTCCAGAAGGTCAAACACTTGACCAGGCTTGCCGTATAGAAATTCTGAAGCATTTGAGAGACTTCGTGCTATAAAAAAGGAGTAAAATGTGACCCCTTGCTCTGGAAAGTCTCTGGGATAGAGAAAAAGGGAGAACCACTGTTTCTTTTGGTTCTTGTTGTTTTGTTTTGGTCTTTATTTTTTAAAAATTCTATTGTGGTAGGAACGCTTAACATGGGATCTACTCTCTTAACAAATACATTATGTTGTACAATACGTTACTGTTGACAGAATGATTTCTTTTGTGCCATTGGTATGGTCTCTTTGGGACCAAGCCCTTTGCACACATCATCTTATGACACCCTCAGAGCAATGCTGTGAGCTGGGTATCTGTACCTTTATTTCATAGAAAGACATAGAAAGTGACAGAAACATCGTTTGACCTCAAGGATTGTGCCCGCCACTCCACCATGCCAACTGCTGTAAAGATTTACTGAGATAACCTATGTAAAGAGTGCACTTGTCATGTGATCGTGGGCAGTCACATATTCTTTCTGAGTCTCAGAGGCTTTTTGATCAGAAAATGGCAACTACAGGAAATGAGCCAGGGTGGCTCATGCCTGTAATCCCAGCACTCTAGGAGGCTGAGGCAAACGGATCACTTGAGGTCAGGCGTTCAAGGCCAGCCTTGTCAACATGGTGAAATCCAGTCTTTACAAAAAATACAGAAATTAGCTGGGAGTGATGGCAGGCACCTGTAATCCCAGCTACTCAGGAGGCTGAGGCAGGAGAATTGCTGGAACCCATGAAGTAGAGGTGGCAGGGAGCCAAGGCTGTACCACTGCACTCCAGCCTGGGCAACAGAGTGAGACCCTGTCTCCAAAACAAAACAAAAACAAAAACAAAAACAAAAAACAGAAAAAGAAAAGAAAATGGCCACAGTTACCAAGAAAAAGTGGTTAACAATAAAAATATCCTATTACCCACCTTGGTCGCCCACTTTATTCACCGTTATTGTCTCCAAAAGACTTTGGACTCTGTAGATCCCAAATCTGTGCTCCAAGAATGGGGATTAGGCTCCATGGCAGGCGTCAGCATGGAGGGGAGGGCACCAGCAGCCTTAAGAGAAAGTGGTCTTTCCTCGCAGCCTTCTTTCCCTTCTGATCCCTACTCTTCCCACTGCCACTGAGCTGTGGTGTTTTCCGGGGACCATTTAAGGCTTGTTTTAAAGGTGATGGGGTCAATCTCCCTGCTCCCCAGCCTCTTGGTGTTTGCAGTTGCTATCATGCCATGGCCCTTCTCCATCTTACTTTGGGGGTCCAGTACCTCTCCCTGAGAGAATGTCATTTCTGTTTGCTCTTCTGTTTCCTGGACAGTCCTCCATTCCAACAGTGGAGTTTCTCTTCTTTCTAGCTCCCCCAACCACCCAAAAGATGAATGATTCAAGGGTAAACTATAATATCCCTTGCTTTAAAACTTTTAGAACCTGTGCACACCTCCTTTAAGAAGCAGGGAAGAAAGCAAGGAGCAAGTGTGAACCAAGAGACATTAGGTTAGACCACCTTGCTACCCAGCATCTTGTCTGAGCTCCGCTGTGCCTGTGGAACCTGCTACACTATTCTAAGATTCCCCAACATCAGACCCATCTTAGCTCTGGCCTGATCTCTGAGCTCGTCCTTGGTCTTTGCTCTTTTGACACATTCCTCCCTGACACAGTCGTGTGCTGGCCTCTGCCCTGGTCCACCTTTCATCCAGTTCTGCTCCAGACAATGAGCACCCCAGGACTCTCTCCAGCCCTGGCCCCACTGTGTCCTCAGTTTCTCTCTGAGTGTATGCCTGTGATTAGGTCTTTGATGTGGTTCCTCCTTCCTTGTTTTATGTCTGTCTTCCTGCACTAAGCCCCAAGTCCCTCTGGAACTATCTTGGGAGGTAATATAAATATCATGGCTAAGGGCAACAGCCAGTTGTCCCACTTTTTCAACAATCTACTAGTGCCTATGGATCAGACTCCATCTTTCCACTGGGAGAATTCCCAAGTCAATGGAGGTCGCTGTCCAAGAGATTAAGGTTCTTTGCCTTCCTTCTTGATGGTTCCAAAGTTTCATATTTCTGATGAGATTTATTGGGGCCTTACGGAAAGAAAACTCCTAAGGTTCCAGCCAGCTTGCCTGGATTCCTGTTAATAGGAGGTCCCTTTCTGAAGATGTTTATTGTTTGTTGAAATGGGTTACAGTTCATTCCAGAGAAGAAGTTCCAGACATGCTGGAGCAATGGCAGTCTTGTCAGAATAGGAGCAAGGAAACAGAAACTGATTCAGCCCGCCCACGTTCGGATGGACCCAACCAGCTTCGACCTTGTGCAAGTCACCCAAACCCCTGGAGCCTTCACTTCTTCATCTGTAAAATAAGGATGAAAAGAACACCTTTCTGACTGTATTGGTTTGAAGATTAAATAAAAGAATAAACTTGAAAGTGTATTTTGAAATGTCAGGCATGTTTTAAGGTTCACTATTAATAGTAATACATATTATTATTAGCCTACAATTCCACAGGATGCTTCAGCGACAAAGAATAGAAACCTGGGGTCCAACTGGCTTAACAAGAGGGAAGTTGATTCTCTCCTGTAGCTGGAGATCCAAAGGCAGATCAGGCTTCAGGGTCGGTCGGTTCAGGGTCTCAGGGGCATTGCCAGGGGCCTAGGCTCTTTTAGTCTCTCTGTCCTGCCGTCCTGGCTATCAGATTTACCTTCAGCCTGGTCGAATAAAATGGCTCTGCAGATTCGGGCATCACTCAGACACAACACTCTTCTGACAAGGGGGAGAGGCTGTCTCTCCCTGTAGCTCTCTCTTGGGAGAGAGAAAGCTTTCCCCAGACTCTCCAGCAGCCTTCTCCCCATGTCTTAGTCTACAGGAATTGGTTCATAGGCCTATTTCTGGAAAAATCAATAGCAAGGGACCCTTGAACCCATCAGACTCATGAGTATGGGGCAGGGTTAGTACCAGACCATATGGGTGGTATTGGTTCATATGAAGGCTCTATCATAAAGACAGGTGAATGGACACTGAGTAGGTGTGTTAGGCCATTCTTGCATTGCTATAAAGGAATACCTGAGTCTGGGTGATTTATGAAGGAAAGAGGCTTAATCGGCTTATGGTTTTGCAGGATCTACAAGAATGACACCAACATCTGCTCGGCTTCTGGGGCGGCCTCAGGGAGCTTTTACTGTGGTGGAAGGTGGAGTGTCAGCAGACATATCACATGGCAAGAGCAGAAGCAAGAGAGAGTGAGGGGAGCTGCCACACACTTTTAAACAACCAGACCTAGGCCAGGTGTGGTGGCTCATACCTGTAACCCCAGCACTTTGGGAGGCCGAGGCAGGTGTATCACTTGAGGTCAGAAGTTCAAGACCAGCCTGACCAACATGGTGAAACCCCATCTCTATTAAAAATACAAAAAAAAAAAAAATTGGCTGGTCTTGGTGGTATACACCTATAATCCCAGCTACTTGGGAGACTGAGGCAGGAGAATTGCTTGAACCTGGGAGGCAGAGGTTGCATTCTAGCCTGGGCAAAGAGAGCAAAACTCTGCCTCTAAATAAATAAATAATAAACAACCAGACCTTGTGAGAACTCACCATTGTGGTGAGGACAGCACCAAGCCATGAAGGATCTGGCCCCAGAACCAAAATACTTCCCACCAGCCTGCATCTCCAGTACTGGGGATTACAATTCGACATGAGATTTGACAGGGACATATATTCCAACTAGATCAGTGGGCAACAGTAGTACCTTTTACAAATGGTGTAATTGTCATCGTTATCATTAGACTGTAGACTATTTCTGTGGACACATTTATATCCCCAGTGCCTCCTACAGTCCCTGGCACATTGTAGATGCTCCACAAGTATCTGTTGAATGAAATAAATGACAGGAATGAGAGATCTGATGAGGACAACACCATTTACATGAGTATGCTTGGATGCATCTCACTATGTAATAGGTACCCCTTGCTGAGTGCCAGGGCTGTTTCTCACTTGTTTGTGTCTTCCCAGCGCTGAACACACTGTTTTCCATATAATAAGTGCTCCGTAAAAATGCGTTAAGTGAATGAATGGCACATATTTTACGGGAGAAATTGGACTTTTAATAATGATAGCAGATATTTACCTAGTGCTCCTTCTGTTACTGGTGTTGGGTTATGTAAGCACTTTATAGGTATTAACTTTTATAATGCTCACAGGAATTATGTGAGTCAGGCATTGCAATTATTCCTATTTTACAGGCAAGAAAGCCGAGGCGCAGAGGTGTTAACTAACTTGCTTTGAGCTCCACAGGTGGTAAGTGGGTGGGGCTGGCATTTGAATCAGCCCTTGTGGTTCAGATTCCTGCATTTAATACAGTGCCCAAAAAAGCTCCTTCTTCAACCTGGGCTTTGTCCTCTGCCACTAGCAGTCCTCTGGCCACTGAAGAAGGGACTGCCTATCAGGAGAGAGGCCTCTGCTGCCCCTCCCTTCACCTGCTCCCGTCCTGTGGTGCCTGGCTGTAGGAAGAGCTGCTGGGCCACCTCTGGAGGACCCTTCTTTCGGTGGCTGGAGTGGACAGGATGAGTCAGACTGGGCTTAGCCTCCTTATAATAACCCTTCTACTGATCACAGACTCGAATCACTTCCACCTCCACCTTCCTCCCTGAGAAGCCCCAGCCTGCTGGAGTGAACTTGTTTTACTGAAGAAGCCTGCCATACATCATCGTTTATCAGTGAGCGTCCATTTCAGGCCGGCCCTCCTGTTTGTCAGGAAGGGGGACTATTTATGGGCTGCAGCTTTGCATAGTTAGAAGGGAATCAGGCTGCGTTAGCGGTGGCATCGCTGCTCTCGGGCTGTCGTGGCTGGGCTGACTTGTTTGTTCATTTGCAGGGCCTGGTGTATGGTGAAGATAAGTCCTTCCCAGCCTTCCCAGGAAGAGCCTGTCTCAGCAGGTTAGCTCCCCCTTGGATGGCTGCAGAGAACTGGCCCCCTTTTGAGTTTATGGTTCTATGACCCTGACTTTGTCACAATGTCAAATAGATGTTGATAAAATAACAACAAAAACTAACTACTTTAAAAATGAGCATTTATTATGTCCCGGCCACTAATCCACTATTCAAAACACTTTACAGGTATTAAATCATTTACTCAAAACAGGAACTCTTTGTCTCCACTATGCAGATGAGGAAACTGAGGAATAGAGAAGTTCAGTTACTAGTAAGTGTCCTAACTGGGCTTTATGCCCAAGCATCTGGCTCCGGAGGCTGCATGCTCACCTGTCATTGGGGCACCCTGAGCCCTTGCCACCGCTCTCAAGGCTTTACATGCCTGTCTTATTTAATCCTTACAGCATACCCAGAGGATAGGAACTATTGGTGTCCAAAGAAACTAAGACTGAGAGAAGTTAAGCAGCTTGTCCAAGGTCACACAGCAGCAAAACAAGCTGGGATTCAAATCCAGGCACCCTGCTTTGGTCCTTCACCACCACGCTGTAAGCCTCCTATCTCTTTTTTGCAAGACGTAAGGATCATTCATCAACAGAAATGGTTCAACCTAGCTTGTTCCTTGTATTAACTCCCTTGCACTATTTCAGTTCTTTCCTTTGGGAAGTTCTTCTTTGGGTTCAACAGGAGTCCATCATATAACTTAAGAATAAGAATGGAAAGGGCTCAGCATTGGTTTCTCTAAGCCTGTGTTTCATAGAATCCAAGATGCCTTTGGCTAAAAGGGGCTTCCTGAGGTCACTGAGCCCATCTTCTGGCCTCCAGACAAGATCCCCTTCAGCACAGCCTTGCTGTCCTGATGACGTCTTTTTTTCTGATTGTTTCCAGGGAGGGAGTGAGTATCTTCCATGTGAAGCTACAAAGGGCTGGCTGGCACCTATGATAGGGTGGCCTGAGTTGTCTGGAAGTATGGCCTGAGAGCCTGAAAGTACAGGTGACACAGGGATCCGGGCAGGGACTCTCGGGACAGCCCTAGCAAAAATAACCCCCAGGGCTCTGCCAGCCCCGCCCCCATCCTCTGATGCCAAGTGCAGATGACAGCTTGGAAATAATTTGTCCGGTCTGTGAGTAATGTCTAGTAACTAAATGCTAATTAATTTGCTGTTGCATTTGAGTTAATTTATGCGGTGTTCTCTTCACCAAGTAAATTTTAATTAAGAAGAGTAAAACAAATGACAAAGTAATTTCCAAAAAATTAATTTTCAGTAAACACAAACCATTGTTTTTCTTTGTATCAATAATAAAAGTTAAAGTGAAGCCTCACTAACGTCCCCTTCCCCCAACTCTCCGGCTCTACAAGATGAAGTTTGAGCCCAAGCCAGGCTCTTGGAGCGTAAAGACAGTTGTGCAAATTAGCAGCCAGGCAGGGCCAAAAGGAACTGGGCAGAGAGCCTGAGAGAAATCAGGCAACAGACCTCAAAGAAATGCAACAATTGCTACTTCTCTGGTGTTCATTGTGTATAATTTTCATCCAACTCTGCACTTTTTAGGAGCTTGGAAGGGGAAAAGTGCACTGCTCTTGCTTCTGATAAAATACTAAATGGGGGAGCAGAAGGGAGGGACATTTTATTATCATTTTTAAAATTGATCAAATTGCATAAACAAATAAGGTAAGAAGAAAGTAAGAAAGCATCTATGTCTCCAACTTTCCCAAGCACTGCACCGGAAAATTTTACATAGCTTCTCTCATTTGTCTAACAATTCTCTGAGGAAGGCAGTTACTATCCGCTCCCATATTACAGATGAGGAAACTGAGAGTTTCAGAGCTGGCCCGAAGTCAGGTCCATGGCAGTAAGTGAGAGCTGACACCTGCTTTGCGGCCTCCAAGCTTGCCACCGCCTTATGCTGTCTCTTCAGTTACACGGGTAACACGGTGATTTCTGAAATCGATTTGCAAGGCTGTGCTGGGTCTGCTGTTCAGGACTTGCTGTTGTTGCTGCTACTCTATGCCTGGCCTGTTTGAGAGTTGGGAATTGGGTTGGGGATGATGGGCACCTACAGTTGGAGGGATAAGATGTGGGAAAACCAGAAGGAGGCCTTGGGGGAGATCACAGAAGCTCTGAGCATAGCGCAAGGCCTGGTGGGGGCAGATGAGCAGGAACTCAGAGGGGTGGGCTCTTCCTATACTGCCCCACCCCTTGTTCTCCCCTGACAGCTTCTGCATCCTGAATCAATGCTTCATTGACCATGTCTGAGGTGAACTTCCTCACTCAAGAGCGTGAAAGCATCAAATTCTATCTTGGGGCAGCCAGGCAGTGGTGAGGGGTGTCAGCCTGGGAAGCAAAGTCCCTGCGGTGGTCACATTACGCAGAAGCTAACATGAGGGTCGCTGTTTCCCTAGAATCCGGCTTGTCCTGCCGCAGTCACTGGGGGCTCCTATGAAAGTATGGATTTGTCTGGGTTTCTCTGTTTAATCCCAAATCTGTCAGGCCTTGTTAAATTTGATGGGGCCTGAAAGGTCTGGTGTTAAGCAAATACTCGGTGACCAGAGTCTTTGATGAGAATCAAACTGAAGCTTAATCCTGAGGTAATGGCTTTCCCCATAATCCCAGGAGGCTGGGGCTCAGTGAAGGGCGGTGGAAGGCAGCAGGCTGCCTGACGCAGAGCTCAGGGAACAGGGAACAGCTGCTCCCCTGTGGAGAGGAGTTCTAGACTCCCACAATGGCCCACCCCTCGGATGTAGAGGCCGTCACCTGGGAAGGCATTTGCCAGAAGTGGGGTGAGGAGAGGAGGAGAGGAGAGGACAGAGTCCTTTAGTTTGTACAGATGGTTTTGAAGAAAGAAAGAAAATTAAAGGGAGGCCAGGGAAGAAAGAGGATGAAGAAGCTGATCCAGGATTCCCAAGTGGGCTAGCCTTGAGTTTTCCTCTGCTTCAGTCTGGGCTCTGAAAAGCAGAGTTGTCCAAGCAGAGAGTTTGGCTGGGGGCTGGCTGAGGTGCCCTCTGTTTCCCCTTTGTGCAAGGGAGGCCTGGCTCTGCAGGCAGCAGATGGAGGTAGCGGTGGTGGGGTGAGGATCCCCGGTTACTACCAGAAGGAGTGTATGGGGTAAATGTGACCACATCTAGAGTCCTTCTGCCAGCCAGGGGAGCCGGACACCCTGGGCTTGGCACAGTGGGGTGGAGGATCCTGGGGCACGGGCTGGGGACAGTGAGGCAGAGTGTGGATGCGCAGTGGCCGCCCTCTAAGCTGCCCTCTGTGACAAATAGGGCTGATCACGCCATCTCTGCCTGCTCTCTGGAGAGGGCTGCTCTGCGCCTCGTCAAGGTACCTGATTAAACATTCATGGGGAAAAATAAATAAAATAAACATTTTGCAAAGAGATGCTTAAGCAATCAGGCGCTTCAGGGGGTAGGTTACCGCAGCGCAGTAACCACATGCCCCAGGGGTAATCGGCATTTAATGTCACCAGCACCTCCTGGGTCTCACATGGAGGTGTTGATGCCGCCCTCCCCAGAAGCCCCACCCTCCAGGGGAGGCTGAGAAATCCCAGCCATTTATGCTTAGCTGTTTATTCTTTTCTCTTCCTCATCCTGACTTTGTTTTAGTGCATCAGATATAACCTGTGCGGGAGGAAGGAGCTGGCTCTGCATGGAGGCAGGCAGGAAGGGGGCCTGGTGCTAAGGAAGCAGGCCCTACCTCCTGCAAGGTGTGGGCTGCCAGAGCCTGTCTGGAGGCTGATACGGAGGCGCCACATTGCCCAGTCCTTCCTTTTGTCGCTAAGCAAATGTTTATGGAGCTATGACAGAGAGTGTGTGGTTCCTGCCTTCTCAAAACTGGATATTAATAAGCAAACAGAGAATGCAGATGATGACAATGAGAGGTACGAGTGTGTCAGAAACTATTGTTAGATGATTTACAGGCATTATCTCCTTTGATCTTAGTAACAACTGTATGAGGGAAAGACTGTTAGCCCAGTTTACAGAAGACAGCAGTCAGGCGTGAAGCTGCTGAGTAACTTGCCTAAAGTTACATAAGGCAGGGATTTGAACCCACGTCCTTTGACTCCAGGCTTGTGTTTTACCACTAGCTACTTCTAATAACTAAAAATAGAATTGGTGCTTTGAGTTCCTCACTCTGGCTTAGGCAGCCGGGGGAGATTTCCAGATGAAGTGACATTTTAGCTAAGTCCTCAGAAACACTGGACTTGTCTAGCTCAAAAGCACAGCTGGGTACACTCAGCCCAGTGCATGGAATTAAAATCCCAGGCGTCCTCCCATCCCCAGGTAAGATTCTCCCAGGCTCACTTCCTCCCCTTCGCTCCCTGCCTGAAGAAATAAATGCCTAGTGACAGCAGCCAGGGTCTCCTCTTTCCATGGGTGCTGCAGGGGCTGCTTGGGCATCATGTAGGCAGCTGTACAGATGTTCCACCTACTGGTATGTCAATTAAAGAAGTACATCAAGCATTTCCCCCACTGAGCCTTTTCCCTGCCACTGGGCTCCCCTGAAGAGTAGGGGCTGATTTTCTGGAGGTGTCCATCTCTCTGGCAGCCAAACAAGCTCTTCAGACCAGATGAGTTTTCTTTGCAAATTAAAGTAATTCATTGTACCTCTGTAGTCAAACACACACCTACACACTTTTATTAATACAGTCTCTGTTTTAATTGGCTTTCTGTATAGATGATGACATGTCAGATAAAGGGTTACTCATTGTACAGAGGACATTCGTCCACCAGAGCATGGACAAAGCCTGGGCCAGAGCACTGTAGGCAAATCACCACCCAACTGGGGGCCACCAGGCCAGGTGGGGTCTAAAATGGACTTTGGGAGGTGTTCATCTTGTAGTAGACCAGAAGATAGGGGAGGGAGGGAACAGAAAGTCAAAGATGCCTGGTCATTTACTCATTTACTCATCCACTCATCCAGCAAACCCTTATGAAACACCCTTTCTGAGCCAGCCGCTTTTGCCGGGAGCTGGATTTATCACGAGTCAGTGTGGCAGGTGCCTGACACTGTTACCTGAGCTGGCAGATGTGAGTTGCAGTATGGGAGGATCTCAGTGCCCCAGCTTTCAGGAAAGAACTAGACTGTTCTAATCAGCTCTGACTGCTCCTTTGCACTCCATGCAGGGCAGTGGGGAATGACCTTCTCTGGTGGAGACCATGGGTGTAGACTCATAGCCCAAAGGGACATTTAGTCCAACCTGTTGATTTTGCAGAAACGTAAAGCACCCAGAGAGAAGTGACTGTTTGAGGGCTCCCAGCAGAATTGGAACTTGAACCCAGCTCTCTAAGTCCTAAATGCATAGCTTTGTTCTCATGCCTCACCAGATACTGTGGCTGAACAACATCCTTGGTGATAGAAGGATGGTGCAGCAACCTGCCTAGGGAGCAGTGCATTTTCTCCCGGGCAGTGCTCCATGTGGTCCTCTTTTTTGCATTAAAAACATGTTTTCTTTAGAAAGTGGAAATCCTTGAGTAAGATAAGGGCTCGCTGTGGACTTCACTTTTTGTATCTGTCCAGCAGAGTCCATTGAGAGAGACAGGCCTCCTGGAGGTGAGTGAAGAGTGTTGCCCTGCTGTCAGGGAGGATGAGAGCTGAGCGGGTGATCGATGGCTCTGATGGTGACATCTGGGAGAGGCAGCTAGCAGGTGCTGGGCCCTTGGAGTCACGTGGGTGTGGATTCTTTCTGTCTGGGCTGCAGAGGAGTAGTTGTGTGTGCTGTGTGTGGTGTGTGTACAGAAGCACACGTACACACACGTTAGAGGAGGCAGACACTGCCCTAGAGGGAGTGGCAATGCTTCTCTGCAAGGAATATGTTCTGCTAAAGATTTCTCAGTCTCCCCTGGCATTTGGAACTAGCCCATATCCCTGGTGTTTTGTCCCCAGTTCATCATACCTTTACTCCTGAGGTGAGCGTGCTAAGAGCTCTCAGAGATACTTGCAGTTGTACACCTGAGGATTTAGTGGAAAGGGCATGGATGAGTTCAAATCTCAGCTTTGCTTCTTACTAGTCACGTGACATTGGGCCAGGTCCTTAATCTCTCTGAGCTCCAGCTTTCTTCTCCATATAGTGGGACTATTATGGAATGATCGCATGACATAGACTGGAACAAGGTATTCACTTGTCAGTCTCCCAATACCTAAGCTAATTCTATATTCACCTGTAGCGCTCTCAACAAAGGGTCTGGCTGGCCATTTTCAAACAAAATGATGTAATGGGTAAGTAAAGATGTTAACTCTAAATAATCACTCAACTTGGTAGTAGTAGTAGTTAGTACAAAACAAAACTCTTTCCATAGATGATGGATCTTTGTTAGTCACAAACCCTTATCCTTGCAGGGTGAGGGCACAGCAGAGCTTTAATGTTAGGTCCTGAGTGGAGAGTGGTTTCCACGCTGGGGAGAAGGATCTGAGCAGCCAGAATCTTTGCTTCTTTCCTCCCTGATTGAGCTTCTTAGATATTAGGGATGACCCCAAACTCAAGGGTATGCTGGTTTTGCTAGCTGTGAAGCCTTAGGAGAATTACCTAAACTCTCTGTGCCTGAGTTTTCTCATCTGTAAAATAAGACAATGAACTACCTATAACAATAGGTGGAACCCATAGCATGGGTTAACACACATGAAGCATGGGACACTCCTTGTTCATAATAGGCACTCAAGAAATGTTAGCAGATTCATTTTATTTTATCTATCATCTATCTATCTATCTATCTATCTATCTATCTATCTATCTATCTATCTATCTATCTATCTAATCTATCTATCTATCTATCTATCTATCTATCTATCTATCTATCTATCTATCTATCTATCTACCTATCTATCTATCTAATTATCTATCTAATCTATCTATCTATCTATCTATCTATCTATCTATCTATCTATCTATCTATCTATCTATCTATCTATCTGTCATTTGGTTTTGACATCAGATAGACCTAAGTTTGGAGTCACAGCTCTGCCACTAATTAGATGTGGTACTCCGGGCAGTTGCTTAATCTCCCTAAGCTTCAGCTTCTCACCTGTTGCGTGAGAATGCTAATAGTACTGCCTTGTGCAATGAGTGGGATTAAGTGAGTTAACATACATGAAGTATGTGATACAATGTCTGGAACAGGGCAAGTGCTCAACTAATTTGATTTGTGATACAAGTGGGGGCTGCACAGACTGTCTCTAAGTCTCATATCTCTACTGCCTTCTGGCATCACCTCCCAAACACAATGGTACATGTCTAAGAGGATGGAGCTGGTGAGACACTCAGAGCCTGTGGCTCTCCCGTTCTTAAGTGCAAGCCCCCTTTCAGTGATCCCAGTGCTTTACAGGCATGCAGCTCTTCATATTTTTTCAAGGTCATTTCATATCTTTTATCTTTGTTTGGCCTCACAGCAATCCTATGAGATAAGGTATATGGTGTTAATCTTGCTTCATAGATTAACAAGAAAACAGAGACTCAGAGAGGTTAAGTGATTGACCTAAGTCATTCAGCAAGTAAATTCACGTCTCTCTATTCCCGTTTCAGCAGGAATAATGAGCATTTATTTATTGCTTTGCAATGAAGAAAGACTTTCTCACACACTGTCTCATCTGATTGTCGCAACAACTCTGGAGGGGTGGGGATTAGGATCATCCCATTCTGCAGACCTAGAGAGGCTAAAAGACATGCTTCTGATTCCTCAGCGAGTAGATGATGAAAGTGAGCTTTACATTCTGACTTCGAGTTCAGTGGTCTACTTGCCATTTTTCAGTCTTCTCTTCAAAAGTCAGTTTATCTTTTTTTTTGTAAAACCCCCAAACAAATAAAACACCAGCTAAAACAGAGGCAGGCAGCTACCCTCAGACAGGCAGGCTGCACCGTAACTTTTCTGACAACAGCATGGATCAAGGTACCCAACAAGAAAGTGTGGAAATCTACCAGGCAGCTTTCCACTGAAGGGTGTAATTAGAGAGCTGACAGGCTGTACATGCAATGCCATTAATGGGTCCACCTGCGAGAGGGACCTGGCGAGCACAGGTAATTTGGACAGAGTGGAGCACTCAAAGGAGATCCGTGCTGCAGGTGCCCAGCCTGACCCCCTAGGCCAGAAGCCTCCCCAGGGAACAGGAGGAAGGGCCCGGCCTGGACCCTGCAGGTGACACAAAGCTATTTGCCGTGGCGCTCACTGCACATTATGCTAAAAGTGTGACAGATTTTAGAAGCAGCCTGGGCGGGAACCATGGAAACAGGTTAGGGAAGAGGAGACGCTGATTGCTACTGCTCCTGCTAGTGAGAGAAGAGTGAGCTGGGGAGCTATGCCCTCCCTCCTCCGCCATCCTCGGCCACTGGTCCTCTTCCTGACCCCCCGGCTGTCTGTAAGCATCATCCCTCCTAAACATGAAGCCAAATTGGGAAGAGAGGTGGGAGGCAGTGGGGGAGAGGGGGAGCAGTGACAAATCGTGTTGGTCCTGAAGCCTCTGCTTCTGGACTCTCACGCACGCCCAGTCACAGTTACAAGTTCCTCCGCGTGGAAGACCTGCCATGTGCCAGGCACTGTGTGGGGGGCTTCCCCTAGGCAAGCTCCAATCCTCCCAACCACTCTGCAAGGTTGACATAATTACCTTCGTGATGCATATGAGGAATCTGGGGGCTGAGAGATTAAGCAACTCGCTCAAAGTCACACAACTACTAACAGAGTATGAATTTGCATCTGGAACTGTCTGACTCTGAAGGCTGTGCTCCTTTCTTTACTCCGTGCCCACTTCCAGGATCACAGCAGCCCTCTATGAACACTGACAACCACACTCTCAAACCAATAATTTAGCAAAGAAAAAGAACCTGTGAATTTCCCTTTCAGTATGCACGAGGTCACTGGGTTTGCCACAGTGGTGGTCCTGTCTTCAAGAATAGAGAGGAGACTGTTAGACTCTGCTGGTGGAGCTGCCAGACAGAAAGAACTAATGCTCTATCCTGTGCTCTCTTTACCTAAGGGTCTTCACCAGCTCCCCTCTTTCCTTGCCTTATAGCATGGTTACCAGTCTCTTGAGCAGAGAATCCATCTTCTCTTCTTGTCAGGAGTAAGGAAAAGGTGCTGGATGTGTAGGCTGAAGAACAACCCCTGGTCAAGCAGAGAAGTGGTTTTCTGTTAGAGACGCCAAGCCAAGCAACGCAGATCTAGCCCCAGATTCATGCAGCTGTCTGTGGTAGTGAAAGTGGAGGAGGATAGGTCAAGGACACCACCCAATTCTGAGACGTCAAGACAGATGCTTTCAGTGCCCAGAAACCTCTGGCCTCTGGGAGCCCTGAGCTTTGCTTTCAAGTGACTAAGATCAGAGACTCAAACCGAGGAGATTTGAAACATCTAGTGCTGGAACACCCTGTCCAAGGAGATTAGTCTAAAGGGCAGCATGGAAACACATCAGAGATGAGCTGACACAGAGAGGGTCGGACTTCAGTGGTTCTATGAAGAGAATTGTGGGGAGGTCAAGGGTAGAGTATCCTAGAGTAGAGAGGGAGCAAGAACCTTAGGGCAGGTGTTTTCTGGAGGGAAGAGGAGGGTGTAGCCTGGGTCCCATGAGACAGTGGATAGAGGACCAAAGCCATCTAGGAGGACACTCTTTATTGTTCTCCTCCGGGAGAAAAATTGAAAAAATACACAAATAACCCCTCATTCATGAATTCAAATTGAAAAATAAAAACAAACCCACAACAGTTAGGCCAGATGGGCAGATAAGACACCAGTGTGGGATGTTGTGGAGACTTAATTTTTTATGTGGAGTAGCCTTTTCTCCTTGTTTAGGAAAAAGTAGGTTCTTCTCTTGTTGTAGGCTAAGATCTTCACCTGGGTACATGATTTTATTCCTCTGGAAAGCTGGTCCAATATTATCACCCCGACCTGGTGCCAGCTTGTAGCTTCGATCTTGACCTGGCACTGTTTCGATCCTGTAATCTATAGACAAATCTTTCCCCTCCTAAACCCCTTCAATATTCTGTATTCTCTTTTCTCACTGTATTCCTTTCCTTCCACCATACATTTTCTTTAAAAAATGATCAAATTTTGTTGTCCCTGTTTTTCCTTATTCGATTTGCTCTCCAGTTCATGAAATTAGCCTCTCTCTCATGGTTCATGCATGCCTCAGTTGGCCAATACTCATTGAGCATCTACTATGTGCCACATGCACACCAGGTGTTGAGGACACGACTAAGCAGTTCCTGTCTTTAGGAGCTTACTTCCATCTAGTGGGACAGGCAGATATTAATACAAAGGACACAAATAAATGCTGGATGATAATGGTGGTAAGTGTTAAGAAACCATGAGATGGGGTGCTAAAAACCCAGTAACAGATAGACATGATCTAGTTCTAGAGCCGGGGACAGTGTCCATTGGTCTTCTCATTGACAAGTCCAATGGATGCTTTACAGTCAAGATTTGATGATGATATTTCCCTTTAAAAAGACTTCAAGGAGTGCTCTGAGGGTCAGCAGAAGAGCTCAAGGGAATGAGGTACCTGAAACTAAAGGGTGAGAGAGTTTGAGGAAGGGCATCTTTGGGCTCTCTCTGCCTCGAACATCTTTCTTCTCTCCCATGATTGGCCACCATCTATTCTTTATTAGAAAACTCACATTGGACATTTTTATTTTGGTGAAGTCTTCTCAAATCCCTCTAACCCATTCTACCTGATCTACTCTATGCTAAATTGCATTATGAACACAATCTATCAGCATATTAGGCTGATATTTTTCATGTGTATGTGCCTTTCCCTCTTAGGAGTGAGGGAAGCAGGGAACTGGACAGAATGTGATTTAATTCATCTTTTTATGGACTTGCCCCTTGCTACCGCATGCACACACTTAGCCTTGTATATGTAGAAAGGAGGGAGGGATGGATGGATGGATGGACAGATGCCTGTGACGTCATTGCAGACACACAGTTCACAGAGGCAGCAAAGTGTCATTGAAGAAGCAGTGGGACAAGGACTCAGAAGAGCTGGGTTTGGGGTCTGGGTGAGTCATTGAATTGTGTCACTGTTTGCAATTTTCTTTACCTCTTTGTGCTCAGTTTTCCAATGGGCAAAATGAGAAAATTTGATGGTTTGACTTCTAATGCTCTTTCACGCTCTAGATTTCTATTTATCTTCTGTCTCATCAAGGGAAATAAGATCATCTCTTGGGTAGAAAATATGTTTTCTGCCAGATCAACAAGTCGTCACTGGTTGCCCAGTGTGAGGCCATCCACTGTCATGTGGTGTAGAGATTTATAATAATAAAGAGAGAGTGTGCTCTTTGCCTTCAGTGAAATTACTGTTGGGTTGGAGAGCTAAGTTCTGGAAGCTGCCCAGGTCAGGAATGTTGGAAAGGAACCCCTGCTTTCACTGGGCTCTTTTGCTCTCAGAAGCCAAGATAAATGCCATCTTGACCCTATACCACAGCTACCCCCTTTACTTAAGAGAGGTTTTGGCTTCTTCCAGCTCAGTGCCTCTGTACAGAAGATTCTGCTCATTTAGGATGTTCCCACCCTCTAAGGACCTGCCCTGGTTGCTTAGACTATAATCTAAACTGACAACAGACTTTCTGTTTTAAAAACAAGTCCTATCATTTTCATCCTCTCCGCTCAGCTTCTTCCCTCATCTCTCCCTCCCCCGGCTTCATCATCCCCCTTCCTAAGTTGATAGTGAGTCTTATTAAGTGGTGCTGTGTCATAAACTGTTGAGTTGTGTCAGCTGGAAATGGAACATGATTAAGTATATAAAGGAGCTCCAGCCTCGCCTGCCACAACATTACACAACAGAAGCCTTGGCAATGTGAGAGCATCTTTTCTTTCTCGCTTTCCTTCCTGGGGAACCCTGAGACCCTCCTCTCACTACGTGGGCCCTGTTACTGGATCCTTGGCTCACATTGGCTTAGGAATGGGCACTCCTGGTTAGCCATACAGGCATAATAAAAGCTTTCTTATAGCAGTATTTCTCGAGGCTGACTACATTTCAGAGGGACCCATGGCTGCACCACTCCCTTGTTTGTCCCTTCCCCAACCCTACCCCATTTCCATATTTCGTGCTCCCAAAAGAGCACCGGGGTCAGCTATAGTTGCCATAGCACCCTCTGGCCAAGCTACCTCTTTGATTTATCTCCTTCGCAGACTCCACAGGAGGATGCTATTTTCTTCTATGTTTCTCCTGAAAGGCCACCTACTCCTGCAACACTTTTGGGACTGATCATATGATGTCTGCCTCACACCATCAGCTGGTCCTTGCTCAGTAGGAAGTGGAGATAGGGACAAGCTCTTCTCAGGGACCCAGGCAGGATGCATGCTGCTGGGAAGTCTGAGCATCTCTGGTGTAAAGCAGGGCCCAGGAATTGGGATCTCTTTCCCAGGTCCAGCTGCCCCTGAGCTGGCAGAACGCAGCAGAAATTAATGAGGAGTCAGTGTATGGTCCTGGTTAGGTAATTGAGGATGGCAACAAGTGGGCAGAACTCCTGGATAAGTCCAGAAACAGGCACAGGAGAGCCCAGTATATCTCCTTGGGCCAGGGAACTCAATACCCGATGACCCGTCCTCCTACCTATTTCTGATTTGGTACCTTTTCTAGCCGATGGCTTCTAATTCATCTGGCAAAACAGCATCCCGTTATGAGGTGAGGAATCTGGGTACCTCTAGCCGTATCATCCTAATTCTGGTCTTCCTTCCGGCCTCAGGATCTGGTCTGGATCTGTACTTTTAAGGGGCCTTACTTGTAAGTTCATTAAAATAGCACCTTGACTCAGTGTACCTCCTCTGTGTCCTATAAATGAAACTGAGGCTCAGAAAGGGCAGGTGACACCCTTAGTGGGTGTTTTCCCTCTCCTTTTTCTCTTTTGTTTCATAGCAATCTCTGTTTTCACTTGGAGTTAGGGGCTTTTGACCCACAGCAAAGGGCCCTTCACACCCATGAATCTAGGATCCATCGTTGTCTTCCTCCGGGAAATACGACAGTACTGTCTCTTTGTGACCTTGGGCAGAGGTCGCAGTGTCTGTGAGGCCCCACGGTCCCTTCTGAGTCCCAGACCCTTAATTCCAAATGCCTGCTGGATATATCTGCCATAGATGCATTCTCGAATTCTCCCTTTCCTTATTGCTCACATTCAATCAACACAAAGTGCTACGGATTCGCCTGTCTAAATACCTCTTAAATCAATCACTGCCTGATCGTCGATAGCCATAGCTTTAGCTCAACTTGTTTTGGTTTTCCCTGAGATTATCACCTCCTCTCCTCCTACCTGCTCTCCCTGTCTTCATCCTCATCTACCTTCAACCCCCTGCACATTGCCTTGAGAGCTATCTTTCCCATACATACACCTGATTGTGCCACTGCCCCATGGAAAGACTTTCAACAGGTCTCCATCATCTTTAGTGTGACATACAAGGACCCTCACAACGTGGCTTCAGTCTGTCTGTCTGGACTCATCATCTGACATTCTCTCTCTTCAATCTTATACTCTAGCCATGCTGAACAACGTTTCATTCCTTGACATGCTATTTGCACTTACATATTTGTGCCTTGACTCAGGTACACTGAGTCAAGGTGCTATTTTAATGAACTTACAAGTAAGGCCCCTTAAAAGTACAGATCCACTCTATCCTCTGCCTGGAATGCCCTCCCTTGCCTCCTCCTGTCATCCCTACCTGGCTAACTCCCCTTTCTTGAGACCAGGTTGAATTGCCACCTCCTCCGTGAAGCCCCTCCTGATTGCCCAAGGGAGTATTCTTCTCCGGGCTCCTCTAGCACATTGTTTGCCTCCTAATCATCCATCTTATTGATTTATAACTATTTGTACATATGCAGTTCTCCCCCACTACATAAAGAGTTCCTTGAGTGGAGGAACGAAACTGCTAGTACAACGTATAGACCATAGGTGCTTGATTAATGTTATTGAATGAATGTAAGACATTTGCAAGATGAGAAGGGAGGGTTTGTGGGTAAGGGCTAGTAAGGGGTTCTGAGAGGAGACAGAGAGAGCAGGTTTTGTGTCCCCAGTGGCTGTTACTGATTTTCAGGAACGCTCCCAATGTGAAATATTTAGTCCTGTTTTCTTTTCATGTACATACATTCACAAGTTGGATAAAATCCTTTGTCTGACCGTGTGTTTCTATTTCTGCTTTAGGTAACATCATCACAGTAATCAATAGGTGGTTTGAGCCTGTATAGAATGGTTCCCTTCCTTCTCCCTGAGGCCTTCCCTCCCATAAAGGAAGGGACACTCTTAGCCTCCGTTCCACGTTGCAAAGGTCTGTGTGTATCCAGAATATTGGGATTTGGGGAATGAGTGAGTCTAGGCTTGAAAATATGACCAGAGTGCAGAACCTGTCAGGTTTCTTATTGGCCGCCAGTGGGGTAAGCTACTGTTTCTTAGTTTCTGGAATGACCAAAGGAAGAAACCGTGTATGGTTCATGAAAAGCAGGAGCTCACCTCGGCTGCCCTTGGGAATTTGGTATTTAGCTAGCTTTTATTTGCCTTGCAATGTTTTGCTCAATTCTAATACATGGCTTTATGTGTTTCGCTTGTGTACAAAGTTTACTCTCATAAATGGCTTATATTCTGTCTAGAGGGACAGCAAGTCCTGGGCTAGAGTCTGCGAGCAGAGTATAATATAATTCTGATGTTTTATTAACCATAATAACCAGAAGTCTCTAGCCACTAATATATCTGCATAGAGGTTTTTCCTGAATTTCCAATTATTTTAACTTTCAATACAAACTGGACAGAAAATTCATTTCAATGCAGTTGAGCTTTTTATTCATTCTAAGCTGAGATTAAGTCATCTGCGAGGTGAACCGTAAGTCCAGGGGCTGTAAGAGTAAGTACATGGGCTTCTCTCTGGCACCAGAAGTGGTCTCTGGAGCCATGTGGATTGAATAGACTTGGAGGAGTTACTTTCCCATTTTCTTGCCACCTTTCCTGTGAAATTTACATCCTTTGGCCCTATGAAAACTGACAGAAAATATCCAAGAGATTTACTTTCCCAAAAAGAAAAAAATACGGACCTTTTAGGCCAAGTTATTCCTGGTTCTTTTTATTTTTTAAATTAAAATTTTTTTTTCTGTCTATCCCTTTAATGGGTGATAAAATTGATTGAATCTCTGGCTGTAGATGACTTCAGAATATTAGTTGGGATGGTATTGATTTTTTTCTCTTTATAAAGCTTTTCTATAAAGAAAGCACCTGACAACTTTAAGTTACAAACTTTTAAGTTAAATTATGAACCTTTTAGCTTTGCATTAGAAGTGGTATCTGAAACCTGATTTGCTAGATCAAACCACATTAGTTATGTTATTTTCTAAAAACACATTTCAGAGAAATAACTCCAATCTGTGTTGCATTTTATAGAGCAAAATAATTGAATGGCGGCTGTTTGTAATTTTAGCAATCTCTTAACCTTAATCATATTTAATGGCTTTTCTCTTCAGGCTAACAGGAGAGAGAAAAAAAGGTTCCAGCTCCGTTATATAACCGCGCTACAGTAATGCACCCCGGTCCTTGGCAGCACTGTAAATTCCTCCTCTCTGAATTGTTGGTTCGGGACAATCATTCAGCAGGGAGTTACTTTCTCATCTATGAAATAAATGAGATGTTAAACTAGTTTTCTGCTTCCTGTGGTACAAATGTATCAGTGTGCAGCCCCGTGCAGCGAGAAAACAAATGCCCAACGCTTCCGATGATGGCGACCGGAGCTGGAGAGCGGCACAGGGCTCTGGGATCAGTGAGTGAGAGTGTGGCCTGGGGGACAGGAGACCGAAATGAAATGAGATGTAAAGGAGAGAGAGGAAGGGTGCTCCGAAGGTGCTGGAGGTGCAAACCCCTATTCAATAGAGCCAGGGAAGCAACTCAGGAACGCCGGGGACCTCTGTGCTGCTTTCTGTGGAGATTTTTTTTTTTTTTTAAATGATTGATTGGTTGCAGGTGATGCTTCTTGGGATTTCTTCTTTAGAGTTTGAACACATGTCCACTCAGAATCTCACTGGCTTTTACAATCTTGATGGATCATTGGAAAGCCTGGGAAAGGATTCTTCTTAGTTCAGAGAGGGGGAAGCTGAGAACCAGGAAGGGGAGATGGTAAAGACTATTGAGTTAGGGGTAAACTTGAGATTGAAAGTCAAGTCTATCAGGAAAGACAGACTGAGCCTCCCAGCTCACTGTTTACAAATGGGGAGGCTGCTACTTCCGCAGCCTGGGGGTGTCCTCTCCGTGTATCGGCTCTTCCTCCTAACAATGACCACCTTCAATGACCTCAGTGCCAGGCTGGGACGCCAGGTGGGATTTGATTTACTGGCAGGCTCCTACTAAGGTGAGCTACATCATGAGGTGCCTTCCTCTGTACCCTGTTCGCCTGTTCTGTCAAATTCTGCAAATTCCCTTTAGAAATAGGGCCCAGCTCTCTTGGCTGGGCCCCTGTGCCTCTGTATGCCCCAGAATGGCAAGAATCATGTCTTTCTTGGTCATACCCTTGGCACATCGTCAGTAAATAAATGCTGGATGGGTGAAGACACGCTCCTGCCTACTAAGTCCATGTAGCTTCCAGGCCAGTCTGTAAGGACACGGTCTTGGTAGCGGGGGAGGTCCTGGTGCCTGACTGACCTTGAGTCCCCACTCCCCTCCAAACCAAGGTCCTGGGGTTTTGGGGAGCCCATGTCTTGGACTAGCAAGGCAGTTGGTGACTCACATTCAGGCTTGGTTTAGCCCAGGACCCAGCTCCACTGAGAGAACTGCCCACAGATTGCGAAGGCTTTGTGCGTCGTTTCTAATTAGAAAATTGCCTTTGGAATTGAAATATGTTTCACAGATGAATTTACTGAACTCCTTGCCGAGGTGCGATTCTCTCATGCTTGTTGTGAGACAATTCCACTCTGAGGCGGCATATGGAGATATCAACATCTCTGCAAATTATGAAATCATCAGCGGTCAAAAATAGTCCCAACTTCTTGGTTGCCTGAAAATAGCTGGGCTGACCACTGGGGATATCTGAGGTGTGGACCTATCCATGGGGATGGAGCAGGAGCTGTCTTGCTCCCGTCTCCACCCATAGGTTAGCTGAGTGCCTTCTCTGTGGCTTTTCTGCTCCGGCCTGGGGCTTTAAGGGAGTCCTGGCAGTAAATCTAGAACCACCGTACACAACTCATTTATACACCAAGAGCTGAGTCGAAAATGCACATTTTTACTAATGTTTATTTAAAATAGTGTCATTCTTCCCATTAACTGCAATAATATTTTTGGCATTATTGGAGAACAATTCTTTCATGTTCCTAAAGCACCTGAAATTTGGGGACACCATTTTAAACTTTACCAGCAAATGGGAAGATTGGCTAAGAGGTGTCACCAAGCCACGATCAGAAAGAATTTGCCGGCCATTGGCCTATGCACAGACCCTAGGAAAGGTGTAACTCAGAAGATCTTTGTAAGAGATGAGTAAGTTCTCATCTGCGAAGAAAACATTGGTGCCGCAGACTCACATCACGTGATTACTACTCATCCTAGTATAATTGCCAGTACAATTGCTGCATATTATGTAATATTTAATTTTCCCAACAGCCCCCAATCTGCAGGTGAGAAAAAAGTCTCCGAGAGGCTGAGTAAGGTTACACAGCTAGTAAGACTAATGAAACCAGATTTTAAATTTAGATGGGACCAACCCCAAGGCCCATGTTCTTCCCATGATACGATGAAGCCTCAGGGAACCATATGAGGGAGAAAGCATGAGAAGGCTGGGAGGGGAGCCGACTGGGGCAGTGGCTTTTGTGACTTCCCAGCCAGACCCAGCCACAGCCTGGTCCCTAAGGCTCCTCACTGCTTCCCAGGCCTTTCCAACTGCATCTCCGGGCATGCTCTGCCTAAACATGCTCACATAAGTGAATCTGTGTAGGAACAAAGTAGGATGCGTAGAAACCCTATCTTTAGAGGCCTCTCCATGGGCAGATGACAGTAAGGATCGGTGGTAGGCAGTCTATTCGTCTCTCACGGCTCTAACAAAGTTCTACAAACTGGGCTACAACTGGGCGGCTTGAATACAACAGGATGTTTTCCCTCCAGACATTCTGCAGGTAGAAGTCAGGAATCAAGTTGCCAGCAGGGCCATGCTCCTTCTGAGACTCCGGGTGGATCCTTCCCTGCCTCTTCCAGCTTCTGGCTGTCGCTGGCAGTCCTCGCCATGATGCTTCTTGGCTGGCAGCTGCATTGCCCCCATCTCTGCCTCTGTCCTCACCTGGGGTCTCTGTCAGTGCACGGCGTTCTCTGCTTCTCATAAGGACACTGGCATACTGGATGAGGGGACTTACCCAAAAGACCTTGTTTTAACTTGATTACATCTGCAAAGACCCTATTTCCAATTAAGTTCATATTCTCAGGTACTGAGGATGAGGACCTCAACATGTCTTTAGCAAATGTAATTCAACCCATGGCAGGCAGGGTATGTGAAGTGCTGCCCCCTGGAAACTGAGGAGAGATCCAACGAGGTTTCAGGGGCTTCCTGTCATGACACTCGCAGGAACAGAGGAGCTTCCTATGGAGACTGGCCAGAAGCCCCACTCCCTGCTCCCTTCCCTTCCTCTACCTGGCATCCATCAGAGATGCTCCGGGCTCAGCCTCACATCTGGCACCAGCCAGGACATGAGACAGGGAGGCGCAGCCCGTGTCACCTGGTTTGCATGAGACAGGGAGACGCAGCCCGTGTCACCTGGTTTGCCAAGAGGCCTTCCTCCAGGCCTTTTCCAGATTCTAGGGCCACTTCCCGGAGGCAGGTTTCCTGGCCCCTGCTGTGGGTTCTGCCCAGGAGGGCTCCTTCAGTGTCCTGGGCTCATCCATGCCCCTACCCAGTTGTTTTTGGGCCCAGACTCCCTTTCATGTCCCCCTCAGCCTGCTGGGCACGACAGGCGTCAGAGGCTTTGCCAAAGAGTTAGCTGCCTTTCTCTAGCCCCACTCATTGCCAGTGTCTCCCAAAAGCATTAAAGTTGCATCTGTCACATTATCTGGCAATGCTGTCTGTGTGCGCGCGTGTGTGTGTCCACAGCTCCTGTCTGACATCAAAAGGGAAATATTAAAGAAACCAATCATCTCCCTCCTCCTCATCAAAAGTACAAATAACTTAGTTATCTGGGGAGCATAACGGCCTGACTTTCCCCATCCCCCTACATAACGAGCTCTTTCTGAGCTGCCTCACCATGATCCTAATTGTTTTTAAATGTCTGCGCTAACCACTTCATACAGAGAGCATCAATCTGCACGCGGGTAACTGAGAACCACGCTGCCGCTTAGGATGACACATTCTTGCAGTAATTAAAAACATGCTTAAGAAGATTCAGCCCCTCTGTTGCTGGCACTTGGCAGGCAAGTGTGGCTGCCCAGCCTGTTTCCAGTCTGTTTCAGCCCTGTGGGTTGCAGCTGAGCCCTAACTCTTCCCTGGGATGGGAGGACCCTGTCTGCTTGTTAGGTTGCTCAGTAGCCTTTTTTTTTCTTTTTCTTTTTTTTTTTTTCCTGAAAATGATCCGTTAAGCCTCTCCAGGGCAGGAATGGTCTCTGTGGAGTTGCTTTTCCATCTCCTCCCCATGCCAGGTCTGAGAGCTCTGCCCAGGTCAGCACTCTACCATCGTGGTCCACCTGCCTGTTTATTATCAGCCATTGATGGGTGAGCCCAGCCATGCAGAAAGTGGGGCCTGGGCCTGCAAAACCAGGCAGCAGGCAGAAGGAAACTCTGGGATGCAGGAAATATTTTAGTGTCTTCTTTTGGTGCTCTGAGTTCCTGGAATCTCAGGAGGGGAAAGGAGGGGCTCTCGATTGTTTTCTGGGAGCAGATGTTTGTGTTGCTGTCTTCAGGGGGCCTGGGATCTACAGGATGGAAGCATGGGAAAATGTGGAGTTGGACAGGGATGGGGAGACATGGTTGGAGTCAGGAACTATGTAAAACAAAAATATTTTCTGCATCTGTGCAAGTTTGGGTGACTGCCAGCAAGGCTGGGAGAGACATAAAGGATCTACTGCCAAAGAAACAGCCAGTGAAAGGCCAGAAACAGGATGAAGTTCTTGAAGGATGCTTAGGTAGATGATGGCGTGACAAGGTTAGAACAGGGCTGGGGAGGAAGCAGGGTTAGATGCAGGATGCTGGACATGCTGTAAATCCTTGAATCAGTGAACCAGTGAGGGGTCACAGGCATCTTTGTCCCTGCACATTTGAGTCGTATTGGGCTTGGCTGGGGCTGGGATCGGCCAGTCAGAAGTTCTCATGCTTCTGATCAGAAAGAGGTAGAACACCCTCAGCAGCTGACAGTGTCCGACTGGAGGAGCAGTGGGTGCCTGGCATATCCTGATGCTTCCACTAAAAGCAAGGCTCCTGACACACTGCAGGGCTTGTGAGCTGACCCTAACATCAGCTCCCACCCCACCCAGCTGCTCCTGGCTCCAGCTGTTGCAGCATCTGCTGAGGCCAGGCTAACAAAAACCAGGATCTGCTTGGGGGAGATCCCTCCTTTCTGAACTCCAGGCTCATCAAATTTCTTCTAACCACGACTGCATACCCCATATCCCCACTTGATAAGAGAGGTGTGTGTGTGACCATGTGAGTTCAAAAAAACATAGATATATTTCTACAGATACCATTTAGCCTACCCAACCCAAATTTCCAGTGGAATTAAGTTATACACCAGCCTCCAAGAAAAGTTGAACCTTGGTCTCTGCTTCAACTTAAGCTGCATGAAAACAATACATCCCTCCGGGTCTCCAGCAACAAATAAATAAATAAATAAATGAAATAAATAGAATTCACAAAGAGTAGAGCTCTGAAGTCTATCTGTTGCTGGAAGGAATTCTACTCCGATGCCCCCTCTCTCTGAACTGGGAGGTGAAGCTAATGTAGAGAGATGAAATCCAGCACGACTCCCAAGCAGTTTTCCTGTAACCAGCTCATTATGCATTAACCTGTAAGACAATATGTTTTAAAGAGAACCACATTCATCACCTCAGAAAAGTCATATTAACATAATTTCTGGGAAAGAACAATGGGGGAAAAATGTTAGTCATTGTTGATGGAACAGGTAAGTTTCAGTAGCATGATCTGTTGAATATTCATACGATATTGTTTTTGACATTTAAGAACTCAATTATCCGATGACTAATCAGTCTTTTACAGTATGTTATTTTTGTGACTAGAACTGAAATACTGATAAGCCCCAAGAGAGCACAGTGTTCAGATGGATTTATTAGTATTTTTCAACCCTGGCTTTCTCTGGCATGCATGTCCAGGGGAATTTAGTACCTGTGACAGTGAGGCGCCGAGGGTCTGGCTGGAGTCAGCCAGTGCATGCAGACCAGATGCTGTGCTGACTGATTTTGCTACGGTAATTTTTTTCTGTTAGTGAGGGGCAGCCAGGACTGTGATGTGCCCTACAGCTCCGGGCTCAGAATCAGCTCAGCTCCTTATAGCTATCACATTCACTACTGGTCAGGGGGAGGTGTACCTGTCCAATCTTCACCCCAACCCGTACCCTTGGGCATTGAATGATCTGTACAGGAGGGCAGTTGGATGCCACAACAGTTAAATGAAGTCTATTTTAGGAAAATGTCAATAGCTTTCTCTAGAGCCAAGGTCCCTATGGTGAATTAAAGATTGCAGCAAATTATTTACAATTCATCCTAGTGAGAGGTAGAGTCTAATTCCCTTCCTCTTGAGTCCTGGCTGGCCTTAGTGACTTTCCTAACCAATAGAATGCAGCAGAAGTGACATCCTAGAATGTCCAAGACTAGGTCAAAAGAAACCTTGCAGGTCTTTTTAGAACACTCGTTCTTGGAACCCGGTTGCCATGTTGTGAGGAAACCCAAGCCACTTCAATGGAGAGGTCCACGTAGAGAGGACTTCAGGTCCCTAGATGGTGGTAGTTGTTGAGCTCCTAGGTGACAGCCATCTTCGAAGTGGATCCACCAGCTCTGCTGAAGACACATGGATTAGAGACCAGCAGCCGTTGTCACCAAACCCTGCCCGAATTGCAGGCATTTGAACAAAATCACTAATTTTTTTTTTTTTTTTTTTTTTTTTTTTTTTTTTTTTTGGCGGAGTCTCGCTCTGTGGCCCAGGCTGGAGTGCAGTGGCCGGATCTTAGCTCACTGCAAGCTCCGCCTCCCGGGTTCACGCCATTCTCCTGCCTCAGCCTCCCGAGTAGCTGGGACTACA
This sequence comes from Macaca nemestrina, assembly GCF_043159975.1. Lineage (NCBI taxonomy): Eukaryota > Metazoa > Chordata > Mammalia > Primates > Cercopithecidae > Macaca > Macaca nemestrina. The sequence goes on along the minus strand of NC_092136.1, from coordinate 114,909,702 downwards.
GGCGCCCGCTACCTCGCCCGGCTAGATTTTTGTATTTTTTAGTAGAGACGGGGTTTCACTGTGTTAGCCAGGATGGTCTTGATCTCCTGACCTCGTGATCCGCCCGTCTCGGCCTCCCAAAGTGCTGGGATTACAGGCTTGAGCCACCGCGCCCGGCCTGTTTTTGTTTTAAGTCACTATGTTTGGCGATGGCTTTTTTAAGCATACCAGTAGATAACTGGAACTGTCCCCAAACAGCCAATGACAGTTGCTCACTGAATTTGGACAGAGACCAGGTTCTAGTCCCAGCTGTGCTGCCAGGTATCTCTGTGGCTCTGAGCCAGCAGTTGTCCTCTTGAGGTAGCTCGGCATGATAGAAAGAGCTCATGCTTCAGGGCCAAAAAAATCTAAGTTCAAATTCTTGTTCTGAAACTAATTAGGGCAATCCATGTAGCCCTTTCCAGTCTTTGTCTTCTTATGTGGTAAGTGTGAAGAATATTCTCTCTTGAAGTGTTATTATAAAAAGAATTGGCACATGGTAATGTTTAGTGAGTGGAATCCCCAGTTTCCTCATCTGTAAAGTGAAATGCTGGAGTGTTGGGAGCCTGCAGGGCCTCGTGGGAAGTGCTTGGACTCTGGAGTTGGGTGAATCTGGTTCCTAACTGAGGCTGCTGCTAGCCCATATGGCACCCTTGTCTGAAGAAGAGAATGGCAGATGCATCCTGATAGATGATGGCACCACAAACAGACTGTGCCCTGGTATAATTAGAAATGGGGGGTGTGGCCCCTTACCAGGTGCCCATCTTGGTAAGCAGAGCACAGATTGGATTTCAGCCCCTAATATACCTCTCAGTCGAGTGCCTTTGGCCACTGGACCTGTACAACTATAATGAACTGCTTCTGTTCAGACCAGACTTGCTTTGTAACTCCATAACCAACTTTAAACAGGAATTGTATACTCTCAGTTTCCATATCTGAAGAATGGGTAGTGCAATACGTATGTATCCGGCAGAGCTGCTGTGAGAATTGAAGGAGTAAGAGGCCCAGCAGGGGCTCTGGCACAAAGTACAGCAAGTATTAGTTTCTTTTCCCTTTCCACACTGAATACCACTGGAGACTTTTTAAAAGAAATTAAATCTCCTGTCTATCCCAGGAGTAGATGAGGACAGAGAACAGTTGGCAGCAACACCAGCAGAAGGACCGGGGAAGACAGTGGGAAGAAAGGGGTAGCCATGTACTAGAAGGGTCTATCAGTGGGTTTTGGAAAATTCCATATCTAATATTTATTTTATAGTTCTATGACCTGTGAATCTGAAACCTCAAAACAGCCAATTGTTGTTGACACTGGCACCATTGCAATAGTCAGGGCAGGGCACTGGCTGGCTGAGTGAGATCAAGAATTCATGCACAGGCGGGGTCAGATGGTCAGCAAAGGTGAGTACCCTCCTCAGTGCCCCCACAGCACCCTGTGCGTTTCTGTATTGTTGCCACTTTCTAGTGTTCAATTCTCTGCAGAATTGTCTTCCCACAACCCCAGACCATGAGTTCTTTTTTTTTTTTTTCCTGAGATGGACCCTTGCTCTGTTGCCCAGGCTGGAGTGCAGTGTTGTTATCTCGGCTCACTGCAACCTCCAGCTCCTAGGTTCAAGTGATTCTCCTGTCTCAGCCTCTCAAATAGCTGGGATTACAGGTGCACGCCACCACACCCAGCTGATTTTTGTATTTTTAGTAGAGATGGGGTTTCATCATGTTGGCCAGGCTGGTCTCAAACTCCTGACCTTGTGATCCACCCGCCTCGGCCTCCCAAAGTGCTGGGTTTAGAGGCTTGAGTCACTGTGCCTGGTCCAGACTGCCTTTGAGGGCAGTGTCTTTGCCTGTTCATCTTTGTATCCCCAGCACATCGTGGGGCTCAATATGTTTTTTTCATGACTAAATGAACATAGGGAAGGTAAAGGGAGCTAGCATTTATTAGACAACATAAATATATAAGGAGCATTACTAAACTTCTCCATTGACGCTTGACAGCATCCCTATTTGTGGGAAAGTGGAGAAGGAAATAATATTTTATTTGCTGAGCCTGATCTGTGTGTGAGGAATTCTTCTAGGAACTTTATGTACATAATTTAATCCTTTGAACAACTTGGTGGGATAGGTGTTATTATACCCATTTCAGAGATAGGGATAAGGAAGCACTGATTAAAAAGAAGAAGAAGAAGAAGAAAAACTAAGCAAGTTGCTCAGATAAACATCACTTAAAAGTGGTATTCTAAGGCAGGAATAGAAAACCAAACACCACATGTTCTCACTCATATGTGGGAGTTAAACAATGAGAACACATGGACATAGGGAGGGGAACAACACACACTGGGGCCTGTTGGGGAGGCAGGAGGAGGGAGAGCATCAGGAAGAATAGCTAATGCATGCTGGGCTTAATACTAGGTGATGGGTTGATAGGTGCAGCAAACCATCATGGCACACGTTTACCTACGTAACAAACCTGCACGTTCCGCATATGTACCCTGGAACTTAAATTTTTTTTTGAAGTGGTATAGTTGAGATTTGAATCTAGATCTGTCTGACTGTTAAATTCTTTCCACTCTACCATACACCCTCTTTCAGGAAATAGCCAGACACTGAGTGTTGCAGAGATGGGAGCACAAGAACCCGTGTTCAAAGGTAGAACAAAACCAGGAGATTAGGGGAAAATGCAAGACATTAGTCAGTAAATATTTACTGAGCACCTACTTTGTGCCAGGAAATATTCTAGTATTCTAATCACATGACATGTATCAGTGAGTGAACTGGATGCAAATCTCTGCCCTTATTGAGCTTCTAATCTATTGAGTAGCATTATCAAAGAGCAAAGCCACGCGTTAGGTCCAGGATGTTTATTTAAATGTGCAAAGCTTCCCAGGGCAGGGCACCAACATGCAGGGGAATGCTGTTGGGATCCAGGCTCAGTTAATGACAACACCATCACTGTTGCTGTATCAAGGGGAAACCTTGGCTTCTGGAGTAACTCTGCAGTAGATAGGACAATAGCTCAGTGATTTGACATCTGCAGTACAAATAGCTTATACAAGATAGGAAGAGACTAACTCAGTACTGAGACATATGTATGTTAATATTACCTTGTTTACAGTTAGGATTGATCTTCCGAGATGGGAGCAGAGTGGAGTCTCCAAAATGGGATTAAGCAATTTTAAAGAGTTAGGCAAATTATTTCCTTGGAACCCTCCAGAATACAAGACCTCTCCACTGCTCAAAAGTAACAGTAGCAGCCACAGTTCTCACCACATGGAGGAATCTGGACTGTTTGGACACCTACCATCCCTAACTTGAGTGACCCTAAGCTCCTTGGGATATGAGCGGTAGATTCTCTTTGAGGTCAAGTTGGAGATCTTTGCTTTAGAATCTAGAACAAGCAGGCCATCCAGAAGTATAATCAGTTCTTGATTATCTGCATGAATGTAGGTTATCTTCCCAGTCTCTCCTGGGCACAGGTAACCTAAAATAATGGAAAATCTAAAAACCATTTACATTTGGCCTTGGGATGCATTATATGATTTTTTCCAGCAGGTTTACTTTCATAATGATGTTTGACTTAGGATGAAATTAAAATTCGTAAGCTTTCCCTGAGCATACATCAGCTGGGGAGTGGGAGGAAGGAAATACAATGCAGTGGCTGAGAGATGCTGGGAGGAAGAGGCAGCTGACCCCTGGAAGTACAGCAGAAAATCCCTGTTGCTGACTGCACCCAGTTCAGAGGTATGGGCCTTTCTCTATGGGGCTTGGTGAGGTCAGAACTGGATCTGGATCTCTTAGACTCAAATTCAGCAAGATTTATTGATGTGTCAGACCCTGAGATAAGCACTTTAACATCTTTATTTCATTTAATCTGACCAATGGCCTCATAATGTAGGTATTATTATCCCCAAATTACAGAAGAGGAAATTGGGTCTCAGAGAAATGAAATGCTTCCAAGTTACATAGCTGGCAAATGATGGAGCCGAGATCTGACCCCGGGGTTTCCTCGTGAAAAGCCCACCGCACTTTGCACATCTGACTGTCACTTGCAACAATAGCATCCGGGCAACCAGTGGTCAGTGAACACGTCTGTGTGTCGGGCACGGCATCAGACACCAGAGACGTGGCAATGAAAAAGGCTTTGCTTCGGGATGTTGGGCAAGGCACCAAAGCTTTTCTCCCCTCTCAAATTCAGATAAAAGTAAGATAAATGCCATGAATTAATCACAGAGAATTTTAAACAAGTCCCTCGGTGGCTTATATCTAGAGGTTGTAGCTGCTTTAGGGAAGGGAAGGAGAAAGTGGTGGAGTGGCTGACAAATTCAGGTGTGTCCTTGTGTCTTGTTGCAATTATTCAGGCAAGCTCAGGTCCTGTAACCTCCCTACCCCAAATGATTCAAACTGGCCCTGAGTCCAGTTTTCATTTATAGATTCCAGAATAGGCTATTTCTCTCCCTTCATCAAGGTGGCTGGGAAGACAGATGGAAGTGGTTGGACAAGGCTCTCCGGCCTCTCTCATAATGGCCAAACTGCTTTTCCTTCTGCCCTGGAATCTTTCCCACCAGCCCCGCTGACTTCATTACTGTCCTTACAGCCCACAAAATGAAGGGAGGGAGCCGACATTCCCCAGCCTAAGAATGGCTCACATCTCTCTCTAGGGCACCTCTACTTTCTGAAGAGAAACAAGTGGCAGTTTGGGTCTCTCTGTGGAAGCCACTCTGTCTTGGATAAAATGTCCTAGGGCTGTGGAAGTCAACAGCAACAGTAGCATTTACAGTAACTGCCAAGCTTAATAGCATCTTGTGATGAAGTTTTACCGTAAACAGCCACGAGGGCAGGGGACTGTGGGGGGACAGGGCTACTCCAGTGCTTTGTCCCCATTCAGAAATAACATTTCTTGTGTGTGCTTCTTTACCAGCTTTTTAAATGGTTCCACGTGTGAGAGTCCTGGGAGTAATACTCATGTCATCTGTTGACTTTATTGTCCTCTCACCATTTTTTTTTTTTTAAGAGGAGGGGAAAGAGGAGGAGAGATTTGCAAAGGCCTTTGATGGTGAGCAGGCCTGGCTTCAGTGAATGCGAGCATGCTCTTTTTCCTCTGGGCATGAGAGATTCTGGAGGAAGGAGGAGAGAAAGTCAGTGGCTGCTGGAGACAAAGCCAGCCCAGATCTCAATCCTGGTTCAGGGACACATGGGACCCCAAAAGGCCTCATCTTCTAGGCTGTTCCTCCAGCTGATGAATCATCTGGAAATGTCTGAGAAGCCCTATCCTGCTGGGTGTGGGGCTGGCATAGTGCCTCAGCTGCTGGGATGGGCAGAGGGATTTCAGGAAAGGAGACGAGGGCTGGGCCACAAGTGGCTAAGTTCCCAGGAGGGTTCTCAGGGCTGCCAGCTGCTGGCCACCATCTTCTCTGCAAGCCCTGCTGAGGAAGGGCCTCACGTACTATGTGAGGGGCCGGGGGAGGCAGAGGGTAGACTTATCACTCAGTTTCCAACAAAGCAGCTTGCAATTGGATGGTGACTGTGCTCTGTGGGTGCCTGGTACCCTCTCCACCATCCCTGGCCCATCTTATTTATCTCACATTATCAGAGAGATAAAAGTGCTCCCACTCCATTGTTAGGGGACCAGGGCCAGGCAGAGATGGGGGTGGGAAAGTATAAGAGCAACTCACTCAGCTTTCTTGGCCTCCCCTCCACTACTATTTGTGGTGCTGGAGGCTGGGCGGTGCAGGTAAGCCTGGGTTTCTGTGAGTGCTAAGGGCTGCAGAAGCAGGCAGCAGGCACCATCTGACCTTCCCCGATTATACCTGAGAGCCTGCTGCAGGATCAAGGGCCAGAGTACAGGGTGGACTCTCAGGGCAGGACTCAGCTATAGAAGTAGCACAAGAGCCAAACAAATGATCATGGTAATCTTAGTAATAATAGAAGCAAACCTGGGTGTCCAAGGCATTGTTCTTCCTTGTCTCTTTCTTATCTTTGCTTCTTTTCAAACTCTCACTATGCTGGGAAGATGGGAAGTGTCTATCTTCATTATTTACACATGGAGAAACGAGGCCCAAGGTCATACTGTACATCCATCGTAGGGCCAATAAAGTAATAATAATCATGACAGATTATTATTGTGTTGAGTGTTGACTCTGTGTGGTTATTTAATTTTATCTTTACTACAGTCCTACAGCAATGGCATAATTATCTTCCCATTTAACAGAGGAGGATCCTTGGGCATGGAGAGGAAAATCAATCTTCCCACAAGCCCAGCTCATGTCTTAACCACCAGGCAACACTGCAAGGCAAGCCAATGGGCAAGCCACCAGGCAAGCCAATGGGCAGGATTTCTGCCTTCCACACTAATTTGTGGTGGTCACAAGAGTCAGAATGACTCATCCTCTTCTCCTCTAAGACACCAGGGTACCCAGGGACAAAAAGAGTAAGACAGGTGTATTAATCTGTTCTGGCTGTCGTAATAGAATACTATAGACTGGGTGGCTTAAACAACAGAAATTAATTTTCTCATAGTCTGGAAGCTGGAAGTCCAAGATCAAGATGCTGGCAAGGCTGGTTTCTGGTGGGGCCTCTCTTGTTGGCTTACAGATGGCTGCTGTCTCAGTCTGTTTTGGCTACTATAACAAAATACCTTATACTAGGTACTTTGTAAACAATAGAAATTTATTGCTCACAGTTTTGGAGTCTGAGGAATCGAAGGTCAAGGTACCAGCAGGTTTAGCATCTGGTGAAGACTAGTTTTCTGCTTCAAAGATGACATCTTATTGCCGTGTCCTCACATTGCAGAAGGGGGCAAGGGAGCTCGCTTGAGCCTCTTTACAAGGGCACTGATTCCATTCATGATGGCGGAGCCCTCAAAACTTAACCTCTTCCTAAAGACTCTGTTGCAGGCTGGCATGCAATGGTGCAATCATAGCTCACTGCAGCCTAGAACTCCTGGGCTCAAGTGATCCTCCTGCCATAGCCTTTCAGAGTGCCTGGGGCTTCAGGTACTCTACCATGCCCAGTTAATTTTTTTACATTTTTTTTTTTTTTGTAGAGATGGGGTCTCACTTTGTTGCCCAGGCTGGTCTCAAACTCCTGGCCTCAAGTGATCCTCCATTGGCCTCCCAAAGTGTTGGGGTTGCAGGTGTGAGCCATTTTGCCTGACCAAGGCTCCTCTTCTTAATGCCACCACAATGGGGATTCATTTTCAATATGAATTTTGGAGGAACACAAACATTCAGTCCATAGCATTTCACCCATGACCTTCTAAAATTTTCATTTCATAGAAAAAATACATTTATACAACCCCAATAGTCCTAAAAGTCTTAATGCTAGTTAAATCTTAACTTAGTCGCAGCATCAACTGAAAAGTCCAAACTCCAAAGTTTCATCTAAATATCATCAAAATCAGATATGGATGAGAATCAAGGCAGGATTCATTCTGAGTAAATTTCTTTCTAGTTATGATCGTGAAAAATTAAACAGGTAATAATGTGCTTCCAAAATACAGTGGTGGGACAGGCACAAGGTGGATGTTTCCATTTCAAAAGGAAGAAATAGAAATCAGGAAAGGGGTAACAGGTCCCAGGTATATCCAAAACCTGACAGGGCAAACAACATTTAATCTTTTTTTTTTTTTTTTTTTTTTTTTTTTTGAGACGGAGTCTCACTCTGTCGCCCAGGCTGGAGTGCAGTGGCCGGATCTCAGCTCACTGCAAGCTCCGCCTCCCGGGTTTACGCCATTCTCCCACCTCAGCCTCCTGAGTAGCTGGGACTACAGGCGCCCGCCACCTCGCCCGGCTAGTTTTTTTTTTTTTGTATTTTTTAGTAGAGACGGGGTTTCACCATGTTAGCCAGGATGGTCTCGATCTCCTGACCTCGTGATCCGCCTGTCTCGGCCTCCCAAAGCAAACAACATTTAATCTTAAGGCTCTAGAACAATCTTCTTTGATTGATGTCCTGTCTTTCAGACACATGGGGTAGGGGTTTGTCCCCCAAGGATTGGAGTGGCCCTATTCCCATGGTTGTGTTTGGTTGGTGCAGCCCAGGCCAAAGCATTCTTGGTTTGAAGTCATGTGCCTGCATCTCTCCCAAGCTGGGGATGTTTGCTGGTGGCTCCACTGTTCTGGGGTCTCAGGGGCAGCATTGCTCCCGTGACTGCACTAGTAATTGCCATAGTGGAGGCTCTCTGTGGAGATCGCATCCCTGTGATGGTTTTCTGCCTGAGCCCTGAGGCTTTCTGGGACATCCTTGGAAATCTAGATGGAAGTAATCATGCCCCCACAGCTTGTGTACTCTGCACACCCATGAATACGGTACTGCACAGATGCCACCAAGGTTTACCACCTGTGCCCTTCAGTGGGGCAGGGTTTGCTTGAGCCACATCTTGGGTAGCTGAGGAATGCTGTGCCAATATGCAGGGGGCAGAGACTCGAGGCGGGTCAGGGCAGCAAGCACAGAGTTCCCTCAGGTGCCCGAGGAACTTCTTTTGATATCGTTCTGTCCCCCAGGCCTTGGTACTCTGAGCCAGTGTCAGGACAGGTAGCCCTGACAATCTCTGAAGTGCCTCCAGGGTCGTTTTTCCATTGTCTTGATAAACAGCACCTGGCTTCTAACCACCTGTACTAATCTCCTTATCAAACATTCACTTGGCCACACACTTAGTGTTCTCTATCAAACACACTTTTTCATTCTTTACATGAGAAGTTTCCAAATCTTTAGGGTCTGCTTCTCTTTTCATTATAAATGTCATTTTTAATTCATTAATCTCTTCCCACATTTTACTATAAGCATTCAAGAGAAGCCATACTGCATCCTCAATACTTTGCTTAGAGGTGTTTTTTTCACCAAATATCCAATTTCTTGATTCATAAATTCTACCTCTCATAAAACATTAGGAGATGAACACAATTCAGCCAAGTTCTTTGCCACTTTATAACAAGGGTTGTCCATCCTTCAGTTGTTTCCAATATGTTCCTCATTTCCCTCTGAGACCTCATTGGAATGGCTTTTACCATCCATGTTTCTATGAACATTTTGTTCACTACCACTTGGGTAATCTCTAAGAAGATTAAGGCTTGCTCTCCAGCTCTTCAGCTCTCCTCTTTTTCTGAGCTTTCATCAGAATTTCCCTTAAGGTTTCTTTCATGGCAGTGTACCTCAAAACTCTTTCAACCTCAACCCATGATCCAGTTCCAAAGCTGCTTCCACATTTTTAGTTGTCTGTCATAGCAACACCCCACTCTTGGTACCAATTTCTGTCTTAGTCTATTTGGGCAGTTATAGCAAAATACCTTAGGCTGGGTAATTTATAAACAATGAAAAATTATTGCTCACAGTTTTGGAGGCTGGGAAGTCAAAGATCAAGGCACCAGCATATTTGGTCTCTGGTGAGCACTTACCCTTTGCCTCAAAGATAGCACCTTCTCATTATTCTCACGTGGCAGAAGTGGAGCAAGGGAGCTTTGCTAAGCCTCTTTTTAAGGGCACTAATCCCATTTACGATGGTGGATCCCTCATGACTTAGTCAGCTCCCAAAACTCCACCTCTTTATACTTCCCACAACATTGGGGATTAGGTTTTGACATGAATTTTGGAGGAACACAAACATTCAGACCATAGTGCTGCTTTCTCATTGTGTCATCTCGTGGCCTTTCCTCTGTTCATGCAAGCACACATCCCTGGTATCTCTTATTCTCATAAGGATACCAGTTCTGTTGGATTAAAGGCCTACCCTTATGACTTCATTTAACCTTACTTACCCCCTTAAAGATTCTATCTCCAAATACATTCACATTGATAGTCAAGGCGTCAATGTATGAATTTTGGAGGCCAATTCAGTCTATAATGATAGAGATTTAGGAGGGTGAAGATTTGATTCCCAGGAGTAGTTGCACATGCAAACAGGAAAGAAGGACACCCTCCAAAAAAGGTAGAACCAAGCATCCATTTCCAAAGGAAACAGACCTCAGGGTATCATAGAGCCAGGTCTTGTTCAGCAAACCTAGTTCCTCCAGGGAGCTGGGGCCAGAGCAACTGTGGTGCAGAGTGCCATTCAAAGAGGGCAGTGTGAGCTCCACATTTCATTCTCTATTTCTCTTGCCCTATTTGGTGTCTGTGATTTATGCCAGGCCTCACCTGGGGCCCTTGACAGCTCAATCCTGGCAGAATAAATACACAACAGAGGGCTTTGAAGAGGTGGTGTGTGTTCCTTGGCACTGGCTAAAGCCCCATGTAGGCACTTATACCTTCCACCAATGACCAGAATTTTCCTTTGGGTAAGAGAGGTGGAATAGGGCTGGAAGCGGAAGCAACATAAAGCTATGTGCAGTCTCTTCTGAGATACTTTTTGACCCTTTTGGTTAAGGGCACAAAAATGAAGGGGAGCTTGAGCCCTCACCTTGTGTGTTTTCCCATGGACGTTCTTCTAGGTAAGGTGGGGATGATGTGTCTCACATGAGAAGGAGCCTCCTCTCCAGCAGGGCTTCACCCCCTTGGCCTGTTGCTTTCTTCAGGGGTTCTGGACACATTCTTTGAAAGGGAAGAGGTCGGCCCACACTCCAGCCACTGGCTGGGGGCCCAGAAAGGACAGAGCGTTATCAGCTTGGGTTGTATGTTTCTGCTCCAGAGCTGCCCTGCCTGAGCTCCAGCCCCAGGGCCCAGCAACCCGCAGAACATCCAGACCCCTCCCTCCTACCCCCTTCTCTCTTCACATCTCTTCAGCTTTCTGCCTTCTTCTTCCTCCCACCCAGGAGCGGGAGGCACAAAGCCCAAATAAAGGGGGCTTATCTTGGGGTGACTGACTGGGCAAGGAAAGAGGTCAAAGCTGCAGGCGGAAGGGAGGTTTGGGGATTATCTGTGAATTTCAAATACCCATGTTCTTGCCTGAGGCTACGTGAGGCAGGTTTGTTCCTGCTTTTGCATTTACCATGGTGACATTCTTTCCCTGGGACAATTACTCACCCCCGTCTGCATGGCTGGAGGAAAAGTTGTCTGAAGAGAAAGCTGTGACTGCTAGACTCAGAAAACTCCCTGTTGGTTGGTTTTAATCTATAGTAGAAAACCTCCACATTATTCTGCCATCCTGGGACGTGACAGGTATTAATAACCCCATTAGCTGCAACCCCATCCAGCGCTATTTACACAGGCCGCGCCTGAGTCGCAGCAGCCACTCGGCTGCAAGAGACTCTGGTTTCTCTGGCTTCTGTTTTTCTCCTTTGAGCCCAGGGTGTTGACAAATTAGGTGTTCGGAAGGAGATTCCCCATCCCCACGTGCCAACGTTGCATATGGACCCTTGCCAAATAGTTCCTGTGGTTGTAAGGTGATTTCATAGCTTTCGGGGAGGCTTCCCTGCCTTTTCTCCTGCTGCTGCTTCTGCCCGAAGAACTTCTCCCTCCCCACTCTCTCTTTCCCTGCACCAAGAGGGAGTTCAAAGTCACCTCTTCCTTGAAGCCTCCCCTGAGATCCTCAGCTAAAAGTAAACTCCCCTGAACACTGACAGCACTTTATCTGTAGCTCAGTGATGACACCGTGATGGTTAATTTCATGTGTCAACTTGACTGGGTGAAGGCATGACCAGGCAGCGGGTAAAGCATGATTTTCGGGTGTGTCTGTGAGGGTGTCTCCAGAAGAGATTCACATTTAAATTGGTAGCATGAATAAAAGTCACCCTCCCCAGTGTGGCTGGGCACCATCCAATGTATTGAGGGCCCAAACGGAACACAAAGGCAGGGGAATGGCGAATTCACACTCTCTTCTTTACCTGGAACACTCATCTTCTCCTGCCCTCAGTCATTGGAACTTCTGGTTCTCAGGCCTTTGGACTCCAAGACTTACACCAGTGGCCTGCCCTGGTTCTCAGGCCTTCAGATTCAAACCGAATTACACCACCAGCTTTCCTGGCTCTCAGCCTTGCAGACAGCACATCGCAGGACTCTTTGGCTTCCATAATTATGTGAGCCAATTCCTATAAGAAATTTCCCCTTAAATCCATTCCATCCATCCATCCATCCATCCATCCATCCATCCATCCATCCATCCATCTCTCCATCCATCCTATTGGTTCTGTTTCTCTGGAGAACCTTGACTGCTATAGATACTAACCACCTTCTGGTCAGTATTCCACATAGTTGTCTTACCTCTCTTCCCAGGTGGTAAGAGGAGCTTTGAAGGCATTTCACCTGCCTGGTATCTGCACCCTGTTTTGCCCATAGAAGGTGGTCGGTCCATGCCTATTGGTGAAGGAACCTGAGCAATGCAGCAGGGAATCAACCCAGGATAGGCGCAAAGTTTGCTCAGCCCTGTGATGGCCTTGGTGAGCTTGGGGAGTGTGATTGATTGGGGACTCATTCAACATGATGCTTTATCTGACTGTGCCACTGGTCTTGAGCATAGAGACAGGAATAGAAGGTGAAGGGTGGGGCTGCTCAGGGCTGGAGATTGACACAGAAAAAGCTTTCAAAGGAGGAGGCTATAAAAGAATCTAGAGTATGAACAAACTTGGGGCTGGGAAGGTGCAGTATGGATTTCAGGTCAATTGAGCAGGCCAAGGTAAACTAGGAAGAGACATTTAGACTTCCTAAATGGATGAGAGAGAGAGATGAGGGGAATGGATACCTCTGATTTTAAAGGGTTTACACTAGCCCACATGGTGCCTTTGTAGGAATTAGAAAATAGAATCCTTTACTCAGTGGGACACAACTCCAGGTCAGGTGGTACAGCACAACGCAGGCTGGATTTCAACCCCTTCACTCTCCTTTGCCGGTTACCCATTATTAGTTCGCTATTGCCACAAAATGTTGTGTAACAGACTGCCCCAAAAGTCACTGGCATAAAACAGAAACCTTCTATTCTTTTTTCTTTTTCCCTGAAACAGAGCCTCACTCTGTCACCCAGACTGGAGTGCAGGAACACGATCTCTGCTCACTGCAACCTCTGCCTCCCAGGTTCAAGCGATTCTCCTACCTCAGCCTCTTGAGTATCTGGAATTACAGGTGTGCACCACCACACCTG